>NW_026694432.1:21510833-22180000 GCF_021218885.2 Marmota monax | reverse complement strand
AGAAGACGGTCTTCCCCTGTCAGGAGAGAGAGAAAGCGCAGTCATTCTCGATCTCCCCGTCACAGAACCAAGAGCCGGAGTCCTTCCCCTGCTCCAGAAAAGAAGGAAAAAACTCCAGAGCTCCCAGAACCTTCAGTGAAAGTAAAAGAACCTTCAGTACAAGAGGCCACATCTACAAGGCAAGTTCATTTATTTATAAACACAAATTTAGACTGTTGATAGTGTCTGCCGATATGATATCTCTGAGTTTAAAACAAATTACTAGATCAGTGTGGTGGCACATGCTTGTAATCTCAGCTACACAGGAGGCAAACACAGGAAGATCACAAATTTGAGGCCAGCCTGGACAATTCAGCTAGCGAGACCATGCTCAAAATAAAAACAAAGGCTGAGGATGTAGTGCAGTAGTAGAGCATTTTCCTGGTGTGCTTAAGCGTAAGTTCAATCCCCAGTACTGAAGAAATGTTTGCCTTTTAGATGTTGAAAATGATAAAATTGACTTGTTCAGACAAAACTGCATACATTATAAGGAAAACACCGCAGAGGTGAATACTGTGTGTTCATTGTACATTGTTTTACAATGTTTTATATACTGTAATTTGACCTTTTTTTTTTTTTTTTTGAGGGAGAGAGAAAGAGAGAATTTTAATATATTTTTTTTTTTTTTTTTTTTTTTTTTAGTTTTCAGCAGACACAACATCTTTGTTTGTATGTGGTGCTGAGGATCGAACCCGGGCCGCACGCATGCCAGGCGAGCGTGCTACCGCTTGAGCCACATCCCCAGCCCCTAATTTGACTTTTTAAAGTTTTTTTTTTTTTTTTTTTTTTTTTAGTTGTAGATGAACACAATACCTTTATTTTATTTTTATGTGGTGCTAATGATCGAACCCAGTGCCTTCCACATTCAAGGCAAGCACTCTACCACTGAGCTATAAACCTAGCCCTTGACTTCTTAATATATTGTGAATACTTGTTAGGGTTTTTTGGTTTATTTTTGTTGTTGCTGTTGTTGTTTTGGTTTTTAATTGTGGTTAGAATTGTTAGTCACTGCCTGTGATCCCAGCAACTTGGGAGGTTGAGGCAGAAGTATCAGGATCACAAGTCCATCCTCAATAATTTTGGCAAGATCCTGTCTCAGAATAAATGAAAATAGCTGGGGGTGGAGCTCAGTGGTAGAACAACCTTGGGTTCAGTCCCCAGTACCAAAAAAAAAAAGAAGAAGAAATTGTCACTTAGTGAGTTCTACTGATAAGTACATACCTTTTTGGAGCCAGAGAGAAGTCTTCGTTGATTTTTAAAACCTTGTTAAAAAAAATGTATATTATTATGTCATACTGACTTAACATCTTGTAGTAGAAGAGGAAAAAAAATAAGCTTTTATTTCCACAGTGACATCTTGAAAGTTCCCAAGCCTGAACCTATACCAGAGCCTAAAGAACCTTCTCCTGAAAAAAATTCCAAAAAAGAAAAGGAAAAGGAAAAGACTCGACCAAGATCTCGGTCACGTTCCAAATCAAGATCACGGACACGTTCTCGGTCTCCTTCTCATACTCGCCCAAGACGGCGCCATAGATCCCGATCAAGGTGAGTTGAGGTCTTAAGATCAGGACAAATTTTTTAAAAATTGATGGACTCAATACCTTTATTTTATTTTTATGTGGTGCTGGAAAATCAAACCCAGTGCTTTACACATGCTAGGCAAGCAGTTTACCACTGAACTACAACTTCAGTCCTCAGGATAGATTATTAAGTTGTATGTGCTATTTTCCTAAAGAATCATGTAAATAATATTAAAGTGGTAGAAAATATTTGTACAGATGTTGTTATTTGGATTTACACATGAACAATTTTCTGTATACCATAAAAATCTATGAATAAAAGATTGTAGCACTTGAAATTCATATTTTAAATCTGGCTTTTGGAAAAAACAGTCATGGAATTCTTTGCTCCAGATTTATTCAGTCTAATTCTGTCTGTTTCGACAGATCCTATTCGCCCAGAAGGCGGCCAAGCCCAAGAAGGCGGCCATCTCCTCGAAGAAGAACTCCACCGAGACGAATGCCTCCTCCACCAAGGCATCGAAGGAGTAGATCTCCTGTTAGGCGGTCAGTGTTGTTTTAATTTGAAAGTGTGAAATGTCTTGACACTTTAGTATAATTTTTAAGAATAATTTCAGGATAATCTTCATTAGTGAAAGAAAGATCTCATAAATGATATTATAGATGTGTTGTAAAGAGCAGTAGTGCATTTGAAGTGTAATGCTGTTTGAGCTGTAAAAAATGTCTATTTCAGTTTTGAAAAATTAAAAAAAAAGAAATCTACCCTCTTGCGGATACTTAAATTTTTATCCTTTAGGATTTTACTAAGAAATTCTATCCAAGAAAGGGAATTAGTCACCTTCCATTTGACTTAACTTATGAAAAGTAGTTGAGTACAGGGCCACTAAGCTACCTTTTACCAGTTTTTAAATAATCCATTCACTATTATGCTTTAATTTTTTAAAGTGGTTTTATTTCTCATACAGATGATGAGATAAATTGTATACAGTTCAAACAAAAATTGACTGTTCCCATAATCTTATTTCATTGATATTGGGGATTTGCTGTTTGTCTAGTCATAAAATCTAACCCTGCCAATACCAGTTTCTTTGCCCTGAATAATTCTGAAATAAGCATAAGGTAAAATTTTAGATTTAGAATGTATTACTAAAATGAGATTGTGAGTAGATATGTCCAAGTACAGGCCTAGAACAGTTTTAGCAGAGTTTTGCTGCCTTAATAAAACATCCTGCCTGTTTTTGAAAGGAACCATGATGATGACCAAACTTCAGGTTGTACATTGGACAGGTTAGGGTATTTTGTTTTTGTTTGGTTGGTGTTACGGATTGAAACCATGGCCTTGAGCATGCTAATAAGTACATGCTCTATTACTGATTGTGCTTACTAAGCCATTTACAGTCAACCTTGCATGTCTGAGTAAGGTTTCTTTCAGGGAACCAAATCAATTTGTAAATAAAGAATAACATCAAATTAAAACTCCATGAAGTTTATTTCTTCATGCAGGTTTTTTGTAGATACACACAGAAATATATGATAAGTTCTTGAGGTGTATTGAACAATTATTCTATTAAAAATAACAGAATTGATGTTACTACTTAAAGGTGAGACCAGTGGTATAAATAAATGGTCAGCCATTTCAGGCATTGCACTTTTCTAAAATTGATTATTTCTCTTTAGCAGATAAGGAATGCTGGTGCTTTCTAGTAGAACAGTAGTGGAAACAGCTATTTCTTATAATTGGAGTTTTGCAAATAGCATGTTTTGATTGTGCTTACTAAGCCATTTACAGTCAATATTTTGCAGATTGTGTAAAATTCCCTTTCAGCCAGTTTTTATCTCACACTTAAGGTAGGGTTTCTTTTTTTCAGGTTCTCAGGAATTCTTCTGCCAAAGGTGAATTCTGCAGGTACACATAATTGCACAGAACTTACCACAGATTTTGCCGCAGAATTCGAGAGGCCCTGCTTCTAAGTTTATGTAGCTAAATGAATTCCTAATCTTGCACCTTTTTTTTTTTTTTTTAAATGCAACTTAAAGGTTGCCTGACTTTGTGTTATTAAATGAAAAACACTTTGCCATCCAATTTTGTATGCAAACTCCAAAACACCAGTATCTTTCCAAAGGAAGAAAGAGGCTGGTTGGTTATTGTGTTATAGCATTGAACTTGACAAGTTTTATAATTGGAGGGACAACTTCATCAGAAGCATTTATCATTATGTTATTTCTGTTTAATCTCAGAACTAGCTGTTTCCTGTTGTAGGTTATGATTTTGTTTCTCGTTATTTTTGACTGATTTATGTACTTAGCTACATAAACTCAAAAGTTGGATAAAAGTAGCTGTATTTTTATGTAAACCATACATGCCTATAAAGGTCATTTTTTATAAATGTGTAGTTTCTGAATATAAATACTTTATTCCACAGAAGAAGGCGTTCATCAGCATCCTTGTCTGGGAGTAGCTCATCATCCTCTTCATCTCGTTCCCGGTCACCGCCAAAGAAGCCTCCCAAGAGGACATCTAGCCCCCCTCGAAAAACTCGTAGGTTATCTCCTTCAGCAAGTCCTCCTCGGAGAAGACACAGGCCATCACCTCCAGCAACTCCTCCACCAAAAACTCGTCATTCCCCAACACCCCAGCAGTCAAATCGTACAAGAAAAAGTCGTGTTTCTGTGTCTCCAGGGAGAACTTCAGGTAAAGGTAAAAATCAAACACACAAAAACATTATGTTCTCTTTTTGGCTACTCAGAGCATACTATCTGTGGTTGTCCCCTGTTCACTCTCGAAGTGTGAAGAAGTTTTTTGTTCTTACCTTTTCATGCTTTAAGTTCTTGGGTTGAAATAGAGACTTCATGTAAAAGTGGTTTGTTTTCTAGAATGCCCTCTGGCATTGAACAGTTTGAGAAATACATCACTAGCTGTGGACTGTTGGAAATGGGACAGCTAATTGAAGTATTGTCACTGATCAGGGTTCATTTTATTACTCGATGAGACTAGTTAAATTTTTCCCTAGAGATTGTTCATTTGATATCTTATTTGAGGACTTTGTATTCTTCCTTAATTCTTTATTGGCCACATTGTGCTCCCAAAGGAAGGACATGGTGTCCTTTTAAAACCTGATTTGTTTTTTTTAAATTTAGGTTCGAGGCAGGGTTCTTCTGAGTATTGTCCTTGCTTTGTTCTGCAGATTGATTTCTATGAGGAATTTATGATCTATGATCCTGCCAGGCAGGTAGAATGTTGTGTTAGTCTGAGTGAAGGTTGTGGTCTTTTTTTTTTTTTTGCACTAAATACAAAAATATAAGATCCATCTGAATTGTGCTTAGGGCTGGAATGATACAGTCAGCTTGCAAGGTGAGTAGTAGGGGAGACGGGAATATTGTAAAAGCTACTACAGTGATTGGATATTTTTTCTTTTTATTCTTTTTAGTTATACATGACAGTAGAATGTATTTTGACATACATACATGGAGTATAACTTCCCATTCTTGTTGAACATGATGTGGAGTTGTATATTTACATATAAACATAGAATATCTGTTTCATCCCACATATCAGAGAATATTCAGCTTTTGGGTTTTGGGGATTGGCTTATTTCATTCAGTGTGATAGCCTCCAGTTCCATCAATTTACTGACAAATTCCATAATTTCATTCTTCTTTACGGCTGAGTAATATTCCATTGTGTATATACCACATTTTCAGGTATTGAAGGGCACATAGTTTGGTTCCATAGCTTAGCTGTTGTGAATTGAACATCAATGAGATATTAAGGAATAATTTTCTAGGTTACCATATACTAAGATTCTGATCACTATGAAAATCTTCAGTATATGTTAGTGAACTTCGTGAGTCCAGGGTTTCTAGTAGGCTACTATGCTGGCGTATCTTGACATCACATCACCTCCCTATACTGTGCAGTATGGTGATATCTAGAGAGGCCAATTTTGCTTTGCTTTTTCTTGACTTCTGTGACAACACACGGGCATAGACTTAGCTGTCCCTGGAAGGAACCCCAGCAAATAATGGCAACCCACAAAAAGTAATGTGTAGATTATTTTCAAATTTTAAATCAAATTACTTTGGTAACACATCATTAAATACGATGTAGTTGTTAAGTATGGGAGGGGGCATAAACATACACTGTATTACTTTTTGTTCAAAATTGGGAAAATGTCAGTTTGTTCATAAACTCTGATTATCATGTCCAAATCTGTTGCTGTTGCCCTGGTCTATTTGTCTTTTCCTGTGAAGTTTTCTTTCCTTTGTCTGGAGCCAGAATGCTCTCTAGGGAAAGAATATAAATGGTCCCCACTGTTGCTTTGCAAAAGCACAACAAGTTAACAGTTTTTCCATTTACATTCAGATAGCCAAAGAGTTACTGAAAGGACTAAACAGAAGGACTAAATCCTGGTTAAAATAGAATGTCTAAGAATTATCAGTTACCTTTTTAAAGGAGTGCACAGGTGCTGTCCTCCTGTGTTTTGGCATATGCTTTTTGCAAACACGATACAATGAATACATGTATGGGAGAGAAGTCTTAGTGGAGGACAAGGAACTGGTTGTATTACTTTAGGTTCTGGAATAGTGCTTCCCAGTCCAAATAGAATGCAGACAAACCAGACACTGTGGACAGTGTTGTCAGAGGTTTCCTTATTATGTCTACTGAAGATGAGTATTGTGTTGAGCTGCTTGGAAATAATCTTTTATTTTGAATTAACATGGTTTCTATCCTCTGATGAAATTTGAGAGTTAGAAAAGACCTTAGCAGGTTCTCACGTTAAGTAACATGGTCAAGGTCAACCAACCAGGAATAGATTTAAGTTCTCATTCCCAGTTAAGTAATAAATACTTTGCCCAGCTTTCCTACGCCCAAATGCTTCTTTGATTACTGAAGGAGGGAGATGGAGGGCAAGATGAATTTATTCAGTTTCTGTATCATTCCTTCATTTCAGTCTCTGTGTGGATAATTAGAGTAGGTACACCGTTGAAATATAATGAAGTTCACGGTTGTATTTCATGTAGCAGCCATTAATCAGGGCCCTGGGTCTCTGCTGTTGATAGTGGGGGCCTGTGAAGTAGGAGGGAGGGAGGAAAATTTTTTTGAGAAAATTGGGGGTAAATTATTTGGAGTAAAATATACAGTCTCATCTGAAAGGGGTCTTAGAGAAACATTTTATAATCAATGGCATGTCACAGGTAAATTGGCATTGTCTTAACACATAAAATAATGCTTTATTCAGTGAGATAATCTTGAACAGGGTCTGTCTATAGCTGTGGAGATGGTAATTTGAGTTTATTTAAATAACCTTAGCCATATAAGTTACGCTCTGTATACACTTAATGGTTATTTTACTATTTCTGGCTACAGAGTGACTTTACAAGTGATCTTTTGGGTAAGTCTAAGAGATTAACAATTAATAGAACTGGTAAAGTAAATTTAAAATTCTGGTTTTAGAGTTGCCTCTTAGATTACTATCTTCATGCTAGAATGATTTTGCCCCTTGGATACTTATGGTAAAACATCAGTAAGATAGCCAAGAGGGTGGTATAAAAATCTAGAAAAGTAAACCTGGAACATTATCATTTATAATATTAATGATGTGTGGCTCAGTCCTACCAAAGTAGGAGTACATAATGGATTCTTGTCTGATGGTATAAATATTAATAATTTAAGATGGTTTTAGTTAGCCAGGTTATTAATGAGAGGATGAATTGGATTCCAAATGTGTTATTTCCATTGTGGGGGTGGGGGGAATGTTTAGTTTTATTATTTAGTAAGCAGGCATTTCCCAACTATCTTGCAAACATAACCACATTTTTAATGTTTCTTGGAGGAAAATGCATTCTTCCATCCAACCAACCAGTTTCAAAAACAAGTTTTGAAACCAAGTTTTCCAGGGTGGTTACTTGGGCATGTGGCTTTATGGATAACTAGATTCCTTTCATAATTGGTTTAGGAATTGAGGATTAACTGATATTTAAAAGTAGAGTCTGTGGACTGAAACACAGCCTCAAAATAGTTAAAATATTTCCTTGAATTTGTTAAAGTACAAGTTTTGATATACTTTTTCCATCCTTATTTCCTCCCATAATATATGATGACTAAAATTAGAAGCTAATCATTATTTTCCCAGTTCTGTAGTCAGTCTATATGCCTTGTATAATCATTAATAAAATTCTGGTCATTGAGAGAGGTAATTTCTTGTTTAATTACTTTAAAAAGATCAGATTACTGTTAGATCACTAGTTCTCTTAAGTACTGCCCTTTGGAGTAAGCCATTACAGAATTCTGAATATGTGTCTGAGATGTCACTGCATTCTGGGTCAAACATCCCATGGTGATTGCATTCATCACGCAAAACAGGTTAAGAATCCTGTTAATTAACAAAACAGGTTAAGAATCAAGTTAATCTGTGGTAATTTAATGATTATGTCTATATATACTACTGATTCTGGTTGTAGCGTGGATGGATATTTTTAAGCAGAGATACAAGTTGGGAATCAAAACTGATGTCCTGAAAAGAGATTCTTGGGATCATATTCTAGCTCGAGTACATTGTCTCTGTCACTGGTGAAGTTTCCTTGAGCCTCAGGTTTCCCTTATAAAATGGAGCAGAGGAGTAGAGAGGATATGATCCTAGCAACAGTGCTTAACAGTACGTATAATGCAACAAGTTTAGAAAAGGTGGTTGTCATAATTTTCCACAGTGTTCATAATAATGGCTAATTGATGGATCTCCTACTGTTTCAGATATAGAACTGGTTTTGTGTTTTCTCCTTTTATTTCTTAATTCTTTGGGAAGAATCTTTCAGTCTTGGTGTTTGGTAATTTTTGTTATTGTGAAGATTTCATGCTACATAAAAAGCCTTTAGGCTCTTGGGTGTGGCCATTTATTTCTCATTTTTAGATCCAAGTGTCTTCAGAAGAAATTTAACCAGTCTCATTTCTTAATCATTTATCATCTTTATTGCTTTTTTTGAATCCAACTATACTGGTTTTTTAAAAACTTTTATATCAATGAAGTCTCCAAAGTTGAATGTGAGTGTTAGTTGTGAGGCTCAAGTAACACATAGCATAAAGCTAGTTCTCCTTATAACAGCTCCCAGTTGTGTGGGGTTTTTTTTTGTTTGTTTGTTTGTTTTATTTTTGTTATGGGTTTCTCTTGAGAATCTCACAGTTTGGAAGAAATTATTGTAGAAATTTAAGGCTTTTCATTAAACATTTAAAAATTCCTACCACTACCTCTGATAATGACAACAAGGTCTTACAGAAATATTTTTTTAAGTTCTTAGTAAATTCTTTTTTTTTTTAAATTCATACCTATATATCTTATGTCATCTTTTGTTGAAAGCTTTTTTCCCCACTTATTTTTTATAGTGACAAAACATAAAGGTACTGAGAAAAGAGAGTCACCTTCACCAGCACCAAAGCCTAGGAAAGTAGAGTTATCTGAATCAGGTAAGTTTTGTTGGTGGTTTTTTTCCCCCCTCTGGTTGTATACAAAGTATATTCACACCAATTCATGTCTTCATACGTGTATCTTGGATAATAATGTCCATCACATTCCACTATCATTTCTAACCCCATGCCTCCTCCCACCCCTCTGCCCTATCTAGAGTTCGTCTATTCCTCCCATGCTCCCCCTCCCTACCTCACTATGAATGAGCCTCCTTATATCAGAGAAAATATTCGGCATTGGTTTTTTGGGGATTGGTTAACTTCATTTAGCATTATCTTCTCTAACTCCATCCATTTACCTGCAAATGCCATGAGTTTATTCTCTTTTATTGCTAAGTAGTATTCTACTGTGTATATATGCCACATTTTTTTGTTAGTGGGTTTTTTAAAAGATAATTTGCCCCCCTTTTTTTTTCAAATTTGGTTCTTCCCTCTGGTTGAAGGGAATGATTAATGATATAGCATATGGCTAACAGTTAACGAAAATAACATTTATAAAATGGTTAGCACCCAGCCTGACCTGTAATAAATGCTTAACTAAATTTATCTTTATTTCATATGGTACTTATATTGCTTGACACTTACTTAAAAGTTGGAGAATCTATTTTCCTATTCAGATATGTCAGACTCTCTGTATGCATAACTAAAGAAGCACTTTCTAAATGCATCCATCTTTCAGAAGAAGATAAAGGTGGCAAAATGGCTGCAGCAGATTCTGTGCAGCAGAGACGCCAATACAGACGACAGAACCAGCAGTCTTCTTCTGGTATGGCCATTGACTTAAAAATTTTTTTTTTTATCTGCGCCCCTCCCCACTTTTAAGTAAAAAAAGACTATAAACAATCATGGCTGGGTGTAGTGGCACACACCTATAATCCCAGTATCTCAGGAGGCTGAAGCAGGAGGATCTCAAGTTCAAAAGCCAGCCTCAGCAAAAGCAAGGTGCTAAGCAACTCAGTGAGACCCTGTCTCTAAATAAAATACAAAATAGGGCTGGGGATGTGGCTCAGTGGTCAAGTGCCCGAGTTCAATCCCTGATCATCCCCCCTTAACACCCCCCACCCCCCAAAAAAGAAATAATCATTAGTGTGTATTGATTATACACAAGAATTTGAGGGCTGGGGGTGTGGCTCAAGCGGTAGCTCGCTCACCTGGCATGCGCGCGGCCCGGGTTCAATCCACAGCACCACATACAAACAAAGATGTTGTGTCCACCGATAACTAAAAAATAAATATTAAAAAATTCTCTCTCTTTCTCTCTCTCTCTCCCTCTCTCTTTAAAAAAAAAAAAGAATTTGAACCACATCGAAATGTTTGGGAGCAGGGTTGTCTGTCTCGTTTTCCCTCAGGTGTACATTCTTTTAAGTTGTTATGTAAGTAACTTAATTTAAGTAACTCCCAGTAACTTAGGAGGCTGAGGCACGATGATCATAAGTTCAAAGCCATCCTCAGCAACTTATGAAGAACCTGTCTCAAACTAATAAGGGATGGGGATGTAGCTCAATGGTAAAGTTCCTCTGGTTCCATTTCCAGTACCAAAACAAAAAAAGTAATAGATTTGGCTGAGAGTATAGCTAAGTAGAGCACATGATTGTGTGCAAGGGCCGAGGTTCAATCCCTAGCACTAAATCAAAAAGTTAAAAACAATAGATCCTTTTTATAGAGTACAGTACCATATTAGATACCAGGCACTACAGTATATATCTGTAATCCCAGGTACTCAGGAGGCTGAGGCTGAAAGATTGAGAGTTCAAGCCTAGCTTGGGCAACATAGCAGAACCTTCTCTGAAAACGTAAAAAAAAATAAGATAGAAAACAGGTATAAAACTGAAGTAGTATAGTTTTTTTTCCTGATTCCCTAAATCTTCCCACCAAAACTTGTATTCAGAATGTTTTTATGCATGTGTAGGCATCTTTGGCTCAAAAAGGTGGCCTGGTATATATATAAGTCATTTTTCCATGCTAGTCTTTATAAGTCAGCTTCATTCTTTTGCTAGCTATAGTATTTTCTTTGTTTTTGTTTTTTTGTTTGTGTGTGTGTATGATACTGGCAATTAAACCCAGGGTGTTATAATTGTTGAAAAAACACTCTACTACTGAGCCACATCTCCAGTCCTTTTAAGACAAGGGTCTCCCGAAATTGCCAAGACACACCTCTAGTTACAATCCTCCTGTCTTGGCCTTCTGAGAAGTTGGGATTACAGACATATATCACCATACCCAGTGAGTTTCAGTGTTTTTTATAAGTATGTACCATAAGCTATTGAGCAGTCTGCTTATTTATTGAACATTAAGGTTTTTTCTCATAGTTTTCTTTTTTGTGTGTGTTGTACTTAAGCAGATATATCTGTAATTAGAATTGCTGGATTAAAAAATATGTATGGATGGGCTGGGGCTGGGTTTCAGCAATAGCACACTTGCCTGGCATATGTGAGGCACTGGGTTTGATTCTTCGCGCCACATGTAAATAAATTTTTAAAAAGGGCTGTTAACAACTAAAATATGTATATATTTAAAAAATATATATGGAACTGGGCATGGTAGCACACACCTGTAATCCCAGTGATTCAGGAGGCTGAGGCAGGAAGATCAAGAGTTCAAAACCACACTCAGCAACTGTGAGGCACTAAGCAACTCAGTGAGATCCTGTCTCTAAGTAAAATACCAAAAAAGAGGCTGGACATGTGGCTCAGTGGTTGAGTGCCCCTGAGTTAAATCTCTGATATAAAAAAATATATATGGGAAAAAGGTTTTTTTTAATCCCAGATGCTTTATTATTTTTAGTTTATTTAGTGTTTGTGACTGAGTCTATGCACTGTCTTTGTTTTTTGTTCATAGAATGGAAACCACACTGTCTCACAGTTGGCATTAAGTGCTTCAAGTAACAAGAACCAATTTATTGACTGGGAAATCACAACTTTTTAAAATATTTTTTTATTTATTTATATGTGGTGCTGAGGACACAGCCCAGTGCCTCACATATGCTAGGCAAGCACTCTACTACCGAGCTACATCCCCAGCCCTGTTTTGTATTTTATTCAGAGACAGGGTCTCGCTGAGTTTTTTAACGCCTCATCCTCTCAAGCCACTGGGATTACAGGCGTGCGTCACCATGCCTAGACAAGTCATGATTTCTTTTTTTTTTAAGTTATAGATGGACACAATATCTTTAGTTATCTCTTTATTTTATGTGGTGCTGAGGATCAAACCCAGGGCCTTACTCATGCAAGGCAAGTGCTCTGCCACTGAGCCACAGCCCCAGCCCAAATCATGATTTCTTAAAAGACATATTTGTATTGTTTTGATTGGATTGCATTATGAATATGACTTTCTGATTTATATAATACTTAATTGGGCTGGACTTTGAAGTATATGTTATCTAACACAGAATGTATCTATGCTTGCTTACCCTATATTCAGAAAACCTAGACAAGCTCGTTTAAGCACAGACCTAGGATAATTTTTTGTTTTATTTTGTACTGTGTAATTGTAGACTCTGGCTCCTCCTCCTCTTCAGAAGATGAGCAACCCAAGAGATCACATGTGAAGAATGGCGAGGTAGGCAGGCGGCGGAGACATTCCCCTTCTCGCAGTGCCTCTCCTTCACCACGGAAGCGCCAAAAAGAGACCTCTCCTCGGTAACAACTTTTCTTTAATGGTCTTCCCTGATGTTCTATAGCTGTGGTGAAAGTTCATAATTTAAAGAGTGGGCTATAGGATTATTTTAGAATTTGGTTCATTCCTTCATTTCAAGAACTTTGAGGAGGTGGTTGGATTTTGTTTGGGTTTTAGGTTTTTGGGTCCCCGCATCTTCATTAGTAATTACTAATATTTAATAAGAACTAGGTAAGTTTTGAGTCAGTGTATCATACATATGCATGACTAGATGAATAAGCCAGTTAAATCATAGCATTAATTCCTGAACATTTTTAAAAATATCTCCTTCAGTAGGGGTTAACTCCATCAAAGTAAATAATTTAGTGAATGGAATTCTTGACATTTTTTTTTTCTCCACTGCTCTCAGGATGCAGATGGGAAAGCGATGGCAATCGCCAGTGACTAAAAGGTTGGTTAGAAACTGCTTTGTAAATTAAGGGCACCTACCAAAAGTTTAGTGCCTTAAATTCCTATTTAGGACCATATCCTGTTCTTAGATATGTAGTGGACTGTAGAATTGTACCCGAAGTGTTCATTTTAGAGCTTCGTTTGAACTTCAATTTTGAATATCTTGTTACCATTTGGATCAACTTACATCAAGGCACGCACAGTTTGAGCAACATATAGGTATTTTCTAATAATTGGATAATACCTCCCTAGATTTAGTAGTGGAAGGGACTTTGTGGTGACTTAAAGCAAGAAAAACTTAGAAGTTAAAAGTTAACATAAGGCTTTGGCCCTATTCATTCTTTCCGTAAATACAGATTTGGGTATCCTTGTGCAAAATGCTTGGGGACCAGAGGTGTTTCTGATTTTGCAGTTTTGGGTGGACTTGCAAGTTGAGCATTTCTAATCCAAAAGTGTGAAATCCAAGACTTTTTGAGTACCAAGCAACTCAGAGTTTCAGACTTTGAAGCTGTTTGGATTTTCATATAATGGATGCTCATCCTATGTTTATTCTTGTGCTCTTTATATCTCAGACTTTGAAGATGGGTTATTTTAGGTAATCTCATTAATAAGGAGTGTTGTATTATATGGGACAAAGCAGGGTTATTCACACTGTAGAAGAAACAATTTATTGATATAAAAGCCAAAAAAGATCATTAGATATTACAGTATTTTCCCATCTACAGTGATCTGTGGATTCTGTGAAATTGCTAGCTCAATAAAGTGTTTTACAGAGTTAGGTTAGTAATAGGATTGCCCTATTTTGGAACTACTTTCTGTTCTGGAAAGACATGCCTCATAACAGGAAATTCAAAACTAATGTTATATTGCCTTGTTCTAGTTGGTGGTGGTTTTTTTTTTTTTTTTTTTTTTTTTTTGGTAGTAGTAGTAGGTAGAATACTTTTTATTTTTATGTGGTGCTGCTGAGGATCGAACCTAGTGCCCCACACATGCTAGGCAGGCACTCTGCCACTGAGCTACAGCCCCAGCCCCCTCTAGTATATTCTTATTTTGTTCTGGGTAGGGAAAAAGGTATTTTAGCTGGATATGGCTGCACACACCTGGAATCCCAGCTACTCGGGAGGTGGAGGTATTTGCATTTTTTATTTCTAGGCAAGGTCTTTAGTTGCCAAGGCTGGCCTTGAACTTGGAGTCCTCCTGCCTAAGCCTCCCATGTTGGTGGGATTACAGGTATGTAACACCACCCCTGGCTAGTAATATTACTTACCAGAGAACATTGAAGCCAGCTTAAAAGACTCTCACTTAAACTTAAAAGATTCTCATAATAAAATAAAGGGCTAGAGATAAAAATTCAGTGGTAGAGCACCCCATATTCAGTTCCCAGTGCTGCAGTCAGTCCATCTACTATCAGATGTCTAGGATTTAAAGATGGAAGAATAATTATTTGGAATTGTCCTTCAATATCATATTTTAGGAGAGGAGATATAGCGTAGTTTTGAATATTTCATGTGTAAAGTGTTAAAAATGAAGTTAGTCCCCACAAACCATAAGCAAATTTTAAATGGGAAACGAAATTTAATGAATTCAAGGATTTTTTCCTATCCAAGGAGAACCAAGACCTAGTAAACTTTAGATTCTAATTACATATTTACAGGAAACCTCAATCCTATCCTAAGCAAATAAATTAAGAACTAATTATTTGAACTATTTTGTATATGTGAACTAACCAAAAGAAGACAAATTGGCTTGGAATATATTTTAATGTCTTTTGTAAGGCAGCAAGGCTTTATTCTAATTTTTCATATGTGTTGGTTAAGTGTGCAACAGAGCTCAAAATTAAGGTTTATGTGATCCTCAACTGCATTTTAACCACATAAATCTAAAATTTTGGATCTTAACCCAGTATAGCTTTAGTAGTTGGACAGTTTTTGTCTTTGGGATAGTGCTGTTAGATAACAGTGTACAAGTGGATATGTATTCTTACAAATTAAGAACTAGGAGCAGTGATACCCGAATCTGGGTCTTAAGCCAAGTCTGTATTGGAGAGTTGTAAAGCAGTAGTTCCTAACAAGGAACCAAAATCACCTGAAGATTTTTTTCAGTAAACACCTGACTATATTTAGCCCATACCCGGTGAGCATAAATCTCACAGTTGTATTTTTCCAAATGATTATTTTTTGCATTCCAATTATAAAGGAGCACTCTGAAACAATCTTTTGCAAACGTTATTTCAACCTGTGTCATGTTAAGAATATTCTGTGTTGTAACCTAGAGCACCTCTTTTATGCCTGCAGCATATTTCACCAAACAGTATTTATCCGTACCACAAATGAAACATTGGTTTTTGAAGAGCACTGCTCTAGAACATGTATAACCAAGTGCTGTCCCTTGGGCTAATGAAAACTGAAAGTTAGGTCTTCTGGGCACTTCATTATAAATGCCACTGACTCCAAACAACTTAAATTCTTCTTTGCTTTAGTGGTAGACGGAGGAGAAGTCCCTCCCCACCACCCGCCCGAAGGCGACGCTCTCCTTCTCCCGCTCCTCCTCCTCGGCGGCGCAGATCTCCCACACCACCACCACGGCGAAGGTACTTTGTCAGATATTTGTATGAAAAGCCCAGAACTCACAATCACAGAAAATAAAACGGTGTAAGGGGTAGGGTACAACTTTATGAATAAACTGAAACCATTAAATTGTATACTTTAAATGGGTGAAATTTTACAGCATGTAAATCACACATCAATAAAGATATTAGTTTAAAGGTGGTATGAAATATTTACAAAAAGAAAATACTAACTTTAGAATATAGAATCTGAGCAGATGCCTCTTTAATCAAAGCATCCTCACTAATACATATTGGCAGTATGTGCTTTCCAAATATACCTGTAATATTATTTACCAGTTATGCCAGACCATAGTCTAATTTATTAGCAAATGTGATACAAACTCAAATTGAAGGTCAATTCTACAAAGTAAGTAACCAGCCATGGGTGGTGTCACACACCTGTGATCCCAGCAAGTTGGAAGGCTAAGGCAGGAGGATTACAAGTTCAAGGGCAGCCTTGGCAACTTACAAATAAAAAAGGCTGGGGTTGGGATGTGGCTCAAGTGGTAGCACGCTTGCCTAGCATGCATGAGGCACTGGGTTCGATTCTCGGCACCACATACAAAATTAAAAAAATAAAGATATTGTGTCCACCTAAAACTGAAAAATAAACATTTAAAAAAAGGGGGGGGCTGAGGATGTAGCTCAGTGGTAGAGTGCCCCTGGGTTCACTTTCTTGTAACACATAAACACACACCAGAGTTATGTCAGTCATGAATTACTGAGGAACCATTGTAGACTGGTTGCAACTAAGGAGATCTAGGATCCTGGAACAGAAAAAAGGATGTGTATTAGTAGTAAACATGGAGAATATTGATACTTTAGTTACTATAAAGTTAATGTTGATGTAGTACTATGGTTTGGGTAATTTTTATAGTTCCATAAGTTGTTAACATAGTAGCAGGTTTTCACTTGTTTTGTGACTCTTTAAAATCACTTAAAATAAAAATTAGAGGGGGAAAACATGGTTTATTGGTATAAAACACTAACAGGCAGTATAATGGCTGACTACCACTCTTTAGTACCTGTTATGTGCCAGGTAAAGTGTTAGATGCTTTTTATGTAGCTTACCTGTAGTCCTCAATGTAATCTTGCTTGGTAAGTGGTATTCTTTTTTAGGTGAGAAAGTGGAATAGGTCAGAATTACTATACCAAGTGCTGCTCTGTCACATTGCCCCCAAACTGGCTAATTGTAAATCTGATTTTGGATGAGAATTCCTCAGTGTTCAGTCTTACAAGTGTAATTCCCAAGAAGCACATAAGGATTGTATGGAAGTGAAGCATCAAGAGGAAGGCCAGGATGGGTGTTTGTTTACAGACATGCATGTCCACTTACAAATATATTTTCTGCCCGCTGCTGACTATAGGGTGCTAGTAACTTCTGGTTACTCTGGCCCCATGCATTTGATTTCCTGATCTGTTGGACGTTTTAGCTTATACTGGTGATGTATGTTTCTCCTAGGACTCCTTCTCCTCCCCCTCGTCGGCGCTCACCTTCCCCAAGAAGATACTCTCCTCCAATACAGAGGAGATACTCTCCTTCTCCACCTCCAAAGAGAAGAACAGCCTCTCCTCCACCTCCTCCTAAACGAAGGGCATCTCCATCTCCACCACCAAAGCGCCGGGTCTCCCATTCTCCTCCTCCCAAACAGAGGAGCTCTCCAGTCGCCAAGAGACGTTCGCCTTCTTTATCATCAAAGCATAGGAAAGGGTCTTCCCCAAGCCGCTCTACCCGGGAGGCTCGGTCGCCACAACCAAACAAAAGGCATTCTCCCTCGCCACGGCCTCGAGCTCCTCAGACATCTTCAAGTCCTCCACCTGTTCGACGAGGAACATCAGCATCACCCCAAAGAAGGCAGTCCCCATCTCCAAGTACTAGGCCCATTAGGAGAGTCTCCAGGACTCCAGAACCTAAAAAGACAAAAAAGTAAAAATATTCTGTACTTTTTGGTTAGGAATAATTAGTTGCATAGCTGTGTATATATGGAAATTCTCCCCCTAGCCCCCAAATCAAGAAGTTTTAGAAAGGAATAAGCTGTGAATATAAACTATTAAGGCATATTTTGGGTACTGGTGCTATTCACAAATCCTTTTTAATTTCAGGATAGTTTCTTACAGTATAAATTAAATGCCACAGGATTTTGTTTGGTTCTTAATATATTGGGGGTTTGAGCAGTGTGCTTCCAAAAGCAAGCTCTGAAGTGATACATAGAACATTTCTTCTGTGTGCATATAACATGGGTGAAGGCAGTCTTAACCCTAAGGAATGTGCGTTACTCATTTCCTATAGGAAGGATCGTTAATGAGGGAGGATTGTGGGGCTTGAGACCTAGATTATGTAAATTTGATGTGCTAGTAGACTCAACTAGTGCTGCAAAATGTTTGTAATCTAACCTGATTATATGTTGTTGATTATTTTCTCTTAGAAGTAGATGTTTGTTGTCGGTGCTAAGCACTTTGTTTTGTCTTCCTCATGTAGGGCTGCCTCACCAAGCCCACAGTCCATAAGAAGGGTCTCATCCTCCCGATCTGTCTCTGGATCTCCTGAACCAGCAGCTAAAAAGCCCCCAGCACCTCCATCCCCTGTCCAGTCTCAGTCACCCTCAACAAACTGGTCACCAGCGGTACCGGTCAAAAAGGCTAAAAGCCCAACACCGAGCCCATCGCCAGCCAGGGTTTGTGTCTGCCTTGTTTTGAACATCTTTTGCAAATTTTAGGTCTGGTCACTGTGAAGTAGAGAAGATATCAGTATTAAAATATTGGAGTTCAAACTCTTTCTTCTTTGTGAATCAAACCTAATCTTGGACAGATTTCTATATTAAATAAAGTCAGTGGTTAGAATTTATTGAATTGTATAAGCCAATTGGATTGTGAAGTATTTTATGTAATTGCTTTAAAACATGAAATTACAATTTATAGAGGCGGAACTGTAGCTTAATGCCCTGGAGTCAATCCCAGCACCAAAGAAAAAAAAATAGATTCAATTATAGCAGGAGCTTTTTTTTTCCCTTCATAAATTAATTTGATACACAGATAGTAAGTGACTTTTGATGAGTCAGCCTCTGATTTTGAGTTCACAATGGTGTGAAACTGCATTCAGTAGAGACTTTGAATTTTGAATGTTGATCTTTTCCTAGGTTAGTGATCAGAACAGTCATTCTATTTTTCACTTTCATATTATTCAGTAAGTTACATGAGATACTAAACAGTTGATTATAAAATAGACTTTGTATTTGGATGATTTTGCCGAGCTATAGGCCATTGTAAGTGTTCTGAGTTTACTCAAGGTATTGGCTAAGCTTAAGCCATAATGTTCAGTGGGTTAAGTGTATTAAGTGCCTTTTCAACTTCAATGCTTTCAACTTACAATGGGATCACAAAGTTTATTAGGACATAAACCCATCATAAATTGAGAAGTATCTGCAGTTAAGAGGAACAAATCATTCTTATTCTAATGATATGCAAGGTCAAATAGTGACTAGAGATAATGACATTTCACACAGATGTGTTAATAGTCTATAGCTGTGCATTTATTAAAAACCTGCTACATCTTAGGCAAGGGTTGTGGATAATTTACAGATATTTCTTATTTCTGTTTTCTTTCTGTAGTCGTATGGATCAAACCCACAGCCTCGTGGATGCTAGGCAAGTGCTCTACCACTGAGCCACATTTCTAGTCCCCTGACATTCCTATTTAATCTTCAAGTTCAGGAGCTGGAAATGAACTCAACTGTAGTTAGGCCCTGACTCGTTCTAGTCTTGGAGACCTTAAATTCTAAAGTTTGGAATCCTGGCTTAAAGTTAGTTAGGGAAAATTTGTAAGAATCAGTTACCTTCAAGGACATTCGCTGTTAGAATTTGTGAAGTTCACCTTTGCTGTAACCTTGAGGCCCCTGAAGTCTGGAGATTGTCCATTTAGGTGTTCCCTTGAGGAAATAAAATGTTCAGTGGACACAATTTTTAATTAGATTGATTATCTTGCTGTCATTTTTCTGGATTTCTAGAATTCAGATCAAGAAGGAGGTGGAAAGAAAAAGAAGAAAAAGAAGGACAAGAAACACAAAAAGGATAAGAAACACAAGAAGCACAAAAAACACAAGAAGGAAAAGGCAATGGCCGCAGCTGCTGCTGCGCCTGTGACCCCTGCAGCCATTGCCGCCGCCACAACCACGTCAGCACAGGAGGAACCCGAGGCAGCACCGGAGCCCAAGAAGGTATCTGCTGACTGTTCCGCCTTGTGGACAGATGAGAAGAAATCATTCGATTTTTTTATTTTTATTTTTATTTTTTTTTTTTAAGAAATAGCTAACTTATTTTTTCCTCTAATAATTGGCTCCCTAGCTGTTATTCATATTTTTGGTGACCTGCCAAGAATATGAACATAAATGGCTGCCCAAAAAACTTATTATTTTTTAAAATACTTTCTTTTGGGGGGCTGGGGATGTGGCTCAAGCGGTAGCACGCTCGCCTGGCATGCGTGCGGCCCGGGTTCGATCCTCAGCACCACATACAAAGATGTTGTGTCCGCCAAAAACTGAAAAGTAAATATTAAAAATCTCTCTCTCTCTCTCAAAAAAAAACAAACAAACTTTCTTTTAATTTTAAACAAAATTTATATATCATACAGCTGGCCCATTAATTAAAGTGCATAGCTCATGGTGTTTAGCATATCCAGAGTTGTGCAGCCATCATCACAATGTAATTCTTTACTCAGCATTTCTCCCTCGTGTCTCAATACTTAATAGTGTGACTTTCTGGATTTTCAGGAGACTGAAAGTGAAGCTGAAGATAACCTTGATGACTTAGAAAAGCACCTGCGAGAAAAAGCCCTGAGGTCCATGCGGAAGGCTCAAGTGTCCCCTCAGTCTTAGGTGGAAATGTTTGTTACGATGTAAATTTTATTTGGTTTGTACTCAATTCAATTTCAAAATTGCTAAAATGTGTTTGAGCTTTAGACTATAACATTTGTTGTAATAATTGCTAGGTTGAAGTTCACCATGTTTAAAAAAAAAGGGCATGGATTTACATTGCAAAAGGTGTCCACAGTGTATTAGTGACATTCTTTCATTGACAGCTGACATAAATTCATTTAGAGTGAAATATTTTAAGCCAAAAATAATCCCTTTTTTAAAAAAGGGGGTTTAAGTATTGTTGGCATTCTCATGGTTCCTCTACACTCTCCTGGCTGTTCCCACAGGTTTGTTTTTTTGTTTTTCTTTTTTTTTTCGCCCTCTCTTTTTTCTTTACTTTTTCTCATTTGGCTATTACCACCATTTAAGTTATGCTGCCAACCTTGTATGGTTTGTAAGCTTTCCCAGAAATAAGACCACTGCTGAACTACCACAAAAGTATAAATGAACATTTTAATGCCACAATCTTTCCTGTTGCCTGTGGAGCTTTTGCTGAAATGAATCAGGATTCGAGCTCTAGAATGAGACAGAAAAATGAACGCATGCTGTTCGCCAGGACACTGGGTTTATAGTAATGTTA
This sequence comes from Marmota monax, assembly GCF_021218885.2. Lineage (NCBI taxonomy): Eukaryota > Metazoa > Chordata > Mammalia > Rodentia > Sciuridae > Marmota > Marmota monax. The sequence continues at coordinate 22,158,819 of NW_026694432.1, read as the reverse complement.
CAAGTTGATTCGGAACACTGGAATTTCATCCTACTCTGTTCTTTTTGATTTTTCTCTTTTCATCTCCCCCGCCCCTTTTGTAAAGGCAGTTAAATAGTCCCTGGAAGGATCCTTCAGTTAACCTAAAATTTTGTTTTATAAAATGTCACAGCTCCATTCATATTTTTGTCTTGTTCTTCCAATTGGTATATACAACTTTCAGAGCTCTTGTATTTGGAAGGCTGGAAGGGCCCAGACTTTGAAAATAGTGTCTTGGTTTCACTGTTTTTGTTTCTCTCTCTCTTTTTTTTTTTTTTTTAAACTAAAGCTATATAAAGCTCGTGGATTAAACAGAATAAATTTCTAAATTTAAAAATGTTTGCCGCTTCCTCTTTCTTGTCTCAGTACTGCAAGAAAATTATCTTTCTTAGAAATCTCCTTACCCTTTTAATGGGGAAGCAGTTGGGCAGGAAAAATAATGGCAATGAAACAAAGGTTTATCATCTTTATTTTAATGATTACTATAAAGACTATAAAATACAGGGTGTGGTTGGAACATAAAATGCTGGAGGGACAAGTTCACCAGGCAAGGAGAAGAATTTCAGGCAGACACATGGGTGTACCCCCTGAGACATCCTAGCTTGTTCCCTGAGTGAATGAGGTGTAGGAATGACTGGAGCATACTCTGGCCATCCACAGACATTTTTGCATTTAAAATTTAGCCGAGAAGCTAGGCACAGTAGTATACTCCTGTAATCCCAGTGACTTGGGAGGCTGAGGCAGGAGGGTCTCAAATTCACAGCCAGCCTCAGCAACTTAGTGAGGCCCTAAGCAACCCGCTCCCCCAAAATAATATTTAACAGCAAAATAATTTTGAGAAAAATTTGGAATTGGTAACAGCATAAGGTAAAAGAGCAACATGTATATTGAAAGAAGTAGGGAAATGTTGACACCAGGAACCTAGGCCAAACCTGTTGACATTTGGGTAGTTAATTTTATCATAATTTCTGACAGTTGAAGCAAAAAATGAAAAGAAAATGCCAACAATTTTTAGTTTCAGGAAAACTGGGTTTTTTTTTACCTAAAATACATGGATCGTAAATGTACCTTCACCACTGAGGAGAGATTTCTACGCTGGTTGTTTAAATGATTTGCTTGATGAAAGTCCTGTGGGCTAAAGTAGTACAGCAGCTTCATGGTGGAGGATAGAATTTTATATGTATAGGAGTTTGACCTCTTTTGAGGCTGTTGCACAGGGCTTCCTCTTAATTGTGTAATTTTCTGACTGAGGGAAGACATAAAATGCCAGTTTCTAAAATGGTGGTTGCTGACTTGCCCTTTCCACTATGAACAAACCAGTTAACACTGGAGTGTTTGCATCTTCTTCAGCCTTTCCTTCACTTATCCACTTTTTCTGATTATGCCCTAGGCTTACATTCTTCCCCTTGACAGCTCGAGTTACAGTCCCAAGCAACTTCCATTTTGCCAAATTGAGCAGTCTCAGTTGTTGTATTAGCCCCCAGCCTCTTGGTTCAGTGATGTATTAAATCTCTGTTGAGTTCTGAGAGGCAGCTCTGGCTTACAGGTTCACCTTTTTTGATGAACTAGTTGTCCTATCTCACTAGCTGCTATTTTGTCTCTAATGGATTCTTTTGAGGGGGGCAGTACTTGGGATGAAGCCAGGGCTTCACACATGGCTGGGCAAGGGCTCTACCACTGAGCTACATCCTCAGCCCCACCCAACCCTTTTTGTTTTTTTTACTTTGAGACAGGGTCTCACTAAGTTCCCCAGGCTGATCTTGCAAACTTGAAATCCTTTTGCCTCAACCTCCCAAGTAGCTGTGATTGTAGGTGTGTGCCACCATGCCTAGCTCTACTGGATCCTTTCAAATAATTTACTGTTTGTCCTTGGTGGCCTTTCTTAACTTCATCTCTAGTTCTTGATTTTTAGGAGTGTGGGGAGACTATTGGTTGGTTATTACTATACCATGGGCCAGGAGAAGGTGGCATAGAAGGGTTAGGCATGCTTTCGGCCCAAGAAGGTGGATCTCCTCTCCTTTTTGATCCCAGTGGGTAAGTTTCTTCAGAAAACCCCCAGAAGCAGTGAGCCCCAAGGTGAAGTGGACTGGGAAGGCCTGGTCACAGTTGCTCCATTCTTGCAGGCTGGGGTGCAGGGTGGAAGTGGCTATGACATACCAGACTCTCCATCTGACTCCAGGGAGGTCTGGTGGGGCAGCAAACTCAAACCGGCCTCTGCCAGGAAGCCAGTGGTGTTACACAGTGTGGCAGGATGGGAGGCTAAGCCAGGAACAGGAGCAGGGACACCCTCAGCCCCAGCCGTGAGGCACTTTGGGCCTGAACACTGCTCTGCTGAACATCTGCAGCACAAGCAGGGTGCCCTGGCTACTGGCCATAACCCACAGCATGATAGGAGACACTCCGCATAGGCTGGCCTCCTGGTAAGGCAAGGTTATGGGAGGAGATGGCATTGAAGCCAGCCTCCTAAAAAGTTCATTGGTCTTCACCAAGTTCACATTTGTCTACTTGGAAGCTTCTTTAGAAGGCCAACCATGACTGGATTTTTAAGTCCCAGATTTCTTGTGTCACCCAGCTAGTCTACAGCAACCAGGCCAGGCTCACATCAGTGTCCGCAGAGCTTCTGTCAGACTAATCCAAGACTTTGAGAGTGGAGAGAAGGTGCTGAAAGAGTTTTATAAGAGCCTGGGCATTTACAATCCCTGCTAGAGAGTTCCCTTCACTGTCCACTGGCAGAGCTGCCTGGCTCTGGGCCACTTTGGTGCTGGTGCCAGGTGAGGGCAACAGATGATCCACCAGGGCTCAGTCCTACAGCAGCTCCTCATGAACACATCTAGCAAAGATCCAGCTAGACTGTGGGGGCCCAGAGAAGGGTGTCTTTGTCCACCATCCCTTTGTGAGCACAGCTCACCATACCCTCTTGTGCTGGGCAGAGGTGCTGTTCAGCAAGCCTGTCCCCAGAGGCAGCTGAGCCGACCTATGCAAAAACATGAGTTGGAACCTATAATCTCGAAGGACTGCATCCAGGTAACCTCTTTCCCAATCCCAGCCAGGCCAAGAATTCCCAGGATCTTCTCATGAACTTGCACTTCCATTTGCCATCTTTCATTGTAGCTCTCTCCTGGAGATTCTGTCTGGCCAGACACATGGACATCCCACAGGTGAGCTCTGCAGCCCTGAGGATGTTCCCATTGGTGGTGTCTGTGACCAGGATGACCTTCCTTGTTGTAGCTTCAAGATCTGTATTATCCATGCCTATACCAGCCCTACCCACAGCCTGGAGCTTCTTAACATCAGTGGTCACCATGGTGGCCAAGTGGACAATAGGCCTTTGCAGTTCTACAGCTCCTTGTTATCTTTATACTAATGCATTAAATCTCCCAAACAAACTCCTATCCAGCTACCAACTCCATAATGCTATCTGATATCTAAAAGGCATACCAAAATTAACATGTCCAAAGCAGAGTTTATTTAGACCATCCTCCATCTCCTAATCTCATCTCCCATTTCATACCCACCACCATCATTTATTGAAAATTGAGTAATTAGTATTGTCAGGTTGGTGATACTGACCACCGCCCAATACCCATCATGCACATGTGTTCAATTCCCTACAGCTCATGGCAGATCACATGTCCATTCAAAACCCTCAAATAGGGGCTGGGGTTGTGGCTCAGCGGTAGAGCGCTTGCCTAGCACATGCAGGGCCCTGGGTTCCATCTTCAGCACCACATATGAATCAATTAAAAAAAAAAAGTACTGTGTCCAACTCTAACTAAAAAGTAAATATTTAAAAAAGCCAAGCACAGTAGTGTGCTTTTCCCAGCTACTCAGAAGGTGGAGGAGGGAGGATCGCTTGAATCCAGAAGTTCAAGACAAGCTTGGACAACACAGACTCCATCTCAAAAACAAAACTGAACAACAATAACAACAACAAAACGTCTAATAGGATTGAGCTGAATCTGCTTTGGAATTTCATTGCCACTTAATCTGCTCAAGCCTCACTAGCTGCCTTGCTATTCCTTTAATCCCAACAAAACTAATTTCTCCTTCAGGGCCTTCAAGCTGTGCCCACTGTTCCTTCATCCTGGAAGGTGCTCCATTGTCTTATGGCGAATTTCCTTATTTGTTTTTTTTCAGACACTTCTCTAATTCCCTCTCCTTCATTTCTATTATTACCACCTAAAATGATACAGTTTTGGGGTTGGGGATATAGCTCAGTTGGTAGAGTGCTTGCCTTGCATTCACAAGGCCCTGGGTTCAATCCCCAGCACCACACATACAAACACACACACACACACACACACACAAAAAAAAATGATACAGTTTTGGTCCCCAGAAACTCAGTATTGTTCATAGATAAGGCACAAATATTTGTGAACAGATGAGTCAAGGAACTTAATTGATTGTCATTGCCTCTGGACTTGCCAGACACCACTAGGGTTTGAGATAAAGCACATGAAAGGGCAAAATAACTGCTTCCCTCAAGGAACAGTCACCTTCTGAGGATAGAGGCATGCAAACCCTTTACAGATTGGACAATATAGAGTCTAGTAGGCCAGGATTTCTACTGTGTGACCTTGGGCAAGTTATTTTACCTTGAAGTGCTGCACTTTCCCTTGAACTTGGGATCTTCCTGCCTCAGCCTCCCGAGTCCCGGGGATCACAGGTGTGCACCACTGCAGCTGGCATGCTGTTTCCTTTTCTATAAAATAGAAATGGAATCACCTCAGTAGTTCATGAGGATTCATTTTTATTTACCTATTTATTTGTTTGGTACTGGGGATTGAACCCAGGACACTTTACCCTGAGTTATATCCCCAACTTTGTTTTTTTGTGTTTTTTGAGACAGGGTCTCTCTAAGTTGCCAGAGCTGGACTTTGTGGTGCTGGGGATTAGAACCCAGGGCTTTGTGCATGCAAGGCAAGCACTTTGTCAACTGAGCTATATCCCCAGCCTGCCAAGGCTGGACTTGAACTTGCAACTCTCCTGCCTCAGTCTCTCCAGTCATTGGGATTACAGGTGTGTGCACCTCTGCCTGGCTTTTTTTTTTTTTTTTTCTTTCTTTCTGTTTTTGAAGATTTAAATGTGCTGGTTAATACATAAAAAGCAAAGACACCAGGCTGGGGATCTAGCTCAGTTGGTAGAGTGCTTGCTTCACATGCACAAGGTCCTGGGTTCAATCCTCAGCACCATGGGGGGCTGGAGGGGAGGCAAGGATACCATGAAGAAGTTCCTCTTTTAACTGACATGACATTTATCCATTCCAGTAATTATAGAAATTTTCTGTTTAGATGATCAAGGATTTTAGATCATAGCCCTATTTGATGCCATTTCTGTCTCTTTTTTTTAGATCATGCAGTTTAGTCGTCTTTTTTGTCACTGTGACAAAATACCTGAGAAAAGCAAAGGAGAAAATGATTACTTTGGTTCACAATTTTGGTGGTTTCAGTCCAGGGTTGGTTGCCTCCATTTCTTTAGGCCTGAAGCAAGGCAGAGCATCATGGCGGAAGGATGTGGTGGAGGAACACTGCTCAGCTCACAGCAGCCAGGAAACAGAGAGAGAGAGGAAGGGGCTGGGGACGAGATGTTGTTCCCAAAGGCACACCACCAAGGACCCACTCCCTTCAAGCAGGTCCCAGCAACTCCAGTTTCCACCACCTCCCTGCAGTCGAGGCAGAGCCCTCGTGATCCAATCTCCTGAAAGCCTCGTGCCTCTCAACATTGCTGCACTGGGGACCAAACCTTTATCCCATGAGCCTTTGGGGAACATTCCTGATTCAAACCCTAACACATGCCATAAAAGTCACCAATTTAAAGTGCACAGTTCAGTGGTCGTCAGGGTTATGCAACCGTCACACTCTGCCAGAACATTTTCATCACCCCAAAGAAACCTTCCCACTAGCAGTCACTTCCAATTCTGACAGTCCCCCAGACCCAGCCCTCAGCATCCACTATTTGTTTACTGAGGATATTTCATTGGAATTGTACAATCTGTGACCTTTTGTGTTTGACTTCTTTGACTAGCATAATGTGCTCAAGGGTCATCCGTGTTGTGCCTTGTCTCAACACTTATTGCATTTCTTTCTGTTGCTAAATAGTATTCTCCTTTGATCAGACCATGATTTATTTATCTACTTATCAGTGGATGGATACTTGAGCAATTTCCGCTTTCTAGCTGTTATGAATAAAACTACTAAGAACATTTGTGTCCAGGCTTTGTGTGGACGTATGTTTTAGATCCTCTCAGGACATATGTCTAGGAGTGGAATTGCTGGGTCCTATGGTAACTTATGTTTAACCTGTTTTTAGGAATTGACAGACTATTTTCCAAAATGACTGCACCATTTTCCAATTCTAGCAGCAGTATAAGAAGGTTCCAGTTTCCCAATGTTGTCGCCAATGCTTGTTATTATCTCATTTTGACTTCCAATCATCCTGGTGGATGTGAATCACTCTTCACTATGGTTTGACATAAGAAGGCTTGTTGAATCTTCTGGCATGGGCTGATAGATTCTGTTTTAAGCTCATTTGTGTCTACATGCAAATGTTCCTGAAGATGTAGCTCTAGTTTTGGGTCCAGGGTTGTGTCTCCCTGTCCACAGAGTAGAATGCATGGCGGTCTGTAAGGTGCTTTGTAGTGCAGTTCTCACTTGTTTGCTTCTGGGGGAGGGGGGAACCCTGTAGGTACCAGAATCTGAGGTATACATTGGAATTGTATGAAACAGCATAGTATTTGCATATAACCTACACAATCCTCCCATGTTCCTTAAATAAGCTCTAGATTACTTGTAATACCTAACACAATGTCAATGCTATGCAAATAGTGGTTAGGAATAATGACAAGAAAAAGTCTACAATGTTTGGTGCAATTTCTTTTCCGTTTGCTTTTCACCCATGCTTGGTTCAATCTGTAATGAGAGACCACTGCTATAGGGATTTGATCCTCATACCTACTTGGGAAGATTGGGATGGGGGGGGGGGAGACTATGGTCAAGCAAAACTTGGCCCCCATTTTATGAAGAGGATCAGGAGACTTTGGGAGAAGGTGACTTAGGGTCCAGTTAAGATGGTCCCTCCCACCATCTAATAAAGAACCCAATATTTTCCTCAATGTGCCTATCTAATGTCAAGTATTATGATAATCATACCAGATGACGAGAGTAGAAACTGCCCAAAGGGTTATCAGAAGAGCAGTGGGAGTCAGGGACTCCCTAAATTGCTTAGGGCCCACTCAATTGTTGAGGCTGGCTTTGGACTTGCAATCCTCCTGCCTCAGCCTCCCAAGCCGCTGGGATTACGAGCAGAAGCCGCCTCTCATTCTCTCTATCCCTCTGCTTCTACCGCCCTCGGGCCCTCTCCTGTCTAAGCAGCTTTCTCAGATTCTTCCACGAGGTGGCGCCTGGTCCTCAGGTGGCAGTCCATCCTACCTTCCCTTGGGATTCCTTTCTCTTTTTCCTCTTTCCCTTTCCCCCATTCCTCCTTTTCCCTGGAAGTGGGAGGCTTGATTCAGTTGGCAGAGGTTTGCTGTGGGATTTTTGAGCTGGAAGAACAGCCACAGGCCTCTTGCAGGCTACAGGCCTCGCGCTGTCCCAAGCTGGAATTCCTTCACGTCCACAGATGGCTCTGTTCTCACTTAACCCCTCAGGGCCAGGAAGGAAGCTCTGGAGGATCTGGTCTGAAGGGAGTGCCTGGGTCTGACTCCAGAACCCACAGCTCACTCAGAGAGAGTGCTCGGGATGGGGGAACCTCTGTCCCTGGGCATTCCGCCACCACACCTCCATGGCCTGGCCATTATGTGGCTTCCCAGCTGACCCGGGCCAAGCAGTGCAGCCCCCCTCTCCAGTCACAGAAGGGACTCATCCCTAACAGAGCCAGTGATTTACCAAGAGAGGTCAGAGGGGGTTTTGAAGGACAGAGTTGCTTCTCGCTTCTGCAGGAGCGTTTGGAAGAGATTCTCTCTTCCCCTGGACAGCAGGTCGAGGGGATGTGGGAGCTGGAAGGGCAGGGGCTCTTCTGCCAGAAGGGATTCCTTTTGAGGATGAAGTCAACAAACAGATGAAGGGAGGGAGAGAAGAAATAAAACTAGTCTGTGGTGGTGTTAGTTTCCCATTGATGTGTAACAAGTCACCCCTAATTAGGTAGCTAAAAATACTTATCAGGTGAGCATGGTGGCTGTAATCCCAGCCATTCAGGAGGCTGAGGCAGGAGGATGGCAAATTTGAGGCCAGCCTTGGGAACTTAGCAAGACCCTGTTTCAAAGTGAAATAGAAAGAGCTGAGATTGTGGCTCAGTGATAGAGTGCTTGCTTAGCATGTGCAAGGCCCCAGGTTTGATTCCCAGTTACCACAAAGAAAAACAGAAATCATTTCACACAGCTGAGGGTTGGGAATTGGAAGAGGCCTAGGTGGCTAGTTCTGGCCTGGGGTCTCTAATGAGTCTATGGTAAGATGTTAGGAGCTGGAATGGGGCTGGAGGATCCACTAGCAAGATGGCACACTCACGTGACAATTGGCAGGAGCCTCACTTCCTCACAAGTGGGCTCTCTCTAGCAGATGGCTTCCGCCAGAATGAGGACGAAGATGATGACTGGCCGAGCTGGAAGGAAGCCACGGTGCCTTTTATGACCCAACCTCTGCCATTGCACGCTGTCATTTCTACTCTTGTCTGGTCATTAGAAGAAGTCCCTAAGTCCAGCCCACATGAAAGAGACAGTAGTGTCAAAGAACTGGTGGAGCAGTTTCCAGCCACCACTGTGGTGACATCATGTGAACGGCTGGATCAGCCCACACTCAAGGACCCGTCTCTGAACTTTTAGACCCACAAACTACTGAGTCCCCTTGTTGCTTAAGCCACTTTGGGTGGAGTTTTCTGTTCCCTGCCCTTCAAGGAGCTCGCCGGAAGTGCTTCCATGTCCCTCGGCTCACCCTCCAGACCTGCCATGTGTCACCTTGTCCTTCTCCTCAGTGTGTTGGTGACAGCTGAGGTCCCAGGACCTGGGTCCCAGGTCCAGAGGGGAAGAATGGGCCATCCTCAGCCGTGGGTCCCCTTTCCCCCCTAGGTTTTTAGTGGTACATTGTCATCACACACAATAGCAGGGGTCTCTGTCGCGTACTGGCTCCTGCACAGGATAGAACAGTGTAACTTGTGTCATCCCCAGGTTCCCCTCCCTCCTTCCCTCGTTTCCTCTGGTTTTTACTGGTCTCTCTTCAGTTTCCATGAGCGTCCACGCCATCTTTCTTTTCTATTTTCCCCTCTAGTTTCCATGAGTGAGAGAAAACACGACCCTTGGCTTTCTGAGTCTGATTTATTTTGCTTAACCTCATGCTCTCAAGTTCATCCATTTTCCTGCAAGTGGCATGATTTCATTTTCTTCATGGCTGAATAAACACCCCACATTTTCTTATCCATTCATCCACTGTGGACCCCCAGGCTGGCTCCATAGTGTGGTTCCTGTGAATGGTTCAGCCTTTGGTCATTTACCTCACAACAAAGTACTGGCCACCCTTCCATGCCACTGTGCGGCCCACTATGGGAGACCACATTGCTCTGCTGACTCGGGGCCCATCGTGGTCAGCCTTCATCTGTTTACTCCGAAGACATGACTTTTCATCAAGGATTTGTCCGCAAATATTTGGCAACCATTTCCAAGTCTCTCCAGCCAATCCCCTTTGAGGTGTGGGGGACAGAGGAATCATGTGGCCAAGTGGGAAGAGGTCGGGTTGGTTTCCACCCTGCCTTGCTGTGTGACCTTGAGCGAGTCCCTGCTCCTCTTTGGGCCTTGTCCTCCCTTGTGGATGCAGAAGGTTGTATCAGCGTTCCTGAGGATGTTTTAGGATTTTGGGGGGTCACTTCTGTCCAGAAGAGACGTGAAATCTGAGGAGCAGCCTCACTTTGGACAAACTGGGCCTGGGGTGGTCATTCATACCTTTACAAGATAAATCCACCTTCTTCACAGTCTTGGCCATTCACCATCTCACTGGGCCTTCCCAGCAGTCAATGAGGACCCGGGGGCCAGGCACCGGGGACACAGAGGCTCAGCCGCAGTAGCCGGATGTGCAGAGCCACAGGACAGACATGAACTCACCCTCAGGACCCTTGAGTAAGGTGCAGTCGTCATTTGCTGAGTGACTTCTGCTCACTCTGTGCCAAGTACTTTAGGTGTGGTCATCTCCTTCCACTCTCACGTCCACCCTGATGGGTGGTTACTATAATTATCCCCCTTCACAGATAAGGAAGCTGAAGCCCAGAGGGAAGTAAAGAGGCCAGCAAAACTCAACAGCAGAGCTGAGACTCGGCCCGTGGGCAGTCTCCAGTCTGCTTCCCATCAGGCAACACTCCCGCTCGGCACGTCAGGAGGTCAGCATAGGAGTCGGGTGGGAAAGAGCTCAGAGTCCAGAGACTTGCGTTTGTGAACTGACTTTACACTTGCTCATTCTGTGGCCGGGCCAAAATGCCCTGCTCCCCGAGCCTCAGTTTCCTCATCTGTAAGTTGGACATAATGATTCCCACCTGAACCGTGGTGAGGTTGGAGGAAAGACAATTTTAGTGAGGGAACATCTGTGAGCCTCCCTGTGGGCTGCCAGAGCTATCTAAATGTAAGAGGTGGTTGTTTTTCTTAACCCCAGAGCAGGAGCAAGGGCAGGAAGTGGGCAGGCTGACCAAGCAGCCAAGTGTCCCAGAGCAATTGTTCCGCCCTTGGCGTTTGTGAAGTCCCTGGGAAAGGAGCTGGCAGGGCTAGAGGAAAGACCAAAGCTCGGGGTCCTTATCTAGAATAATTCCCTCCATGCCAGAGCCCTCCAGGGAGACAGAAACTTCTGGACTGTCACCACTGAGTTCCAAGCATTCCAGAGGGCTCAGCAGGGAGGAGGCCTGTCATCGCCTGACCCAGCATCTGCCAGAGAGAGGCCTGGATGGGCTGGCCCTCCTCCACCCTCAGCCTCTGTCTGGCCCTGGCCCGGCCTCTTGTCTGAGCCCCAGCCCCAGTCCAGCCCCCAGAGCAGGTCCAACCAAGAATCCCAGGCTCCAGCAGTGACAAGCACCAGCCAAAGCTGAGGGGCAGCTTTGGAGAGGAACTGGAGCCTGCAGTCAGGAGGCCGGGCTCCGTTCGGGTTCCATTCTCTGGGCCTCTCTGCCTCGCCTGGATGACGGAACATTATGAGCCAGGAGGCACAAGGGTTCTGGTGCAGGAGGCTCAATCTGAGCTAAGTCACAGTCACCGAGGTGCCTGTCACGGCTATTGCTCATTCCTTCTTCCTGGCTGCCTCTTCCTGAATTCCAGCTCCCCAAAGACCAGGAACTTGGGCCTGCTTCCCCATCTGACCACGTCAGAGCTTCGCCAGGGGCTTGGGAAGGGTGACTGTCATTAGTGCTGCCGGGCCATCCCTGGGGCCCCAATAAACAGTCATGCGTCACCAGTGCCCCAGGAGAGGGTTCTGGCCACACGGAGAGGAAGCCCTGCCTCTGCTCCGGGCTGTTACACCTGGTCGGAGGCCCGGAGGCTCTGGAAGGCCGCTGCCGTTTTCCAAATGTGCTCGGTGGAGGCCCAGCGGGCTCTGGACATTCCTCAGTGGACAACAGGAGCTGCTGCCCACCCTCCCGCTGCTGCCCAGACCGCTCCCTCCGACCTTCCGACTTGTACACATGGATTCCACACGACATTCTTATTTGTGACTGCAGCTTTACAGTGGGAAAAATGATGTACGACCAAGTGGCATATTTAACACGTAGGATCTGAGTTTTGACACGTCTATATCCCAGTGAGTCCGGCAACGCAAGGTCACGAACAGATCCCTCCGCCTGGCTTAGCCTTCATCCTCTGCAGTTCTCCTCCCCCTCCGTGGTCCAGGAGCCACATTAGGAACACATTTTTTTTTTTTAATACTGAGGATTGAACCCAAGGGTGCTTTACCACTGAGCTACATCCTCAGCCCCATTTATTTATTTATTTTAAAATTTTGAGACAGGGTCCCTCCAAGTAGCTGAGGCTAGCCTCCTGCCTCAGCCTCCTGAGTCTTTGGGATTACACACTTGGCTCAGCACGATTATTTTGAGATCCGTCTACACTGGCACATGTATCAATAGTTCCTGCCTCTTTAACACCGAGTGGTATTCTATTGTGTGGGTTTTCCTCAGTTGGTTTATCCACAGACTTGTTGATGGGCATTTGGGTTGTTTCTAGTTTTTAGCTATTACAAGTAAAGCTGCTATGAACATTTGTTCACACAGATTTTTATCTGAAGAAGTTGAAATACTGGGGGTGGGGTGGGGGGAGAGAACTGGACATGACAGTCCCCAAAGCTGCAGGTTCATAAGGGCCTAGCAGCTATGTGGACCAACGTGGAGAGTCCAGGACTGAGGGAACACCTTTGAGCTCCTACAGGTGCCAAGCACGTGACCGCGTTAGCTCACAGCACGTCTGTGAAGCAGGTGCCAGTCAGTGTTAGTCCCAGCTTATAGGCAAAGCAGACATGCATGGAAAGGTGCACACAGCTGTTCCATGACACACACCTGGGCCCTGACGGAGCCCTGACTCAGCCGGCTCATGACTGTCTTGTGAAGACAGCTCTGGCTCCCTCTGACTCACGGGTGGCTGAGTTACTCTGCACTGGCTCTTTGTGCCTCACCACAGGAGACACCCACCAAGCCTGGGAGGATGAGGAGCAGGGACAGAGGCGCAGCAGGAAGTGAGTGGGTCTGACCCCTGGCTGAGCAGAGAAAGCCAGGAGGTGGTCCCTCCTTACACAGAGGGCCCAGGGCTTGGGCTCGGCACAGGCACACATGCTCTCCCCTGGCTGTTGACAGTGACCCTGAGACAGAGGATTATCATCTCCACATTAGGGATGAGCCTCTGGAGCGCAGGAGGTTCTATCAGATTTGGTCAGATTCAAGGAATGGAAAAGCCCACTGACAGCGGGTTAAATGATAAAGACAAGAAAAGCAAAGTTCTACGTGTAGGAGGTTCCAGAATGTTGATCCAGGGCCTCTACAGGCCTTTGGGATTCCAGCTCCAGAAGCTGAGGCAGGAGGGTTGGGAGTTCAAAGCCAGCCTCAGCAACTTAGCAAGGCCTTGAGCAACTCAGTGAGATCCTGTCTCTAAACAAAATATATAAAAGGCTGGGGATGTGGCTCAGCAGTTGAGCACCTCTGGTTCCATCCCCAGACAGCGCAGGCTGGTTGGGGCCAGGGAGGAGAGAACTGATGGGCTGAGGATGTGGCTCAGTGGCAGCACATTTGACTAGTATGCCTGAAGCCCTGGATCCCATCCCAGCAGAGGGAAAAAAAAAGAAAAGAAGGAGAAGAGAATCTTCTAGCAGCCGCATAACACTTCCCCTCACTTGCTATTGGCCAGGATCAGCTAAACCGATCTTGGGAGGGACATGAGACCTCTGGCCTGGCTGACAGGGACCCCCTCCTGAGCTGAAGGCCTGGGGTACTGAGAGTAGGGCAAACAACATCCTGGTTTTGCTCATAAAGAAGAAGAGTTTGGCATCAGAGGACACGAGACTTGCTCAAGGACACTCGGAGACAGAGCCGGGCACTAGCACACACTGAGCTGCAGCGGGTCTGCCTGGCTGTTTCCCAACATCATTTTAAAAAATTTTTTTGGTGTTGGGGATGGAACCTGCAGCCTTGTGCATGCAAGGCAAGTGCTCTACCACTAAGCCACGTTCCCACCCCCTAATTTTTAAATGTTGAGACTGGGTTCCACTAAGTTGCCACATTGGCCTAGAACAATCCTTCTGCCTCAGCCTCCTAAGTAGATGGGATTAGAGGCTTGCGCCAACCCAACATCTTTATTACCTTCATTCCATGGAGAGGAAAATTAAGGCTCCTGTTATGGCACCCAGGAGCCTCCTTGGCCAGTCCCAATGCTCATTAGGAGTCTATGTGTAATAATAGAATTTGTCCTTCCTAGGTCAGATGCTCAAAGGGCCAGCCATCTATTATCCCACCACCAGTCAGATAAAATGCTACCATCATCCCCATTGTACAGAGGAAGAAATGGAGGCACAGAGAAGAAACTCGCCTGAGGTCATGAAGTTGGACAGCAGTGACACTGGTATTTGAACCCTGCTTGGTATTCCAGGATTCATCACACCTAGAGGTCAAGCGGGAGGCCCAGACCAGTGAGTCAGAGGCTCGGTGAGACAGCCTCCAGACCACATAGGGAAAGCAAGCAGGAACAGGCCCGCTGGATGTTTGGGAGGCCCTGTAGTCTGGAATGGAGCTGGGGCCAAACCAGCTGGCAGGCCCAGCAGAGCCTGCAACATGAGCCCAGCAGCCATGGCCACCCAGCCGCCCGCCTCGCCTCTTGGCGCTCAGGTTCCAGGACTCTGCCCAGCCCCCTCCAGGAGCCTGAAGTAGGGAATCAGTTTTGATGGACAAATGCTCACAGGACATGAAATGGAAGCTGCTTCCAGTCAAAGGAACCTCAAGGTTCCCAGACAGGGACACTGAGGCCACTTAGGCATTAAGGATTTTGTTTGTTTTGTCTATTTTATTCCCTGCCTCCTCCGCCATTAGAACAATGTTTGGCACATAGTGCTCAAAAAACATTTGTAGGGTGCCTGGCTCACTGGATGCGCGTGGTTCTTCTGAAGCATTTAGCAGGAGGAGGCTCACGAGACAGAAAGCTGGCTGTCAGAGCAGTCTCCAAACCCTCACACCAAGCACCAAGCGGGAAGACCAGCAGCCAGAGGAAGACGCTTGTCCAGTCAAGGACATGCCCTCCCAGGGAGAACAGTCTCCTACAGACATACAACATTTAATCCATCTTCCCCCAAACTAGGACATGTGTGTGTGGGGGGGGTGATGCCCGGTGCTTCACTTCAGTTAAAAGGACGGGATCCAGGCGGCCCAGCGCAGGTATGAACTGGGGAGTCGGGTCACTAGCATGGTCCTTGTGCAACCCAAGGGGAGAAACTCAGGGAAAAAAAAAAGCATTGCGGTCCACACCCAGTCCCTCTGTCTGCGCGCCCACGCGGTCCACCTCTTCCCTGCTCAGAGCTTTCCCAGGGTTCCTGGCTGCCTTGGGCCCTGCTTTCTGGGTCCTCCCGGTTCAGACGCCCAGCAAGAGGGGACTGAGTGGCCAGCTGGTGTGGGGAGTCACCACCGTCCAGGGCCCACGGCCCACTGCCCTGGAACGTGGGGGCGGCCTGGGTGGGTGTGGAGGGCAGGGAGAAACGGGGCCTGGCAGGACCCAGGGCTGGCAGAAGCCCTCCGGGCCCCATCTTCCCGGGCAGGAAGCCTGGACGCCGTCCTCGGATGGAGTCCCCACTGCCCACTAGCCACAGCCTCATCCACTGTCCCTCTCATTGTCGTTTGAGGGTTCTTAAGTCATCCTTTCTCCTTCTGAACCAGCTCATTCCTCACGTCTGTGGCCGCAGCGGTTACGCAAGTTCCCGCCACCGCCACCCACAAGCCCCATCCTTCTGCTGCTTGGGCGGGAACAAACCCTTTTCACACGTGGTCAATCCGAACCCCATAAAAGAGAGGACCTGATTGGTCCTCCTACTCACCGACTTGTCAGGGCTGCTCCTATTGGCCAGATCATTCACACCAGGACCTCCCATTGGCTGACAGCCAACCTATAGACAGGCTGCTTGAGGGTCAGCCCATCCCTGGGCAGCAACCCTTGGGACCATTTTTGGGTTTGGCTCTGGTTTTGCAAAGTGTTTTGTTTGCTCACCCTGGTTTTTCTGTGGGCCCGGGCCAGTTCCCTGCGCTCCTACCCCAGCCCAGTTCTTTGTTCATTGTTTACGGAGGCTTAATTCTTCTCCTTCCTCCCGTTTCCCCACCTTTTTCCTGCTGATTGCTCCTTTTGGACGCAGCTCTGCTAATTTAAAGCCATGGCCACCTAGATCGTTAGGGCGAGTCTCTGTTGAAGTCTCAGTGTCCCCTTGTGTATACTGGGGCTACTGATACCCACCTCACCGGGTCACAGAGGGTTAGCTTTGTGTGAGATCCTGCCGCAGCAAACAGTAAACAAATTTAGGGGTCTGTCCTTTTGTGACTTCAGTCCTTACTTAAAACTGTCAAAGCCCGGCATGGTGATATACGCCTGCAATCCTAGGAATGGGAGGCTGAGGCAGGAGGATGCAAATTCAGAGCCAGCCTCAGAAACTTAGAACTGTTTTAAAAAAAATAAAAAGGGGCTGGGGATGTAACTCGGCGAAGCCCTCCTGGGTTCAATCCCTAGTACCATAAAAATAAATAAATAAATGAGAATAAAAGAAGGAGGAGGAGGAGGAGGAGACTGTGAAAAGATCCCAGAAGCAGAGCTGGACTAGGAGAAGAGACTTAAGTCTGAGCCTCAGCTGGGTACCTAGCTTGTTGTATGATCTTGAGTAAGTCTCTTTCCCTCTCTGAGACTCAGTTTCCCCATCTTTCAAATGAGGATTGGACTAGAGGAGCAATTCTGAAGCTGAAAAATAGAGGTCATTAGCACACCATGAAGAAAGAGAAAGAATATTTTGGTCAAACATTTTGGGAAAGGTCACTAAACTCCTATTGTATATTGGCTCAGGCTGTGCTGTCCACTATGTAGCCACTAGCTACATACAACTTATTTAAATAAAAGTTAAAACCCATCTCCTTGTCTCACCAACCACATTTCCGGTGCTCTGCCGACATGTGCTGCTGATGGCTACAAAACTGCCCAGAACTTTATCTCTGAAAGTGCTACTTGGTGGTGCTACAGTTGGAAGAGGCCTGTGTCACTTTAATCCAGCATTTCTCTACCACTTGTGACCACCTGCTACTTCCACAGAACGCCTATGTCAGCGTAAGCAATGATGCTGTTCCCAGGAACATGGTCTGAAGAGGGTTGTGCTCCAGGATCTCGGGACACTTCAATCCTGAGAGTGGAGAGGGGGAACGTTCTAGCAGCAAATTCCTCTGTTCAGCAGGGGAGGGAGTTGGCCAGAAGGACAAGATAATTGTGGGAAAAGAGCCCCTGGGATTGGGAAGGAGAGAAGACAGCGGAGGTGGAGAGAGGGTTGAAGGTCTAAGAGGGGCGGGCAACCTGGTGGGCAGATGGAGGTGGGCAGCAGAGAGGACCAGGGCCGGGAGGGATGAAGAACCCTCATTTTTAAATCATCTGCACACAGCCACACTGCAGCGCCACTCCCCTCACCCTCACCCACCACCAATCTGCCCTTCTTGACCAGGACTTGGGGAAATGGAGAACAAAGGACCGGAGCGTCAGCTGAGGCAGGTTGTGTGGGAGGAAGCGAGGCAGAGGTCGGCTAGGAGAAAGGACCCTTCCCCACAAAGTGTCCGGAGGGACTGGGAGGTGTGGACGTACTAAAAAGGCCCCCAATTCTCGGACGCGCTCCTCCAATGGAGGTGTGGGGTTTTCATGTCCTCCCCTGGAGTGTGGGCTGTGGGGCCACTTGGCCAATAGAACATGATGGAAGTGACCCCCATCTTAAGAACTGGTAGGTTCCACTTCCTGTTTCTTGGGATACTGGTTCCTGGAATCGGGCTGCCATGCCGTGCCCAGGGCACACCAAGAGGCCATGTGTAGGTGTCCCGGCCACTGTCCCAGCTGAACTCCCACTTGACAACTGATGTCAACTGCCAGGCACCTCTAGATCCAACCTCCACTGTCCAACTACAACCGCCCGAGACCCTGAGGGGGAGCACCTCTCCAAGCCCAGCCAACCTGTGGAGCCATGAGGATCCATAACTGATCTTGATTCAGCAATAGTTTATCCTGGAACAGGAGGGAACCAAGAAGCCCGTCACGGAGCAATGAGACATGGGAGCCAGTTGTTACCGGAGTCTCGCAGCACAAGGGCGCCTCAGCAAGCAGGACACCTGGAGAGTAACCGAGGCCAGCACCCGGATGACCTTGGTGTCAGACAGAGTTCCTGCTGGGACCCTAAGGAGCTGGCCCAGATGCCATCCAGATCAAAGAGAAAAATGTCAATGGTGACTTGGAAACTTCTAGCAACTGTCTTCAGTGAAAACATGAGCTACTCATGGGAGGAGAGGAGGAGGAACAGTCTTGAGGATGATAGGGAGATTTGGACACACTGTTGCACTTGCCGAGTGTCTTTGCAAATCCCAGAACTCGCTGATAGATTAATAGAGGAGAAGCCTTCTTTCTGGAAGCATCCTCCTATGTTCTGAAGCAAAGCAGGAGGCTGAGCCTCCTTCTGCCATACCCTCATCCATTTCCTCTCCTTTAGTAAGTCCTGAAAGCGGGTGCGGTTACTGATCAGCACAGACTGCCTGGGTAGGGTCCAGCTCTACCTCCTACGAGCTTCGTGGCCTCAGGCAGGTGATTTAATCTCTTTGTCCTCAGTTTCCTTTTCTCTAAAATGGGGATAACAACAGTGCCTGTATCACTGGAAAGATCACAAGAGGACATACACGGGAGACTTAGAACAGGGCTCGGAACACAAGACGCGTTATTTCTTTTCCTTTTTCTTTTCTTTTTTTGCACTGGTGATTGAACCCACCGGTGCTTAACCACTGAGCCACATCCCGAGCCCTTTTTATATTTTGTTTTGAGATAAGGAGTCACTAAGTTGCTGAGGCTGGCCTCAAACTTGTGATCCTCCTGCCCCAGGCTCCTGAGCTGCTGGGATCACAGGCGTGCGCTGCACGTCTAGCTCACGAGACCTGCTTCATGCTATTCTTACTCAACAAGTAACTTCTGAGCACCGACTAGGTGCTGGACCCATGCTGCACTGAGGCTAGAGCAGAAAGAGGACAGTCACAAGCCCTGTCCCAGGAAGCCAGCCTTGCTTAGAAACCTGGCCTTGAGTTTCCCCAGGTCTTCTTCATGGGTCCTGTCCCCTTTGTTCCTCATGAAGTTGGCATGACAGTGACCTTATCCCCGTTGGGCAGAGGTGGAAACCCAGGCCTAAAGAGGAGAATTGATGTCCACTTTGCACAGTACCTCAGTGGCTGTCATAAATCAGTATGCCCCTTCAGCAGAGGGACATGAGTGGTCCAGAGGCTCTGTGTCTCTTATAGGCCTGGGACCCTTCTAGAGAATGAAATCTTTCTTTCTTTCTTTTCTTTTTCTTTTTCTTTTTTTTTTTTTTTTGGTACTGGGGATTGAACCCAGGGGTGCTTAACCATTGAGCCACACCCCCATCCCTTTTTATTTTTTAATTTTGAGACAGGGTCTTGCTAAGTTGCTCACTAACTTGCTGAGGCTGGCCTCAAACCTGCCATCCTCCTGCCTCAGCCTCCCCAGCCGCTGGGATTACAGGTGTGAGCCACCATGGTCGGCTGAGAATGTGATCCACCACTTGTTCCCCCAGCAGAATCTCCATGGCCCTCTTTTTCGCAGCGGTGACTCTGGAGGTGGGAGGGTGGGACACTGGGCCTGGGCTGGCTGTCTCCCTGCTGTCTCCTGGAAGGAAGAGGTGGGTGTTTTTCCACTTGGCCCCACCACACAGCACCCCACCCAGCACCATCTTCATGGATGCCTGAAATTCCGCTGTCCGTGATTCATGCTTTCGGGTTGAGCAATTGCTCCCGGGAATGTCCTTAGAGTTCCCTGGAGTGGGTCACCAACACCCCACACACCTTCACGAGCCGAGCCGAGAAGGAGCCCTAAAGCCTTCCTTCCAAGGGGGTGGGGGGGGACACGGGTCCTGGAGAAGTGACGTCAGCAAAGGAGCTGGGCCCTGAGAGACTGGCCCCGCTGCTCCTGTGTGTCCTGGGCCTCCGGGGACCTCCTGTGAGCCTCCCCACGTGGAGATCTCTCTCTCTCTCTCTCTCTCTCTCTCTCTCTCTCTCTCTCTCTCTCTCTCTCTCCTGGGATTGAACCCAGGGGCCATTTACCACTGAGCCAGATCCAAAGCCCTTCTATTTTTTGAGACAGGACCTAAGTTGCTGGGGGGCTTGCTCAGCCTCCGAGGCTGGCCTCCAACTTGTAGTACTCCTGACTCGGCCTCTGGAGTCACTGGGACGGACGACAGGCATGCTCCATAGCACGTGGCCCGCATGGAGCTCTCCGGATTCAGCCATCCCCGGGAGCTTTGCAGGGTCCCCTCCCACGTCGGAATGTCTGCCACGGCCACTCCTCTTCTTCTGGCAGCAGGGCCTGGTCTGTAGTTCAGGGAACTAGCCCAGAGGTGCCCGTTCACTGGTCTCTGCTGCTGGATCCCTGGGGGTGGGGCTCCCGGAATTTCCAAGGCCTGTTTTAGCTCCTCTGTCCCTCTGTGGGCTGCTCCACACACTCCTTCCAGGACATTCCTTTTTTCCCTCAGCCAGAGTCACTTTTTCTTGCTTGCTTTAAAGAGCTGTGATTGAAACACTCACTTCACAGACCAGGAGACCCAGGGGTGACGAGGAGATGTGACGTGAAGCGGCAGGGCCGGGTCTGCAAGCCAGGGCTCCTACCTCCCAGCCCAGGCCACCGCCTCAAGCCACACGCCCACTGTGAGCCGTGGGGTCCCGAGGAAACAGAAAAGCAAAGCCAGGCACAGTGGCACATGCCTGTGACCCAAGCGACTGGGGAGGCTGAGGCAGGAGGATCGCACATTCAAAAGCCAGCCTCAGCAACTTTGCAGGACCCTGCCTGGAAATAAAAAATAAAAAGGGCTGGGGATGTGGCTCAGTGGTAGAGCACCCTGGGTTCAATCCCCAGGACCCCCCCAAAAAAAACAACAAAAAAGGAGAGAGCAAAGCAGAGAGGAGTGCCAGGGGACAAGCCCGGATATAGAGGGTGTGGAGGGGACTGAGAAGTTTTGGAATCAGCGGACCTTTGTTTGAATCCCAAATCTGTTACTTATTAGATGTGAAATCTTGGACAAGAGATTGCATCTCCTAGAGCCCAACTTCCCTCAACGATAACATAAGGTAGATAGGACCTCTGTATAGAAACAGAAGGGCAGGAACACCACTGGTAAGTAGAGCGCTGGGTGGGTTTTAGCCTTCACATGCCCCACCCTGGCTGAATTCCTTTGTGCCACGAACAACCTGGGCAACTGTACATGGCAGCCCTGAGGCTAATGATAATATCTGCCTTCTATGGATATTCTGACTAAATATGGTCTATAAAGTTCTTGGCCCAGTAACCAAACACTTTATAAATCCTCAATTAACAGTATCTATGTTGGATGACACCATCACCACAGGCTCGTCTGGAAGGTTCTGGCAGGCTGTGGTGAAAGAGCGTGTCCCAAGCGCCTCCCTTTCTTACCACCCACGTCCAAACTTCATAACCTTTCCTGGGCGGCCTGGGCGCCGGCCTCTCCTCTTGTGTCGCTCCAGCCTTTCAGTCTGGTGGAAGCCCCAGGTATGCCAGCCCCCAGCCTCCTCAAGAGGAAGTCTCCTGAGCAGATGGAACCAGGCTGCAGCATTGCGGCAGCTGGAGCCCCTCGGCCTGCTCCCTCCTCTCCAGCAGGCCCAGGCAGCCTCAACGAGGAATGAGTGGCCCAGCGCCTGCAGCTCTCAGGCTGAGCTCACAAAGGCTCCATTCACCAGGGAGAGGGGCCTGCCTGCCCCCCGGGGCGGTGCTTAGGCCCCAGGAAGACGGGTTCAGAAATGAAGGCAGGGGCTGCTGAGGCCCAGGGGCAAAGGGATCAGCTCCCCCTGTGGCCGCCACCTGATGCAGAGGTGACCACCCACAGTGGGGGACAGAGGAGACTTCCTGGGGCCCACGGGGGTTAAGTGTGGGAACAGATAGAGGAAAAAGTTAGTCATGGGGTTCTGGGGAGAAGGGAGGCTGGGCCCGCACCCACGCGCCCGCTGGCATCTGCGGGACCATAAGCAGGGGGTGACGTGGCCTTCCCAGTAACAACCAGGGCATCTCCGCCAGACAGACGGCCTCGGGGTCTCCCCTCCTCTCTGCTCCCCTTGCCCTGGGCCTCCAGCAGCCCCTCCAAGGACATGCATCTTCCTACAGGTGTCCCTGCCCACCCTCCCCCCACCACTCCCAAACCCCACATCTGGTCCCAGCTGCTCACAGGACCGGGACCCTCTGGCATCTGTTCCCTTCAGTGCCTGTGGTCTGGCTGGGGCTCCGGCAGCAGGAGAGGCATGTGACCCCAACCCGGCCAATCGGAGCCCTCCACCACCCTCCTCACAGAGACCGGGTGGCCTGAACCAGTCCAGGGAGGTTTAATCCTAGAACCCGGGTATGAAAACTGGAGGGAGGAATCCCCCTCTGCACTGAGCTTGGGGCTGGGAGTGCGTCAGCCCGGAGCCACCTGCCTTTGGAAAGGGCCTTCTCCAGGGTGGAGCCCACCCAGGGCCGAGGCGGAGATAGCAAGACCAAGTCCTGGTGGCGTCTTTGCACGGCTGGATCCACCTGTGCCTGAAGGCGAGGCACTGAGATTTTCTGTTTCTTGAGTTGATAAGTTTCCTTTCCATCTTAGCCTCTTGGAATGGGTTTTCTTGTGACTCGGGGACTCTGACCAACACAGAGGCCCTCCCTGTACTGGCCTTGAACTACACGTGGAACTCGCCATTGTCCTGAAGATCCCACGTGCCCTCTGTCCCCTTGCCCGGCTCCTGCCAGGCCCTCGGTCTTTTTTCCTTTTGTCCTTACTCAGTTTCCCTCCTCCCTGTCCTCCTCCTTTCTCTCCTTCTTCCCTTCTCCTCCCCTCTGTGCTCCTTCTTTACAGGGTCGGGATGCAGCCCAGGGCCTCTTGCAGGCCCAGCAAGCGCTCTACTGCTGAGCCACACCCCCAGTCTGGTCAGCACTTAAAGGTCCAGCTCCAAAGCCAGTTCTTCCACGGAGCTGACTGCTAGCCAGGGAGACGGCTTTTGGCTCCACCACTGCAGAGCCACCGCTTGGCCTGACAGTGATTTGCTTGCACATCCGTCTCCCCCCCCAGATTGAACCACCGTATTACCATCGGGTGGGGGGCCTGGCTGGCTCTTCGCTGTCGGGGTGAGGCGCCAACTCTGGAACGACGGCAGTCACAGTGCCCCCCATTCCCACCTGGCGCATGCTGTCTTCTCAGCTGAAATGACCGTCTCCCTTCAATAGAACAACCCACTCACCCACCCGGGAACGTGGGTCCTGAGCGTGCAGAGGGGCTGCTCTGCAGCTGGAAGACTTGAGCTCAAGTCCCAGCTCTTCACGTGGTACCAGTGCCACGTGGGGCAAGTCTCAGGGCTTCCTTGGACCTGAACTTCCTTGGGTGTCCTGACTTCGCAAACACTTGGTGCTGTTTATGTGCAGCGCGACCAGGTCTTTCATGCACCCTCGGAGGTGCAGGGACCGCTATTATCCTCGCCCCAGTGACAGGCAGACTGAGGCTTCGTGCTGAAGACTCTGCAGGCCACGGCAGGGGCACAGCCTGACTCTCAGGTGCATGCTCTCACCGCCCTCCTGTCCTGCCTCCCGGCGGCGGAGAGCACTACTAGAACCTTCCTCGGGGGTCCTTTGAAGACCCCTTCAGCTCAGGTGTGCGGGGGTCCCCGGGGAGCCGACTCCCCGTTCTCGCTGATGCGCTCTTCTCCCTGAGTCCTAGGTTTCAGGGTCGAGCCGCAGGAGGCCCAGCTGGGCCAGGATGGATGTGTCCACTGGCTCGGCTGCTGGGCAGAGGGCCTGCTCATAATGCTCATCTGTCCAGTCGGTGGCTCCAGGACTTCTCATTCTCCACACGCACACCCCAGAGGGGACGGGGCAGGGTCGGCGGCTAGGGGGGCCAGCGGCTGGGGGGGGCCAGCCCAGTTGGGGATTAGAGGTCTGGGGTGGCAGGGTAGCCTCGTGTCAAGGTCCCCTGGCTCCATCGATGCCTGGGCAAGACCCTGGGAAAATCACACACAAATCTCTGGACCTTGAGTCCCTCACCTCACCTGGCGGGAGTCAGGATGAAGAGGATGTCATGTGCAGGGTGTTGTGGGTCCTTAGTAAATGACAGCTCATGATCCGCCTGTGGTCAGCTCAGCCACGCTGTCTGGGGTTCCATCCCACCTCCCCCACGTTCCAGCAGTGTGACCTCAAGCCCGTTACTTAACCTCTCTGTGCTGAGCTCCTCTATCACAGATTAGAGACCACGACAAAAGAGTGACAAGAGAGTCCCATGCCTGGCACACGGACAGTGCGCCCCAAGTTCAGCGAGTGTCATTCCTCTCAAGGGCGAGACCCCAGGGGCCCTGCTCCTCCTGGTTTTCCTTTTGCTAAGTGAGATGTCACTTCACTGTGAGTGCCACTGGCCAACACACCCCCGGGCCCCGCCTGGCCCTGCCCAGCAGGTTCCTCTGCAGGGAGAGGCCAGCATGGCCTTCCTCCAGGACAGCTGCTGTCCCTCCTGCTCACCGCCTGGCACATGGTGGGCCCTCGGGAAACACTTATGGGGTCTGTGCCTCTCACGTGACGGGCCCTGACGAGGTGCTCGCGGTGCGCCAGGCGCTCTTCTGGCTCCCCCCGGGCCCTCTGGCAGGGGTGACCCCTCTTTGCCCATTTTCCTGACAGACAGGCGTTTGAGGCAGAGCATTGAAGGCCTGTGCCTGG
Source organism: Marmota monax (assembly GCF_021218885.2). NCBI lineage: Eukaryota > Metazoa > Chordata > Mammalia > Rodentia > Sciuridae > Marmota > Marmota monax. The sequence goes on along the minus strand of NW_026694432.1, from coordinate 22,134,365 downwards.
GGACCCTGGGCCGGGCTCTGGGGCTCACCCTCTGGCCTCCTGGAACCCTGTCCCCTCTGTCCAGGACTTGGGGCACACCGTGTGCCTGTCCGTCCACTGACGGCCCCTGCTCATGGCCCGAGATGGGCTTGCCCATCCTGTGGGCAGCGGCAGGGCTGGCGGCAGGGCATGGGGAGCCGAGCCTGGGCCCATGGCTGAGCTCCCGGGGACAGCTTGCCAACACCTGCCACTCCAAGTCCCCAAGTGGCCTGGGCGCAGCTTACATCCTGCTGTTCTCGGGAGCTGGAGCCAGAGAAGGGGACAGGAAGAGGCCAGGAGGCCGGGCTCAAGGCTGAGTCACGAGGGCGGAGGGCAAGGGCCGCAGGAAGGGCGAGGGGCTGGGAGGCACCAGCCTTCCTCCTCGGACACCCGCTGGGTTGTGCCTGCGCCCTCCCAGCCCAGAGCCCCAGGATGCTCCAGGGCTGTGGGTGGGGGGACGTCCCCTTAAAACCCAGGACAGAGCTTGCCTCTGGGAAGGAGGGGTCTGGGTCCAGCCCGAGACAATGATGGCTTCTGTGCTTCTGTGGCTGGGGAGGGCCTCCCTGTGGCTGGAGGCCGGCGGAGGAAGGGCTCAGAGTCAGGAAGTGGTGGGGAGTGAGAGGCTTCGGGGCCGAGGCCGAGAGCAGAGACAGGAGCCCGGGGAAGCAGCGGGCTGCCTGGAGCCCCAGGAGGGGGCCCAAGAGAGGTTTCTGGACAGAGGTGTGGGCCAGATGTTCACCAAGGACATTTAATGTTGGGATTTCACTTACTTAGCGGTGGCTCCCTTCAGTATCTCCACGACCTTCCTCTGCCACCCCTCACTGTGACGGTGGCCAGTTGAGGGGATCAGGAGGCTGGGACCTCCCTGGTTTGGGAGTTGATGGATTCAGGGGCTCCGTGAGGCACAAGGGCCCAGGATCTTCCCGCCTCCTCCTCTGCCTCCCTCCACATTGTCCTCCACCCTCTGGGTGTCAAAATGGCTGCTAGCACCTGGGGGACCAGGGGACCTGGCAGTTCCCCCTCAAGGAAAAGAGGCCGGCCCCCTAAGGCAGACAGTCAGGACCTCTTTTCCAGTCTGATTGGGTGACCAGGTCATGGTCACCCCTGGGCCAACAGGAGCACCCGTTGTTGGCTTGGACTCCCCTGGACCCAGCCTGAATCTGAGACGGGGTGACCTCTCCCAGAAGCAGGGGCTGGCGGGAGGAGGGTTCCATTGGGAAGGCCTAGGGGACTGTGGGTGGGACTTCAGAGAAGCAGTGACCCATGTCTGCTGGGACCTGTGCGGGCAGGAACCCCTGGGTCACACAAATAAGTTCCACACCACATGCCACCGGGCATCCAGTGGCCGGATGCAGAGGAGGAAGCGGTTTGTTTGGACTGAGGGTGGAGGTGTGTTGCGGGAGATCCCTGGAGATTTGTCTCTGAATCCTGAAATATGAGAACGATTTCTTCAGCCAAAGAAGCCTGGGAAGAGGGTCAGAGGGTTCAGCCTGAGCTCCTGGGGCTGGGCAGAGGGCTGGCCAGTGTGGAGACCAGAGCTCACTGTCCCCACACCTCCACCTCCAGGCTGGAAGGACAGCCGCCTCCCTAGGTGTGTGCATGTCACAAGTGTGGAGGCCTCATGACGGCTCTGTCTATGGAGAAAGTACTGTTACTCCCCCACTTTACAGATGGGGAAAGTGAGACTCAGAGAGGTAAAGCGATTTGCCCTAGGTCACGCAGCTGACAAGGGCAGAACAGCACCATGAGCCAGGCTGTCTGACTATAAACCCAAGGCTCTCAACCTGCCCTCTACTGCCCTGGCCAAGCCCCCACTCCAACAGGGGGAGGGCAGCAGGAGGAGAGAGAGACCAGTGTGTCATGCCATGAGTCACTGTAGCTGGTGGTGGCCTCCATGGGGGACGCACATCTGGCAGACAAAGGCGGGAAGCTGGGTTTGTCCCCGGTGAGCAGGGAGGGGGTCACTGTTGAAGCCTGGCCCCTTCCTGAGGCCTGGGAGCTGGAGAGGTGGGCAAGTGACGGGCAGAGGGGATCCAAGAGCCGGGATCCTCACAGGCCGAGGTCGCCAGGTCTCATTTTGAAGTCATAACAGCTCTCATTATTTCAAATTCCACGCCATCGGGAGGGGATGGGTGGATCGCACGGCAGAACACAAAGCTGCTTTCTACCACGTCATTCAAAGGTTCCTTGTGTCCCTTATTAAATCACGGTCGGGCATGTAAGCCGCCTTGCCTTACAGTTGAATTTCTGTCCTGCTTCCCCCGCTTTGCAGTCTCCCCAAGATATTTTACTTTTTAACAGACTCCGCCCTCAAAGAAGGAACAATACGGCTCATTATCAAAATCCCTCCACGCAACACATCTGCATGAATCTATGCATAGGACGTCTTTGGAAAGCCACCAGGAAAATGACTTAAGCCTGGTGGCCTTGGGGGAGGGGCTTGAAGGACAGGGAGGTGGCCGGTCACGCTGCCCTGTGCTGTAGGCTCTGGGGCTCGCTTGAAGAAGAATAACCGGACTAGAGCCCGAAGTTCCCACTGGGTCCCTCCTTGTCACCCTGGGGATCTGTCTCTGGGGTCCTTTCTCTTTAAGTGACACCTCTTTTGGGGAGTCCTTGGCTCGCCTGGAAGGCTGAGCCAAGGCTGGCTTGCCCTGGGCAGTCCAGGGGCTGTTCCCATGGAAGTGGGCGCCTGGCAGCCCAGGGAGCCAAACTGGAAGGTGGCCCTCTGTGTCCCACGTGGCAGCCCCTCGCCAGCAGAGTGACCAAGTCCCCACCCCCTCATCACTTGGGAGGCAAGCGCTCTACCAACTGAGCTATGGCCCCAGCCCCTCTTGTTCTGTTTTTCAAATGTGTTTCCAGTCGAGGGACAGGGCTGGGTGTAGCTCCTGGTAGAGAGCTCACCTAGCAGGCAGGGGACCTGGGAGGTCAGGATGGTGACATTCCCTAGGGTGGCACAGGCCCTCCATGCTCCCTGGCCTGTGTGGCTTCACCTCTCCCCTCCTTGATCTCGGAGCCACGCCTGCCGCCCACTGGTCCACTCCCGCCTCTTCAGGCCTTGGCAGAGCCGTTTCCAGGGTCATCTTTGTTCTCCACCTGCGCAGCTCGCGTCCTCTAATCAGGCAAAGCTCCTCCGGGAAGCCCTCCTGCTCAGTCCTGCTGGGGCCCCCACCCTGAGGAGCACGAAACCCCAGGCTGCCTTAGTGCAGAAGTCTGTCACTTAGGGGGTTTTGTTGTTGTTAGTTTTTGTTTGTTTGATTGAATCCAGGGACGCTTTACCACTGAGCTCCATTCCTAACCCTTTCTATTTTGGGATAGGGTCTCACTAACTTGCAGAGTTTGGCCTTGAACTTGTGATCCTCCTGCCTTAGTCTCCCGAGCTGTTTGCAGGTGTGCACCACCACGTCCAGCTAGCTCTGCCACGTTTACGCTTACTGTGTAGCTCTGGGCTCGCAACCTAATTTCTCTGTGCCTCAGTTTCCTCATCTATAAAACAGTGCTTAGGGTCTGGGATTGTGGCTCAGCGGCAGAGCACTCGCCTAGCGTGGGCGAGACTCGGGTCGGATCCTCAGCACCACATAAAAATAAAGGCATTGTGTTGTGTCCATCTACACCTAAACAATAAATATTAAAAAAAAAAACAACAGTGCTTATCTTACTAAGTTGTAATGGTCACATGATGCTATAGACAAGAGGCTCAGGTCACAGCTAGTATATTGTAAGCACAAGGAGAACACTCTGGATTCTTATCACAGTGGTTGGTATCACCCGTCCGTCTCCCCCAGCACTCAGCACTCAGCTTCACAGCTGGGTCGTGGCGTCTCCGTGTGCACTCCAGGCCTGGTTCGTATTAGGCTCTCAGCAAATTATCATCATCACTTTTTCCGTTGTACTGGGGATTGAACCCAGGGCCTCACACCAACTAGGCAAGCGCTCTACCACTAGCTTACAGCCCCAGCCCTGAAATTCTTGTTAAATAAATGAAACCATGAATTTAAATTGGGAGGGTGGGGCGCAGGGTTAATAGTAATAATAACCAGCATTTTTTAGTATGTACCATGCACGTGCCAGCTTTTTTTTTTTTTTTTTTTGGTAGGGGGTGGGTACCAGGGATTGAACTCGGAGCACTGAACCACATCCCAGCCCTGGGACAGGGTCTCACCGAGTTGCTTCACTTTTGCTGAGGCTGGCTTTGAACTTTCGATCCTCCTGTCATAGCCTCCCGATCCACTGGGATTACAGGCGTGCACCACCGCGCCCAGCTGTGCCTCCTGTTTCTGAGCTGGCCAGCCTGGGAGACCCAGCCCTGATGGCCAGATTTAGCCAGTGTCCCAGGGAGGATGATGGCAGAGGGCTGGAGTGTCCTCCTGGCTATCAGCAGGAGGGAAAGTGGCCAGCCCTCACACAGTCCAGAAAAAGAAATAAGTCAGACCTTGAGCTCCACCTCTCACTCAAACCCCCAGGGAAATTCCCTGGGTGTTAGTCGGGAATCAGCTTTTCCCTTCTTTTGAACCTCCCCGATGTTTATTTTAACTTGAAATAATTTCCAACTAACTGAAAAGTTGCAAGAATAATACAGAGAACTCTTAAACAGCCCTTACCAAGTTCACCATTTTATTTTAGTGCACTTTGCTACATTGTTTTCCTATTTAGAAGATATAGGAAAATCGATGCAGAGGAATATAGATAGATAGACACGTAAAATTATTTTTTTCTGAGAAGAGATTGCAAGCATCATTCTCTGCTTTTTTTCTGTGCTGGGGATTGAACCCCAGGCTTCACTCCTGCTGAGTAATGTCCTACCACTGAGCTGCACCCCACACCGGTCAGATTATGCTTCTACCCCTTAACACTTCAGCACATATTTTCTAATAACAAGGATACCCCCCTTACATAATCCAAGTACAGGTATTAGATTTAGGAAACTTAATATTGATCTGATACTTTACTCTTCACATTCTAATTCTGCCAATGAGTATTTATTTATTTATTCATTCATTCATTTTGCTGTTGTTTTGGTTTTTTTGTGGTACCAGGGACTGAACCCAGGGGCATTCTACCACTGAGCTTCCATCCCCAGCTCTTTTTATTTTATTTTGACCCAGGCTCTTGCTAACTTACCTAGGTTGGCCTTGAACTTGCCATCTTTCTGCCTCAGGCCTCCCAAGTAGCTGCGATGTCAGGCGTGGTCACTGTGCCTGGTTTCGCAATGTGTTTTTAAGAGATTCTTTTCCCACTGGTGCAGGATACCGTCTGCTGATATACAGCATCTAATTAAAGAGGCGTAAGCCTTTTTACTCTGATCTGGAACAGGAACTCTGTCTTTTATGACATTGAACTTTAGAATACAGACCAGTTCTTCTACACACTCTTCCTTGAGTGGGGTGTGTCTGGCATCTCCTCACCATCAGATGCAGCCACGCACCCTCAGCTGGAATATGACAAAAGTGACATTGTGTGCCTCTCAGGGCTTTGCTTCCAGGAGCGCCTGACATGTGTCGGCCTGGGCAGGGTGATGTCAATTTTGGTCACCTGATTAGAGTGGTCTGTTTTTACCACCAAGTAACCATTTCCCCCTCACAAGCACGGGAGCAATCTGCAGGGACTCCCCTGGGCTGTGTAAATACCCTGTTCCTGCAGATTCTTGCAGTGTTTATTTCTGACCAGCAGGAATGGATGTTCTGTCCCTGTTCACCTTCTTTGTCCTTATCCTCACCTCCTGGGGGGACTGGGACCGGCCTCTCTTAGCATGATCTATCAGCCTCCTGCTAGGAGAGGCCATTGATGCTAGCAGAGGATAGGGGTTGGTTGTGGGGGTGTGGACCTTCTCCACTCCTCAGGAGCCTTCCTGAGTAAACCCAGGGTCTCTGGTCCCTGCACTGGTAGGGTGGACCTAGCAGCTGACCAGGGTGGGCAGGTTCAGGGGAACAAAAACTTCTTCTAGAACCTCACCTAAAAACTAAAGCCAATCAGGGGGTGCAGCTCAGTGTCAGAGAACTCACCTAGCATGCACGGGGCCCTGGGTTCCACGCCCAGCCCTGCGAAATAAAAATAAACCCACAAACCAAACAAAAAACTAAGAGGCTAGCCAGATGGGGAAAGCCAATAAATGCTGGGCTCGCTCGACCCTCAAGCCCCTGGCCACATCTGCCATCAGCTCAGACAAGGCTGTTGTTCTGTCGCGGGCTGCTCCCGGTGGGCTGTCAGACACAGCAGGGCACGGCTCCGCGGAACACAGTGTTCTGCACAGAGAGCGCCAGTGCTGGTCCCCATACAGGGGTTGCAGTGGGAAGCGTGACTCTGGGAGGAGATTAGTGACAGCTTCACGGCTTCACGCAGGAAGCAAACAAACACACCAAGCCCGAGCCCTCCAAGTGTCACACAAGCCACCAGCGGGAGAGTGGGGTGGGCTGCCGGGCGGGCGTGGGATGCAGCTGGAAAAACATGAGATGGGCTGCCATTCCCGGGCCAAGCTTGCTGGGCCCCGCTGCCTGCGAGGAGGGCAGCGGGTTCTTTTGAAGCGTGAAGGGCACTTGTCAGCCCTGAGAAACACGTTGCCTGTTGAATTCCAAATAGCCTCACACCCCCTCTGCTACCTAGCTGTGATTTAAAGCTCTAATTGTTCAGTACTCAAAGTACGCAATAAATGAACTGGGAGTGTTCAAGGATGGAGAAGAACTGTTCTTATTCAAACCACATTTTATGCCTGGGAGAGCACAGTCCTATTTGCTCTGACTTTGTGGGGAAGCGATCGTGGCCTGGGCCACCCCTTGGCATTCCCCTGGGACTGAAGCTAGGCTGTTCCTACACCCTCAGGCAGTAGGAAGTGGGCACCTCATCTGAGCCAGAGCCACCAACTCTGTGGTGAGAACCATTTCTCTATGTTAAGGTCATATTCACAGTCTGAGCTCAAAGGACAAGCAGACAGGCGGGAATCTGGAGGGAATGCTGGACACAGTTCACTGCCCACGTGGTGGCTAAGGGTGATGGGAGAAGGACGGGGCCGTGGAGTGCACCACTGGGACTGAGAGCAGACTTGGGTTCAAATCCTACCCCTGCCGCTTGCTTACCAGCTGTTTCGCTTGGGCAATCAATTTAGCCCAATTTCCGCCTCTGTAGTGTGAAAACAATTATGATGCTCAACTTGAGGACAGATGTTGAATGAGATGGCACAGCCAATGCATACCACAGGCACTTATTTATTTATTTATTTTGTACTAGGCATTGAACCCAGAGATGCTCTACCATGCAGCCATATCCTCCACCCTTTTTATTTTTTATTTTGAGACAGGATCTTGCTAAGTCGCTCAGGCTGGCCTCTAACTTGAGATCCTCCTGCTTTGCCCTCCAGAGTTGCTGGAATTACAGACACCTTGCCTGGAGCAACAGGCACATATTAAGTGTCCGATATGCCTCTAGTAATAGCATATGTTCTGATAGTAGTTGGCGTGGGAATGGGGGCCCATGGAGCCATGAGAACTCTGCTGAGGTCCCTGAACACAGAATGTTTGTTCCGAGGCTGACTCTATCAGTGCCTGTCCCTATCAGTAGCTCCGTCTTCAGCAGATTTCAACATTATTACTATTATTTTTTTGGTGGCATAGGGATTGGACTCATGCGAGTTACTCGCTCTACCAATGAGCTGCATTCCCAGACCTTTTTATTTTGAGACAGGGTCTCACTAAATATCTCAGGCTAATCTCCAATTTGTGATCCTCCTCCCTGAGACTCCCAAATAGCTGGGATGACAGGTATGTACCACCAAGCCCAGCTCAACATCATCATTTTTATTTTGGTACTAGGGATTGAACCAACCCAGGGACCATTTACCACCAAACCACATCCCCAGACCTTGTTATTTTGAGTCACGGTCTCTCCAAGTTTGGGCCTCACTAAGTTGCTGAGGCTGGCCCCGAACTTGCAATCCTCCCGCCTCAGCCTCCAGAGTTGCTGGGATTACAGGTGTGCACCACTGTGCCCAGCAGGGATTATAATTTTTAACAGCTATAGAATATTCCAATGACAGTGTGATCCATACTTTGATAGGGACACAAAGTGGTGTATTCGAATCAGAACAGGCTTTGACGACAGACATGTTCAATCACTTAGTTGGGCCTGGTGTGTGCTACACCACCACTGAGCTGCACCCCTGGCTTAGGCAACATTTTCTGAGCACCAACTTTGGACCAGGTGGGGAGCTCTGTGCTGGCCACACAGATGGAGAAGATAAAAGCAGGCCTGACCTTATAGAGCTGTACCTGGAGGGGAGGTAGTCAAGAACTAGACCTGAGTTGAAGTCCCTAATTGTATGATTTAAAACAAATCACCTAGCTCTCTTGAGCCATACTTTCTTCAAATATGGAAGGTCCTTGTGGAGTATTGTAAGTACAGTCTATAGCCAACAAACATTAGTTTTCTCTTCCAAGCACTGCTAGTTTGCTTAATCCGTGTTCTATTGTTCTAACTGAATGCCTGAGGCCTGGAATTTTATAAAGAATGAAGGTTTATGTAGCTCATGGTTCTGGAGACCTGGAAGTCCTAGGTTGAGGGACTACATCTGCTAAAGGCCTTCTTGCCGATGGGGACTCTGCAGAGTCCCAACGTGGCAAAGGGCCTCACGTGGAGAGAGAGGTTTGCAAGAGACAGAACCAAACTGGCTTTGATGAAGATCCACTCTCAAGATAACTCATTAATCCATTAATCCGTGGATGGATTAAGTCACTCCCCAGGGCAGAGTTCTTATGACTAATCACTTCTTAAGAGTTCCGCCTCATCCTACCTCTTAATTCCTGACAATGGGGATTAAATTTCATCGGAAGTTTGGGTGGGGACCTCCAAACAATAGCAGTTTCAAATCATTTTTTATATTCTCCTTTGCCTTTATGGATATTATAACCCTGAATATCTCCCTAAATGTCATCTTTTTCTTCTTTTGGGAGATGGAATGATTTATTCCTCGTGGGGTGAGTTATATGCTGTAGCTAAATAAATTTTCCTAAATCTTCTGCTATTCTTCGGTGTCCACCGGTCAGGGTGGTGGAAAGAGCCTCTGAATTGGTGGCCAGAGGTCTGAACAAACAAGCCACCCAAACTCTGCAGACCTGGGTCCCTCCTGGGGGTCTGTGCTGTTGGGCAGACACACCTGGGAAGAGCTGCCTCGCGTGACCTCCAGGCTCAGTGTTTGTTTATTATACTTCTTCCCAAAGAGCCCTCAGTCTGTGAGAGCCAAGGTGATGTCTGCTTGGGGCCTGGGACAGTGCCTAGCACATAGTAGGCTCTCAAAAAAAATTCGCAGCATCAGTGAATAAAGACAGGACAAGACCATTCACATACTTACCATATTTGCTGGTGTCTAGAGACAGCCACAAGCTTGTCTAATTAAGGAGAGTAATAACATTTGGAAACTTTATACCGCACCTTATTTGGGAGGTAGGCCATCCAGGACCTTGGCTGGGCTGCCTGCCGGTGGGGGCTGGGGCCGGGGAGGAAGTATTTCCTCTCTGCCAAGCTGCAGCAAGAGGCTAATGGCCTCCCCGGGAATCCAATCCAATTAAGAGCCTGGCTTCAAGTCAACTCGGGTTCCCTTCCTGGCTGGAGCAGCTTCCCAGTGACCAAATGTAACTTCCCCAAGATGAGACGGTCTCACAGGGAGCAGGGCCAACAGGGGCCCAGGGTAGGGTTTCTGCTTCCAGGGGATCAGACCTGCCTGGCTTCCAAATGCTTTTAATGTTGCGGGGCTGGGGGTGGTGGGGAGACAGACCTGGGGGACAAGGGCAGGCACACTGGGTGCAGAAGCTGGATCTTGGCACTGCCCATGAGGACAGCAGGGCAGGAAGCTGCCGGGTAGCGGGAAGTGTCCCAGGCAGAGTCAGGAGCTCTGCTTCTGTCCTACAGGGAAGGACACCAAGAGGGTGGGGAGGATGATGGTGTGTGCTAGGCACCGGCTCTGGTGCTCTGTCACTGAGCTACACCCTTGACCTCTTTTCTTTTTTAAACCAATTTTTAGGTAGATATTACATACACATGTGCCAAAAGTTACCAGCGACCTAGTTCCCCTTTCTGGGTGTAAGCACTGTTACCAATTTCTCTCTCCTCCAGAGAAATGCGGATTTGATATGCAGTTATTCCAAGGTGATATATACATATGTCAATGGCTGGGGTTGTGGCTCAGGGGTAGAGTACTCACCTGGCATTCGATCCTCAGCATCACATAAAAATAAATATGTGATGTATCCATCTATGCCTAAATTAAAAAAAAATTTAGATGAACAATAAAAGACCTAACATCGTTATATTTTTGAATTTCCCTGTCCAAGAATAGAAAATGGCTTTATGTATTTTTGTGTGTGTGTGTGTGTGTGTGCGCACGTGCGGGGTGCAGTGGCCCACGCCTGTAATCCAGCTGCTTAGGAGGCTTAGGCAGGATCGAGTTCAAAGCCAGCCTCAGCAATTTAGTGAGGCCCTACACAACTCAGTGAGACCTTGTCTCTAAATAAAATATAAAAAGGTCTGGGGATGTGGCTCAATGGTTAAGTAACCCTGAGTTCAATCCCTGGTACAAAAGAAAAAAAAAATCTCCAAATTGTTATATTGTTATAAAGTTGTTTTTTTCTCCAAGTGAAACATACACATATTAATATATTTTCATATTTCTTAGGTTTTATATATTCTTGATTGTTCTTAATAAATGAGATCTTCCATTATAATTCTTTTGTTTTGTTTTGTTTTGACTGGTAGTTTTTTTTTTTCCCCAAGATAAATTCAAAAGGTTTATGGCACCAAATGCCACAGAAAAACTGATCCAACTAATACATGAACAAGTTTTTCAGAAAAATTTTCCACATGTTGACATTGGAATCTATTCAGCTCATCAAAATTATAAAGTCCTATCAATCTCTCTTAACGGACTTTCAATAACAACCCTCAGAATTTTCTCCTTATCTACCTCAAATTTAAGCATATTGCAATCTCACTTCCTAGATCTATGGTTCATCACATTTCGACATTTAAAAGTTAACATTCAGGAGCTGGGGCTGTAGCTAAGTGGTAAGGTGCTTGCCTCGAATGCGTGAGGCACACATTAAGGTAAATAAGTAAAAATAAAGATATTGCACCCATCTATAGTTAAAAATATATTTTTTAAAAAAGTTAACATTCAGAGGGGATGTTTGATTTAAGCAGAAATTATATTAAAATATCCCCTCAAGTAGAATTAAACAAAACAAATGGTTCACATTAAGTAAGAGAAGCAAAGACTTTTTTCATTTAATGGTGAAAATATGCAAGAATGAAATGCTCCCCAAAGTACAAATTAGTGGAAAGATTCAGACATTTAAAAGAACTTGGGGGTCACTTTATATACAAGTAACTAGTGAAGAGAAAATACGGGGGGTTGTGGCTCAGTGGTAGAGCGCTTGCCTAGCATGTGTGAGGCACTGGATTGGATTCTCAGCACCACATACAAATAAATAAAATAAAGGTCCATCAACAACTAACACAAATTAAAAAAAAAAAAAAGAGAGAGAGAGAGAGAGAACATACGGGACTCTTCATGAATTTGCATGTCTTCCGTGCACAGGGGCCATGGTAACCTTTGTTATGCTCCAATTCGGGACCCCCAAAGACTACCAGAGACCCAAGATCGATGTAAGCAGCAAAGAGGTGTTTATTGCGAGCTAGCTCGGTCCTCCGCACACACAGCAACTGGTGACGCTGAGAGGCCCCAAGCCCAGGGTTTGCAGCATTTTTATACATTCTTTGGAGAGGGCAGGGACTTCACATACATCATAGCAAATCATCACACACTGCGGGAAAATCAAATAACAACTCTAAAACATGATTAGCACATTCACTGGTGGGAACAAGTTGGATAGGGGTGATTGGTCAGTACAAAAGGGGTATTCGTTTGAACTGATTGGTTTGAGCCAAGAGGAGTGTACGTGCTGAACTACATGGTTTCCCAACAGGTTATCAACTACCATAAACTACTGGGAGGGTCATCTGGCATCCCAGGTATTTCCCTGTCTCATGCTGATTGGTGGCTGCTAGGGGGCTGCTATGGATCCCCACCTAGCCTGACTGAGTCAGGGACACCTGGCGCAGCAGATCTCTCCTGTTATTTGTAGATCAACAACTTAGTAGGGTGGGAATGTGCCTAGGAGTGCTCTGTGGGTTTTTCCAAGGACAAAGGTCATGTCCCTTCCTTGGACAGGCTTTGCTCTGAGGTAGAGGCTGGTTTTTCACCTTCTCTGTGTCATTCCAATTTTAGTATAAGGGCTGCCAAAGCGAGCACTGGTGGGGATTGACCCCATGGGTGGTTTACCACGGAGCTATACCCCCAGAACTTTTCATTTTTTATTTTGAGGTAGGATCATGCTAAGTTACTGAGGCTGGCCTCCAAATTGAGTTCCTCTTGCCTTGGCCTCCCGAATTGCTGGGATCATAGGTGGGTGCCACTGTTGCCAAAAGCTCAGTCCTTGTCCCCAATGCCAATCCGATAATGAGGACATGGTTTTGAGAAAAAGGAAAAAGAAGGTTTATTGCTTGGCTAGCAAAGGAGAAACACAGCCCAAGCTGAGATTGGCCTTGGACATGAGATCCTCCTGACTCAGCCTCCTGAGCCACTGGGATTACAGGTTCGTGCACCACCAGGCCTGCCTGTACCATCTTTTTAAATGCTTGTAAGAACTCTGTGAAGCTTGAATTACGAGCAAATGGCTAGCCAAGAGAAGGGCAATAAGGACAAAGAGATTCGGTTTTAATTATAGGTTCTGCCACTTACCAGCTGTGTGACCTTCAGCAAACCACTTAACTTCTCTGAACCTCAGTTTTCTCTATTCTACCCTTGTTATAAATGGTACCCAGATGGTCTTTCCCTCCATGAAATTTCATCTACAGGGGCTGGTGGCCAGAAGAGCATCTCTGTCCATGGGCACTCTATGTCTAGGGCTGAGGAAAGCAGAACTGAAACGTGTCTCCAGTTCTTGTGTTTGTTCAGTGACTCGTGTCTTCCAGGGGAGCCCAGATCTATAGGGAAGCTGGACAGGCTGATGCTTCTGTAAATAGCACAGCACGTTCAGGTTAAGCTTTAGCCAAACTTACAGGTGTGTCAATTAACAGAATTTTATAGGACCAAATTCATGTCACAAGCACACGGTTGGAATTCAAAGCCACATTGAATTTTCCACAGCCAAGTTGATGGCCATCACTAAAGATGAACCAAACCCTGATTTCGTGATAGGTGTAGTGAGTGAGAGAAACCCCATCTGGAACCTAGGAGTGGGAGGCTAAGAGGCAGCACTTGGGATCTATTCGTTTATTCCTTCAATCAGTCTGATTAGATGGAGCAGAAAGCTTCTTGGAGCAGGGGACTGTCCTGGTTGGGCCTTGAAGGATATGTGCGAGATTTCCTTCTCTATACCCACTTAGCATGCAGTACGGTGGAGAGCGGCAGGGCTCCCAGAGGGTCCTGGGTTTGAATCTGACTCCACCTCTGCCCAGCTGAATGACTGGGGTAAGTTTACCTGAAGTTTCCTTATTTGTAAAATGAGAACAGTGAACACTATGCTTGTGAAACACCATGAGGAACAGACATGATTGGATATGAAAGCACCCGGCAAGGTGTCCGCCAGGCAGTGGGGCAGCGCGAGACTGGTGGACAGGAGGGTATAATACCCACAGCGAGTGCTGATGAAGCTCTCCCTTCAGCCAGGGTCCTCACACACTTGACATTGATTTATCAATGATCCTATTAAATAGGTACTAATCTTAAACCCATTTTACAGATGAGAAACTGAAGCTCAGAGGATAAAATAACAGGCCCATGGCAGACGCAGGACTGGAATCCGAGCAGTTTGACCCTAGAGTCCACGCGCATAGCGCCTCCCTCCTCTGCTGAAATCACTGACACTGGGGTGATTTCAGTGCGAGGGACCACCTAGTCAGAGGAGGGAGCTGGGGGGTGTGTCACAACGGGAGGCTTACGGGAGGGGTCCTCTGTCTTTGGAGAACCTGGTCCCTCGTGAAGTGCTAATCATGAAGAAATACAACCTGTAATACAGCTTCTTGAGAGGCTGAGGCTGGAGGATTTCAAGTTTGAGGCCAGTCTGGGCAACTGAGTGAGACCTTGACTCAAAAATAACTGAAAAGGGCTGGGGATGTAGCTCAGCAGTAGAGCACTTGCCTGGCATGCATGAGGTCCTGGGCTCAATCCTCAGCACCACAGATAAAAACAACACACAAACCGCCCTGGTTTCCCACGCCGCTGGGGGAGCAGGACTGTCCTCCCGTAAGCCAGGGGCAAATGAAACCAAAGCTCAACACGGCACAATCATTCATTTCTAAATTCGAGCTGTTCTATGAGCCAGGAACATAGAACATAACCCAACAAAATTCTCTGCCCTAAAGGAGTTTATATTCCTGTGTGTGGGGGAAGGCAGATAAGAAGCAGGCAAATAAGCAGAATATATATTAGAGGATGTAAATGTTAAGGAGAGAAAGAAAAGGGAGAGAGGAGTAAGAGAGAGCGGTTTGCAATGTTGCATAGGGTGGGATTTGGGAAGATCACTCTGAAAAAGGCAATATTTGGGCAAAGACCTGAAGGAGGCTACGAAGAGCAAACGCAAAGGCCCTCGCTTGGTAGGTTCAAGGAATAGCAAAGAGGCAGGTGTGGCTGGTGTGGAGAGCAAAGGGGACAGAGTAGAGATGAGGTAAGAGGGGTGTGTGGGGAAGAGAAAGCACCTCCACCCATCTTTGAAATTTCTGTGTTATAAAAACAAACAGGAGCATAAGATGCAAACTAGGCTTGCATTTCAAAGCCAGAGGGAGATGTGAATGCAGTGTTCTGGGAGCCTCCCTGCAACAACATCCCTTCAACTCCTCCCCAGACCAGCTTTCCCCATCTATCTGAGACACATGGGGGTGGAAATTGGAAGCCAAGTTGTGACTGTGATCAGTTTTCTAACAGGCTCTGAGCCTGAGTCTTTGCTCCTCCTGCTAGGTCATCTGCCCACCAGATGCCGCGAGGCCAGCCTGGGGCTGCAGACACAGACAGGTGGAGAGTCACTGGTCCAAGCTGCATTTGACAAACACTCAGCACACCTGAAGCCAGGCCAGCTGGGGTCTTCTTTGAGGTTCCAGAGGGATCCTTCCTTTTAGGCTTGGACCAACTTTGAACTGGTTTTCACTTTTCAGGCAGAGCTGAAGGGGAAGACCGGACAGAACTTTAAGGCAGTTCACGACTCCATGACAAATTAACACCAAGTTCAGTTCAGAGTCCAGCAGTCACTTCAGTTTGTTTTTCAAGCCCAGACCTAAGGGGTGGCCTCCTGGCATTTATTACTTTTTGACAAACAAGCTGATCATAGAGAGAGTCGATATGATGCCACACTAGTCCACAGGGGTGGATAGGGACAGCAGCACAAGGACCAGCGCAGGTAACAACCATTCCGGACAGCACGGGACACATGGGAAGGCGAAGTAACTCACCTACCATCTACTGGATAATGAAAACAAACTTAGGGATTTTAATGACATTTCTGTGTCAAGATGTGAATGTAAATAGTCCGATTTTAGAGGTGTTTTTTTTTCCCAATTACCTGGATATATCATCTCTTTAAGAGAGTCCTTCAAGGACATCTGGGCAACTTGCTTTGGGCTGGCAGAGGGGAAAGTTGGAAGGTTTCACTGTATTTTCGTGCACATATTCAATTTGTTCAAAGATTCTAATATGTTCTGTGAGCTAGGAATGTGGAGAGCCCCCACCCGCACCCCGTGTTTGGCCCTTCTGGAACTCACTGATCAACCTAACCTGGGATGTCGGGTACAAGAGCTGTGAGTCAAGCCTTGTGGAAAGTCAGAAGAGAGCCCAAGTTTCCAGAGGAGGTGACATTTGCCCCAGGGGTTCAATAGCAGCAAACCAAGGCCAAGTGCCTATCACGTGCCTGTTTCAAAGAATTCTACCATCCCCCCTCCCTCCCCTCCCATCTTCTCTCTCTACCCCATCCACTGTAATTCATATCTCTCCTTGTTTATTTTCCCATTCCCCTCACAACCTCTTATATGTAATTTTGTATAACAATGAGGGTCTCCTAACCGAAGTGATTCTGCAATCTGTATTTGGGGTAAAATTGGGAGTTCATAACCAACTTGAATCTAATGTATGAAATATGATATGTCAAGAGCTTTATAATGTTTTGAACAACCAATAAAAAAAAAAAAAAGAATTCTGGCCCTTGCCCTCAAGGCCTTAAGACCCAGTGCAGTTTTTCAGTTTGAAGACCACTTCAGAATTGTTCAGGTGCTTATAAAAATGTTAATTTCTCTCCTCTCCTGAGAATCTGAGAATCAGATAAAGCAGGGCTGAGTGTCGTACCCAGGTGTTTCTGATGTACACTCAAGTTTGCCAGGTGAAAGTGGGAAAGCAATGGGGTCTGGTCGGGGGTAAATAGGAGTCCTGGCTCCCGCACCAAGGGTGCAGTTCGACTGCAAGCTCTGGCAGGAGAGGGATCCTGTTCCACTGTCTATCCCCCCTCAGAGCCTGAACACCCTGCGACCTCACGATGCCTGTGAATATGCTGATTTCCAATACAGAAGCGACCCGAAAGTCAAAAAGGAAAAAAAGAAGTCGAAGGAAGAAAAAAGTATTTCTAAGGAGATGAAAACTCCGAAAAGTTTTCGTAGAAAAGGCAGCTCCACCTAACACTGGGAACAGGGGGGTGGCCGCTCCGGGAAAGGGCGATGAGTAGTGGAGTGCAGCGGGGGAGAGGCTGGCAGGCGCCTCCTCGCTGCCCCAGGCCGGCCGAGGCATGAGGTCACCTGGAACCGTCCCAGCAGCAGCTGCTCAGGACGCGCTGGCGCTGCGGAGGGAGGCGGTGTCAGGCTCCGACCCCGGGTGGAATTTCCCTCCTGCCCCTCAGGAGGCGTGGCTTGAAGGCCCGCCCACCGCCGGACTCAGCCAGCGCTGAGGACGGCTTCACCAAGGCCACACCTCGAGTCTAGGCCACGCCCCCTAGCCGCCTCCCAGCCTCCGAGTGGTCCCTTCGCCTCAGCTCGGATGAGGCCACGCCCCGCGAGCTCCGGCCGCCCCCATTTCCCTCGGAGAGTCCCGCGGCGCCGGGCCTTGGCCCCGCCCCCGACCTAGGCCCCGCCCCCGGAGCCCCGCCCCGTGGTTTGAAGCTGCCGGGGCAGCCGCCGCCTCCGAGTCGCGCGCGGGGCGTGGGGCGGTGCTGAGGAGCTGAGGCCGCGGCCAGCTCGACGCCGGGACTGTCCAGCGAGTGCAGCGCGGCGGGAGCCGGCAGTCAGAGTAGCCTCGGAGCAGGACCGCAGCCGCGCCGCCGTTCGCGGAGCCCAGCCGAGCCGGCCATGGCGTTGTCGATGCCGCTGAATGGGCTGAAGGAGGAGGACAAAGAGCCCCTCATCGAGCTCTTCGTTAAGGTGAGCGCTCGCCCGCCGTCCCGCCCCGCAGCCGCGGCGCCCGAGGCCCCCGAGGCCCCCGCCCCCGGCCGAGGCAGCTCTGCGGGTCCCGCGCCCTCGCCCATTGTCTCGGCACCGAGCCTTCCCGCCTCCGGGGGCCGTCGAGGGGGCCGGGCCCGGGGCGCGCGCGGGGGCGAGCGGGAGCAGCCAGCGCCCAGCATCCCGGCGGTGGAGGACCCGCGGTGGTCCCGGCCTCCCGGGCGGGCGAGCGACCTGTCACCCGCCCCGCCCCGCCCCGACCGGAGCCCCCGCTCCAGCCCCCGTCGCGTGGTAAACTTCCCTGGGCGCGTTTGCAAGGAACCTTTGCGCGCAGCTGGTGGGAAACTGAAACTTCCCAGTGTTCGGTGCAGTCTTTAAAAAAACAAAAATGATAAAGGGGACAGACGCTCCAGGGCCTCGGGAAGAGACCAAGATTCCCAACTTTGTTTTCCTGCCGTAGGTATTTTACCACCATCTGCTTTTCTTGTTTCTTAAGCGTAGAGTGTTCCGAATGATGCAACATTTTGGCTGCTCCCCTTGGTGTTGCTGCCTTGGGAAAGAGTGTGTGTGCCCTTTTGTCTTGAAAGAAAAATTGAGTCCATAACTTCTTTGGGGGCTTCAAAGGCTCGATTCCCCTCACTCCCGGCTTGTCTCTTCCGCTTGTGTATCCTGGAACTACCATTTTTTGCTTACGAATAATATCCGTGCCCTTTCTTCCTTTGTTGTGTTTTTCAGTTTAGCCAAGGGGTATGCAGCTGCTTTTCCTAACAGTCCTTTAAAATCTTTTGAGATTCTCTCAATCACTTTAGAAGCCGGTGTCATTTGGAGCTAGGCAACATGCTGGAAAGTTAGCAGGAATCTAGAACTATTCTGTCCCTTTTTTCTTCATTTTTTTTTTTTAAAGAAAAGACAATGAAGGGTGTGTTTAAGAGATGGGGAGAATACATGATCTGTTAGTGAGCAGAAGCAATGTTTGTTTTAGGATTTTCTTTCAATTATCGGCTTTAGGAATGTTTTGGGCCAGAGAACTGAAAGAACATCTGGGCATAGAACTCCCAGAATATCACAGTCTCAGTTACTTTGAGTGGCAGACAGTACTTTGAGGTGCAGACAATGTAGGAAGAAGCCTGGAGCAAGGGAAGAGAAGAGAGGGGTGTGGAAAGCAGCCCAGAGAAGGGAAGGTCAGATTAGTAATTTTTTTTTTTTTTAACTGAGCTAGGAATAGAAAGGAATTTCTATAAACTCAAAAAAAGTGTATCTACTTATAATGGTGAAAAACATAATACTTAATGGTGAAGCTTTAGAAGCATTATTAAATTTAGAATTGTATAAGGATAATATCAGTTGTGGCTTGTATTCAGTATTGTACTAGAGATCCTAGCCAATAAAATAAGCCAGGAAAGTATAGGAATTAGAAAGGGGTTGGAGGTGTAACTCAGTGGTAGAGCACTTGCCCAGCATTCTAGAGTACTAGGGAAAACAAAACAAACAAAAAATTGGGAAGAGACTAGTGCTTAATACTCTGCTCACTGCTGATTTAATCCTTCAGTCAGAAGGAGATGGGTGTGGCAAACTGTTTCCCAAACTTTGGTCACTTGCCTACCCATTCCCAGTTTTCCATATGTATGCTGTGAGCCACCTGCTTATTTATCTTAAGTCTTTCTCACTGGGTTTGCAGGTAGAGAAACAGGATTCAAGGCATAGTTGAGTGCTTATTGGCTGGATTACACTGGGCAATTTGTTTTCCCTCATCAAACTTATTTTATTTTTGGTACTGGGGATTGAACTCAGAGGCACTCAACCACTGAGCCACAACCCCAGCCCTATTTTGTATTTTATTTAGAGACAGGGTCTCACTGGGTTGCTTAGCACCTACTTGTTGCTGAGGCTGGCTTTGAACTCCAGATGGTCTTGTCTCAGCCCCCCTAGCCAGTGGGATTACAGGTATGAGCCACTGTACAAGGCACCAAACTTTTATTAATGTGAAATGAGAAGTGAAATGCTTTTTGCTGGCCTGTGATTCACCATAGGCCAACTTTGCACTGATACAGACCTGGTTTGTTGTTTGAAAGGAAGGAGAACAACAAAAAAAGACAAGTAATGTGGTAAAGTTATTCTCAATTTCTTAAGAACTATGTGTGGGAAATGCAAATGAGGGAAAATACCCTAATAAATATGGTTGTTTTTCAAAGCAACAAGGCAGTCAGAAGCTGTGATTGTCCAGAGTAGTGTGCTAAACAGTGTTGATTATTCTGCCAAGAGGTATCCAGTTAGTAACAGAAAACTATCATTTTTTTTAAACAGGAAAAACACAAAATTTGTTCACATGTCTAAGGCATGAGACTATGGATTCTGTATTTATATCTGAAGCATATAGTATGTGAAATAATGAGAAATCTGATGGTGAGTGGTATTAATGGAGAATTGACTCTACCTGTCTAGGACTCAGCTTGTGTAAGAGGAATGGCCTAGGTCCTTAAAGGGTATGAGTGGACTCGTCTACCTTTTCTTCATGAATATTATTTTTGGAGTTGTCTGCCTGTGAGCCCAGTAATTCTCCATCACCTATATAACAACATTCCTTTTTTCAACATTCCTTTTTTTTTTTTTTAAGAGAGAGAGAGAGAGAGAGAGAATTTTTTTTTAATATTTATTTTTTAGTTTTCGGCGGACACAACATCTTTGTTTGTATGTGGTGCTGAGGATTGAACCCGGGCCGCACGCATGCCAGGTGAGCGCGCTACCGCTTGAGCCACATCCCCAGCCCACCTTTTTTTTTTTTTTTTTTTTTTTTTTTTAACCCTATCACCTAAAGGGTAGGAACCCTCCTAATAGTTTACCTTAATTTTTTTTTTTAACCTGTTTATTTTTGAAGCGGGGTATCTCTTTATTGCCCAGGCTGACCTGAAACTGTGGGACTTAGGGCTTACATGATTCTTAGCCTTCTGAGTATCTGGGACTACAGGCATGCAGCTCAGCCCTCCCAGCAGTAAAAGGGGCTTATAGTGGCAGTCATCCTCAACAGTGGAGATGTACTCTCTGCCATTTTAGTTGGGAACTACTGTCCAGTAAGGTAAAGAGCAGACCCTTTAGCAAGGGCATAAAGCCCTTTATAATCTGACTACTCCGGGTTTCTAATCCAGTTTGTCCACTTAACTAATCTTGTGTCCCAAGATACATTACTTCAACCTCTCTGTGCCCTGTCCCCGAGAGTTGGCCTATTAATAGACCAACCTCAGGGGAACAAATTAATACATGTAGATTGTAGTGATCTTAGAACAGTGTCTGGTACACAGTAAGCAGAGGCTAGCTGTGTCATTTTGGTATATTGCAGCAGATCTTTCCTACATGAATGCGCCTAGAGCGTAGGGTCTGTGTATTGTTGAGAGTGGCTGGAACTGAAGAGGGTACCAAATGTGTGAAAGGAGATTGCTTCCTCCTTTTAGAGTATTTTATGTCAATGTGTGTGTTTATCAGTCCTTGGAATTGGAAACCATTACTTAGATCCTGATGTTCTGAGTCACAAACCATAGTCCTTTGTCCTGATTTCTCTAGTCTCTGGTCTGCCACACCTCCTGTGACTTTTATCTCTTCACCTCTTCTGTTCTTTTTATTTAGTACTTTTAGTGTTTTCTACCATATTTTCCACCAATATTTCTTCTTGGTTATATCCAGAATTTGGGATTTTTTTTTTTTTTTTTTTTGATGGGGAGGTACCAGGGATTTAACTCGGGGGCACTCAACCACTGGAGCCACATCCCCAGCCCTATTTTTTATATTTTATTTAGAGACAGGGTCTCAGTAAGTTTCTTAACATCTCGCTTTTTACTGAGTCTGGCTTTGAACTTGTGATCCTCCTGTCTCCACCTCCCCAGCCACTGGATTTACAGGGGTATGCCATGCTGCCCGGCTGTATCCAGAATTTGAGAATCGAATTTCTGTTTGGGTAAAGATACATATTAACTATTAAATCACAAAAATGAGAGAAGTTGAGGAGACTGGCTTTTTAAATTTTTCTTTTGCTTGTATAAGCCCAGCTCCTGTTGACATTGCTACCCCTTCTACCCTTACTGGTAGCTTTGGTATGATGTGATCTCCAGTCTTTGACTAGTTTTAAGGACTGGAATTTACACTTCATGTACTTTTATGAATTTGGACAGTCACTGTCTACAGCATTCAGTAAGCTGCTGGGTTTTGGGGGTTGGTTGTAAGAAATTAATCTGGTTTTAGGGTGGCATAACATGTGAGAATAACTTCCTTTTGATACATTTGGAAGGGATTTCTAATATGCAGGGACCCAGGAGCCAAGACTGCTTTGCTTGTATCTGGCTTTTTATAATATGTCTGACAAGTTTCTTAACCTCTCAATGCTTAAGTTTCGTTACTGTCCCCCCCCCCCCCCCCCCCCCCCCCCGCCTGGGGTGGTGGTGGTGGTTATGGCACAGGGGAGTACTGGAGATTGAAGTCTGGGGAACTTAACCTCTGAGCCACATCCCCAGCTGTTTTTAAAAATTTTAAATTTTGAAACAGGGTCTTGCTAAGTTGCTGAGGCTGGCCTTGGATTTGCAATCCTCTTGCCTCAGCCTCCTGAATCTCTGGGATTACAGAATGCACCATCATGCCACCTACCTTACTTTTAATATTAGGATAATAGTAATTATAATATCAATTTTATCGGGTTGCTGAAGGATTAAATGGTAGTTTGTGTGGATTAATTAAGGTATTCTAAACTGCTGTAATAAGTAATACTCCTTCCTGTCCCCAAACAATGGTTCAAACCAGATGGAAGTTTCTTTTTTACTCAAGTAGCAGTCTGGGAGGGTATTGTAGATTTTGGAGTGGCTTTACTCCTCTGAGTCATTTAGGGACCAAGCCCCTGCTCTCCAGCACCATCCTCTTCTGACTTGACAAAGCTGGTGACCAAAGTTCTGGTTACCATCAGTGAGAGGTGGAGAATATGGAGGAAGCACATCTTAAGTGCCCCAGCCAGAAGTCTTTATTTGTAATTTCCTATCATACGCTGGAGGAAACTTAAATCACATGGCTTTATCTAATTGCAAAGGAGGCTGGGAAGTGTGGTGGCCATGTACCTACCACACACTAGGGAAAGAATTAAGAAGAGTGCTCCGCACATAGTAAAGTTTTTGTCACTGATTATACTATATTGTTATTTTGGGCACTGGGGATTGAACTCAGGGGGCACTTGACCCCTGAGCCACATCCTCAGCCCTATTTTGTATTTTATTTAGAGACAGGGTCTTGCCGAGTTGCTTAGCACCTTGCTTTTGCTGAGGCTGGCTTTGAACAAATGATCTTCCTGCCTCAGCCTCCTGAGCTGCTGGGATTACAGGCATGCGCCACTGTGCCCGGCTACAATAATAGTTTACTCTTATTAAATGTAGATCTCATTAATAGGATTCAGGGGATGCTATGCTTGAAATTACATAAAAAATTTGATGTGATTCCTAACCCAAGGGTACAGTTATTGAGTATTAAAAACAATTCACATAAACAAGGTATGAAAAGAGGGGATGGGCTAGATTCTGTTAGTTCTGATTAGCTGTGACTTCACAAATCAACTGGTATGAACCAAGTGCATATACTTTGGGAGATTTAAGAAATTATATTTAGGTTTATAAATTTTTTTTGGCAGGAAAATTATACAAGAGGTTACATACTTAAAGAGTCAAGTGTGATTCACATTAAGTTGGGCTAAGAGAAATGAGGAAATATGAAAGTAGACTTGAACTTGGCCTTGAAAAAATAGGTGAATAGGTGGATTGGGAATAATCAAGAATGAAAATGTTAGTTTTGACATCATTTGTAAACTCCTTATACAGGAAACAGTTGACAGGTTGATATTTTTGAAAGAAGGAACCAGGAATGATTCAAATCTATAGTGCCAATTAGATCAGTTTTTAAAAAGTTGGATGAGATCATTAAAATGAACCTAGGTTTTTGTAAAGACATACGTTTTTCCAGCCTTGTTTGTTCTCCTTGTATTTCCTCATTTCCTGGATTGCTGTCTATTCAACTTCCCATTGGCATTTGGGAAGGTGTAAATGGATCCTGCAGATGGCAAACTCTCAGCTGTATGCTAGTGTGAACTGGGAGCTCTTTGTGTTTTCCTTCAGGGCCAACTTCATTCAGCCCCACTCCTGTGCCCCCCCCCCCTTTTTCTCTCAAACAGAACAAAAGAAATTTTCTATAGGAAGTGATGCCGAGAACTTTGTTCTAATAATTGAACAAAAACTAACTCAACATCTAGAGAATGTTACCTTGTATCTCGTGGGTTTGCCTTCTTTTGTGGACTCTAGAGGGGGAAATTCAGGAAATAGAAATGAGCGTAAAATGTGAAGTTAATAGAAACTGTTCTTGTTACTTTTTGCTGCAGCTGTTCCTGAAGAACTAATAATGCTATTTTGGCAAAGACCAAGGCAATGGTTTTGTTTCAGTATAAAATTCTGAGAGAAAGTGGTCCAGAGTGGGGAAGAGAGAGGCAGCTGTTGAGCCAGCAGGACTGAGGAACGCAGGGGAGACCCTCGGCCACGTGAATAGGAAAGAGGCCCGTGGAAGACCTGCCACCACTAAAAGTCAAGTTGGTTTGGAAAGGTGCTTACAGAGGTGCCTTGAAACAATCAGTTAAAGGATGGTGAGCAAGACTTTCCCACTTCCTGTTTCATTAGAACAGTGGAGCCTCAGTTTTCCGATATCTCCTGAATAGGGAATTTAGTCTATAAGAAGGAAACATGTTAGGCAGATGAGAAATGTGATTAAACTTTTAGTTAAGTTTTGATCGAGTAGGAGCTTAATTGAGGATGGATTTGCTCATTTTAGAGGGTGATATAGGGAATGGAAAGGGAGTTTCTGAAGGAAAAATAACATTTTGGTCATGATTACAAACCAACCAAGTATGATTTAACAGATATCTAATTTTAATTCAGGGCATTAGTTTGTGAATTTTCTTGGAACTTTTAATCCTGTTATCTTTTTTTGAGACTTGGTTTCTCTTCCTCAGTTGTCAAGTATTGGAAGCCAGGCAATGTTTGGCATGCCTGTAGTCCCAGCAACTATGGAGGCTGAGGTAGGAGGATTACAAGTTGAGGCCAGCCTCAGCAATTTAGCAAGGCCCTAAGCAACTTAGTGAGACCCTGTCTCAAAGAATAAAAAGGGATGGGGATGGGGATGTGGCTCAGTGGTTAAGCACCTCTGAATTTAATCCACAGTACCCACTGCCCCCTCCCTAAGAAATAAGGAATATCAATTAGTCTTAATTTGGTTTCTGTTTTTTCCTTATTTAAAACATAAAACTAGGAGACTCTATTAATCTAATTATAAGTTTGCAAAAGTGACAATGTGGATAAATAAGATCGTATTTGAGAATGGTGTCAAAAGATAGACTAGGAGTATCTTAAATTTGACCATTGTTTTAGATAAGTAGCAATAATAGAACTAGGGCTAGGTATTGACCTTAGAGTTCATTATGCTTACAGTTTGTACTTCTAAGCTTCCTTTCATAGGATTTTTTTATCTTTCTTTTCTTTAAGCTGAAATATGGTGTCTAACTGTAAGCTGGTAATAGGTTTTCTTCTTGTTTTTGGCAATAAAATTATTACTTCCACTTCATATGTGAAGTAATTCATTCTTATGAAAAGGATTTCATTATAATAGAGTTGTAAAAATGTCAGTTACCTTTTATAATGCAAGTATTGACTCTTACCACTGTGCAAGCAGCATAGCTGTTTACTTGTATGTGTGGGAGAAGAATAAAAGAAAATTTGAACAAACTTTGAGTACAAAGCCAAATAATTAGAAGAAAGTTGTAGTAATTAAGAAGTTCTAAGCATTTGTGAATTCTCTGAATGTCTTTTTTCCCTCTACTGACTACTGGTTACTTGACTTTGGAGATGGAGACCAGGTGGTAGATTACTAGAGTGAACATTCATTAAAAACTAAAGAGGAATCAAATTAGGTTATTGTGTCACTTAGGAAAGCTGGCTGAGTGGTGGCTGTGAGACCAGAGGATACAGACTCACTGGGGAAAACAAAGGTGATTCAACTTAAGAAACTAAACTTTGGCCTTGAATACAACACATATCCAAGACTGAGTTGACATTTTTGTAAAGATGAGGAGTGTATAGTTTCATATTTCTTGATGGTCTAGGTTACAGCATGTTTTAGTTAACACAGGAATCGAAAATTCTTGGTTGAAAGTTTAAGACTTGTTGATTCTTCATTAAGTTGTGTAAAAACTGTTGGTAGCCATCAGTAGCACAGATGTTATTTATACTTTGTAATTGTCAATAAGGCCCTTCTTTGCAAATATATCTTAGTCTTTTTCCTAAATTTGCGTGAATCACTGATGAAAATTTATGTGTGGTATTTTTGTGTTCTTTTATGAGATCCGTGAATAACGAGGTTCATTTAAATGTAACATGTATTGAGTTGACTAAGTTGACTTAAAGACAATTTATTTATGCTTTGTAAAAGAAACTTAGACTGTGCCAGTATGTATCTTCCTAACAGCACTAAAAGAACATTTGTCCTGTTTGCTCTTTGCTGGAGGAAAGTAAGGTTTGATGTTGTAAAATTTGCCAACACCTAGAATTGCTCAAAGAGTAGATATTGATTAAATGGTTTGAAGGTAGGCTCTTCTGTGCGCTCTTTAATCTTTTCTAAGAATCCAAGTTATTTTTCAGAATTAATTTCTCCCTTCCATATCTGCATAAGTAAGATATGACTATTTTATAGTTGGAGGATATAAGATACAAGAAATTCTTGCCTAGGAATAATTGAGCACAGTATAGGGATCATAATAGTAGCAAATATAAATCGAATAATTTCCATGCAATTACTGCTGAAGAGATAAAGAAATAAGAACAGGCCCCTTGTCTGCAAGGAGCTCACAGTGGAGCTGAAAGGGACAGTCAGATGAGGAGTGAGTCCCCCAAGGTTGATGATAGTAGTCAGGCACTTAGCACCACCTTTTTCCTATGTAATACAGTGACTTTTTGTTTCATTCACTTATTAAAAATCCAGTTTTTAATAAGTTTAATAAGTTTTAGAGTTTAAGGGATTATTTATATGTGGGTTGAGAAATTGACTTAGAAATGAGTAAAATATTTATGTTGTATTCTGACAGATGGAAGGTAGTTAGTATTAGTCAATTAAGTGGTTTAAAGAAGCTTTTATCTTTTCCCTCAATAATTGTGTGTTATGCTTTGTAATTTTTTGATTTATTTAAAATAAAACTGATAACTTCTTGCCTTAAATCTTTTTTTCCTTTTCTAATTCAGGTATTATAATTACATACAGTACAGGAATTCGTTATGCTGTATTCACACAAGCACATAACACAGTTTGATCAGTCTCATTCCAAAGTACCTTCCCTTTTACTTCTCTCCTTCCTCCCTCTTCCCTCTCAAATCTTGAATAAATCTTACTTTTGCTATTTGTTTATCAGATATAAATTACTTGATCAGGCATTTATGATCCAACTTGTATTTCCGCTCTTAGCTCCCACTCTGGCTGCATGTATATTTTATATCCTAATTATATTGGTCTTGAATATGTCTTGTATTTCTTTGCCTTCCGGGGGAAAAAAAATAATTTGTTTTTCTCCAGTACTCGGGATTAAACCCAGAAGCACTCTATCATTGAGTTACATCCCCAGCCCTTTTACAAGAAATATTTTAAAATTTTTAAAAAAAATATTTTTCGTTGTAGATGGACACACAATACCTTTATTTTGTTTACTTATATGTGGTGCTAGAATTAGACCCAGTGCCTCACACGTGCTAGGTGAGCACTCTACCACTGAGCCACAACCCCAGCCCAATATTTTTTTAAACATTTATTTTTTAGTTGTAATTGGACACAATACCTTTATTCTGTTTATTTATTTTTATGTGGTGTTGAGGATCAAACCCAGGGCCTTGCACATGCTAAGCTAGTGCTTTACTGCTGAACCACAACCCCAGCCCCCACCCAATATTTAAAAAAATTTTTTTTTGAGAGAGAGAGAGAGAGAATGAATCTTTTTTGTAGATGGACACAACATAATGCCTTTATTTTTATGTGGTGCTGAGAATTGAACCCGGGTCCCACCCATGCTAAGTGAGCTCTCTACCGCTGAGCCACAATCCCAGCCCATTTTTTAAAAAATTTTGAGACAGATCTCATCAAGTTGCCAAGGCTAGCCTCAAACTTGTGATCCTTCTGCCTCAACCTCCAGATTACTATAGATATGTGATTACTATAGGTGTGTGCCACTGTGCCCAGCACCTTGGAACATTTTTGTTGATATTCAAATCTCTTGAGATAGGTTTGGCTTCTGCAACCTTTCCCCTATCCCAAATTTCTGCCTGCCCAAATGATATCTTCTCTCTTTTTATTTCTTTAATAGATATCAAGGCAGTGCTGGGGTTGTGGCTCAGTGGTAGAGCACTTGCCTAGCATGGGTGAGACACTGGGTTCAATCCCAGTGAGCACTCTACCACTGAGCCACAACCCCAGCCCAATATTTTATAAATAAAAATAAACAAATAAAATAAAGGTATAAAAAATTAAAAAAATAAAAATAAATATCAAGGCACATTCCAGGTGCTTGGATATACACCAATGGATACATCATTTCAGTTGGGGGAGGAAATTAAACAGAAATCTACTAATGATTTAGTGCTATGAAGAAAAGTAAAGTAGGGTAGAAAGTAGAGTGAACGATGGGGGGTTACTGCTTTCTGACTTGAGGGGACATTGGGCAACACTGTGGAGGACAGCAAATAGGGCGGCAAAGGCAGAGACTACCTAGAGGAGCCTTTTTCAGTAATTTGGGCATGAGATGTAATGGTTGGACAATGGTGGGAAGTAACCTAATTCTAGATATAGTTCTAACATGGAGATAGCAGGAGTTTGGATGGATTGGATGTGGAATATGAGAGAAAGAGGGTCAAAGATGATTTTGAGGTTTTTGTTCTGAACAACTAAGTGATGGGATTGCCATTATTTGGTGTGAGGGGGGCTGGGAAGGTCTAGGTCTGATGAGGAGATTATCGAGATTTTTTTGAACTGGTGATTGAACTCAGGGATGCTTTACCATTGAGCTACATTCCCAGCTCTTTTTTATTTTTGACTGTGAGACAGGGTATTGCTAAGTTGCTTAGGGTCTCATGAAGTTGCTGAACTTGGCCTTGAACTTGCTATTTCTCTGCCTCAGTCTCCCAAGTGACTGGGATTACAGGTTTGTGCCACCACATCTGGCTGGGGTTTGTTTAAGATGGGAGGATCTTACTACAGTTTCCAGGCTGGCCTTGAATTCATGATCCCCCTGCCTCAGCCTCCTGAATAGCTGGAATTACAGGCGTGTGCCACAGTGCCGGGTAGGAGTTTAATTTTTGACATGTTGAATTCGAATATGTCAACACCTTATAGGATCTATTGTCTAGTGGAGAGGCTTATATTAAAGAAATACATAAATAGATAACTATGTAATTGAGGAAGAGAACAGAGCGTCTTAAGAAAAGATGACAGGAAGCTCATTGTAGGTGGAGGTTCAATGAAAATTTATTTGAGAACCTGATTTATAGGATGAGTAGTAATTAGAGGAATAAGGGGGAGAGAGCCTTCCAGGCTGGAGGAATCAGCATATGTCAAGCCTGGAAATAGTCAAGAAATTGAGAACGTGATTAGAACACGGAGGGTATAACTGAGGAGTGGAGGGAGGAATAGGATGGGGTCAGGTCGTTGAGGTCCTCGCATGCCCAGTTTTATCCCTCGTAACAGTGACAGTTCCCAGAAGGGTTCAGGTGAGGGGGCGTCAGGGTTGGGGTTGCAGTTCAAGTTGAGAATCCTGGCTGTCTGTGGGAAATGCACTGAGTGGAGGCAAGAGCGGAACAGAGGGAGACTCTTGGGGGGTCACTGCAGTCAGTGATCAGGGTGCCTGGGTTAGGCAGGAGGTGGCAGAAGAGAAGAGAATGGGTTTGGCGTATCTTTTAGTCAGCTTTCTTGCTGCTGTGACTAAAGGATCTGAACAGAACAATTATTTAAAAATATTTTTTAGTTCTACATGGACTCAACATCTTTATTTTGTTTATTTATTTTTATGTGGTGCTGAGGCTCGAACCCAGCACCTCACATATCGAGGCAAGTGCTCTGCCACTGAGCCGTAACCCTAGCTCTGACCAGAACAATTTTAAAGAAGGAAAGGTTTATTTGAGGGCTCTCAATCCACCAGAGGCAGGCATGCCTCAGGGCTCGAGGTGAGGCAGGATGTTATGGAGGAAGAGTGTGCTGAGGGAAATAGCTCACATATTGATCAGGAAGCAGAGAGAGATCCACTCTCCAGACACAGGTAGGCACCCCAAAGCCACGGCCCAACTCCCACCTCTAGCCATACGCCACCACTTCAGTTACCACTCCATTAATCCCTATCAGGGGATTAAATCACTGGTTGGGTCAAGACTCTCACAACCCAATCATTTCTCCTTTGAACCTTCTTGCATTGTCTCATATGTGAGTTTTTGGGGGACACCTGACATCCAAACCTTACCAGTGTAGATTTTGGAAGTGGAGTAAATAGGAAGACATTGAAGAAGGAGGTGTGTGTGAGAAACTGTGAGAAATGATGGGTCTCTGGTTGGACTCACTGGCCCAGAGGTGCCTTTTATGGAGACGGAAGAGGAGCAGACAGTTGAATTTTTGATTTGTTGAATTTGAGATGGCTGAAATGTCAACTTGAGATGTCTACAGATATACAGATTTGTTCAGAAAGAAGTCTGGGAAGGGTGGAGAAATCTGGGTCTTGGGGACACATATGCATATATGCTATTTATGTGGTATTTAAAATGGATCTGTTCATTCTGTGGATGAGGGAAGAGTTGGGAAATGCCAAGTTCTTAGGAACTCTCAACACTGAGGCCTGGGTTATGGAGAAGCTAGAAAAGGAGAACAAAGAGGAGTTGTGAAACTGCCAAGTGAGGGGAATTAGAAGAGGTTTTTAAGAAGGAAGGAGTGACCACTTGTATCAAGTGGAATGTCTTTTGGATTCGTCAGCGTGGGAGTCGTGGATAACCTTAGCATTGTCAGCCTGGGAGGGGGAGGAGTGGTGAGGGGCTGAGATGATGGTGGAAGAGTGCGCAGGAAAGGTGGTAAGGGAGGGGGTCCTGGACAGTCAACTCTGTCAGTAAACTTGGTACAGGAGAGACAGTTCGATAGCTGGAAGGGGACAGACGGGTAGATGTCAAAGGAAAGCTTTTAAAATGTGTGAGCCTAAAGAGTTGGATTGAATGCTGATCTATTAGAGGAAGAGATGAAAGATTAAATGGAGACATGGTTTAATAGATAATCTATCAAGGAACCTCTCAAGTGCCATCTATTCCATGAAGTCCCTCACATGAACCTTCCTTTTTTGTGAACCTCCGTGCAATCCCTTTCCCCCTTTTTTCTTTGACCTCAAAGAAGGAGAGATTTTGTTGAGATTTGATGAGGGAGAGATTTGTATACTCCAGAGGATCCAACACCGTATTTTCTTGAAGGACCAACCTAAGGTGGGTTCCTCTACTTCTTACCTCTAAATGCAAAAATTATTTTGTTGCTCTCAACTAAATAATCAAGTTCAAATCCTTACTCTGGCACTCAAGTCTCTGGCTTTCATAGTCTAGCTCCAGTTAATTGAACAAATCTATCTCCTACTTCCTGTGTCTTATATTCCAGCCAAATTGAACTCTTCGTTTCCTCTTCCATATGGGCTGTAATTTTTCTGAAGCAACCTTTATTATTCCATTACCATTTGTTTCAAACCTATATTGTATTTTAAGTCTCAATTTTAATGTTTCTTCATTTGTTGATCTTTTGGGGTTTATTTTTTTAACTCTTTTATGGCTCTTCTATTATCTACTTTGTGGATAGTTTTGCGTGAGTCTTTGCTATAATAAAGGAAGCCCCGTGCAGTAGGATCCCTGTCCTAGTCATCTCTGTACCCACCCAATATTTAGTACATTGCTTGTCTCACAATAGATACTCAATAAGTCTTTTTTTTAATAGAGTAAGTGCACTTAAGTATGATTAATAGAACTTCCTTCTGCTACTGATTATAGTTGGCCAAAAGCTAAAAATATTCTTTAAAATATGCTGCCTTTGGAAAAGGAACATCTACTTAACAGCAGTATTTGATGGATAGTTGACAAAAAATAAAGCAAATACTAGCTGAAATTTCTGGCAGAAATTCTACCAAATTTGGCTACGCCACTGAAACACTGATGATTTAAAGTAGATTTGGAGGGGGAATTTTACATGATCAATTATCAGCCCAGTATTTCTCAGAAGCCTTCACTCACTTTTTCTGGTATCATAGTGCCTAGTTTGAAAAAGATTCCAATTCATGGGGACATAACCTTATTTGACTCTAGCTTTTTAATATGGCAGAGCACTTCTTACAAGTTTGTTGTTTTTGGCTTTGAAGATTCAAAGCCAAAAGCAGAGTATTAAGAGTTTTCTCCTAAAGCAGGTTCCCAGTTAGGCTTTGTAAGGTTAAAAAAAAAAAAAAAAATACATCTTTTCTCTATTGCTGTAATTAACAGCATCTTCCCCTTAAATAAAGTGAAGTTCAAGCTTGAATAAAATCTGGCTTTCAGCATTTATTTTGACCTCTTAAAATTTCCCCTATGCTTCTTGTATCCTCTGTCACGTCACAGAATTGGTAACATGGCTTCCTCCCTTTATTTCTGGCAGATATTCCTTTAACCGTGGTGTCGGAAGAAGGCGATGATGCTGGGGCATCTGGATTCTGCCAAAACCTATTCCTTTGTCTTGTTAAAAATGATACCTTAAGCAAATTTAGGACTCACCAATAAAGCCCTAAATTCCTTTGTATTTATTTTGTATTTGGGTCCCCTCTCACTGTCTCCTCCTCCTTCTTTTGTTCCGTAAATACGGAGAGTACAAATTAGTACCAGTTTAAGCAGTCATCCATTAAACAAGCCTGTACTTCAGTGTCTACTAAGTACCAGAAACTGCTCTAGGCCCTGGGGAAGCAGAGAAAATATGCTCTCAAGCTCCAGCAGCCCAGATAGGAGCCATAATGTAGGAAGGAACACTGTACCATCACTGCAGCTGGGAAAATATTTTCCAGGGACTCATCGCAACTCTCTGCCTGGGAAGCTTTTTTACTTCTACCAAGATCTGATGTGTGTGTATAGATGACTGCTTATTCCCTCTGACTTATTTTTATGTTGCATTTCCCAAGTGCATGTTGCAAGAAATATATAGAACTAACATAAACATTTGTGGAGTACTTTCCATGTCTCAGATGCTGTGGTAACTGCATTATGTGTATTATCCCATTCAGTTGTCAGTAAAATGTTTGCTGAAGGAATGTACAGAAGTTTTCTTTCCCCCGTGCACAAGCTTAATTCCAGAAGAGGTTACTGGGAAAAGAAGAAATAAAAGATCATGCGATTGGAAAAGCAAATGCCTATAAAATTCACAGAAATACTAATACAAGAAGCCAGAGAAATAGGCCATGAGGGTCATGCAACTCCCTGGACTCAGTTCATATTTGCTGTTATGGTGCAGTGCCTCAAAAGGACTCTTATTTTAGATTGAAATGAACAGATTTTTCTTCCTTGTAAAGTAAAAAAGATTGACAGGAGAGTCCATGACTGTGCGCCTGCGACCTGCCCACCATTGGGATTTAGATCAGTGGTGGCATTTACTGTCTTGATAACTCAACAGGGACCCTGACTTAGGTTTATAGTGTTGCCTAGGTGTTGCTTGTAAAAAGGTTCTTTCCATCTTTGTGATGTTTGAGATCTAAGATCTCAAAGTCAAAGCCAGAGGATAGTTGTTGACCTGAAGGATTACTTATATTCTCCATGTAGACACTGAAATGGTTCATTTTAGAGTTCAAATCATTAGAATTACTATTTCAGGTTTGCAGATGAGCTGACATATAGAACACTGGATCCAGTGTTTTGCTGTTGGAGTGTAGTGGTGAATTTTCCAGCCAGACAGCTTGTTTGATCCTGGTTCTTTATACCCTTCATTTAGTGCCTTAGTGTCTCCATTGGGGTAATAGTGTCTTATCTCTTGGGTTTTTGTGGAGTTCAAAAGAGTTAATAAAAGAGAAGCACTTAGAGTCTGACACAACCTTGTTTGTGTATGTTATTCGGCCTTTGGGAATGTGGCGCCAAGGCTGTGCTGGCCCTGGTTAGTTTATGTCTTCAATATATGTACTTTCAACCTCCAGGATGTTATGAAGTGCAGTATCTGCCAGGCTGCCGCCACACGATGTGGGGAACTTGCTACGCTTTCTCAGATACAGGGTTAGTACAAAAAAAATCCAAGATTAGACTTGAACTTATTCCTGAGTTAATTTCAGTGACCGTGATCCTGTTTATGCTAAAGGACAGTCCAACTGAATCACTGTTTTACTCCATTTGCTTCAGCAGCTCTTTGTGGACTTGTAACCAAAGCAGAGGCCATTATTTTCTTTCCTTTCTTTTTTCTTTTCTTTTCTTTCTTTCTTTCTGAAAGCACAAAAGAAGTAAACAGGAGTAATGTATGATATAGCAATAGAGTCGAAGTCTCCTAATTCATGTATTTCTTGACCCTAAATTTATTGTTTTGTATGGTGCTGGAATTTGAACCTAGGGCCTTGCACATGGTAGGCAAATGCTCTACTGCTGAGCTACATCCCAGCCCCTTTTTATTTTCTGATTTCAGACAAGTTTTCACAGAGTTTGCCCAAGTTGGCTTCACACTTGTGATCCTCCTTCCTCACCTCCAGAGCGGGGATTACAGGTGTGTGCCACTGCATGTGGCTTAATTTTTTTTTTTAACCTTATACCATGGTTACAATGGTGATAGAGCTTTAAAATGTTAGCATGGCTGTAATTGATAGATGAGATAAGTAAGGGTCATAAAGTGACTTTAAAAATCTTTATTTATTATATATATTAAGTTATAAACTTCTTAAAACTACATAATTTTGTCCCTAAATAGGATATAGTGAACTGATACCTAAAAAACGAACAGTAGTTGTTAATTTCCCTGTTAAAGCTAGGATAATAATCAAAAGATTATCCATAGCATTGGGTACTATTATGGGTCTGGTACAATATGCCAACTTTTTACATGTTAGCTAATTTGATCCTCACATAAACTCTGAAATAGGTGCTGTCGATTCTACTGTATACAAGAGGTTTAGAGAGGCCATTGCTTGTGTATGATCAGGGCCAGTAAGTAACAAATTGTGATTCCAGGCCTGAATCTTCTTTTTTGTGGTGCTGGGGTTGAATCCAGGGCCTTTGAGTGTGCCAGGCAATTGCTCTACCACGGAGCTGCCCCCCTTAGCCTCACTTGGTAAAATTTTAAAGGAAACTAACATTTTATCATCTCACTTCTTTGCATTTTGGAGGCCTAGTTAATTAATATTTTAAAGCATTTATTTATATACTTGTTGAAGAAACCTGACTTGAATACCACATATTTTGATTTTAAAGTTGTTTTCCAATTTAGAAATGTCAGAGTAGTCCAAGTTCAGCAAAAATCACATATTAATTTGTTAATATTTTCCTCTGAGTTCTTTCTTCCTAAGCTCCTTCCCCTTCAGAGGAGCCTACACTTTCCATTGTTGATAGAAAAAAAAAATAGTAAGGAAGTTTCTTTTTGTGGAGAGAGGAAATGGCTGTTAGTTCAGGACTTCATCCATATTAGGTATAAACTAAATTTAGAGTTGTAATCCAAGAGTGAAGTCACATCTATAAAGTTTTTTAGGCCGAACTAATGAGATCAGCCAGTACTTTTGAATTGGTCTTTTATCCCTCCTACTTTTGGCTTACTTAAAAAGTTACCAAACTGATTGTCCTGTGGTCAGCCTGCCTTTGCCCCTTTTAAAAAAATAAAAGCCAAACCATTTACAAGGAATCATTCTGTAAGGCAAATAATTAAAATTTCTTTTAGTTTCTTGACCCTGTTATTTTGCCCTCACTAATTTTTTTTAAAGTAGTCTTATCCTTCAGCTTTTGTTACAGGAATTTTTACCAGGAGGCTGAACTCATGTAAGAAACATGCTTCACTTAATGCTTTCTTGAGTTATTCAGCTTTTGACCATTTAAGTTAGATCCCATTGTGGCTAAGTGGTAAACAGGATTTCTTCTGATTGGCTGGTTTTAAAGATTGTAGTAGAAACAGAATGATGGATTAAATCTCCTGTTTCTGGCCAGAGCACATGTTGTTCTCAATAAGGACTTTTGAAAGCTCCCCAAAGCATTCTTACTCACAATAACGGTTTTCAGCTCTTGTGGTCCTCCTTAGAGCTCTTTGCGAGCTTGCCAGGGCTCTCAGCTACTTATGAATGTGCTGTTTCTGAAGGGAAGAATTCTATATGTTTATGGCAGATTTTATTAAAAGTAGTTTGAAATGCAACGAACAGTACAAAGTTTAGCTTAATGGATTTCAAGAGTTTTTTAGGGAGGCAGTTCATGAACCCAGATATCTTCAGTTTAAATAACTTCCGAGCCCTCAGCAGAGCTGGACCTTCCTGCTGTCTTTCTGAAGCAGTTGTGCATTTTTGTTTTCTGCTACTCATCTGAATCCTCTTTTATCTTTTTCTCTGGCTAGAATGTGAATTCCAGGAGTTTTGGAATCAGACTGTTTTCTTTATCCTTTATATCCCCCACCTACCACAAACCGTGATAGATGAGATAGTTCATTAATTCAGTAAACATCTGTTAGCATTTTGGGGCAAATTGGTATGCACAGTACAGGAATAGAAGCATGTTAATAAAATAGTACGTCTGTTTCTAGTGTGGTGTTCTATATTACCTCATGGTAAAATACCAGAGGTAGAGGTAGTGTTCAATTTTCAAACTCAAGACATGTTATTTGAGTTTGGCTAGCTGCTCATTTTATAGCCATTGGTCTAAACTTAATAACAGATAGGTAGAGAGGATTAGAATCTTCAAATTACATAACTGGAAGGCCAGGTTCAACCCTGGCATGTACCTGGACCAGTTTGCTGCTGTTTTCCTCAGTAAAGCCTGCATGTTTCTTAGTGGTGGCGTCTGGTCTGGCCCACGTGGATGCCAAGGTTGCTAGCCTTAGGCCTGAGTGTGAGGCCCAGACAGAAAGCTTGAGACCTGAAAATTTGAAGTCAGAGCCAGAGAATTAAATCCTCATAGTTAGACATAGTCTATTAGCAGACACATATAGAGATAGAGCCAATAAATGTTTAGTGATAATGGAGGCGTGTTGCCAGGGAAATGAAACTTGATTTCAAGAGTGAATTCTTTGAATAAAAAGATTATATTTTTCATTAACCAGGCTCAGTGGCCCATGTTTGCAATCCCAGTGGCTTGGGAAGCTGAGGCAGGAGAATAGAACAGTAAGTTCACAGCCAGCTTCAGCAACAGTGAGGTGCTAAGTAACTCAGTGAGGCCCTGTCTGTAAATAAAATATAAAATAGGGTTGGGGATGTGGCTCAGTGGTCAGTGCCCCTAAGTTTAATCCCTGGTACCCCCCACCCCGCCCCAAAAATATATTTTTTCAAATAAACTACTTGGACGATAAAGGGATGATTTTGTTTGTCTTATCTAAACTAAAATTGACACAGAACTATACTGTTTGAATTTGCCTTTATAATATTTAGAGCACTTATGCACTGAAATGATAAGTTAAAAAAAAAAAAATCTCAGTAGCAAACATGCTGTCTTGTGCTCTTCAGTTATGAGAAGTTTTAGGCCGGGCCAAAGATATACTATTATTCTGAATAATATTTTTTTTCACAGCTGAAATATGTAAGTTTAAAAGAAACTTATTTTGTAATACTTCTAATGAAAAAATTTTAAAAAATACAATACCTGAGAAATATTCATTTGGTCATATGCTTATCGAGTGCTAATATTTTACGTTAAAATATTCTGTAGTATTTGCATGATTGTAATCTTTTATTGTCATCATTAATCTACTGTTCTTAGTTATTTAGAGGTCCAAAATTTAGCTATTAAACTCTTGTGATGTACATAATTAAAGTCAATTCTCTGTGCATATCCATGTCATGTAGTTCTTTTTCTAAAGTGTATCCTTGCACTTTCATTTATCTCCGAATCCTTTATTTTTGCCTGGAGAATTTAGATTGTTCTACAAAAGGAGAAACTGGAATTTTGACTCCACTGCTGAACTCTTGATGGCATGTCTAGTTAAACTGGTCTGGAGCTCGGTGAGGGACCTAGCTGTTGCTCACTGTGTTTGGGTAGCTGCTGGTAGCACATACAGGGGAAGCGGGGTCTTTCTGGAACAATTCATTATTTTCTTTCATTCTTACGATTTTTTCTGAATCTAGTTTATACACAGCGGGTGTATTTTTAAACTGCCCTCAGGGAAAACGGGTTGCTGGATTTTTGACTTGACAGAAGAATTTCATCTATCCTTCTAATGCATTTGTTTTTAGTTGATAAACAAAGGAAAACACCAGCGGTTAGTGAATTGATCTTAGGCAGAAGATATGTTAAAAATGTGGCTTAGAGGGCTGGGGATGTGGCTCAAGCGGTAGCACGCTCGCCTGGCATGCGTGCGGCCCAGGTTCGATCCTCAGCACCACATACAAACAAAGATGTTGTGTCCGCCGAAAACTAAAAAAAATAAATAAATATTTAAAAAAAAAAATGTGGCTTAGAAGCTGGGTGTGGTGGCAAATGCCCGTACTCCCAGGGGCTAGGGAGTCTGAGATAGGAGTATTGCAAGTTCAAAGCCAGCCTCAGCAATTTAGCAAGGCCCTGAGCACTTAGCAAGACCCTGGCTCAGAATAAAAAAAATAAAAAGAGCTAGGCGTGTGGCTCTATGATAAAGCCCCCTGGGTTAAAATCCCCCAAACAAAACTTGGACGAAGAAGTTTAGACCATGGAAAAGTTTGGGATGCACTTTTTTTGGATGTGACCAAAGTGAAGAATAACTAGTTATAAACGGAGTATGTTTCTTTATTAAAAACAAAACAATAATAATAAATACAAATTAATGTTCTGTAGTCCTGAAAGTTACTTATCTAAGTCCTGAACATTGACATTCTGAATCATTACCTGAAAATATCTTGACTTCACTTCTGTTCTTTAAAGAAGTTTATATAGGATGGTGTTTGGACTTTTTATGTTTTCTGGCTCTCATTCTTTCTTTCTTTTTTTTTTTTTTTTTGGTGTGGGAGGGTACCAGGGATTGAACTCAGGGGCTCTTAACCACTGAGCCACATCCCCAGCCCTATTTTGTATTTTATTTAGAGACAGGGGCTCACTGAGTTGCTCAGTGCCTCGCTTTTCCTGAGGTTGGCTTTGAAGTCGATCCTCCTGCCTCAGCCTCCCCACCATGCCAGTCTTGGCCTTCATTATTTCTGATGAGAATTCAGCTGTCATTCAGACCATTACCCTCTTGTGTGTAGTGTGTAATTTTTTTCCTAGATATTTTAAAGATTTCTTTTTCCTTTGCTTTTTACCTTGTTCCCCCTTTTTGGTTCTAGCAGTTGAACCCATTGGGCTCTACTACTGAACTACATCCCTAGTACTTTTTATTTTTTGGTACAGTTCTCCCTAAATTGCTGAGGCTGGCCTGGAACTTGAGATTCTCCTGCCCAACCTTCTATGTCGCTGAGATTAAAGGTATTTGCTGCTATGTCTGGCTGCTTTTAGCATTTTATTACATTAAACCTGGGTGATTATTTTAACCTTTTTTAATGTTCAGGAGAATTTTTTAAAATTTTTTTTAGTTATAGTTGGGCACAATACGTTTAATTTGTTTTTTTGTTTTTATGTGGTGCTGAGGATTGAACCCAGCTTCTCGCACGTGCTAGGCGAGCGCTCTGCCGCTGAGCCACAACCCCAGCCCTTCAGGAGACTTCTTGAGTCTGTAACTTTGTCCTTATTTGGAAAAACTGGGCTGCCTGCCTGCCTGTCTTTCTTCCTTCCTCATCGTCTTCACCATCTTCTTTTAAAAATCTTTATTATTATTATTTTTTATTTTGCAGAACTGAATATTGAATCCAAGGGCACTTTATCACTGAGCTCCATCTCCAACCTTTTATTTTTATTTTGAGATGTAATCTCACTAAATTGTGAGGCTAATGTTAAACCTCCTGCGTCACTGGGATAACGGGCATGTGCCACCTTGCCTGGCTTCCATAGATATTTTCTATCTTTAGTAAAAGCATATTTTTGTTTTTGTTTCTGAGCATAGTTGTGATAACTGCTTTATATTCTGTAGACTCTTGGTCATCTTAGGGTATGTCTCTGATTTTTTTGTTTGTTTGAGAATGGGTAATGTTTTCTTGCTTCTATGAGGAATAATTTTTATTGTTTCTGATAACAATAAGTAACAAGTTGTAGAAACTTTGGATTTTGTTATGTTCCTCTGAAGAGTACTGATTTTTTTCCTTCTTTTTTGGGAATACTGGGGATTGAACTCAGCCCTATTTTGTATTTTATTTAGAGTCAGGGTCTCACTGAGTTGCTTAGCACTTTGCCATTGCTGAGGCTGGCTTTGAACTTGTGCTTCTCCTGCCTCAGCCCCCCAAGCTGCTAGGATTATAGATGTGTACCATGCCAGCTCTTTTTTTTTTTTTTTTTAAAGTAGGCAGTTAACTGAATTGAAAATGCAAAATGCTATTCCTTTGATAGATGGTAACTTAGATTTCATTTTCTTTTAGCTGAGCTACATGGAGTCTGCTGTGTGTGTGTGTGTGTGTGTGTGTGTGTGGTTTTTCAGAGATCAGCCAGAGATTTGGACAGAGTTTTATGCAGACTTTAGGGTTCCCCTTCTTTGGCTTTCTTTTTATTTATGGCGCTCTTATTTTTCAGTGCCGTTGGCAGTTCTGGACTATTCTTTGGTTTTGCATGCCAGCGAGACTATGAGTTTCCCATTAGCTGCCCTGTGTGGCATAAGGGTAAAAGATGAAAATAGGAAACCTGATCAGTACAGCTCCTTCTTCAAAGTGTCAACTCCCTTCCAACATCTGCCTGCTCTTGTTCAATCTCCAGGACCTTCAAGTGGTCATTTTTATATAGACATTAAGCTGTTTTGAGAGGTAGAGGGTTAGTCCTTTAGTAACTGGTTGGCCATACCAGAAGTCTCAAAATAATTTTTAAATAAATTTTTAAATTTTAGATTTATAAAAAATTGCAAAATAGTATGGTTCTTAAATTGGTTTTAAGTAAAAATATTTCTAAAATATGTCAGTGCTTCATTGGCTTCTTAAAATGCTGAGTTTAACTGTTAATTAATGTCAGCATTCTGAATATAAATTCAGTAATGCACTAATAGTCTTAGTATGTGAGATTATTTTCCTTCCTCCTCAAAGGCCTCAGCCATAACACTTTAAACCTCTTTTTGTAAGAGCATCTCTGTGTGTATGTTTTTCTTTGCTAAATTAGCTCTGTTGATGTACTCTCTTTCCTTTAATTTTCTATTGCAACGTGTTGTGTTCAATAAAACAGCTAAATAAACTTGTTAAAATTTGTTTGAAGTAAGAGTAAGTATTTCCGAGAGCTTGAGTGTTGGTTTAGTGAGTCAGGCACCTGATCCTTTGTGTGTGGTTGTGTGAGGTTGCGTGAGGAGTGTGAGTTGCCCTGAGGCTGGTTCTCTAGACTGTGCCGGCCACCACAGTGAGCACCACCCGTGTGTGGCCACTGAGTGCTTCAAAGTGTCTAGTCTGAATTGTGTAATTATACCATATACACCAGATTTTGAAGACTTAGTACAAAGAAAAGAATGTAATAACTTTTTATGTTGATTACATGTTGAAATGATATTGTAGATGTATTGTGTTAAAAAATACTACTTTAATTACACTACCTACCTTTCTTTCATTTTCTTCCTCCCTCCCCCTCCCTCCCTCCCTCCTTCCTCCCTCTCTGTTTCTCTCTCTTTCTCTTTTTCTCTCTTTCTTTAAATTGAATACAGTGGCATTCTATCACTGAGCCACATCCTCAATCCTTTTTATTTTCTGTTTTGAGAAAATAGAAATAGTGTCTCACTAAATTGTCCAGACTGGCCCCAAATTTGGAATCCTCCTGCCTTGGCCTCCTTAGTAGCTGGGATTTACAGGTGTGAACTACCATGCCTAAACTTTTTTTTTTAATGTGGGCTGTTTCATGAATTTGTGTCATTTTTGTACAGGGGCCATGATAATCTTCTCTGTATCATTTTGATTTTAGCGTATGTGCTGCTGAAGGGAGCACTCTTTTTACATTTTCAATGTGACTACTAGAAAAATTAAAATAACATTTGTGACCCCCATTATATTGAATATAGTTTAGGAAATTTATCTTGCTGATAATGATGTGAGTTATGCCATAAGAACTGTGAGACCAACCAGGTGTGATTCTTGCATCTCCTGAGCCTCAGGATAAGAACCCACATCTTGACAGCTAATACTGTGGAACTTGGAGTTCAGACACTCAGTTCTGCCCTCCTCAGTTGTGTGACTTATGGCAGATTAATTGGCCTCTCTAACTGCAGTTCCTTCATCTGAGCATGAGGAAAACAATACCCAACTTCATATGGCTATTGTGGGGTGAAATATATGTGGACAGTGAATATGGGGCATAGCAAGTGAGAAATAAACTGCTAGCTGTCTTATTTTCAGAAAGTTTTGGCAACATTTTGATTCATTCTGATTGGTATTTTATAGGGAGTACAATCAAGGTCGATCCAGACAGGGACAATGACTGTATTCTTGTTCAACCCCCTCCCACTTTCTTCATGTCAGTCAGGTTTTGTTTTGTACCCCCCACTGATCCCCCCACTTTTTGGTGGTATTAGGGATTAAATCTAGGGCCTTGTGCATTGCTAGGCAAGTGCTCTACCACTGAGCTGTATCCCCAGACTAACAGTATCTGTACTGAAGAATTTGGAAGAAAAAAAATGTGGATCCTCTGTGAAAGGAGGAGATGTTACCTTTAAAGATCAAGTCTTTTAATTATATGTTTTATAATTTGTTCTGAATAAATAGTAGACTTTGCTCCTCCTGGCTCAGGCTTTTGATACGAGCATGCCAAAAGCAGAATTGAGAGTTTTCATCCCGGTTCTGTTGTGCGTAGATGGGAAGTGCGCTCCTTGCACACCTACACTTTGGTTTTAAAAATGATTCCAGCCGAGACATTTCAGATTCGGTTTAGTACAGATTAAAGCCTTCATTTTCATCTTTAGCATTTGCTTTAAATAAGAAATAAAAATACTTAAAATCTTTTCTCAACTGACATTAATTTCTTCCATTATTTTCAGTTAGTAGTTTTTCATCAACTACATTCATTTTTTATTCAAGAAATTATATTTTATTTAAGAATTTTAATATTTTTGCAGCTATTAGGGACAGAATTGAGATCAAACATCTGCAGTATTTTCTTAAATCTTAAAGAAAAACAAAATATGTTCATTTTAAAAAGGAAACAAATAAACCCCACAAGTGACGGAATTTCCCTTTCCACCCTTCAGCATCTCACAGGCACCTTGCTCCCATTTTGAGGCTTTCCTGGACTCAGTTGCTCAAAGCAGACGTTTAGGAGACATTGAATTTCTCCCCCGCCACCCCTCCTGTTCTGGGGACTGAACCCAGGGGCTTGTGCATGCTAGGCAGGCGCTCTACCACTGGGGTACGTCACTCGCCACCCCCCCCCCCTTTTTTTAAGACTTTAACCTTTATTTATTTGTTGTTTATTTGTTTTTATGTGGTACTGAGGATGAACCCAGGGCCACCTGTCCTAGGCTAGTGCTCTACCACTGAGCCACACCCCCAGCCTCCCCAGC
Source organism: Marmota monax (assembly GCF_021218885.2). Classification (NCBI taxonomy): domain Eukaryota; kingdom Metazoa; phylum Chordata; class Mammalia; order Rodentia; family Sciuridae; genus Marmota; species Marmota monax. Next base: position 22,091,117 of record NW_026694432.1, on the reverse strand, counting down.
ACTTTTTACCTTTTATTTTGAGGCAAGGTCTTGCTGAGTTGGGGGTGGGGGGTGGCCTTGACCTTGCCCCAGGCCACAGCTTCCTGAGTAGCTGGGGTTACAGGTGTGAACTGCTTGGCCTAGCTTGGTTTCTTTCTCTCTACTTTCTCATCCAAACAATCCACAGTCTCTAGGATTGTACCCTCTTCATTTGAAGCCATGTTTCTCTCTCTCTCTCTTGCGTCTCCTAATCCAGCCCACGTTTCGGTGACAGCTGGCAGTAGGGCTTCCAGCCTCTACTCGCAGCAGCTCCACGTGCCTGGCCTGCCTGTTGTCTGAACGCAGAACAGTGTTTCCTGTCCTCACGTCCTTGTCCTTCAGTGGAAAGCTCTCGTCCTGTTCACTGGCCTTCTTCACCCTTCTCTCTACCAGGAGTTCATGAAGTTGGAAGTGTTTTCCTATGGCTCATTTTACTGAGAGCTCATCACATACTGGAAGTATTTTAAGAACTTTCCACATTCTCATTTAATATTCATAATAACTCTACGAAGTAGGTATTCTTCCTCTGTTATAAGGAAACAGGCCCAGAGAGGTGAAATAACTTGCCCAGTACCCAGTACCACAGATGGGTAAGTAGAAGAACTTCCATGTCAAACCAGGCACTCTGCTTTCAGTCCTTGCTGTTAAACACATATTAAATGCTTATTTAAAAGTAGGCTTTGGTAAACATTTTCAAATGAATGAATAAATCGTTGTATCTGTGAGTGTAAAATTTGCTCTTTAATTTGATCTAGACAGTCTTTCAGGATCTGGCCCCTGCCAGTACCATTTCCTGTTGTACTCACAACAGTCTAGTCTCAGACTAGATTGGCATGGTGAAAAGGATTGTCTATGACCATCTTTTTTCTTGGCGGGGTGTGTGTGTGTGTGTGTGTGGTTACTGGGTACTCAGCCCAGGGGTGCTTTACCACTGAGCTGAATCCCCAACCCTTTTTATATTTTATTTTGAGGCAGTCTTGCTGAGTTGCTTGGGCCTCCCTAAATTGCTGAGAGTGGCATTGAATTTGTGATCCTCCTCCCTCAGCCTCCTAGTAACTGGGATTACAGTGCGCCAACACACCCAGCCGTGACATTTTATCTAAAGTAGGTGCTTCTGTCCTTCCTGTGAGTACTTTGTTTCCTTTAGACACTTAACCACAGTTTACAGTTTTTAACTTGATATGCTATTTTTTTTCCACAAAAATCTTAAGTTTCATGAGTCCAGATCTTATCTTTCTCACTCCCAGTAGTTTCTTGTGGGCCAACTACAGTGCTTCGAAGATAGTGGACCTTCAGTAAATATATGTTGGATGTGGAGTATCCCTATCTGGGGCCTAGGTAAGGAGGTTTCTGTAAGGTGCTATGTGACTGAGGAAAGAAAGCCCATACTGTGAACTTCAGAGGAAAATACCGTCTTAAAATTGAAATCTATGGAGAATAGAATTAGTTATAGACAAATCAAGAGCCCTGGAATGCCGTTATTTCCCCTTTACTCATATAAAGAGTTTCCTTTTTTAGCCAAGCACAGTAGCACATACCTGTAATCCCAGCAACTCAGGAGGCTGAGGCAGGAGGATGGCAAGTTTTATAACTTAGTGAGGCCCTAAGTAACTTAGGGAGGCAGATCCTTTCTCCAAAAAAGTGGGTGGGGCTGGGGATATGGCTCAGTGGTAAGGCATTTTAATCCCCAGTACCTGCTCCCACTTCAAAAAAAAAAAAGTTTTTTTTTTTTTTTTTTTTTTTTTAAAGAGAGAGAGAGAGAATTTTTTTAATTTATTTTATTTATTTTTTTTTTTGAGAGGGAGAGAATTTCAATATTTATTTTTTTTTAGTTTTCGGCGGACACAACATCTTTGTTCGTATGTGGTGCTGAGGATCGAACCCGGGCCGCACGCATGCCAGGCGAGCGCGCTACCACTTGAGCCACATTCCCAGCCCTTTAATTTATTTTTTTAGTTTTCGGCGGACACAACATCTTTGTTCGTATGTGGTGCTGAGGATCGAACCCGGGCCGCACGCATGCCAGGCGAACACGCTACCACTTGAGCCACATCCCCAGCCCAGTTTTTTTTTTTTTTAATTCTTTTTTTTTTTTCTTTTTGTTGGTGCTGGGGAATTGAACCCAAGGCCTTGTGCATGTAAGGCAAGCACTTTACCAACTGAGTGATATCCCCAGCCCCTCTTTTTTCATTCTTTACCACATTTAAATATTTTCATTCTTACTGCTTGATTTTCTTTTTTGTTTTCTTTTGTTTGTTTTTTTAAATGGTACTAGGGATGGAATGCAGGGCCTGGTGCATGCTATCTAAGCCAGCACTCTACCACTGAGCTACTGCCCAGCCCTTCCTGCTAATCTTAATTAGAGATAAATGACAACATTGGTTTGGATACTTAGGATTGTTAATAACAGAAAACCCCAATTCAGATCAGCTCTAATGACGAAAGAAGTCTAGGAAGAGCTCCATGTGCATGTTGCCTGCCAGGGTCCACTTGCTTGTGATTCTCTTGGCTCTGTCTTCTGGTGTTGGTTTTGTCCTCAAGCCACTGTCAAGTCTGCACAGGTTTCACATCCAAGGTTTTCCTCTGCTAGAATCCTTAAGAGTTAGAAATTTTTCCTGGGAGACTCTGTGTCTTAATAGCTAGAACTGGGTCCCATGATTATGTCTAAATCAGTCAGTGGCAAGGCGAATAGAATTATCAAAACCGACTTAGAATCAGTCAGGAACTGCCCTAGGGTTGGGGTTTGGATCATCATCGCCTGCAGTCCTGGGAAGAGGGAGGAATGGATGCTGATCAAAAATAGGTGTCCTATCATCAAAAAATGATAAGAATGCATGGGTGTTGGGCAGGCAACTATCAATTTGCTGTAGTGCCTTCTGTGCTCTGTTAGTTCCCAGATGATTTGGGGACTTATGTTTTTGAGAAAGATGATGGCTTAATTTTTTTAAATTATGTTTTTAGTTGTCAATGAATCTTTATTTATTTGTATGCGGTGCTGAGAATCAAACCCAGTGCCTCACACATGATAGGCAAGCGCTGTACCACTGAGCCACCACCCCAGCCCTCAATTTATTTTTGAGAAAAATTATTAATCAGGAAAATCAGGAGATAATATTTCAGTGGTACAATTAAAGTGAGCTCTAATATAGTTAGAAGCTATTAGGGCTAATGTAGAAACTAGATTAATAATTTAAAAAACTTTATTTTGAGATAAATTCAAATTTACAGACAAGTTGCAAGAATAACAATTCAAAGAACACCCTTTACCTTTGTTTACATATTGTTAACATTTTACCACATTTGCCCTTATTATTGTTTCCCTGTCAGTTGCATACCCCATGGCTTTTTTCCCCCAAGTACTCCAGTAAGTAGGATGTGTCCTGTATATACATTGTTTTTACATTACAGTTATCAACTTCAATAAATCAGTCTCCCACCCCGCTCCTGGAATAAGAAACCAAGACCCAAAAAGATTAAGTAACTTACCCATGGTTAGTAGCTTCTAGATGGAAAGTTTAGCCTGTTTTGCAACAAGTCAGGTATTGGTTCCACCCCTATTACAACAGAATCCTTTCTCTTCCTGACCAGCTACAACATTTAGCAGTGTAAATTATAGTATAAAATTTGTGATTGTTCTTTTAAACTGGATATAACTATCCCACAGCACTTGATCTATAAAGAATTCTGGGTCCCCAAAATTGTCCTTGACACTATATTTAGTTTTTAAGCCAAAATTCTTAGAAACATTAATGTCATACTGGTTTGCATTAAAAAGTTCTCACTTTTGTTTTTTAGTTCATGTGAAATAAAAATGTTTTTGAATTTGACTGTCTGAATCTTACAGGGTACTAAGCTGGCTTGGTTTAGGTTTGGGTTTGTCCAAGTTTAAGGCAAAGGTAGGTTGACATTCCTTTAGCAGCAGGGAGGGAACTGTTATTTACCAAGCATGACAATGTCAAACAGCGATCAGGTTACTGATCTATGAAGAGCAGAGTCCAAAAGACATCGAGAGGGATTCAAAGTTTAACCATGGAGCAAACCCTTTCCAGTTTTTTTTTTTTTTTTTTTGCTTGTTTCCCTGTCAGTGTTTATGAAATATGGTGTGCCCACCAAATGCATCAGAATTAGAATTGCGTGAAGGGCTTGTTAGATTGCAGGTTCCTAGGCCCCGCTCAGCCTACTGAAAGCAGGCATCTGAAGGGAGATCTGGTAGTCTCCATTTAAACCTGCTGCTTGAGGATTCTTCCACGTCCTATATAATTCTGTTACATAGATGCCCTTTATCTTTAGAGCTTTCCCATAGTCATTCTGTGACTTGTGTTTTCCTTCATTTTAATATGTTTGGGGTAGAAAGGTTTTTGTTTGCTTGCTTTTTTAAAATGAAAGATGCATGTCCATATTATAAATATCGGAAAGAATGAAAGAGTATGTGTACAGTGAGCTACACCCTCATCTTTGGAGCCTTGCGTTCTTCTAAGCCCTTGGTGTGTATTAGCTCCTTTATTCCCATACAATCCACTGAGGAAGGTACTGATATAGTCCCTGTTTTATAAGAAGAAAACAGCCCAGAGAGGCCAAATTACTTCTTAGAGTACTTAGCTAGGAAATGGTGGAGTTGTCTGAGTGGCTGGCTCTAGATCAGTGCTCTTAACTACCATTCCCCGCTGAGTGAGTGGAAATAAGGATTAACCAGATTAGTGCATGTGGGGAGCTTGTTGTGGTAGAGTGGAGAGTTCGTTAAGGTGAATATTCTATGTGGATTCCAAGAGACCCTCCAGAGCTGCCGCTCCCCCTGGTAGGTGGGATCCTTGGGTCACTTCACACTCATCTGTTCCTCTCTCAATTGCACAGGCTCTTATTTGGAGAGTAGATTTTATGAGTTGGTAATGCTGAACAAGGAAATGGTAGCAACCCAAGTCTTTCCGTTGTCTTGTCCTGGACTGGGTTTTATTTACATGGTAAGAGCTTGGGAGGGTCATAATTCTTCTATTTCCTATCATTTGACTTTATTGAATTTTAATTCTTTGATATGGTTATGGTCAGGAAATATTGGTACAGTCTGTGCAGGACCAGAGATTTTTGACATCCTACATAAATAATATCTTTGCTCACTCCATTCAGTGGATGAAACTTTATGGACACTGTTTCTTAAAGCACAGGGTCACAACATACTTCATCAGCTAAGGGAGTTAAGTGTGGAATATACTTAGATCTTTCCCCTCGTTGTTTTCTGAAAGCTAAAGTAATGTAGGGATTCTAATGACCAGGGGTTTGAACTAACAAAACTGTTGATAGGCCCTGGGTTCCATACCTGAAGCATCTTTAAAGCCAAGCAACTTTTTTTTTTTCCCCAAGCAACATTTTTTAAACTCTTACCATGTGCCAGGAGCTGTGTGTACCCTAACCCATGTGATCCCCGTAATGATTGTATAGTGGTTTCATAGACGTTAAGTAACTTCTTAAAGGTGACATAACTAAGTTGTGAGGTCAGGATTCAAACTCAGAAATTTGATTCGAAACCTTGTTACTTCCTGCACACTCTGCAGACATTATAGAAAGACAACAGCTTATTAAATCTTTAGGCTCTACATGTTGGCTTCAGCATGTGTTTAACACAGATCCTAAAGAAATCAGTAATAGAGGCCAGATGAATTTTCCATTTACCCTGTTGGTTTGTGACTTGTAAGTTAATTAAGCCATTTTGATGATTCTTCTCACTTAAATCAACAGAATCCACATTAAGCGTAAATGGGGTATTGCAGTTTTTAGGTTATTCTTTAGCAACACTTTGCTCTGCATATTCCCTAGCAAATGTGTGCAGTTAAATAATTTAGTGGTCAGGAGCCCACTCTTACCTTTAGGTCCCAGCTTTTCTCTCTCTTTCCCCAGCCATCATCACCCCTCACCCCAGTCCCATGGGTGCAAAGAAAGAGATGAGCAAAGTTAAAACTCTCCCTCTTAGGTATGTTAAAGTCTCACTTGTCTGAAGACTGATTAAACTATGTTTTCTAAGTGAGCAGTTCTTTAATCTTGACTTAGTAAAACATTAAAATATTTATGGCATTTGCCATTGACCTTGATTCTGTAATGTAGGAGTTAATCTAGCAGTTTCTCATTGAATACCAGAATTATGCAATTCCATGGGTAACAACAGAGGTCTGGAGCAAGGAGGATGAAGCTGGTGGTGAGGAGTAGTGAGTGTGTGAGAGGAGCCTCAGACAAAGCTGACAAGACGTTGCTTTCATCAGAACAAACCCACATGAATGCTAAGATTCAGTCTTTTTTTTATTTTTATTTTTTGGTGCTGGGGATTAAACCCAGGGCCTTGTGCATGCAAGGCAAACACTCTACCAACTGAGCTGTATCCCCAGCCCAAGATTCATTCTTGATCTGGAAATCTGTGGTTATATCTATGTCAGTGAGAGTATTCATGTTTTCTCTGATTATTTGGATTTTCTATTTTTTGAGAATATATAGAAATGTATATTTTTCTAAATTACAATTTTAGAACTATTTATATTCTTCAAATTAAAATCTTCTCCAGCGTGTATTTATACTTATAATATGCCTGTACTTTTTTTTGCTTGTTTGTTTTTGGTATTGGGAATTGAACCCAGGGGTGCTTAGCCACTGAACTAAAGCCACAAACCTTTTTATTTTTATTTTGACACAGTGCCTTGCTAGGTTGCTGAGGCTGGCCTCATTTTCCTGAGTTGCTGGGATTGCAGGTGTGGGCTACCACATCTGGCTACACATTTCAAAAACAGTTTTATTAAAGATATTATTTATATATCATACAATTCACCTATTTAAAAAAGGTAAAAATCAGTGGTTTTTAATACATGCAAGAAGTTAGCATCCATCATCAGTCTAATTTTAAAACATTTCTCCCACTGTCTCTAAAGAAACTGTGTACCCTTTAGTAGTTACTTCCCAACCCCTTACCCTCAAACCCTAGGCAACAAGTAATCTACTTTTTTTTTTTTTTTTTGTAGTTGCAAGTGGATATGATGCCTTTATTTTATTTATTTATTTTTATGTGGTGCTGGTCCAGTGAGCTGGACAGGTGCTGTGTCACTGAGCTACAGTCCCAGCTCCTAATCTACTTTTTGTCTCTATGAATTTGCCCATTTTGGACACTAGACATTTCATATAAATGTAATTATACAATATATCGTCTTTTGTGACGGGCTCCTTTTATTTAACATGTTTGTAAAGTTCATTGAAGTTAATAGAGCTTGTATCAATGCTTCATTGCATTTCTTTTTTAATATTTATTTTTTAGCTGTAGTTGGACATAATACCTTTATTCTAATGTGGTACTGAGGATCCCACCCAGGGCCTCACATGTACTGGGTGAGCGCTCTCCGCCGAGCCCCCACCCAGCCCCAGCTTCATTGCTTTTTGTTGTTGAGTCAAGTTCACTATATAGATGTACATTTTATATATTTTTGTTTTGCTTCTTAATTTTAATACTTCTTAGAGATTTTGCTTCTGGGATAATAGAGGAGATGGTAGTGAGTTTCTTGGCAGTTTTTTTTTTTTTGCCTTATATATTCCAAGCTTGGAAGCAGGCAGTTTGGGGGGAAAAAATAGGCTCAGACCAAAAAAAAAAAAAAAAAAGAAAGAAAGAAAGAAAGAGTTCCAAAAACTCCTGGTCCTGCTAGACAAAGATTCAAGAAAGGGAAAACCTAGGCGCTGGGGTTGTGGCTCAGTGCTGGAGCGCTTGCCTAGCACGTGTGAGGCCCTGGGTTTGATCCTCAGCACCGCATAAAAATAAAGGTGTTATGTCCATCTACCACTAAAGAAAGGGAAAACCTAAGTGAGGCTGAAGTTTTAGACCATGATCGCGGTGCTCCAGACTCCACAGTGGGATGTGGTGGCTCAGTCCTCACCCATATGCCGAAGGCTGAACCAGTGGCCTAGGTGCCGCCTTGGGTGCTGGTCTGTTTGAGCAGAGCCTTTCCTGATGATCTTGGGGGGTCTCCAAGGCTTTCTGTTAGAAACATGCTTCAGTCACAAGAGACAAGTATCTTTGGATATCAGTGTAAGTGTTTCCACTAGGTTAAATTTCTAGATGTCTAATAGTTGGGCCAGCGGCATACAAGGAAAGGTTCACAAGTGACAGTTAGATGGATGACATCAAAACATGGGAATAGTGGGGCATGGTGGCACACGCCTATAATCCCAGCGGGGCTCGGGAACCTGAAGTAGGAGGATCGCAAGTTCAAAGCCAGCCTCAGCAACTTAGTGAGGTGCTAAGCAATTCAGTGAGACCCTGTCTCTAAATGAAATACAAAATAGGGCTGGGGATGTGGCTCAGTGGTCAAGAGTTCCTGAGTCCAATCCCCCCAGTACACCTCCTCAAAAAACAAACAAACAAAACATGGGAATATATAAGAAGTATTCAATTTTCAGCCTACTTTTTTTCTGTTGTTTACACTGAGTAAAGAATTTTTTTGTACTGGGGCTTGAACTCAAGAATGCTTTTCCATTTAGTTACATCCCCAATCCTCTTTATTTTGAGACAGGTTCTCACTAAGTTGCTGAGGCTGGTCTCAAACTTGAAATCCTCTTGCCTCAGCCTCCTGAGTTGTTGGGATTACTGTTGTGTGCCACTGCACCTGGCTACGCTGGGTAATTTTTAAAAATGTATTTATTAGTGTGTTTTAATTATAGATAATAGTGGGGTTCATTGTGACATATATGTACATAACATAATTATTCCAGTCCATTCCCTGGTGTTTCTCCTTTCCATCCCCCTTCCCTCCTCCGGTTCTCCTTCCTCTATTCCTGTGGTCCTCCCTCTGTTTACTCACACGCACTTCCCCACCTTGGTGCATTGCGTTTACACATGAAAGAGGATTCATAAGGCTGTCGTACATGCATGTATAGTTTGGTTGATTTTATTCCTCAGTTCTTTCCCTTTCTCTCCCTCCCCTTGATGTCCTTCCTGTCCTCTCTACTTTCCCTTCTATTTCTTTTCTCTCTCTCTAGCTTCTGCACATGAGGGAAAACATTCCACCCTTGACTTTTGAGCCTGACTTCTTTCACTCAGCATGACGTTCTCCGGTTCTGTCCCTTTTCCTGAGATGACGTCACTTCCTTCTTGTTTATGGATGAGTGCTGCTCACTGGGTGATTCTCCAGCTCCTTGATTCTCCCTCTCTCCCTCTACTGGGCTCTGAGTCTATGTTATGAACTTTTCATCACTGCAACAAAATACCTGAAGTGATTGACTTATAAAAAGAGAATTTTTATTTTGGATCAGAGTTTGGAGGTTCTAGTCCAGGATCAGGCAGACCCGTTGCTTTGGGAATCTGGTGGGCCTGCTGGGTGGCACTTGCTGGAAGTGACCAAACGTACTGCTCAGGGCCAGGGAGCAGCGGAGAAAGTGGGAGGTCAGGAGTCCCCTGGTCACCCTTTTATTTCAGCTACTGCATTTTTTCCATCTTCTGTTTCTCCGCTTGTGGTTTTTCTCAAGCTCAAGCTGCTGATAATTGCTCATTGAAATATTTTTTATCACACAACTTCAGAGAGACGCTTTGTCGGATGTTCTGACATCTCTGTCATCTTGGTGCTGGCAGCTGCTGATTGCCTTTTCTCACTCAGAGATGGTGTTTGGTGTTTGGCTTTTTAGGTGACTTTCAGTGGAAACCCTGGCAGTTTCATAGTACAAGACTCTGGGTTTTGTTTAACCCTGGTGTTTCAACTTTTCTGATGGAGAGAGGTATAGGGTGAGGGGGGTGGGGACACCATTGCCTTGTTACAGACAGATGAAGGTGGAAATCCAGGTGTCCCCGTGGGTCTCCACTGATGCCCAAAGTGGAGGCACCTCATTACTGCTGGGCACAGGTGAGAGTCCACTTCCCCACGAGGCCTCCCTGATACTGCAGCAGAGGTGGCCTCACTACTGTTGCTTGGTGATCAAAGTCTCCTGTGACCCCACCCAGCAGGGAGGGAGGAAGCGGTAGCGGCCCCTGTTACTGGTCAGCAGGATTTCTGCTTCTAAAGGTCCTGTGTCCTTCCCATCTGAGGTGATCATGGCTCCGGGCATAAGCCTCCAGAAGGTTGATACACTAAGTTGGAAACAAAGTACTCCATTCCCATTAAAGAATTAATGGCTTATTGTGGATGGAGCATTTTACTGAAATGCTTCTGAATTTTTTGAGCTCGATTTAAGTAGGATAGTAAGAAGTACTTTTTAAAAAATATTTATTTTCTAGTTATAGCTGGTCATTATATCTTTACTTCATTTTTATGTGATGCTGAGGATTGAACCCAGTGCCTCATGCATGCTAGGTGAGCGTACTACCACTGAGCCACATCCCCAGAGGCGTGCCCCCATCCCGCCCCCCGTAATATTTTATCTAGACACAGGGTCTCCCTGAGTTGCTTGGGGCCTTGCAGTTGCTGAGGCTGCCTCAGGCTCAGGCCCCTGGGATTACAGGCCCACATCACCTCCTGACTTACCAGCGTCTTTGAATGACTTGTTGAAGAGTTATTTTTGGAACTCTTTATAGACTTCATAATAAAGAGGCTGTGTTGATTCCTAGCAAATGTCAGAATGTTTTCTTGTCTCCTTTTCAAGTTGGGGCAAACCTGATGAAATGAGGGAAATATATCCCACTCAGATTTTTGGGAAAATTCTACCTCATTCTTGAGCTTAGAAAAGTCAGCTGCTCCATCCATTAAAAAGTTTATAAATAGCTTATTACAAAGGCATCTTTTGTTATTTTCTTGCTTCCTGAAGGAATGTGTAAGAGAGTATATAGGATTTTTATAATGAAAAAAAAATTTTTTTTTTGGTACCAGGGATTAAACCCAAGGGCACTTTACATTCTCAGTCTTTTTTATTTTTTTATTTGAGACTGGATCTCTAAGTTGCTGAGGCTGGCCTCGAAACTGCAGTGCTCCCACCTCAGCCTCCTGAGTTGCTGGGATTCAGGTGTGTGCCATGTGCCCTGCTGGGCTGCTCTTTCTCATAAGAGAAGGAGGCAAATGAATGCCCCGAGTAATCTTTCTTTCCAGAACGCACCTTGCCCTGTCTTCTGGTAGCTTTGATGGAAATCCACAGACAGCCCTGTCATTCTGCGAATCCTCATGCTGACCTCCTTTTTAATGTTTCTTTCTGCTTTCAGGCCGGCAGTGATGGGGAAAGCATAGGAAACTGCCCCTTTTCCCAGAGGCTCTTCATGATTCTTTGGCTCAAAGGAGTTGTATTTAGCGTCACAACTGTTGACCTGAAAAGGTAAGACATGGTCATAGTCTGGGATCAATTTAAATTGAGAGTATGTTACTGTCTTTCAGTTTCATCCTTTCCCATCCTTCACTTTGATTGCATTTCAAGGAAGTGTACTTTATTAAAGTCCTGCTGGTTTGTGGACAGCTTTACCGTGTGTCGTATCATGGACAACCTACGGTCAGGGAATTGCCGTGGCCGCTCAGTCTGTTTGCAGCCTCTTGTACACCTTAAGTTTCTCAGGAGCTGCATTTTAGCGCGATTACAGAGGAATCCTTGCACTTCGCTGGAAGCCTGGAGCAATGGAGAAGGGTCTCCGCACACATATTCTTCGTCTAAAATGTGCTAAACATGAAGATCAGAATGACACTTTAGAACGCTGAATACTGTTCATTTAACTTTTTCTATTTCATTTTCTACTTTTCAGAGAATAAAAAGAAGTTTTCTATAATAACAATTTTAATCATATTTTGTTAAATGGAATTATAAAACAAGAGCAATTACCCATGACCCTATGATTGTTCTTGCTGAGTTTTTTTTTTTTGGTGGGGAGGAAAGGGGACTCATTGGGGACTGAATCCTTGGGTGTTTTACCACTGAGCTACATCTCCAGCCCCCCATTCCCTTTTTGTAGTTGTAGATGGACAGCATGCCTTTATTTTACTTGTTTATTTTTAAGTGGTGTTGAGGATCAAACCCAGTGCCTCACACATGCTAGGCAAGCACTTTGCCACTGAGTCACAGCTGCAGCCCTCCAGCCCCTTTTTATTTATTTTTATTTTGAGCCGGGGTCTCACTAAGTTATCGAGGCTGGCCTCAAGCTTGTGATCCTCCTGCCTCAGCCTCCCCAGTACCTGTGATACACACATGTGCCACCGTGCCCAGCTTGTTCTTGCCAGATGAAGAATTGTTTCTAGCTTTCTCTTCATAGGCCAGATTGAAGAAGATCCCTGACAAATAGAAAGCTATTTTTTATTCAGGAACTCTCTTCTTACTAGCAAATTCATACCCCTCTCCTCCCCAAGAGATTTAAATCAAGGGTTAAGAATACTTGCATCAGTGGTGAATTTAGAATTTGGCAGTAGACTTTTATTCCTCTGACATAAATGCCACAGTATCGTTTGCTGTTTATTTAAGCATATCAAAGTCATGAACAATGTCCGGGGGAAATGTGGATAAACTGTCACTTGTGGTAGGTGGCAGAATTGATGTATGTTATCCCTCTGAACAGCACATCCTGGGAGTTATCTGAAAGCTGGAATCCCCTTCCCAGGTTAGGGTAGCAGACTTGGGGTCTGTCCATGCCTTAAATTTATTCTTTATTTGCTCCCAGTGCAGTTTCTTGAAATGGTGCAGACTTAATATTTATGAATCAAAAATAAGCCATAAAATCTTCTAGGAAACTTTTTAGTTAGGGGTATGAATGTGGAAGTAAGCCTTTGAGAGCTAAAACTCCAGGTTCTTGAAGACATTCCCCACTTCAGGTTGGAGAGTTATTTTAAGAATGAAGTAAGTCATGTAGTTACCCTTCCATTATTCCCCCCCTCCACACACTCAGAGAGGAAGTTTCCCAATATAACTCCTAAAAATAGACCATGCCACTAGGCACACACCCTCACTCTGTCCTAAAATACATGGATTTTTCCTTTTCCATTTTTGGCTTTGAGCGAGTAAGTTGCCTGCCACGCTTTGAAAAGCCCTTGCTCCACACAGCCCTTGGTTGTGCCAGAGTCCAGCCACAGTGGGCCTGGTTCAGAAAGTGAGGGGAATTCCAGGGCTGTTTCAAAGTCATCTGTTTTTTCTCTTTTACAGGTTTTTTATGGCATTATTATTGTTAGTTGATTGATGCTTGAGGGTTTGTTTACGTGTCAGTAACATATGAAAGGCGAAGGCATCCAGGGCCTCAGGACCAGAAATACCCAGGAGGACATGTGTCTCCTAGGGCTTGTGTGAGATCAGAACCCAGAGGCCTGAAGTTGAAACCTGTATTTTTTTGTTTTCTTCATAAATTTGAGGTCTCCAATAAAAGCTGTTCCTTAAGGACAACTTTGGTGTACAAGTTGTACATGATACTGAGTCCTTTCCACCCCATCCCTGGGGGTGGATACTAGCTTCCCCTTCACAGAGATTATTAGCTTTTCAGTTTGGTCTTTGTCCTTCCAGAATTTTTCCATGAGTTTACTTACATAGAATCTTGAACCAAGCCAGGCCCCAAGCCTGTAACCCAGTGACTGAGGAGGCTGAGGCAGGAGGATCATGAGTTCAAATGACAGTAACTTAGTGAGCCCCTAAGCAACTCCGTGAAACCCTGTCTTGAAACATAAAAAGGGCTGGGGATGTGAGTTAAGTACCCCAGGTTCAATTCCTGGTTTAAAAAAAAAAAAATCAAAGAATCTTGAACAGAATTTCAAAGAGAAAGTACCCCAAGAGAGTAAATAAATAAATGTAAAATAAAGTCACAGAGAAATGAAACAGTAAAAGGGAGCTTTCATAATAAGTTATTAATTCTAAGCATTAAATGTGACTCTAGAGCTCTGTGAGGGAGAAACTACCTGTAAGTGCTTATTTTACTGCCTTTCTTGGTAATTGCCCAATTCTTCTGTGAAAAGTACTGATCCCAGAACAAACCAGTGGTGAGCAATGGAACTCTGCTGAGCGCTATTTAGAAGCCCACTCTCTGCTCTGAAAAAAACAATTGTCCATGACATTTCATCCCTAAGAACAACCCATTGCCAGTCCTGGCACTGATGCCCATCTCTTTCAGCCTCTGTTGGTGCTGATGACGGTGCTGGGGAATTTGCGAGTCCGTTGTGAGGTTTTGAACAGTCTCCCATTACTTGCTTTTAGTGCAGCCTTTCTGCTTTAGTGGGAGTTATTTCCAAACCTAATTTTCTGTTCATGCTGCATAGTATTAAAGAAATTTTAGATAAAAAAGTACCCAGGCTTCAGAATTTACTTTTACATAAAGTTTGATTTGAACAAAAGCTGCGGACAAACATGCAAAAATATTAAAATTGGGGGCACAATTACAGGTGTCATCACATGTCATTCGGTGGGGACCAACCATGGTACAGGGGAAAGTCCCAGGCATTAAAGTTGGCTCTGTAGAAAGTGCCCTGCCACCGACATCTGTGGGATCCCAGGCAAGCTGCCTCGGCCCCTTGAGGTCCGCTACTTCATATTTAAGCTTAGGAAGAAGGAGGGGAACACAAACTAACATGTCTTCAGTCTTGTGTGTGTGCTTGGGACTATTGAGGGTGCTTTTTCTATTTTCAAACCTAAAAAATATATTTTACTAAGAGATAGGGTCTCTCTGAGTTGCTGAGGACCTTGTTGAGTTGCTGAGGCTGGCTTTGAACTTGTGATCCTCCTGCTTCAGCCTCCCAAGCTGCTGGGATTATGGGCATGCGCAACTGTGCCTGGCAACTTTCAAACCATTTTTCAACCTTGATATACTCTCTGACAGAATAAAGGCCACTTTTTAGAAGTCTGGGAAATGGGTGTTTCTCTTTGTCCAGTTTCACTTTAAACACCGAAACATCATCAGTAACGATTTCTTTCTGTTTCAAGTGCAAGTATACCATTTGTAACAGGTTGTGTGACTCTGACTAGGGTTCTAGTCACCATAGTAGCAACATAAAGTTTTGCAATATTGTGATACTTTAAATTTTAACAATTTCATAATAATAAAAAAATGTTACAATGGAACTATGAAACTGTATATCTTAAAAGCGGTTATAAACTCAGAACAAAATCTGATTTCCAAATTCCACAAATAGTTTTACTTTCATTATCATGTTCCGTAGTTCCACTCTCCTGAAAAAAAAAATCTGCAGTAAGTTGATAAAAGAGTTCAGTAGATCTTCAGTAAAAGCAGCATTAGTGCCACATGCAAAGAGACAAAGTGGCACAGAACAGGCCGGCTGTTAGAGGAGTCATCCATCTCCTGCTGCTGGCCATTGGGGAAAGCAGACTCCACTCTTCCCCAGAACAGTTCGAGAAGCTTGAGTTTTCTGGATGCATTCTTAATCCCGTATATGCTCTGTGTGCTCTGTGTGTGTGTGTGTGTGTGTGTGTGTGTGTGTGTGTGTGTGTGTGTCTGTCTGTCTTTGTGTTTCTGTTTCTCCCACACACATTGGGACAGGGAGAGCTTTGCTGCCACAAGTTTTTATGTTCTTTTCAAGATGATTTCAATGATCATAAATCCTGTTGAGATGCTAAGAGCTGAATTAGAAAAATTATTAGCAGAAGTTCTTCTAAATTCTGTTTATAAATTGCATTATTAAAACACTTTAAGAATTATAAAAGTTGTATTTGGAATCTTTTAATGTATGCTATTTTGTTCTTTAAATATTATTCCACAAAGAGATACTGAAGTAGATCACCATTAGTAGTGTACTACATTCAGAGAAATCTGTAAAATCCTTTTACTGCTTGAACTGGGGCACATAGAAAGAAGTTTCATTACTAGGAGTCTAGGTGTCTTGCTGTGTGTGTTTTGGTGACTCCATTAAGTTCCTTCAGTGACCTTAATATTGTCAATCCAAAACATATCAAATCTAGTAAGGAATAATTAGTAGGAATAATGTGTACAGAAGCAAAGGATTCGGTGGTCTTCACTTTTATGGGGAGGGATCAATTATTTATTTAAATGTAGTGCCCAATATTTTCTTTTTTTTTTTTTTTAAGAGAGAGAGAGAGAGAGATTTTTTAATATTTATTTTTTAGTTTTCGGCGGACACAACATCTTTGTATGTGGTGTTGAGGATTGACCCCGGGCCGCACGCATGCCAGGCGAGTGTGCTACTGCTTGAGCCACATCCCCAGCCCCCAATATTTTCTTGATGTGTGTGAATTTATTTTGTGCCTTGAAAATTGGCACCTGTAAAAGGGAGTGCAACTTGGGGGACTGGGGAGATAGCTCAGTTGGTAGAATGCCTGCCTCGAATGCACAAGGCCCTGGGTTCAATCCCCAGCACCACCAAAAAGAAAAGGCAATGCAACTTAAAAGATAAGTTCTACATACTGAGACTTATTTCTTCATTTGGCCGGTCAGCTGGCTACAGACAGGTTAATCCTCACGAGCCAGCTCCAGTGTCATATAGCTACGCAGACCTCACTTCCCACCAAGCAGCTGGGACTGAGCCACCAGCCCAGGCCTCCAGTTGGTCCATGTGCACTGCATTAAATCCTAATTGGAGGCACTTAAGTTGCTGAGAGTATTAGCTTCTGTAGAGTCCTCCTTTTTGTTCCCTCATTTCCCTCTCTTGGTTTCCTGTTTTCGTTTCTCTTCATTCCTTTCTTCCTCTAGAAATAAAATGAGAGAGAACAAAATAATTTGTTTTATGCAAAAAGAAATGGGGTAGTAGGGAAAACCCCACAACACACAACACCAAAGAATAACCACGCCTTTATTTCAAGGCATGAGCTTCGGGCCCTTTGCTTTTTCTAGATTATCACCCAAGGGAAGCACTTGAATGAGTTTGAATGAATTGCTGAGTATTTGTTGGAAGGCCTTTTATGAAATAAACCGAAGATGTCCTGTTTTTAGCTGTTACTTATCAGTTCACTTCCACATATCTCAAACTGCAATTCCTGCAATGTTAAGTTTCTGTGAAGCATCTGTGAAATGAGCCCTTGTGAGTCAACTGGAATGCCTGAGGCCCTGAGCACCAGCTGAGGGCTAGAAGTCAGGATCTTCATTCTGTTTGGTTGATGGTGCAGCTTGTGAGAGAGTCACCCCACTGCCTAGGACTTGGCCCTTCAGTTTTGGTCTACTAATCCATTAAGTGGAACCAGTTTCTTCTCAGATCTTGCTTGGAATAAGGACCTGACATGGTTGTCATGCATCTGTCTCAACACTTAATCCTGGAAAGAGTTTCATTACCTTTGTTTTTATAGCTTTTCAGAAATATGATGGACTAATCAGTAACACAACTGGGAAACTGGTTGTCCTGTGCCTGGTTTCATTTCCTTGGTTGAATATGTCCTCTAAATCAGGTTTTATTATTATAAATTGGCCAATGCTGGACAACTAGCCATGAAATATTAGCTGTATTCAAGTTAAATCTGCTGATCCCATCGTCTGTGTGACGCCCTGTTAATGTGATGTGGAAGGAAGCAATGACTTCTGTTTGTGTACTTTTGTTGAGTTCACGTTCACATGCATTATTTGATGATGAATCAAATGTCTATACACCCAGAGAGGCTGGGGCTTCCTTAGGGAAGCAGTGAGTGAATGACAGAGTTTAGGACTTTAATCCAGCCCATCTTATTCCAACTTTGGTTCTTTCTTCTCTGCCATGCCACCTCAGTCCGTCCTCTAATAAATATTTTTGCTTGGAGAGTTCAAAAGCTGTCACGATTAATTATAGAAGTAATAGTTGTTATTTATTTTGGTTCCTTCATGGGCTATTTTAAAGCATGGTGTTCTTCCCCTTTATCCAACTGTACACCATTCATGAAAAAATTATTAGTAAAAAAACAAAAAAACTTGTGGGGCTGGGGTTGTGGCTCAGTGGCAGAGCTCTTGCCTAGCATGTGTGAGGCACTGGGTTCGATCCTCAGCACCACATAAAAATAAACAAATTAAATAAAGGTATGCTGTCCATCTCTAACTACAAAAAAATTTTTAAAAAAGACAAACTTGTATTATTACTTTATACTTAGGCACATAATTTACTATGTATTGTAAAAATGTTGATGATTATGTTTTATGACTTTAGAATAAGAAAATTGTTTTCAGGTGATCACAATTTGTACATGAAGAGAGGAAAGAATGTTCTTACTCACCCAGCATCATTCCCTGGAAGATGTGTGTTGGTGTGTGTGTGTGTGTGTGTGTGTTTTGCAGTGCTGGGAATGGAACCCAGGCCTTGTGCATAAAAGGCAAGCTCTTCCACTACACTGAGCTAACCCCCAGCCCCTCTTTTGTGTACTGTATACAAGTTTTATTTTTTTAGCCTTCTTGCTTTGGTGAGATGATTTTTCTTACCTTTGTGCTATTTTTTTTGTTTAACTTTCTAAAACATTTTCCCAGTATTAAAAAATAATACTGGGAATAGAACCTAGGGTACTTCACCACTGAGCTACATCTCTAGTGTCTTTTACTTTCTATTTTGAGATAGGGTGTTGCTAAGTTGCCCAGGCTGGCCTTAAACTTGCAATCCTTTAGCCTCAGCCTCCTGAGTCACTGGGATTATAGGCATGTGTCACCAGACCCAGCCTGTTTAACTTTTTTAACTTGAAAAATATTAAGATTTGAAAAAGAAGTATATGAACCCTGAACTTTTAGGGTTTCAGGACTTTTGATTATGTACAAGATCTTCTTGAATTGAAGAGGAAGTAAATTATCAGTGGGAACAAATGAGTCTGTCAGTGAGTGACGTCTAGACTAAAGATGACTGTGGTCTTGAACATATGGGATTCTTTCATGATCAATGAAGAGCAGATGTCTGGATGGGGAGTAAAAAGAAACAACCAAAAGAAGCCAATGAGGGGCAGGTTATAAAAGAATTAGTTCTTCTGGTAGTCAGACCAAAATACCTGATGAACAACTTAGAGGAGGAAAGATTTATTTTGGTTCATGATTTCAGAGTATTCAGTACATGGTTGGCTGACTCCATCGCTCTGGGCCTCAGTGAGGCAGAGCGTCTTGGTGGAAGGGTGTGGCAGAGGAAGGTGCTCAGCTTGTGACATTCAAGAAGCAGAGCGAGACAGAGACAGTGCCAGAGAGAAGATAAGTCCTTCCAGGGCATGCTCCTGGTGACCTATAGGTCCCACCTCCAGGAGTCCATTCAGCCATCATGGATTGATGAGCTCAGAGCCCTCAGGACCCAGTCACTTCCCAGAAGCCCCACCTTTGAGCACATGAGACTTGGAGGAACATTCTAGTTCTAAACCATAACAGTTATAATTTGAAGTTGAATACTTATAATCGAATAGTTCAATAAGTCATCGTGTCTTTGCTTGGAATGTGGTCACAGACCCAAGAGGCACTCTCCAACCTGGATTGAAAGATGGAGCTTAAGAGAGAATGGGAACGAATGAGACCAGGGGACGTGGACAGCTGGGCTAAGTATGGATCTAGGCCCTCTGTTTTGAAAATTCTTTTTTAACAACCAAGTATTCCATTTTCATGATCCACTTAAAGATATCTTTTATTTTATTCAGATTCTGTGCATTTGTGTTCAGGAAGGAAGGAAGAAGGCAGGAAAGCCAGCTCCTCCGGTGTATGGGCTGAGAAGGGGAAGTTCTTTGAAGTGATATATTGTTATGTATTTTTTTAAGTTTAAAGTTTACTTTTTTTAATTTTGGAAGTTTTCAAACATATACAAGAATAGAATAAACTTCTCCATAACCCCAATATAGTTACCAAATCTTACTACATTTTCTGAAATGCTTAGATTTTACTACATTTTCTTGGCTACAATGTTTTAAAGCAAATCCTAGACATTATGTCATTTCATCCGTGCTAACCTGAATGAGGTCTCCAAACAACAGGGACATTTTCTTACCTAACCACAATGCCATTGTTATGCCTGGTTCCTAGTTTATAATCCGATTTTCCTGGTTATTGCCAAAGTATCTTTTTTATCTGTGGCAGTTCTGTTCAAATCACTGTCTAAACACATGTCACTCATTGTATTTGGTTATGTCCCTCATTATTTGTTTTAAATAGTCTGCTTTAATTGAAGAGTAGACTTCTTGTATCTGTTTCAGGATTAATTACCTCGTCATTTTACACACCAAGTAACCAAAATAAATTTGGAAACTTTGCATACACAAAAAAATGAGAGTGATCAGGCAGATGATGGATGCCCTGGTATCAAGAGGATGGTTTTGACCTCATGGACTACCCTGGGCAAGGGGTTGCCTGGTTCATACTTTGAGAAACACATGCCTCCAAGGCTTGATTAGATTCAGATTTTTTTTTTTTTTTGGTAAGAATATTTCATAGTGCTTTATACTTCATGTTTTATCAAGAAACACACCATATCTGGTCATCTGATTTATTCTACTATTCATGGGAGGGGCCTGAGTGAGACATTCTACTTTTTAGCTATTTAGTAACGATATTCTTTGCTATTAGTGGTAGTGTTGAGTATAAAGTTTTGTCATCTTTATTAGTGTTTTATGATATTTTCAGTTTTTCCTATTTAATAAGAGGAAAATAGCTTCATTGTTTAGTTTTTAATTGCTTGGATAATTGTGATATTTGACATATTTCCATGTGTTCACTTTTCTCCTATTAATTTCTTTCAACCCATTCTAATTTGATCTTTTAATGACTCTAAAAAAATAAATGTATGGGCTAGCGTTGTGGCTCAGTGGTAGCGCGCTCGCCTAGCAAGCGCGAGGCCCTGGGTTTGATCCTCAGCACCATATAAAAACAAATAATAGTTGTGTCCAACTACAACTAAAAAATAAATATAAAAAAAATAAAAATAAATGTGGACAAAACTCCTTATAGATTTTCTTTTTCACTATAGTGTTTATCTACTGCCTTTTACCATTGATTTTGCTATCTCTTGTGTATTGAAGTAATTTTATTTTTACTTTTTGGTACCAGGATTGAACCCAGGGGTGCTCAACTACAGTGCCACATCCCCAGCCCTTTTTATATTTTAATTAGAGACAGGGTCTTGCTGAGTTGCTTAGGGCCTTGCTAAGTTTCTGAAGCTGGCTTTGAACTCATGGTCCTCCTGCCTCAGCCTCTGGAACTGCTAGTATTACAGACGTGCGCCACCATGTCTGGTTACTGAAGTAATTTTGATAATTTATTATATAATCTGGTGATCTTTTTCCTTGTTAAGTCTGAACTTCTATAAAAAACGAGGAGAGGTAGCGCCAAGAGTTGAAAATGGCTGCAGGATCAGCTGCTCCCCTGTATTTTTTTCCTGCTCCCCTCAAAAAAGGCCTACGTAGTTTCTGTCTTAGGCACAGTTGCTACCAGAGTCAAAAATCGGAGACTGACTTTCCCAAGTCTTTCTGCCCCTCATTCTACCACCATCTCTCATAAGCACCTTAGTTAAATTTGGAATAATGGAAGACACTTAATGGTCTTACCATAGAATATGTGCTTTGTGGAGATCTGCTTTCTATTGGCGTACTTTTGCAGCTCTTAGACTTTAAATGCTGTCTCTTATTCATTCTAATATACTTTGAAAATTTAGAACTACTCTTTAAGAATTTAAAGTATTGTTGCTTTTTTTTTTTTTTTTTTTTGGTACTGGGGATTGAAACCAGGGGCACCTTCCCACTGAGCCACATCCCTACCCTTTTAAATTTTTTATTTTGAGGGAAGGTCTTGCTAAATTGCTTGGGGTCTTGCCAACTTGCTTGGGGCCTTGCTAACTTGCTGAGGCTGGCTTCCAGTTTGTAATCCTCCTGCCTCAGCTTCCTGAATTGCTGGGGTTATGGGCTAAAGTATTTTTGCTTTACTAGAGTGAAAAAAAAAAAATCTCATTTTGACTACTATTTTGCCTAACAGGAAGCCTGCAGACCTGCAGAACTTGGCTCCTGGGACACACCCACCATTTATAACTTTCAACAGTGAAGTCAAAACGGATGTAAATAAGATTGAGGAATTTCTTGAAGAAGTCTTGTGTCCTCCCAAGTGAGTATCAAATAAAATGTACATGGAGACATTTCTACCTCTTTGTAGCTTTGTGTGATTTGTCCTCAGAGATCCTTTACCTGCTTACTTAAATTCTCATAGCATTGATTTGGAAATGGCTGGTGTCTTTTCTAAGTTACTTATAATTAATGCTACATAGATGTCAGAAATGACTTCTTGCTAGGCCAGTAAGCCATACTGAGAAAGAAGGGATTGGGTCTAAGCTCTCGGTAACATGGAGAAAGCGGGTTTGAAACATATCAGAAAAGACTCTTGTGGGCTTTGGGTTCCGCTGACCCTAGGCAGAAGGTCTGAGCAGGTGCTTGGTGCAGGGTGCTGTTGAATTTGCTCTCACTCACTTTTAAAGGTCACTTTCGGAACCTATAGCTAGGGGAAGTGATTTTTCACACTGTTGGAATTCATTTTTACTTATTTCTTTGAGGTACTCCAGATTTCCAGGTTGTACATGTACTAGGTTAACTCAATTGCAGATGTGCAGTTTTGGATCCTTCTGTAATTTTGGCATAGGTTCAAAACATTATTAGTTTCTTTGAGATTTTTCCAGTTTCATTATCCCAAAAGTTGATGGGTTTTTTTTCCCTTTAACCCAAGCTTTTCTTGTTAGTAACTTGACTTTTACCCTCCATGTCCAGATAAATTCCCCAGGAAGGGAATTATTAGGTCAGAGGGTTTTAAAATGAATTGCTTATTATCTATCCATTCATTTGTTCCTTCCTTCATTCATTCTGCAGTTACCAGGCAACAAAACAGTCTAGATACACTAGCAAGTGTGACACGGTCCCTGCCTTCATCTGGTGCCCTCAGTAGGAGTGGGAGGGGTTGGGTGAGGGTGGTGAGTGGCAGCAAGAAAGGCTTTGGAAAAGGGGCAGTGCCCGCACTAAGCCTGATTTATATGGAAAAAAATGACAGCTAGCAGATGAATGAAGAGTGGCAGGCATTTTAGGGTATAAGACTCATTTTGAGGAAACAGTGTTTCTTTTGGGGAACTAGAGGCTGGTGGGAGCTGGCGGTGAGGCTTGGTGGAGAAGGAAGGCTGCCCTAGTGGAGTAACGAGCCTCCTCGGCAGCCAGCTCCCTGTCCCCTGGGAGCAGAGTGGCCCTGCTTGGCAATCCCTTGCCAACCCTCAGATTGTGTTCTCTTAATCCTTTTTATATAATTCCAAAAGCCTGTCCCCCGCCTGCCTGCCTTCTTTCTAAGAGCTTCAGGCTTCTTTTATCTCTTTTCCCCAGACTTTCTAACTGCCTTGATCCTCCAATAAAGTGTTCCAGACCAATGTTAATAAAACTGTCTTAATTTCTCCTCCAGGCCGTGCTGTGGTTAGAATACCGGTACATCAAAACTGAGATCTTTGTAAAATGTGAAGGAAAGCTTTATACACATAAATTGGGAAACATTAGGAACTTTTTTTTTTTTTTTAATATTTTCTTTTTAGTTTTAGGTGGACACAATATCTTTTTTTTTTTTTTTTTTTAATGTGGTGCTGAGAATCGAATCCAGTGCCTCATGCATGCCAGGCGAGCACGCTACCACTTGAGCCACATCCCCGGCCCCACATTAGGAACTTTTGAAAGCCTGTTGCAACATGGAACATAGTAGATTAGATCCCTTTTTATTCTTGAAAAGTACCATGTTTGCCAACTTGTCCTCAGACTTTGATTGAAAGTGATCTTCCTCTCATACCTGTGGATCATTGTGTGGACATTAAATATAAGTAGAGAAGCTGTTTGAATGACATACTCATTCTCTATGAAGAAAACTATATTTTGTTTTAAGGCACTATATGAAATACTTATTGTTTAAATTCCTCCAAGTTTAAGTTTTTAAAATCATTGTGTTGATAATATATACATCATTTAGTCAAATGGACATTTTCCCATATTCCTTTCTAGTCTTCTTCACCCACCAAAAATCAAGAATGTTTATCATTCTTACTTCTTACTTCTCCCAGAGGACATTGACATCAAGAGAAATGGTAGCACTGGTATCAACATATTATGGTTTCTTGGTATCCATTGTTCTGTAAGACATCAGAGCTTTGAATTGGACCATGGAAACAAACATTTTCATTTTGCTTTGTTTTGTATGGAAATGTCAGCCCCATGTCGGGGGTGGGGGCAGATTTGAAGAGATATTATAAACAGAAATGGTCTTTTCTTTCAGTTTAAATGCATGGAAATCTTTCTGTTTCGAGTATTCTTAAGGTGCCATACTCTCTCTAGGATATTTTTCTTGTTTATGTGTTGTAGTTTATATTCTGAAGAGAGTTTCTGAGTAAAGTTATAAAGTTTTACTTTATATAGAAGAAATTACTTTTAATGCTGCTAATGCTTCTGGTGATACTAATATGCATGTGCTAATGTGTACCAAGTATTGTGCTTTGAAGATTATTTTATGGGTGATCTCAATTCCCACATAGACTTGAAAAAGAAACTGAAAAATGAATAATTCAAATACTTTGTCCAGCCTCTCCCAGTTAGTGGTGTCAGAGCTGGGCCACCTTTAAAGCCAGGTTGATAATGGTATTAAAAACGTGTCTCCTCTGTTCTCTGCTTTGTCCTCTCATTTCATTGGGTTTAGCTTTTATAAAAGAGGCAAAATGTGAGTCTTTGATCAGAATCGTGCTTCACGAGTACAAGATTGAAGTCCAACTTGAAGTTTAGAGGAAGGGTAGGCTAGAAACCCAGGCGGGTCATTACCAGGCTGCTCTAGTGAGACCCACCATGTTTGGCAGCAAGTCATGAACGCCCTGCTGCCGGTGAGCTGCCGGTGAGCTACGGTGAGATGTGACTTTGGCTGTCTCTACGGCAGCATGCTGGGGTGGCGAATGCCTTCTCCAAGTGGACTCTGTCGCCGTCCACGGGACCCAGCTGTGGGTGCAGGAGCGGTGGAAGACGCGCTGCTGGGCGCCGCCTGCGCTCCTCTGTGGCTTGCACCAGGAGCGCCCTTTCTCTCCAGGTGCTTTGCTGTGAGCGGCCTTTTCTGGATAGGATGAGAAGAGGCAGGAGAGTGGTGCAGCCCGGGGTGCGGGGTGGGGGCGCGGAGGGGCTGGGGCCCAGCATTTCTAATGACACGGCTTTGGCGCTGGTGATGCCGAGCACAGCGTTTCCATGTGAACGCTTCCTGGTTTAGTCACAGCGAAATACAGGCACCGGGCAGTGTCTCCTCTGGAGTGTTTGAAATTTAGGGACTGATGGAAAGCTTGACTCAAAGAGCTTTCGTCGGGTGTGTGAGACTACAGGTTCCACAGTGCACTCCCTTCCTGCTCTTGCGAAAGTGGTTCTGTATTTTTTTAGTCCCTCTTGCTTGAACTACTCTGCTTTTGAAACTTAGGTTTTTAACTCAACTATACTTGACCAAAGTACTTATAAAAAGATAGAAGGATAATAGGATAAATTTGGAGGAGAATTCTATAAAAGTCAAGCTAATTTTTTTTTTTTTTTTGTGCTGGCTATCAAACCCAGGGCCTTCTACATGCAAGGCAAGCACTCTACCAGCTGAGCTATATCCCAGCCCAAGATTAAGCTCTTACTCTTTTTGTTCAGTGAGAAACTACGTCATTAAGCCAATTTTAAAAAATGAGAAACACAAGGAAAGAATTTACAAGGATAATTCAATAGGCAGTATATAACCAGTTTTTTTCTTATATTACTACAAGAATGGAGAAAATATTGATTTTTTTTTTCTTTCCCCTAAAAGGTTATAATATTCTTAGCTAGTCCACCATGAGTTGAAGGGCTGGTTTGAGACTCAGTCTGATGCCCTGGGTGCTCATATCTGTTCTGTTGTTGAAACATAGTTCATGAATTATTTGCTTCCTTTTTGTAAAATTTTAAAATGAATGCTCGAAATAATTGAAAATCATTGCTTGACTAAGCTTTTTGCTAAAACTAATAATGGAGGAATTAAAATCTAGTGTTTTGTGAAGGTACAAGAAAAATTGGCAAATGATTTTGGACCCACTAGTTTAGAATTTCATTTATCTGTTAGAATCTAATCTAATAGAAGCAAACAAAAAAATCCCCACTGATCCTGAAGATAGGAAATTTGAGTTTTTGTTAGTGGTTACTTTTAACTTGTCCAGTGTTTTTTGGGACCAAATATGTAAACTTGAGGAATGTAATTTTCTTTTAGGCTAACTATGATTTGAGGTGAATGATCTCGTGTAGCTATACTATTTTATTCATTAAACTAATAGTACACATTTAATACTTTATCACAGTAGGAGGAGATCTTATAGTTAGGGGGAAAAATTCATACACATGCATAAATTCAGGTGAAAATCCTTTACTCTGTTCATTGAGAAACTACGTCATTGTGTCTATAAGGGAAATATTTAAGGTTAAAAATTGAGAGCTACTTAGAGACTGTGTAGATCTATTGAGAAGGAGGTTAACTGGAGCATAGAGGTGTTCAACAGGAATTGTTTATTTCCCTTACCAGTGTATAGTATTGTGCACAATTTTTAGAAGATACAGCTCTTCCTAAATTCAAAATTGTGAACAGAAGAAATGTGATTTAAAACCTGCACTGAAACACAGCTTGCAACTGAGCTCAGTTTCTTAGACTGCCTCGCCTGTGTCTTTGATGGCGGGACAGCATCTTCCAGTGTACGAATGATTGAAATAGCTAGTTCAGTGTAAAATATTTTTTCCCCAGAGTTTTTCTGCTTTTTGGTCCATTTTCCGGTGGCGTTTTACAGGGCTTCTGGCTGATTCATGGTCCCTGAAATGGGGTGGAGGTTGCATTCCTCCAGCCCTGACTCTGGAGTGTGCTGGCCCTGAAGGGAACATGTCCGGTTGGGCCTTTTCATATGTGTTTTCCAATTTGAGAAATGTGCACTGAGTATGTGGGTTTGCAATCTAAATATGTAAAATACACACGTTTCAAAAGGCTGCTGTCATGTCTGTTCTCAGAGTTGAAAACTTTATAACAGTGCCCCAGAGCGCTCAGTATCATTTCCAACATTTATTTTTTTTTGCTGCTCACTGATGCCCTTATAAATGTAGTAGGAATATGTAACATGGAGGTTTGAGTAAGTATGGGTGAGGGTGTGCAGTGGACGGCCTACCTGCCGTAGGTGATCAGAGCGCCAGATCAGCCTGGGTTCTCTTCCTGCTGTCAGCATCTCTGGTACCTGTGCAGGCCTGGTTCAGTGCATGGACTACTAAAGATGTATGAGAAGGCGCCTGAGCTGTGCTATCTCGTAACTACTGAGTGCTTGAAATGTGACTAGTGCAACTGAGGAAGTGAATTTTTAATTTCATTTTATTGTGATTCATTTAAATTTGTATTCAGACAGTCACTGGCACTGATGACATCCACACTGGACCGTGAAAATGTGGAATATCTCCATCATCACAGAAAGTTCTCTTGGACAGTGCTGTCCAGAGGTCTCATTCTCTGATGCCTCTTGGCTTGGCAGGAATCACGTAACAAGTCTACTGTCTCCATAGTGTTCTAATTTATCAAATAGAGGTGGCATGTGGTTGGCCTTTGTTTGCCAGGAATATTAATATGTGAACAAAAACACAGTGCAGAGCTTTGTTTCCTAAGGAAAAAACATTTTAAAAATATCATAGCAAATGATGGATTTTCTTATAGTAATAACTGTTATAGGAGGGCTAGCACAGTTCTTTGTTGATAGACAGAACTTATGCTAATGCATCTTTGAAGGCTCTGTAACATACTGTCACCTTTTCTATTTAGGTACTTAAAGCTTTCACCAAAACACCCAGAATCAAATACTGCTGGAATGGACATCTTTGCCAAATTCTCTGCGTATATCAAGAATTCAAGGCCAGAGGCTAATGAAGGTAAAAAACAAAACAAAACAAAATTGAATCATCACAGCAAATAAATAAATAAACAAAAGCTAGTGTTGTGACAGTGATTATAAATGAACACTTGGAATTCCCATAAGCATTAAGAGTATCTTTTAGAGTTGACCAGAGATTTGATGATAAACTGGAATAGTCCTTAAGTTGCTGTTTTTCTGTGTTTTTTACCTAATGCCCCAACACCCTGCGCAGAATAGATATATGACAAGATACATATTGAATGAAATTGTTCTTATATTCTTTTGAGAGGTTTTTGTGAAGGGGAATATGTAAAGAATAAAGATGAATAGAAAATAATGGATTATGTGGTTGTGATGGTTTGAAATGGATATATATATATATATTTATAATATATATTTATTGTATATTTATGATATATATTTATTTATCCTTATATTTATATTTGTGGTGCTGCGGATTAAACCCAGGGTCTTGTGCATGCAAGGCAAGCACTCTGCCAATTAAGCTGTATACCCATCCCTGAAATGAATTGATTTAGCTTTACTTAAACTATTGCTAAATCTTTTATTTTTGGGTACCAGTAGCCTAAAATCAGCCTGGATGATTTTTTTTTAATGCTTATTACCCCTAAAAAATAGTTTTCAAGAATTGCTTTAAAAATAAACAAACAAATAAATAAAAGAGTTGCTTTTAGAGCATAATTAGATTCAACAGCCTTCCAGATTTCTCTGCAACATAAAACTAGAAGTTTTGTTTCAAGTGATATTTTCGTAGTGAGAATTATTTAGGTAGTACAGAGGCAGTTTTTAAATTTTTATTAAAAGATACTTCTATTGTTTCATTTACCAAACTTACATATAGTGAAAGGAAGTATCTTTGAAAGAGGCCCCTTCTAACGAGCATTGTCTGACATATACCATTTGGTAATTTCTCATTTTCCTGTCTTTGCAATGTGAAGCATCGTTCTCTCTGTAGAAAACCGTATAGAGGGAATGCTAGTGTTTACTTAAAAGTTGTAGTGATAACCGGAAAAACTAGCTTCTAAAGATGCTTTACTTCATCATAGTTTAGTTTGGTAGCGAAGGTGGGGTTCTGGGTGTATATGGCGGAGTACCAAGTGGGGGACACATCCGTGCTGGTGACAGAACAAAACATCTTTTTAAAGATTGAAACACTGCTAATTTCCTTATGTTATTTTAATAGGCAGTTCCAAACTTTTCGGTCTATATTTTAAAATTAAGTTTTAATATTATAGCATTTTTATAATTTAGTATTGAATTTCAATTGTTTTCTTCTCTTGGTTTCTGGAATAATACTCCCTGTATGAAATGTTTTTCTCCAGTAAAGGGAAAAAGGGGGGATTTTAGTGCCTAGGCCTGGATTGTGTCTATTTATAACGTGTTCCAGTGGCTGCCTTGGCTTGGGAGCAATTTTCTTTAGTAATTGGCTCTTTGTTTTTAACTGACTAAGCACATGTGTGTGGGAACCCCTCCTCCTGCCTGCGGTGTCTTCCTGCTGTCCAGGGTTTTTTCATCAGACTGTCCTTTTATACCCAGATCCTCTTGCTGAACAGTTCTTTGAGCTCTTAAAGTTTATGATGTTTTTATTTCTGGGTGTGGCTTTTGAGGGCTGGAGGGTGGCTGAATTTCTTCTGACACTTGGGAGAAAGGGGATTAAAATGAGTTTGCTTTTTCTTTGAGGGATAAGGTTAGGGAAGAAAAAGTGACTCACTTAAGTATAACTCTGTATTCTATTTTTTCCTATCAATTTGTACTGCCTCAAGTAGCCACCTACACTCAGCTGCCTTCAGAGTGCTGTAATCAGTAAGGATAAACAGCAGTGGATCACACCATTCAGAACTGCCGAGGCTTTGTATTAAATCACCTATTGGTAAATGAGAACTCCTGTTGCCAAGCAACTCCTCCCTACAGGGACTTGTCACTACCATAAGACTTTAAAAAACAGTATTCTAAGTCACTCTGGAGCTCAGTGGGTGTCCTTATGTATGTTGTTGAATGCCTCTTTTCTGTTTAGTGCAATCAAATGCCTTTAATAAGCCTAGGAAATTCGTGATCCATCTCTCTGTTCCCCCATACATATACCCCATACATCTCTCTATTCCCCCAAATACCGGTAATCCATGCAAAGATGGGTTTGTCATTTTTACATGAAAAATCACGAGTAGACAAGTTTTTGATTAGTTTTATCATCTTATTAAATATTTTATAAAATCCAATATGTTTGGACAATTTTAAGACCTTTGAGAACCTACTTCTAAGTAAGGGATTAGATTCCTGGATGCCCCAGCTTTGCAGAGCAGGGGCCAGTGCTGAGATTGGGGTACAGAGTAAACAAATAAGATTTAAAGAATAGGATAAAGGGAAGCTGTTAGCTAGCTAGCTAGCTAGATGATAGACAAAGTATGTAATTCTTTTGGTGACAGACCCAAGTTGATTGGTAGTAAAAGTTTGTGTGACCTTTTAAGCATTAAAAGAGAAATGAATGGTAATTTCTTTTATAGGAATGGATTAGGTATGTCCTGTCTCAAATCTCCCAAGTTCTTTTCAGTCCTGTGATTGCATTAATTTAGGTAATTTACTAAGCTCCCAAATAGAACTAGTTTGTGGGTAGTTATACTATTCTTAAGAGAGAAATGAATTTATCATTGTTGAAATCTGCCATTATGTGTTCTGAGGTGTATTTCATGGTGTCCAAATTCCTGTTTTTAAATGGAGACAAGGAATCTGGAGATTCTTATGAGTTTCCTTTTTATTTCAAGATCCACGCCTTCCCTTACTTTCTACTGCCCCCAAGACCACTCCCACCCTTGTCTGCCTGCTGCTTTCTCCCTCCCTCCCTTCCTCCTTCCCTCCCTCCCTCTCTCTCTTCCTCTATGGTGAAGTGGGAGTAAGGATGGCCATTCATTATTCTATATTTAATCATCAGTAAATACCCATTATTCCTCTGTTTCCTGTCAGTGCATAACCTAGCCTTTAAAAATTGTGCAAGAGTTCCCTCTATTAAAACTAGCAGTAGTTTATCAAAAACTACACTGAGATTTCATCTCACTCCAGTTAGAATGGCAGCCATCAAGACCTCAAACAGTAACAAATGCTGACGAGAAGGAAGGAAAGGGAGCACTTTGACACTGATGTGGGATTGTAAATTAGTACAGCCGCTGTGGAAGTCAGCATAGAGAATCCTCAAAAGAGGAGGAATGGAACCACCGTATGACCCAGCTATAGCACTCCTGAATTAACGTCATCATACTGCAGTGACACATGCACACCCATGCTTATGACGGCCCAGTTCACAATAGCCAAACTATGGAATCAGCCTACGTGTCCATCGGTAGAGGAATGGGTAAAGAAAATGTGGTATATACACACAGTGCAGTTCTATTCAGCCATAAAGAAGAATGAAATTCTGTCATTTGCAGGAAAATGGACATTATGTTTATTGAAATAAGCCAAACTCAGAAAGTCAAAGGTTATGTTTTCTCTCATGTGCAAGCTAAAGAAGAAAAAGGAAAAGAAAGGTGGTAGCAACCTATTAATTTCAAAAGATAAGGAGCTACTTTCTGGTGGCCTGCTACTGCCTTCTAGTGGTTAATCTTGACATTTTCTTTATCTGAACTACATACTCTTTTGTGATAGTCTCTAAAACTTTTCTGCTCATCCAATGATGGTGTTGGTACCTATTGGTGGTTGCTTTTGTTTGTTTTGTTGGCCATATATTATGTGGATACATAAAATTGTATCAGACTAATTCATCTGTTTCCATTTGGCTCTTGAAAGTCTTGGGAGCCTACCCTGTCTCCTCTTTCTTTCTTCCTTTTAAGAACAACAACTGTGAAAAATTCTCCATCATGCCCTGGATTCCTTACTGAACCTAGCTATTTCTCACCTGCATTCTTCTGTTAATTTATGAACTTCACATTTCAGCTAGATGTGTGTGTTATCATTAGCTTGCATGCAATTCATAATAGGTTAGATCCATTGCTTTGCATTTTGATCTCTTATTTTTAAATGGCTAGAATCCCAGTTACTTCTCCAGTTCCAGTTGAGCTCTCCTAGTTCTTCACCTTTATTTTTTCTGGGTTCCAGTGCCCTCTGCTGCTTATCTATTTTCTCTATTAAATAAGCTAATTGATCATGGCTATTACCTTTTATTAATAAAATGTGTAGACCTGTGAACTTGTCACATCACTTGAGATAATACGTTACAATTTGGTATTTACCTAAGCACCTATCAATTACCTATCAATTTTTCTTTTACATTTTAAGAGGGTGGTTTTGTGTTTATAGCAATATGCAGCACGCACCTTATTCCCATTTTCCTGGAAATATATAACAGTCAAGTACAAATATCTTCACTTATCTGACTTTATTTAATGGTGGTGCTGGAGATCAAATCTAGATCATGTATGTTAGGCAAGTGCTGTTCCCCTGAGCTTTTTCTCCAACCCTTATTTATATAACTTTAAAAGTTATATAAAAGACAGCTAAAAGAAGGCAAATCAAAATTCTGTGAATGGTGAGTTATGGTGAGTTTCCTTTTTATTCAAGATCCATAACTTTCCTTACTTTCTGCAAATAAGTGGAAGCAAATACATCCAAATATTGTATCTATCTTCAAAATGTGTAGCCTCAGAGTCCCGTGTTTGCTGAACCAGGCGGCTTTCTCTTACTGCCTTGTCTGTGAATCTCTGGAACTCAGCACTCAGTTGATAATTCCAAGTCTTACCAAGTCAGATTCCAAAATTTGGAATCTCTTTTCTTTGATGCTAAAAATAATATGAAATCGCTACTCCTTTATTTCTTCATCTATAAAATAGTTTAGTATCTACCCTTCCTAGGCAATGAGAATCAGCTCCTTTAGTATTTAAAAGTTCAAGGTTTTTAGCTGAAAATACTGTAAGAATGCAATGATTAAGACATTAGTTTTTTATTTATGGATTTTAAAAAGTGAAGGCAAAATAGACATTTTAAGTAAGCAAAAGCTGGATATTCATTCACCTTGGCAGAGCCACACTAAAAAGATACTAAAAGTAGATTTCCCATAGAGAGAAAATAATTTCAGGTTCAAACACGTAGGAAAAAAGGAAAAACAAGAAATAGTGTAAATATAAATGAGTACTGTCCATACAAAATAGTAATGCCTTCTAGAAATTAAAATGCATGTGTAGTTTTAAAAACTGACAATGTTGCCTACAGATCAGGAAGTCAGGTAGTGGGGTTAATTGTCCTAAGGTTCTTGCCTGAAAGTCCTAATAGTTATGATTAAATTTTAATAAGTCAAAGAAACAGTGGCTGGTAAAGAAATGTATAATTACCTAATAGAGGGGGAAATGGGGCAATAATGTGAAAAATCTTAATCCTAAAAAAGGCAAAAGAAAAACAAAACAAAACAAACAAACAAAAAAACAAACCAGAACAGGTGGCATATAGGAAACAGAATGTAGGCTGGGATTTAGCTTAGTTGGTAGGATATCTACCTAGCATGTTTAAGGCCAGGGTTTAATCTCTAGCAAGCACGTTAAAAAAAGAAGAAGAAAAGAAAAAAAAAACAACAGTAAAAATGTGTTGACATATTTAAACCAGATTTTTTAATGATTACTTTAAGTATAAATGGTTTAAATATTCCAAATAGAAAATTTATGGGATAAACAAAAATGAATATATTTATTTGTGAAGCATACAGAATATTGATCCAGGAAAATTGAATATGAAATAGTATGAATGCTAACCAAAATAAAATGCAAATTTACACCAATATTGGACAAAGTAGTTGATTGTTTTTTTGGTGTTGTTGTTGTTTGTTTTTGACAGAGTAGAATTTAAGGAAAGAAGCATTATAAGTAATGAAGCATGTTTCAAACTGTCTTAAATTTACCAGGAAGATAAAATACCTCTGTACATTAATAAATAACTAACATATACATTTTGAAATTTACATATAAAGCAAATTGACGAAGCTAAAAGGGAACTCACAATCATAGACATTTTAACTCACCCCCTTTGTAACTATTAGAATTGCCCAAAAGAAAAAGTCAGTGAGAAATTGAAAGAACTGAACAGCACATAAACAAATTTAACTCTTTGAGTGTGTGTTAGTGTGTTATCCAACAACTTAGGAATATTCTTTTGTTTTCCAAATGTACATGGCATACTTATCAAGAGTGACAGTAAAGCTCTGTCAAAAAGCAAATCTAAAAAGCTTTCAAAAAATGTTGAAATTGGTGGTAAGGTGGCACGTGCCTATAATCCCAGCGGCGTGGGAGGCTGAGGCAGGAGGACTGAGAGTTTAAAGCTAGCATCTCAGCAACTTAGTGAGGCCCTAAGCAACCTAGCGAGACCCTGTCTCTAAAACATAAAAAGAGCTGAGGTGTGGCTCAGTGGTTAA
Source organism: Marmota monax (assembly GCF_021218885.2). Classification (NCBI taxonomy): domain Eukaryota; kingdom Metazoa; phylum Chordata; class Mammalia; order Rodentia; family Sciuridae; genus Marmota; species Marmota monax. The sequence goes on along the minus strand of NW_026694432.1, from coordinate 22,057,016 downwards.
GCACCCCTGGGTTCAATCCCTGGTAAAAAGTTGAAATTATAAAGCATGTTTTCCCTGGCCAAAGAAAATAACAAAAGTATAGCTAGAAAGTTTTTACTTGAAAATTAAGTAGTACATTTTAAAATATCCCACAGATGAAAATATATCTAAATTTGTCAGATGTGTGTGGTGAAAGCTGTGTAGGGAGGGATTTTGTGGCTCTAAAGTGCGTATATTAGAAAAGAAGAAGAGCTAAATATTGGTGATCTAAAAATATCCACCTCGAAATTTAGTTGGGGGGTGGGAAGAGATTAGCAAATTAAACCCAGTAAGGCAGAGGAAGGAAATGATAAAGGGCAGAATGTAATGAAATAGAAACAAAATTGATAATCCTTCACAAGCAGTCCCCAAATTAGAAATGAGACCATAACTAAGTTGCTAAGTCTGTCTTTGAACTTGTGATCCTTCTGCCTCAGCCTCCTGAGCTGCTGGGATTACAGGCGTGCGCCACCACGCCCAGCAAGTTGTAGCATCTTCATCTATTTGACTCTTAAAGACACTCTTGATTCAGTATTATAAATCCAACTCTTTAATCTGACCCTTGTGCTTTTTATGTAAGATAGTGCTATTCTTGGCTTCTTGTGTATTATAACATTGCAAAATCCCTAGGTTTCCTGCTTGAATTGTTTGTGCAGGTGTTGACGTTTCTCAACACATTTCTTTGTGATAAATCCAAATATTTCTGGTGGAACAGGATTTAAACTTGAGAACTATAATCTCTGTCTCTGCAAGAGTTTCTTATCTAGATTTACGTTAATACACTTGCCCTTCCCCCCTCATTTTTGCAGTGTAGGCATCCACCGTGTTGGGCCGCAGTGTGTCCATGTGTGGGCATTTGGTGATGAACAAGACTTTACAGGGACCACTGCCCGACACTCTGGAGCTTGTTTGTCTCTTTACTTGAACAGGAGAGCGGAGCCTCGCCCACCTAGCTCTGCAGAAGAGGTGTCAGAGCTAGCGCTTCTCCTTAGGCGTAGGTCTTTTTTTTCTTACAGTGTCTGGTCTTTCTTTCAGCACTGGAGAGGGGACTCTTGAAAACACTGCAGAAACTGGACGAGTATCTGAATTCTCCCCTCCCTGATGAAATTGACGAGAACAGCATGGAGGACATTAAGTTTTCTACGCGTAAATTCCTGGATGGCAATGAAATGACACTAGCTGATTGCAACCTGCTGCCCAAACTGCACATCGTCAAGGTGGGCCTGTTGGGGGTGGTGTCGCCGCCCTTAGGCCCAATGTCGGTTTACCGGGCTAGCACTTCCTTTATGCCTAAAGCTTTTCTGGTGGTCTTCCATACAAGTAGGAAGTCCCCAAATAGTGTCACTCATTGCGGCTTAGGCATAGCTGAAATACCCAGAGCTAATGAAATGGAAAACATGTCTTAAAATTGAGGCATATGATAAAGAGGAATATTTTGCTTATTCTTTTCTCTAAGTAAATATTCAAAAACATAATAGGTAAGTCTGACTGGAGTTTGCTACACTGGCTTCCCTTGTCAAATTCCGCTCTGTGATCACCTGGCTTTTTCTATTCCAGTCAAAAAATACTGAGTGTGTCTGATGGGAGACACTGTGCTAGACAGAACAGTGAGGAGCGCTGGTTGTGTATAAAGCTCTAAGATAGAAGAACAAATCTAAGTAGCACGTGTTTTAAAAGCATTTACCCAGTGGGTTAGACTTAGCTCTGTCTCTGGGGGCCCTAGTGCGCATTTATAGTCGCTATTACATTTCTGAGTCCCTGGTGTAGCTTGCAGTCTTAGTCATTATTTAAAAGTCTAATTAGAATGATGGTGACAGAGACTTAATAATGTGCTCTAAAATCAGACGTGTCTACTTTATGAGACATGGAAAATGTATGTTAACTTTGGATCTCTTTGTATTTCAGGTGGTGGCCAAAAAATATCGCAACTTTGATATTCCAAAAGGAATGACTGGCATCTGGAGATACCTAACTAATGCCTATAGTCGGGATGAGTTTACCAATACCTGTCCCAGTGATAAGGAGGTTGAAATAGCATACAGTGATGTTGCCAAAAGACTTACCAAATAAAATAGCACTTACGAGAGAGATGTCTTCAGATCTTCCCCTAAGAATACGCTTTTCCTAACAGACTGCTCATCTTCCTATAAAGTAGAAATGTGTTTTGCATGAACATGCAGTTATTCAAGATTAGGGTCAAGGATAGACAAGGTATAGTAGTTATCTTAAAGTATACACTCCTAAGCAGTATTATTTTACAATCCTCCCACCCTGCCTGCCTTCCCTACCAGTGGTGTCCTCCTGTCCTCTAACTTGGAAACACTCCGTCACAACCCTCCATGTGAGAGGCAGTGTGCCATCTCTCTGGAGTCCTCACCATTCTGTGCATAGATGGCAGAACTTTTGAGGTGCAGTGTGTAACTGTTAAGATAGTAGCCGTGACATCCGTCAGCCGCAAGCTGGTGCATAATACGTGGTACATGAAGTATTTATGTATTTTTTGGAATTTTGTAATATTTAGTAAGAGTATATGAAAGGATTGCTACTGTATCAGAAATACTTTCAGTTGAGTCTATCCTAGATACATCCTGAAAGACACCACCCCCAGAGAAGAGCGCCTGCTACAGAAAGTCACTACAAATCCTGCTGTTCTTTTGTAGATAGATTTTTAGTTTTGTCTAAAATCATTTATCCTTCATACAAATTTTAACATCTGACACTATGTGGAAGGTGAAAGTTTAGAGGGAGGGATGGTATTCTCAAGATCGCAAGCATTTTGTCCTTAGAAGAGAAACTGATGGGCACCTGACACTCTAAATGTGTTGTTGGTTGTGTGTGTTTTGCCCAGTGCCATTCATTTGGAAGAGTATCACCTTCTTTATTTTAAAAAGCTCCTTTTTAGGTAACGCCCTGCTGTCTGTAGATATTTTTGAGCACTACATACACTGACACATAGCTGACGTAGCTCTAGCCGTGCAGTGATTAGAAATGTAAAAGTTAACGAGTACAGAAGTTAGTCTAAAGAATGTAGAGTGGGTTTGTCAAAATGTCAAGTATATTTTGTTTCTAAAGCATATTTAATGTAGATTAAATCTGGAGAGTGCATTATCCATTCTGTTTTGAGACCCATAAAGCACACATTACCAACTCTCGCACCACCCATTTACTGTGGGGCTTTACACAGAAGGTGGTTTGCTCTGTGTAGACAGGTTGAATGTTAGGGTGAGGGTGTGTTCACCCACTTGGCCTGATCTCAGTCTCTGTGCTTCCTTGAGTTAGATTTTTATGCAGTTGCATTAATTGAGGAATAGCACTCTAGGTGTGGGCTTTTGACTTTGTTATTTAAATTGGAAGTCCTAAATTAGAAATTATTTGTGCTCTAACAAGAATGAACTTGGTGAAAGTGGAACAAAAGTTTGCTATGTGTTTTATTCATTTATTCAAAGCAAAACAAAACCAAGGTGGACTTTCTTAGTACTGCTCCAAAGACTGTGGCTGTGACTGTAATAACATTTGTGTACCTAACTTGTTTAAGATGTGCTATTCCCATGGGCTCTTCTTTCTTTCTTTTTTATTTTTATTTTTTAATTTGCTTTAAGGATTTTAAGAATATTGCTTTAAGATGGCAATGTTTTCTCCCCTTTGATACGGTGACATTTAGTAAGCACTGGTTTTATGGAAGCAGCCTGACTTTTATAAGCACAACTGCATTCTTTAACCTGTCAGTAATTAGCTTAGTATAGGAAGATAAGAAAAAGCTCCATATTATATCCATTTGGCTCAGGGAGATTCCTTTACCTTACCTTTCACAGTGCTCCTATTGCTGATCAAAAGTCTAAGCCCCCGTCTTGGATGATTTACCTGGTTCCAGAAAGAAGTACTGTCCAGCTCCCATCGAGAGTCTGGGTTGCAGTGGTTTTGGTGGGTGCAGGTGTCCCATCTGCACCAGGGCACAGCAGGCCTCAGCACCCTGCAGTCTTCACATTTTAAACATGACAATGTGGCCTCTGGGTGATACTGAACCACACCTATTAGCTTAAAGCGCGAGAGAGATTTAAGAGAAGGGTGTCTGTTCTTTCAGAGAATGGTGGGCCAGGCAGACAGAGTCGGGTGCCCAGAGGACAGCACTGCCGTCCTGAGACAGAGGTGACCAAGAGCCCCTCAGAAACAGCTCCCTGTGGGCATCTGTTCTCTCCGTTGTTTTTATTCCCCAGTGATTCCACTCGGCTCTCTCCGCCTGTCCAAGAAAGGCCAGTCTTCTCTGACTTTGATGAAGGCAGAATTATTTTTCTCTGTAGAAAGACTGATTTTATTTTTCTACCAAGGAAGTTAGTCAGACATGATTGAGTGGCAACTACATCACGGCTGGTAAGAGCCCGCACAAGTTTTTACTCCATCCTGTGTCTGGGGAGGGAGCCTAGCTCAGTCTTGAGAGACTTGGGACATAACAATGTTCTTGGCAATTCATGTAGTATTTGGCTTGATGTATGGAAATCATCTGATTTTATTTCTACAGCTAAAAAGTAATTCCTCTTAATTTTGTTATACTTCTTTGAGGAGATTGCAGTCTGAATGACAGTCTCACTATTTTCCAAGGGACACTGAGAAATTTATTAAACAGTTGGGAAGCTCTGTACTATTCCAGTTATAGACTTCCTTTTTTTTAAATTTAGATTCAAATTTTCAGTAAAATTCAGATAAGGTTTTATTTTTTTGGTAACTTTGGCTTTCACAACTCTAACCCTTTGAACAATCCGTGTACAATTAAGAGATTTCTGATGTTTATTCTTACACTGAGTGGATCAGTTCTAGAATTTAGACATTTTTATTTCTGTTGAGTTATTTCTGTTGAGTTTTGAGCCTCTCCAGAGTTGCATGCAGATAGTTTTAAAATTTCTGTGCATTAAAGAAAAACCCATTTAGAAAGTATCTACAAAGTAAAAATGAGAGGAAATAGAAATTATTTTTTTCATGAACATTTTGATACACATTTCATCAACCTAATTGATTCACCAATTTCTTACACTGGTTATAATCAATATTTAATTCAAAGAGAGGGAAGCATTCATTGTTGATATTTATAGGCTTTAAAAATTCCATCCTTTACAGATTATCAAGGTTGGGGCATCCAAAATTATATTTTTATCAAGGGAGAAAAACAAAACTCCCCAAGTCATAATGTTAAACAGAATTTGGAGTATTTTCTTTAGAATTTCCTGAGTAGGCAAATGAAAGCTTATTATTGAGTGCTTGTATTTTCTTTTCTCTCTCTGGAACATCAACACCAGTATATTGCTGGCAGCTATTATATTCAAAAAATAAAATATATTTTCACTATCATACAGTATTCTTTTTTTCTCCCTCATGAGAATATTTAAAAACTTGGGGTAGAAGTATTTTTGAGACTATTTTTTTCTGTGAATGTGCAATTCAGCACATTTAATAAGTTAAAGGAAAATAAAATCCATATGATCAACTCAGTAGGTGTGGAAAATAATTCGTTAAAAACTTTCATGAGGGGCTGGAGTTGTGGCTCAGCGGTAGAGCGCTCGCCTTGCATGTGAGAGGCCCTGGGTTCGATCCTCAGCACCACATAAAAATAAATAAAATAAGTATATTTAAAAATGTTTTAAAAAGCTGTCATGGTACTTGATTATCAAAATAGGACCAGTATTTTAACAAGATGACGACTCCAACCAAGAACCTACCGCAAATGTCATGTAAAGAAGATTTCTCATTAAAGTTAGGGATAAGAGTTGCCCCATGTCAATTACAGCTACAGCTAAACTACATTTCATAGCTATTTCATCTAGAGACATCTTAGCCAGCACAATAAGACAGTAACAGAATAAGGAATGAGAAAGACGTGACAAAATGACTCCCCTATGCAGGCATATGTGTGTATGTGTAAAACCCAAAATGACCTACAGATTGTTAGGTTAGGAATACTAAGAATTCAACTGGATTTTTATATGCAATACTGAGGAACAAAAGTCCTATTACATACAGTAATAGAGTCACTATATACTAATGTTAGCCACATTAACAGTTAAAGTTGGTAACACTGATTTCTTCTGAAGGAAACCTAGATGATGGAGAAAAAACAGCATGTGAGTGCCTCTTAGAGCTTTTAGAGATTTGTGAATTTATTACTTGTTCTGAAAAACAAAGTGCTTCAAAGGATTGAAAAGACACTAAACCCTAAGCTATTTAGGATCAAATCTGACAAAGGATGTACACTTCCTTTATAGAGAAAATCACCAAATATTGAAAGGCCTAACAGAACTCTGCTCCCTGGACAGGTATACCATGTTCATGGTTGGAGAACTCAAAAAGCAAAAGAATCTCAGTTCGCTTTCTATCACGGGGACAAAATGTAACATAAACAACTCATAAATGAAAGGCTTATTTTGGCGCATGATTTCAGTGCTTTCAGCCTGTGATTGCTTGACCCTGTTGCTTTGGGCCTGTGGCAGCATGTGGCAAAGGAGGCCTCTTCACCTTATGGCACCTGGTGAGCAAGGAGAGGAAGGGGCTGGGGTCCCCAGTGTCCCCTTTAAGGGCATATGTCCTAAGGTTTCCATCACCTCCCACAGGCTTGCAACCACGCCTTTAACACATGGTCTTTGGGGAGACATTTCAAACCCAAACTATTTTCCAACAAAACCTCAACAATGTTTTGCCCCCAGATAGCCCACACGTGGGAGTGGGTGAGAAAGGAAGCCCGTCTGATAAGATGCAAGGATTTATTAAAGAATAAATTGATGGGCAGGACATGGGAGGCCACAGCAGCACAGTGTACTGCAACACAGCGCAGGGGGCCTGGGTTCAGACAACACAATAACATGCACCAGAACACCACCTAAGCAGGGGAGACTCCCTGGGTCCAAATGCAGAAAGGCAGGCCCTCCTTGTGGCCGGGCTGGTTTCTCCCCAGTGGATTCTGGGCCCAGAACTGGGTTTTGGCCCACCCAGAAGGGCACATTGGAAACCCAGGACACCCAGATGTAAAGCTGATTTTCTTACAGTTGTGCAGTTTTCTGTTTTTTTTTTTTTTTTTTTCCTGAACTCCAGAGCTGCACATGACAGACTAGAAGCTAAGCCGAGGGCTTCTAAAAGGCAGAGGAACGTCTCCTGTGATCTCATAATATTAGATGACAAGTTTTCATTAGGGAAAAGGACATGTCCAAAACACACAACACATTTTAGTGATCTAGTGCTGGGGGCGAAAGGGAATTGATGCAAACAGGATCTTTTGGGGATGATGGAATTGTTCTAAATAGTGTGGATTATTGATTAGGATCTCGTATCCAGAATATATGAAGAATTCTTACAACTCAAAAAGATAACCCAATTAAAAAATGGGCAAAGAATCTGAATGGACATTTCTTCAAAGAAGTCACACACATCTCTCTCTCTCTCTCTCTCTCTCTCTCTCTCTCTCTTTAAAAAAAAAAGTCACACAAATGACTCATAAAACATCTGTTCATTTTCCATGGCTGTAACAAAATACTCAAGGTTGGATATTTGGTAAAGAAAAGAAGAGATTCGCTTAGCGCTCGGTTTTGGAGGTTCAGAACACAGCACTGTCCTCAGTTTGGCTCAGGTGAGGATCTTCTGGCAGATGGCGTCACAGTAGCAGGTGTGCTTGAAGCAGAGCCATCGCCTAGCAAGACAGGAAGCCAGACAGAGGGAGGGGCCAGTCCTGCTCTTTTCTAATAACCTTATTTTAAGAACTAATGAGGGTGCCAAGAGAACATGAAATTAATTCAATTCCTTCCAAGGGCAGTGGCTCCAATGACCTAGTGACCTGTACTAGGCATTATCTCTTAATGGTTCCTCCATCCACCAGTGTCGCCAAACTGGGGACCAAGCCTCCAACCCAGGGACACACTGGAAGCATATGCAAACCATGTCATGAACAAAGAAAAATTGTTACCATTTTTAATCATTAGGGGAATGTAAACCAAACCCATGATGAAATCCTTCATCCCACTAGGATGGCTGGACTTGAGAAGGTGGACACCAGTGTGTTGACAAGGGTGTGGAGAAATGACAACTCACACTGCTGGTGGCAAACGTGACATGGAGCCATTTTGGAGAACAGCTTGGGAGCGCTTCATATCTACCCAGCACGTCCACACCCAGAAGATTGAAACATGTCCCCATGTCACACATATGGATGCTCCTAGCAGGATACTGAGCAAGATGGCCCAGTAATGGAAACAACCAAGGTCCATCTGATGGATGGATAAACGCAGGTGGAATAGCACATGGTGAACACTAGCGAATCATACAGAGGTGTGGCGTCCACACGGCCGCAGCGTGGAGGAGCCCGGAAATGCCATGGGCTGCATGAGTTCACTTATTAAAGTGTCCTCAACAGGCAAATCTCCCGAGGCCATGGGTTAATGATTGCTGGGAGCTGGAGGAGATGGGGAAAGCCGGCTACTGGGTACGGGGGTTTATTTTTTGGAGATAAAAATGTTCTGGAATTAGATGATTGTGGAGGCTGCACATTTTGTGAATATACTAAAAATGGCTGGATCGTTCAATTTAAAAATACAAACTTTCTGATCCCTGAATTATAACAAAAGTATGGCAAGGGGACAATTTGCCTTGTTAAAAATTTGAACAATTACTATATTGACAGGTTGAGTGGCAGTTAGTAATGTGGTTTCCTTCCTTGTATTTGAATTAAAAAGTTTGATTCAGATATCATCTAAAATATATTTTAAAGAAATAAATGAATTGTGCTGATGGAGTGCCGCAGTCTGGCTGGGCACAAATGCCGCAGTCTGGCTGGGCACACAATCACGAGCCACCACACAGCTTGTAGATTCAAACAGCAACTCTTTATTCCCAAACTCACACCAGCCGTCTACAATCACGTTCTGGGGAAATCCACATTCTCTGCCCAAATCCACTCCCACTGGGCTTCTGTCTCCCAAAAAATACTGTCTGAATCCCTTGAGAACTCAAGGGGAACTCAGGCAGCAGGATATGCCCTATTCCCAGCAGGAATAATCTTAAACCTGGAACGCCCTAAACCGGATTATCCTAAACCGGGAACACCCTAATCCCGGATCCGCCCTGGTCCTTGAGCAAGGTCACCTAACTGCAGTGTCACTGCAAAATGTCCTATTTCCACGAGTCCTTCCACTAAGCAACATGGGGTATGCTGGCAAGGAAATTGTCATACCTACTTGGCTAATGGCTCCCAGCAATGGAGGTTCAACTCCATAAATTTATTAAAAGTCATTTAACTTTTCATCTAAAATTTAGGGTGAATTGTGAATTCTGTAGTTTGTAATAACCTCAATACATTTTTTTTAAAGATAGAGTGAGAGAGGGAGGGAGGGAGGGAGAGAGAGAGAATTTTTAATATTTATTTTTTAGTTTTCGGCAGACACAACATCTTTGTTTGTATGTGGTGCTGAGGATCGAACCCGGGCCACACGCATGCCAGGCGAGCGCGCTACCGTTTGAGCCACATCCCCAGCCCCATAACCTCAATACATTAAAAAAAAAACCCAAAACTTAAAAGCAATACTTAAGGACCTCACTGGATGGCTTAACAGCAGAAGTCAGGGTTAGTGCTTGAAGAATGGTCAATAGAAACCATTCCAACTAAAGCCAAGAGAATAAAAAGAATGTGAAATGCTGGGTGCAGTGGCAACACCTATAATCCTAGAGACTCAGGAGGCTGAGGCAGGAGGATCACAAGTTTGAGGACAGCCTCAGCAACTTATTGAGGCCCTAAGCAACTTAGTAAGGCCCTATCTCTAAATAAAATATAAAAAGTTATGGGGATGTGGCTCAGTGGTTAAGTGCACCTGGATTCAATCCCCAGTACAAAAAAAGAAAAGAAACTAAAAACAAAGAAAGCCAGAGCAGAGCCTGAGAGACACGTGGGACCCAGTCTAAAAACACACATATGGAAGCCTCAGAAGGCAGGGGAGTGGCAAGAAGCCATATTTAATGAAATAATGGCTGAGAATTTTCCAAAACTGATGAAAGACACCAACCCACAAATCTTAGCACACTCCACATGGAGTCAAAACAAAAAAGACACTTAAAAAACCAAACTGTTGAAAGCCCTCAAGACAGCCGGGGGAAAAGGAGTTATGTGTAAACTTTGAAGGAGCCGCAATAAAACCAGGGCCTGATTTTCCAGTGGGGACTGTGGAAACGGAAGACAGCGGGATAAAGCTCTAATGGGCTAAAAATCCCCCCCCCCACTAACCTAAAATTCCCGCCTCAGGGGAATGAATCTCAACCATGAGGGCAAAATAAATCCTTTTAGACAAAAGCTGAAGAGAATTTGGCACCAACACACTATGGTACCAAAAATATTAAAGGAAGTACTTCCAGACAGAAGAAAAATGCCCCAGATAGAAGCGTAGAACCCAAGTAAGGACAAAAGTAACAGGTAGGGGCTGGGCTGTGACTCGGCGGCGGTGGAGCTCTTGCCTGGCATGTGTGAGGCCCTGGGTTCGATTCTCAGCACCACATATAAATAAAGGTCCATTGACAAAAAACAAAACCAAAAAAAGTAACAGGTAAATATGGAGACAGATATAAAAGAATGCTCTCTAAACAACAGTAATAGTGTGCTGGTGACATACGCTCATCTGTTGTATGAAATACATCTCGCTGGTGGAAGGAAGTGGAATTATGTACAACTTGTAGATGTTTACATGGAAAGGGGTAAAAGTACTAATTTAACAAAAGTAGACTAAGTCATGGGTAAATAGTGTATAGTACAAATGAGGTTATCTTAAAAGTCCAAGATTCGTGGAGGACATGAAAATTTTAAGAAGTTCAATTTAAAGAAAGCAGGGCAAGAGGACTAAAGGAACTAGGAGGAGAGCAAAAGGTCAGCTGTAAAGTCAACATCCTCAGTGATTCCATGAAGTGTCGACCAGGGCCACAAGCCAACCCCGGGAGCCTCCCCACCGCTTAAAGAAAGCAGGGCCCAGTACTGTATGTGCCACATGCAAGAGCCCTGGCACATGGGACGTTGTATTCAGCTCAAGAATGCACATTCTTTTCAAATGCACATGGACCTTTTAGCAAAATGGGCCACATGGTGACCTCTAATGCCAGCTTCAGCCAATTTCAAAGGAAGGAAATCATAGGAAGTATGTTCACTTATCGTGGTAGATTAAACTAGAAACCAATACGTGAAAGATAGCAAGAAAATCCCCAGGATAAGGAGACAAGCACTTTCCCCATCCTGGAATTAATTCTTTTTTAATTTGACAAACACTGGTGCTTATTATGTAGCAATAACTCTTCCAAGCATTTTATATATATCATCGACTCAGTCTCCTTAACAATCAATCCAATTAGATGGAGACTGTCATTCCCATTTTGAGGCTGAGGAAACAGGCACCTGGAGGTGGAATTTGCTTAAGGTCTTTAGGGAAGGTAGCAATATCCGGGTGGTGCTCTGCAATCTTGAGATGGGTGCCTGCTTTTCTCATTAGTCATCTTGGTTCCCACCTCTGACAGCCAAGGTAACTAGGCTGCCAGGTGAGCAGAGGTCTAGCAGGAGCGCACATCTTGCGTTTGCTCTCTGGGGCGAGTCTCCTGCAAACGAGCAGAAGGCAGAGGCCCCAGGCCCAGACAAGCCCTGCAGCCCCCAAGACCACCACCTTCTGCTGAACCCCCCTGGCTCGCTTTCACGCCACCAGACGGTGCCGTTTTAAAACGACCAGCAGGCGGCGCAGGCTCTCCTCCTTAAGGCGCCACTTCTGCAAACAGGGCTGGGCCAGCTGCAGGACCTCGGCAGTTTGCGGAGCTGTCAGCTCCGATCAGCAGCGTCGCCTGCTTCCTTCCTCTTTATCAGATCTGTCAGGGCTGCTGTGTGTTGTGAAGGCACCTCCGGCCTCCTTCCCTCCTTCCTGTGTCGAACGGACGCTCGTCGGCGCTGCCACTCCTCGACACCTCCGCGCCTCGGGCCGGGGCTGGGCGGGACGCCGATCGCACCCTGGGGGAGGGCTGCGCCCCGCTCGGAGGTCAGGTCGCCCGCGGGCTTTGGCTGCCGCAGCCCCGGACCCTTCGCGCTTCTGCACACCCCGCGCTCGCGGCCTGCGGCGCACAGCTGGAGAAAGCGCTTCGCTGGCAAAACTACCAGGTCTGGGTGGCAGCTGGGTCGCCGCCGGGCCAGGGAGGCCGCGGCGGCTCAGTTCCGAAGGGCTCCTCGCGCGCCTCCCCTAGCGCTCCCGGGGGCCCCCGAGCGCCGGTTCCCACACAGGTGGAAAGTGCACCCGCAGAGCAGGTGACTCCAGATAGCCAGCAGTGTCCCCCGGAAAGGAGGCAGACAGGGGCCCAAGGGGGACAGGCAGGCCCCGCCCCGGGAAGAGGCCACTGCGCAGAGAGAGGATGGCGACATTAGGCTGCCGACTGGGAAAACTTCCCCGCCAGGCTGAGTCGCATCCCTAGGAAAGAGGTGGCCTTGGAGCATCATTTAGGGGAAAGAAGGGACAACCGATGACACATCGCTCATCTCATGTCATAAAGTAAGAAATGAGTAAACCTCAGTTTCTTCAAGCGTTCCTGGGTCAAATAACAAAAATAAATTATTTTCGTTAAATGCCACGTTCCAGCTACTGTGCTGAGTTTTTTTTAAAAGCATATTTCAGTATTTTAACGTTCTTAACCATCTATTGGAGGATGGACGATCATTATCCCTCTTCTTTTTTAATTTAGGAAACTGATGTATAGGGAGGTTAAATAATTTGCCAAGGTCTCACAGCCAGGAATGGGCTGAGGTCATCTGGCTCTTGAGCTTGCATTGGGCACTGAGTTCAGTGCTGTCACCTCCCCTGTGTTGGGAGTGGCTCCTGTGGCCACTGGCCTGTAGAGGAGCCGCCTGCGGCTCCCACGTGGACTTTCCTAGCAGGGGTTCAGGAGCCTGTGGGGGGTGCAGGAAGGACTGCAGTTTTCATACCACTGCCAAGTGCAGAAGAAGGGGTCCCGTTTGGTTGTGAGGGGACTTTGCCAGGCCAGGGAGAGCAGACTCCCTGTCCCCCTTTTCCCCAAAGCTCAGAGATGGCCTTTCAATCCCCAGTTATCTGCAGAGGTCACTCTAACCCAGCAAAATCCTAATCATGGAAGGGACAGGGGAAGAGAAGCCTGGGGCCCTTTTTACGTCCTTTTTTCTTTGAAAACACTTAAAAAAAACTAGTTTCATTTCATTCTCTTAAATATTTAACTGTAAAAAAAAATTATTCCTAAATTCTACAGATTCTTCAAGAGCTCCGTGGCCCTTACAAGAACCTTGAGGTTGCCTACTGTGTGTTTATTTTTGATCAGGAAATGTGCATAAATCTAAAGGAAGTGGAGCCCAAGTCCCTGACCCACACTACAGAGCTGATAGTCAATGGTTTTGCTTTTTAATGGAATATTTCTGCAATGTTCTAGAGTCACCTTTCTATTTAATTTTGGACATCACCTCTCATTATCTGATGCTTAGACATTCTGGTGACAGCAAGCTGGGTGTACTGCCACATCCTTGTCCCATGAACAACCTAAGGATGGACGACCTGCTCACGGCTCTGTAGTTGGTTAAGTGCAGAGTGGGGGCTCCTAGGATATGTTCTCAGGAAAGGCAACGTATTGGCACAAATGTGACGGCCATCCAGTGAGGACAGAGTTGCCACTGGAACCACATCTGTATCTTTGTCCTCTCTTGTTGGCTTTCAGGTGGTTCCCAGACTTCATAAGGATTGGGTTTAACAAATAATCTGTGTGTGCGCGCATGGGTGCACGCGGGTGTGCACATAGGCTCACAGTGCGGGAGACGAGCCCAGGGCTTGACAGTCGGGAAGCCCACATTCCCCAGCCATCCAACCATCCTGGTGCCCAGGATCTTGATCTCATGTTTAAAAGTATTTTCGTCTGGGGCTGGGGATGTGGCTCAAGCGGCAGCACGCTCGCCTGGCATGCGCGGGGTGCTGGGTTCAATTCTCAGCACCACAAAAAATCAAATAAAAGATGTTGTGTCCACCGAAAACTGAAAAATAAATATTAAAAAAATTTTTAAAAAGTATTTTCGTCTAATGTTAAAATACACACAGTAACTACATGGGATGCTCCAGTGTTTAAAGGTAACACAGTTGTCGCATGCATCCCAGGTGCCAGGCACTGGCAAGGCAAGCTGTGCCTCCGGAGGCACGTGACATCTGCTTTCCAGGAGCTCAGAGGATCACTTGGGGGAAGAGACATAAACACAAATAACCAGGCGACTAAAAGCAGAGGGTGAGACAGGGTCCCAGGAGAGGTGAAATGCTCCTCCTTCATTCACCCACAAATACTTGTGGACAGATCTTGGCGGATTCATAGAGGAAACTTTTTGTTAGGAAAATCAGAACACCAAGGAGCCTTTTTGTTTTGTTACAGGTTTTTAAATGTCGAAGGGATTATCAAAGTCATTCTGCTCTTTGGAGAAGTTCTGGAAAGTACAGAACAAAGTAAAAGAAATGGAGCATATTTCTCCCCAATTCACCTCTCAGAGGTAACCAATTCATATGGAGTACATTTTCCAGTCTTATTGGTTACAGTTTTTTTTTTTTTAATAGCTTATTTTCTTACTGGGCATGGTGGCACGCACACCTGTAATCCCAATGGTTTGGGAGGTTGAGGTAGGAAGATCTCAAGTTCGAAGCCAGCCTCAGACACTTAGCAAAGCCCTAAGTAACTCAGCGAGACCCTGTCTCTAAGTAAAATATAAAAAAGGGCTGGGGATGTGGCTCAGTGGTTAAGTGCCTCTGGATTCTACTTCTGGTACCAGAAAAAAAGAAAAAAAAAAAAAAACCAAACAGAGAACTGTAGCTTACTTTCTATCATGAATCTAAAAGATTATAAGCATTTCCCTGAATCATCTGGGACACTTGATTTTGTTTTCTTTCTTAGACAACTCAAAGTTATATTACCTTGAGTTACAATCGTCTGCTTAATGTAATTGTACAATTTAAAGAAAGGCACAGTCAAGAGATATTTAAGAGGACACATCTAGGTTGAGCTGAATTTAAATCATTCTCCAAATACTACATTCTGTCTTTGCATTGCAATCACTTTGTCTAAAGGCACACAAAAATTAATTAATTGCTTTTAATATGTGACTATGAAATATCAATCCTAGTGTCTCCAATAAAGAATAAAAAATGTTTTCATAGCATCAAGGTAATTAAAGTCATTTGTCAAGACAGTACCCATTGAGACTTATTAGCACTTACAACTAATCCATTATAAACAGAAGCTAATCTTAAAACACAATTCTAGAAAAGTGCAGTCATGCTAAGAACAGATAGGAAGGTAGAAGCCAGTCAGGTGGCACACGCCTGTAATCCCAGCGGCTCAGGAGGCTGAGGCAAGAGGATTGGGAGTTCAAAGCCAGCCTCAGCAACTTAGCAAGGTGCTAAGCAACTCAGTGAGACCCTGTCTCTAAATAAAACACACACACAAAAATGGGCTGGGGATGTGGCTCAGTGGTTAATTGCTCCTGGATTCCATCCTTCGTACCAAAAAAAAAAAAAAAAAAAAAAAAAAGTACAAAGACCTCACAGCAAACACCTGCTAAGCAACACTGATTTTATACCATAGATCTATACAAATAAATAAATAAATAGATGAAATCCTGTCTTTTCTTCTTGTATGGATGCTTAGATTTCTTCCACAAATAATGAAATGCTTTATTTCATGCACTTCAGTAGAATGAATTCCTTAGAAAAAGACTAGAAAAAGTTGATAATCAACTCGAAGGTTTTAGGTCTTTTTTTTTTTTTTCCTTTTTCTACTTCTATCAATTTCTTGATGTGTTTAACCTAAGGAGGAAAATTTTGTCGGGAAATTGAGCACCCGAGTCTAGGAGTGGCTTGGAGAACTCTGACAAATGACGCGTAGCTCGTGCTGTGTTCTGTTCCCGCCTCTCCTTGGTTTCAACCTCCCAGGGCAAGTTACTTCTCTATTGGAGCAGTCTAGAAGTTTTCAGCCTCCTTTTTGGCTCTTACCAACTTGTGGCAGGCAATGGCTCTGATGACGTTTACACCAACCCTCTAGTAGCAAGCTGGTTGCTGAGTTCCTCCGCCTTCCCAACAGCCCGCCTCTCAGCATCCTTGTCTCTTTTCAAGGTCTGACTTGTCAACCTTCTCACTTATTATTATTGTGTTTCGCACTGTGCAATTGAACCCAGAGGTACTTTAGCACTGAGCCACATCCCCAGCCCTTTTAATTTTTTTTATTTTGAGATACGGTTTCACTAAGTTGCTTAGGGCCTCTCTAAATTGCTGAGGCTGGCCTCAAATTTATGATCCTCCTGCCTCAGCCTCCTGAGTTGCTGGGATTACAGGTGTGCACTCACCCTTTTTCTGTTTAACAGGGAGTTCAACTCTATCTTTGACTCCAAAGTGCTGGGTGAGCTTCTTCCAGTGGGTTTCGTTGAAGGACTATTCACTCTGAGATCCTTTTTCATTCTTCAATTTATCTTTTCTGGAGCATTTTCTCTTTTTCCCTCTGAATCTTGAGGTTTTATGTTCAGAATGGTTTTGTATGCAATTCGTGAAATTTCTTCCACAAATTTAAGGGCATTCTGAAGGGCACTCTTCAGAGGCATCTGCACCGGCCTCTGTCTCCATTTCTGGTCTATCTGCTGGGAGACTGGAGATCTCTGCTTCTCTCCGGGTCCCGCCCTCTTCATCTTCCTCCAAGTTAAGGCCCGACTTCTCCAGGGTGGCTTCATCTTCAGAATTCACCAGTCACTTCCGTGTTGGCCGGGAGGCAGTCCTCTGCACACCTTTGCCTTGGTTGGGAAGTGACCTCCCAGGGTCCCTCTCATGCAGGACTTCCGATGGCCATAGGTTGTTTACCCAGGGCTTCCAGTCACAGGGATCCCCAGGATCCTCGATCTCTCCTGACGCAGGACGTTGGGGCTATTGCTGGCTTCCCCTACACATGTAACCCCAGTGGTCATCTTTGGGCATTTATCATTGGCCGTATTTCAACATCTGGGCTTCAGAGCAAATCAGCAGAAACATGAATCAAAAGTGTGAACAGGGGCTGGGGCTCAGTGGCAGAGCGCCTGCCTCGCTTGTGTGAGGCACTGGGTTCAGTCCTCAGTACCACAGAAAAATAAAGATATTGTGTCCATCTACAACTAAAAAACTTAAAAAAAATTAAAAAGTGAGCATTTGAAATACATTTATAAGTATCACCAAATTATTTTCCAAAAAAAGTTTCCTATGCAATGTTTTTTAAGTGCACAGAAACTTGGATTCATTTATTTATTTTTTTAAGCACTTTGATAAATATTGCCAGTGGCTTGCAGACATATTTCCCAGTATGCATACCCCTGGCACCTGGGCACATGCCATCTTTCTGTGCTTTGGCTACGGAAGAGGGGTATCTTTTCTGACTTAATGTTATTATTATTGCACTTTGTTGACTCTTAGAGAGATTGCAGCTTCTCCCTCTCCCAGATGTTTGCTGGTCATTTATATGTGTATTTGTTTTTAGTGGTGCTTGATTCGAACCCAGAACCTCACAAAGGCCAATAGTCTTTGCTTTTCCCCCTGAGTTACATCCCCAATCCCAGCCATTACATTACATTACTTTAGACACCTTTGGCTTTTTTATTGATAGATCTGGGTTCTGTATAAAGTAAGGATTCCAGCCATCTGCTTTTGCTATCTGCCGCAAACATGTGCCCAGTTGTTTGCTCTTGAGTTCTGCTTCTGTGTTTTAATCACACCGGAATTTTTTATTTTTATGTGGCACAGCTCTGTCAAACATTTCCTCTGTGGTTTCTTCCACAGCTTTGAAGCTTAGAGAGCCCTTGGCCATGTGAAGATCAGTGGGTGAGGGGAGTTCCCAGGTGAAGAATGCCATGGGGACTTGGCCCCGGGGGCCAGAGGTGACAATGTATCCAGGAGCATGAAGGCTTGGACTTGTGCTGGGGACCCCTCAGGGACACTGTGTAAGGCTGCACTGTGGGGTCATGAGCAGAGGGGGAGGTGCGGAAGAGTCTGAGCCAGGGGATGGAGCTGGGAAGGGCTGGAAAACAGAGGTGGTGGCTTCACGAGGAAACCTGACCCAGGGGCCACCATGAAACCCGAAATTACTCATTGCAACTTGACAGATCTCCCCAGTCTCCCGAGGGTGCAGCTGGTTTGGGGAATGGAGGGTGAGGTTTCTGTTCAGATTCAGCACCAGGAAGGATCCTCCAACCCGCAAATTTCCTTCTTCCTTCTCAGCAAATTGATGCCCACTGCTTGCCGATCACTCCCTGTGGTTGCCACCGTCGCCCCCTGCTGGGCGTGGCTTTCCCCTGCTGGGCGTGGCTTCCCCTGCTGGGCGTGGCTTTCCTGCTGGGCGTGGCTTCCCTCCCAGCCTGGCTGCCTAGGGCACGTTGCCAAGAGACCTCCACTTTTCTGCCCTAATGAAAACGGTAGTTTCAATGAGGGGCTCTGCTGGAGAAACCGCGCTTGAACAATCAGTAAAATCTCTGGGAAGGACGTCTTCTGGGTGGCCGCGTTTTGGGTGAATAAATAGCTTCCTCCTTTGAGGTCACCTTGTGGAAAGGTATTATGCTTCCTGGTCCTTTTTCATTCTCTTTGACAAGACAGTAGGATTCGTTCTTCAACGATATACTTAAATGTTTTTAAACTACCCTTAATCCCTGCCTCCCAACACAAACATTCCCCTTTCCTCCGCCTTCCCTGCGCCTGCCTGCGGTTTGCAGGGCTGCAAATCATTTGTCCTGATTTTCCTGAGCGCGGCCCCTTCCCTGAGCACAGCCCGGGCCTGTGCCTCTAGATTTTCCTAGGGTGAGAGTGAAACGATCACTTTAAAACATTTGAAAGTTGAAACAAACTTTTCTTTTCTATTGAAATATACAATATTTAAATATTGAGACCCAATAATCTGTATGGCGGGAGCGCACCCATCAGAAACAGGATGGATTTTGGCAAACTAAGCACAGCCATTGCCAGCCCCCAGACCAGATGAGGGGACGTTACCAGCCCCCCCACACACACACACACACATAACTTTCCTGCTGCAAAAGTAGCCACCGCCATCATGACTTCAACATCACACATTAATTTCGAGTGTTTTTGACCTTTGCATCAATAAAATCCTGACCCGTGTCGCTGGGTGTCTGCTGTGTGTGCCCCACAGCATGTCACTCTGCTAAGCAGTAGCTATGACCCTCACTGCCATGGCGTACTCCCTTGGATGAGGCGTCTATTTTACCCATCACTGTGAACAAATCACCCCCAACCTGGTGACTCTCTCAGGTGTCCCTGGGTAAGGAATGCCAGGGTGCTTAGCTGGGCAGCTCTGGCTAAGAGTCCCCCACGAGGTTGCAGTTGAGAAGTCACCCAGGGCTGCGGCCACCTGGTTGGGGCTTGAGGATGTCCATCCCCAAGATGCATGGCCATGGGCAGGAAGCCACTCGTCTCCACAGGGCTCCCTCCAGAGCCACTTGACATGGCAGTGGGCTTCCCCAGAGTAAGTGACCAAGAGACCAAGGCAGAAGTGGCCACATCCTTTATAAGCTGCCCTTGGAAGTCATACCTGGTCACTTCCATAATCTCCTCTTAGTCACCAAGCCAGCCCATTCAGGATGAGAGGGGACTGTACCAGGAGGTGGGGACTTGCAGGCTTTTTGGAAACTGGCTGCCACTTTCTATCTGTTGTTAGAGAATCACGTCCAGTACCTCCCTTCACACTGCCCCGTGTAAGTCATTCACTACTGTAGTTGACGTCGACGTGAACGTCTCACGCACGTGGCTCCCGGTTAGTGTGTGGTTCTGAGAAGTCCGCCTGCGCCTGGAATTCCTGCGTCAAAGGACCTTGACCTGTTTGTGACCAGTGCTGCCCAGAGGACAATCAATGTTCAGTGCTACCCGCAAGGACCTGGTAGACCAAGTCACTTCAGCTACTAATGCCACCAGACAAGACATTGTACAGGGAACTTGAGTGGCCCTCACTCTTGAGCACAGACCCCATGGGCACAGTCACCGTCTGGGCTGCCCTGCAGGACACCTGGGAGCACGGCTGTGGGGGACCTGGAGACTCTTCTCAAGAGGCCCCGAGTCGTCGGTCCTCTGGACGTTTTGAAACCAAACTGGCCTTAAAGTCACACTTCGGTCACCTCATGGAAAGGTAGCGAGGAGAGGCGAAGAGAACGGGAATCTGTCAGAAGCAGGGCTTGGGTTCAGTTTTAGCTCAACCTCAAACCTGCTGGCACAGCGAGGACCAGACCGCCAAACTCCAGGCAGTCATGAGGGTTAAAGTGACAGTGGATGAAGCTCTGGGGCCACCTGAGCTCTGTCCTCTCCCATCTCCTCTTTCTTCTTGGTAAATGAGGTTGGCACAATTGGCACTCACTGGATGGACTATGACACTGTGTTCTGTTCTTGGTTTCTCCTGGAGGAAAAGAGGAAAAGTGCAGAGTTTTGGGTTTTTGTTTTGTTTTGTTTTGCAATTATAACAGTGATGCCTAGAAAAATTTGGAAACTGTGGGAAAGTACGAAGAAGGAAATAAAGGTTGCCCACAATTTCACGCCTCAGATCTGCCACTGTGAATGTGTGGGTGTGCCCCCTCCAGGGTGTCGGGCCACTTATTTTCAGAATTCTAAGGTGTGGCTCCAGGGTAGTGTGACAACTCTGCCCAGGCCCCCATGGTGTGGGGGATGTGGTGGGCTCTGGCGTCCACCCCATTCCCACGGGTGATGGGTGCCCCTGAATGGGCCCCACTTCGTGTTGCACAGGTGGGAGGAGATAGGATTTCAGGTCTCAGTCCTCACCATCTGCAGGTGGCAAGACCAAGGGCCTGAGGGACACAGGACTGTTCTTTGTTACCCCCTCCCCCCTTCCTCTGCAAGGTCCTGGCCCTTCCTGTTCTGGCCTCAGTTTCCTCATCTGTTGAGTGAATGTTGGGCCTCCATGTCCAGGTCAACACTGTGACAGAGAAAGGGCTTTGCAGCTTGCAGAGGATTATGCGTGTGTATGTCTTCATTTCTCCTAAGAGGAGAAGAGAGCAAACCTTCTGCCACTGCAGAGCTGTCTCTCTGCCTGTCAGCTGCCTTGTTGGCCAGCCTTTCCTTACTGTAACAAAAGCTTTCAACACCAGCTTATAAAGACAGAAGGTTATTCTGGTTCACAGTTCTGGAGGTTTCAGTCTGATTCATTGACCTCGTTGCTTTTGGACCTGTGATGCAGCAAGTCACGGCAGCAGCCCATGGCAAAGCAAAACTGAAAACAACAACAACGACAAACATGTCATTTCGTAGCTGGGAAATAGAAAAGAAAGAAGAGACCCGGATCCCACAGTCCTCTTTGAGGGTCAGCTCCCTAGTGACCCGAAACCTCCCACTAGGCCCCACCTCTTCAGTTTTCACCTCCAGTAGTGTCACCAGCTGGGGACCAGGCGTCTAGCACATGAGCCTCAGGGAGACATCCCAGACCTAAATGTAGCACTGCTCTGACGGCCCTTGGGTCAGACAAGCTGTAGTGAGCCTGAGAGGCAACCAGGCACCAGCGGCCTGGGAGTCAGTGCAACAGAGGTGTCATGGCATATCACCAGGGGAGGGGACTGCCAGGCTGAACCCCCAGCTCTTCACTCACTGGCTGTGTGACCCTGAGCAACTTAAGTGCTCTGTGCCTCGCTCATCCCAAAACCAAAAAGACAGTGATGATGTGGGGGTTAAACTGTATTCAGATTAAATAAGTTAATGTGCATGAAGCCCTTAGGGCAGTGGTTGGCACATAGTAGATGCTACATAAAGATGATGATAATAATAATAATAATAATAATAATAATAATAATTATTATTATTATTATTCCTGCACTGCCCTGAGATTCGGCACTACTAGAACTGTAAATGGATTCTCCAAACTCAGGCACGTTTGACATGTGACCATTTCTCCTGCCCCACTCAATCTCCCTGGAGCAAGCCATAGTGGAGTTCGGTCGGTGACCTTCCAGACCATTCTCTAGAAACACACAGAGGGTTGGTTTTCTTTTTGGAGCATCATGGCACAGGTGGCCCTTGCTCCTTCATTCCCAGTGTCATGCCATCAGCTCCTCTTGGTGGGTCAGCAGAGCCAGGGGCTGTTCCTCCATTGTGAGGCAAGGCAGCCTTGGTTCACCTAGACCCAGAGGAGACCAGGCTGGGCTTAAAGACACAACAGCAGACCAAAAAGCCACTTAGCTGTGACTCCTTGGGTCTGTTTGTTTTGGAGGGGAGCTGGTGAGCAGGAATTCTTGGCTTCTGTCACCGGTGGAAGCTCTGGCGCAGGAGGGACGCTGCCGGTGGGGCGGGGACAGGGGGCAGGTGTGTGCCTAGCCTCGGAGGGAGCCAAGAGTCCGGGGGACGGAGGAGAGGCAGGCGCACGGTGGTCCCTGGTGTGCCCGGCCCTGGTTCCAGGCGAAGCTTCTGTGCACGCCCACACCTTCCCAGGCCACCTCCTGCCTCCCCTGGTGACAGAACCTGCATCTTCCCTCGGCCAAGCTCAGGGGTGAAGCGCTGGCCTCCGCCTCGCAGGGTCCCGTTTTCTCTCATCCACCTCCAGCTTTCCTTCCCCGCCACCACCCTGGTGACCAGCTGTGACTCCAGGGCCCCACACCACAGGCAGCGGCCAAACCGCATCCCCTCCTGGGCGCAGGGCGGGCTGGGGCTCGGAGTGTGGCCGGCCCCACGCTCCCCCTCCCCCTGCTCTGGCTCCCGCCTCCTTCCCTCCCTCTCTCCCTCACGCGGGCCCTCCCTAGGGCCCTGCCAGCGGGGACACAGAGGCGACGTCGGGGGCTGCTCCATTTGCTGAGTCCCAGCCAGACAGCGCGCGGACGATTTGCAGGGTCCCGGTGGTGTCGGCAATGGCCTTGGCCGCAGCCCTGGGGCGCCCTGCGGGGACCCTTGGCTGGGATCGGCCCTCCCGGGGGGAAACGAAATGAACGTGGTGTGCGCGTGGAAAGGAGCGTGCGTAGGTCTGCGTGTGCATGTGCGTGCGACAGCGACCGTGTCTTGTGCCAGGCCAACCTCCTTCCACCCCGCGCCTGCCCCGTGGGAGGGTTCAGCAGGGACAAGGAGGTGGCCCCAGGTGCTCCCTGCAGGTGCGTCCTGGGGCGCCCAGCTGAGCCCCCAGTGTGGCTGCGTCTGTCCCCTGCTGCCCGAGGACCCTGATTGCGAAGGCCCCTCCTGCGTGGCCCGAGACCTTTGCCTCTTAGGTTTTGACCCCCCACCCCCACCCCCCACCCGGGCCACCGCAGTCACCTTTTCTTCTGAGAGCAGCTCTTCCTGTGCGCGTGCCCGTGTGTGCCAGCGCGCGCCTCGCACCCGCGCCGACCCGTTTCCCGCGTCCCCGACGGTTCCCAGACTTTCCGGAGTCGTCCCCGTTAGCGCCCCAGCGCTGCCCATAAAACACCACTTCGCTCTGTTTTCTTTGCCCCGTTCCCCTCGCGGCCCCTCCACCCCGCAGCCCGGCTTTCTCCGCTGCGTTTGGCCAGAAACACAAAATAAACACAGCCACCGCGCAGAGGAAATGACCTTCGGGTTCTGGGGGCCTTTTTAATGGGGTCTGAGCGCTGCTGACAGTTCCTCGCTTCCCGTTTTACCATTTCGCTCTGCTTGGGAGCCGGGGTCCCAGGCCAGGGTGTCTGGGGGCCCCTAGCAAAGCCTCAAGGCAGAGAGCAGGTCCCTGCCGCCACCCAGGTCCTCCTGGCCTGGTCCCAGCTTCCCTCTGCCTGGGGACACCCACTGCGTCTCAGAGGTTTGTCTCTGAAACTAGGAACAGTGTAGACACAGGGCTCCCCCTTGTCCCTGTCCTGAAGGGCTCCCCACAGGAGCAGCTCCTTGGGGCCTGGCAAAGGTGGAATGAATGAACCACCGGACCACAAGCCCTGCAGGGCAGTTTGTGCCTGAGAGGGTGGTGACCCCAGAAGACAGTCGTCGGTCATCTCAGAAGGAGAAGATCAGATGTGGGAGGTGGCCCCTTCTTCCCCCTGTCTTCTTAGGCAGATGCCATTTACCTTTGAAACTTCACTTTTTCCATCTGGGAAATGGGGGCATGGCCTGCTCTGTGAAGGTCAGAGCCTAAGGCTGGAGGGAAGGCGCTCTGTGCAAGGTCAAGTTTTGAGCAGAAAAATCAAGCCAGGGCGGAGCCACCCAGGATGAAGGCTTCTCTCCTCCATGTCTCCTGTGAGGTGAAAGGCTGCAAGTCACTCACCAAAGCTCTGGGGTTTCCAGGATCTTGTTGGCTTTATTCTCCATTTTGCTTGTTACTAGACTGTACTGAGGGGGATATTTTAATAAATGCATATAAATAAAATAAGATTAATAATAGCCTCTGTTTATTGAGCTCTTGCCTGTCACAGGCTATGGGGATGATAAGTGTGTCCATTTTGTAGGTGAAGAAACTGAAGCCCAGAGAGGTCAAATGACCCCCTCAAACTCACAAAGAAAGGCTGAGATAGGCTGGGCCCAAGGAAGACTGACCCCAGTGGGGAATATTAGTCCCTAAGTGGACTGTGGTCGTGGCCACACCTGGGCCAGCAGAATAAAGGATTCAGAGCAGCTTCCTCACAAGGGGAGACTCAGCCCAAAGCGCATTGCTGGGGACAGAAATTATGACATCATGTGGAAGAGTAAGGGATTTGCTGTAGGCAAAATCTGGGCTTGCGTCCCAGCTCTGCCACTTGCTGGCTGTGTGTCTTTTGGGAAAATCCTTCCACCTCTCTGGGCCTGAATCTGGTCACCTGCAACAGGAATGAGAACTGGCTTCCTTGTGGGCTTTTGTGGACTGACTGTGTTGCAGCCATAAAAACACCACGTAAACTGTAAAGTGCTGTGAATTTGTTCCTGAATCAAGCACCTAGGGTGCAGCCGCTTCCATGCCACGCTCCTCTCCAGGAAACACCAGACGTTTCCCGCTGCCTGGGGTTACGTGCGGGGCTTGGGGCCTGACCAGCAACCACATCAAGAGAGGTGGGGCGAGCCCAATGAGCACAGGTACAGGAGGGCGTGACAGCTGGCTTGGCGGCTGGGCTGTTGAGCCAGGTTGCCGGCAGAGGCCTCCCCAAGCAGTGACCTTGGAACTGAGGCCAACAGGGGAGAGGTCAGGTCTTTAGGAAACGCGTGGTGGTTGAGGGACAGCCTCGAGGAAGGGGACAGCTGGAGCAGTTGAGGAACAACAGAAAGCTTTGCCCTCTGTGCAGCGCTTGCGGGGTGAGGACTTGCACACAGGGCTCGTCCCTGTCCTTCCTGGGCTCTTGTTGGGGATCATAGACGCTCAGGGCAGAAGTTTGCTCAGAGATTAAGGGCTCCATCCCTGTGTCCCGGGACTGAATCCCCTCTGTGGCCTCCCTGCCGGACAGCTTCCAGCCTCAGCAGATCCTCCCTGGTGACGGGGCACTTACTCCCTACACTTCAAAGTGGTAAAAAGCAAAACCCTTTTTCGTCTCTCCCCCTCCCCCAGTCTCCCCCTCATCAGCTGGGTGCAGTTTCTTCCTTCCCAAGGGAAGCCGCACATGCTGGTGTCCGTGTATCAGGGACCCATCTCCATGCTGACACAGAAAACTCAACTCCATTCTTTCTCCCTTAAAAAATTTTTTTTTCTTGGTACCCGGGACATTAACCCAGCGCTTCACCACTGAGCCACACCCACAGCCCTTTTGTGTTTTATTTAGATTCAGGGTCTTGCTGAGTTGCTTACTGGCCTTGAACTTGCAATCCTCCTGCCTCAGCCTCCTGAGCCGCTGGATTACAGGCGTGTGCCACTGTGGCCAGCTTTTCTCATTTTTAAAAATCAAAGATTAAAGACAGTTTTATTAAACTCTCAGAATATCTTGGTGCCCAGGGCAGCCGCGCAGATATCATCAAGGGTTTGTGATGGAGGGTGAGTCTTCTCAGCTCAGATCCTTGGCCCCACGCCCATGCTGACCACCGTGGATGGGTTTTCTGCACACACCTGGACCTGGTCACCTTCACAAGAACATACACAGGGCACGTGGTGCCACCTTGGTCTCCCTGCTGCTCGGGACCACGAGAGGTGGAGATGCCATGCTCTTCTGCCAACTGCCCACTAAAAGGTGTCTGTCACCCTCAGCATTCCTCTTTGAAATGAGGCAGCAGTGGTCACTGTGGCACAGAGGTCCTTGGGCCTGCAGGGGGAGCATTCCTGGGTGTTGGCACCCCAAGCAAGCCTGTTAAGCCCCAGCAGTCTCCGAGCCCAGCCCAAGGGGCACCTGCCAAGCTGCCCTCCAGAAGCTGGTCCTCATGCCCATTCTGGCCAGTGTGACCCAGAATCTGTTTCCTAAGAGGCTGGGCCAGGGACAGCACAACCCAGAGGGGACAAAGAGCATGGGCCAGGGAGCTGGGGCCTGGATTCCAGCCCAGCTCTGGCGCTCACCTGCTGGGCAGCCTTGAGAAAGTTGCTGGCTGTCTCTGAGCTTCAGTTCCCCACTCTGCGCGAGGGCTGCTGGCCTAGATGTTCCCAGAGGCGGAGGTCTCTCCTGGCATGTGAGCAGGATGCCAGCCTGCGAAGCTATGGGACAAGGAGCAGCCCCTGCTCTCTGGGCAGTTCTTCCTGCCATTGGCAACTGGGGCTCTGGGTTCTGGAGAACCACAGACAGACTCCTGGGGGCTGCTGGGTTTTGGGGGGTGTTCAGCTTTTGCTCCTGGACTATTTGCAGTTTGGGTGGCACTGGCCTGTCTGCTGCCCCCTCAGAGGGAAGTTGGCACTTGGGTGGGGGTTGGTGGAGGCCTGGGTCACCTAAAGCTGAGCCCAGAGTTTCAAGCTTGCAAGGGACCTCTCTGGAGTGGCTGAACTCCTACCTCGAGGTGCCAGGGAGGACTGGTATCCGCCAGTTCTGACCAAGAAAATGGGAATGTGGGTCCTTCAGACAAGAACTCCCCGCAGGGAGTGGGCTTCACAGATTGTGGGAGAACTCAGAAGTCGCAGAGAGGAGGGTCCACCCTGGAAAAATGTCCCCACCCCGGCATGGAGGGACCAGGGAGGGGTCAACAGAGCCCAAGAGGCTGGGGCCATGTGATGCCAGGCAGAGGCTTGTTGGATGGGAACGAGAATGCCCAGGAGACACAGCCACCACTGGGGACCCCTCCCGAGACAGGAGGGCAGGGGACAGCGTGCTGGCTTCTCTCCTCCTGCCTGACGGCTCTTCGTCTCCCCCAGGGCCTTGCCTTGGCAGAACCCACCGGCAAGTGCCTGGCAGGAGAGCCCAGGACACACGGCCTGCAGCCCAGCCCCCACGACACAAGGAGGGGTGCATTTGAGGGGAGAGGCCCCTGCTGGTCTAGAGACGATTTCTGTTGATGCTCTGGGCACCCAGGAGCTCACTCTTCACTCCAGAGGTGACAGCGGGGGCCCATTTTGCAGTCAGTAAAATATAAAAAGTATAAACGTTTGACTTGAAATGAGGAAGAAACTGGTTTTCCTGTGCCCCCCGCACACACCCCTAAAGTCATGGGGTTTGCCTTTGGAGCAGAAGGACCTGTGTGTGGCTTCAAGTTGTCATCTTCCAGGGATGTCCCCACTCTCCGTCACTAGGCTGTTGCCCATCCAAGGAGAAGCAGTGCTCCCGTGAACCTTGCAGCACCCCAGCTGAGTGACAGTCCCTGATGTCCCTCTCTAGCACCCACACCCCCTTCACTCAGCACTAGCCACACTATGCTAGGTGTGCAGTGCCCTGTTTGTCCCGCCTGTCAGTGAGCACAGAGCTTGGTGACCTTGACTTTGTTGCCCCTCTGCTACCACCTGCCGGGAGAGTCACCCACCGTGTGCAGGCTACTAGGTGCTCTGCCTGCATCATCTAAAGTGCCTCTCTCGGGGCCTCGAGTCCTTGGGTCCCCACTGCCCAGCTGAGAATCCGAGGTTCAGAGAGGAGAGTGCCCAAGGCCACTTGGCCAGTGAGGGGCAGAGCGAGGATTTGCACCAACCTCTTCTGGCTGAGAAGGTCTAGTTCCTCAACCACAGGCACCTGGTCCTGCCTCAGGACAGCTGGGCAGAGGCAGGATCGCATGGGGTGGCTCACGGGAACGTTTCCACTTCAGCTTCTGGAGCCCTGTCCCCACGCGCTCTGCCCAGGGCCCATGTCAGCCCCTTGCAGACAAGGAGGCCATTCCCACAGCCACTTCTCCATTCCGAAGTGACAAAGAGGCCAGGCTGGGACAGCAGTCATGACCACAGATGGACAGACGTTCCCACATGTGGAAGCGGGCTTAGCCCTGTTCTGTGGGCCTCTTTCCAATCTGTGTGTGACGTGTCCAGTCACCGTCTGGCAATCGTCCGACGTGTATGGCATTTAGTACACACAGCTCCGTGGATCTGACAACCCAGACCCTTGGATCCATGCAACAGAGGGAGAGTGGGGGAGGAGATGATGATGATGATGATGATTATTGTCCTCATTTTGGAAGTAGAGAAACTGAGGCTCGGAGAGGGCAACTGACTTGTCCAAGGTCACATGGGGGCAAATCGAGACCTAGAATCTGCCTCCTGGGTGGGCCCCTCCTAACTCAGTTTTAGGATCGACTCTTGAGAACACCTGTAAAGCTTAGAAATACACATTATTTTATCTTTGAAAATCTGCATCATTGAGAATAGACACACTACTATTTTTTACACCCGAAGAAATAAAAATGCTGTCCATGAAATTGACACAATACTTTATCTCTTGGAATTATTTATTTATTTTTACTTATTAAAAGAGTTCTTCAAGATTTATGTACATTGTATGCGGGTGCACAGATGTGTGCAATCTCACTGTTGTCCCCACGTAAAAGGAAACTGCACGTGAACATGAATTTATATAAAATAAGGTTCTCCACATTCGAAATCTGGTGCACTAGTCAAGAGGCCTGTATGGTTCCCACAATATCATCGTCAGTGCCATCAAGTGTCGGTGACAAAGGTATCTCTCCCTCTAACCTTTTGTACCCTTGTGCTCCTGTGTGCATGCAGTTCCCGCAGGCTGCCAGGGCGTGCTGGCTCGCGGGGAACAATTGTTAAGTTGTCAGGCCCTTTGCAAACCCATTTTTTAAATGCTGGTGGCTTAAAACCAGCCCCCACACCGCAGGCTCTGCAAATGCTTCTCCAACAACGTCACTGCATCTGTCTCCCACCCAGAACCAAGAGAAACTTAGGGGACCTCGGAAGGCTCCCTGTGGCCTCCCAGCCCCCTCCACCTCTCCAGCCCGGGCAGCAGCGTTTCCGTTTCCCCCGAGGGCGCCCGCAGAGCAGCTGCCGCTGGCTGCGCCCTGGCGGAGGGGCTCCGAGTTCGCTGCACCTCCTCCGCCCCGTGCCCACAACCTGCGCTTCCCGGAGCTTGAGAGAACACTCCTCCATTGTCTGCTGGGGTTTTTTCCAAGCCGCAGAATGCCCCAGGGACGGCAGGACGCACTGTAGGCCACACCCTGATTCCAGAGAGGCCAGAGGTGGAGCGCTGCTCCTATTGGTAAGGACACCTCTGGATCAGCTGGGCTGAATCCCTGCTGGCCAGCAGTGTCCTGGTCATCTTGTCTCCTGGAACCAGGGGGCCAGGCTCTCTAACTTCGAGGCTTCTCCTGGACACTGATGAAGACCGAGCTGTCCCCTCCCTGGGCTGTTCAAGGTGGTTTTCTGGGTGGGTCCTTGGACAGCCCAGATGACTGCTGAGGGTCCGAGATGCCTTCCCAGCCTCACTGGAAGCCGACTGGATTTCAGTCACAAATGGGGTTCCCAAAGCCCAGGGCGCCACTGACCTGGATGAGCTCCCAGCCAGTGTCTGGTGAGGGAAAGAGGGGCCAGGAGGAGGGCCTCACTCTGCAGGCTACCTGCCTGGCTGCCCCTTGGGAAAGCCACTTTCTGTAAAAGCCACAGGAGCAAATGAGGCACTGATCCCAAATGGCTTTGCACTTGAGGTTCACTGTGCGCATCTGTATGACCTCCCTGGAGACCTCAGGGCCATGCCTTCTGCCACGTGGCTCAGGCTGCCCTCCCTTGACCCTCCCCCCATTGGGGCCAAGGCCTGGGTCCCACCCTGGGCAGAGGGTGGCAAGGGGGATCCTGCTTCAGAGAGGGTGGGGGAAGGGAAGTCGCAGGAAGCAGAATCCAGCACTGAGGTAGATGGGAGGAGGGCAGAGCAGGCCTTAGACACAATCCCAGAGGGGGCTGCAGATGAGCAGGGGCTTGTTGAGGATGGGGAGGGGCTGGGCATCTCCCCGCGTCTTTCACTGACTGTGAGAATTTTGAGGAAAGTGAACTTGCTCCAGGTTGGGAAGCGTCTTCAACCTGGAGCTGGAAGACCTGGGCTCAAGACCCAGCTCCACCACATCCAGGGCTTCTCTTGGCCTCAGTTTCCCCAGTCGGGGAGAACCAAGATCATAGCCCTGGTCCTAGCGCAGGAGGCTGGTTTCTCACCTCCTCCACCTTGTTGGAACGTGCTCACGGGATGCGGAGCCCGTGCTCTGGGGCCAGACACTTTACATGAAATGATTCTCAGCCTGATCCCGGGACCAGCAGCACTTGGGGACTTACCAGAATTGGCAGCTTCTCAGGCTCCCCTCACTGAGTCACCAACTCTGGGGAGGCGGGCAGCAGCTTGTGACTTAGCCAGCCCTCCAGGAGAATCTGCCGGAACCTAGGTTGGAGAACCAAGGCAGGGGCTGGTGGTTCTGCTCAGGGACCCTGAGCATGCAGGGCAAAGTCCCTCATCCCAGTTGGTCCCCAGTGTCTCCAGACTTGAAGACAACTCCGAAAGACAGAATCAACCCTTTTAACGTGTGTGATTCAGTGGTGTTCAGTGTGTTTACCAAAAGGTCATGCAACTGCCTCCATCAGTTCCAGAATATTTTCATTGCTCCCCAAAGGAAACTTGTACCTTGGCGGTTATTCCTACTTACCTTGGCCATTGGTGACCACTAACCCCCCATTTTCTGCCTCTAGATTTGCCTATTCCAGACAGTTCACATACTGGAATTACACAAGGTGTGTGGTCTTTTCTTTTATGTGTTTTCAAGACTCATCCAGGTTATAACATGTATCAGTACACTCACCCATGAAACATATTTCATTCCTTTAAGAAATATATCTTTTTTTCAATACTGAGGACTGAACCCAGGGGTGCTTTACTACTGACTACATCCCCAACCCTTTTGTATTTTGAGGCAGGGCCTCCTGAAATTGCCCAGGTTGGCCTTGAGCTTGCAATCCTCCTGCCTCGGCCTCCTGAGCAGTGTGCCACCTCAATGCCACCGTGGTGGAGGTGGGGAACAGCCACCCTCGTATGCAAGACCAGGGATAAGATCTTGGTTTTCCCCGACTGGGGAAACTGAGGCTCCCAGAAGGCAGCAACTACCAGGAGGCCAGAGAAGGATGCTCAGCTTTGAATTTTTAAATGTAAAAGAATATTATTCTTTTAAAATAAAAAAATTAGTACATTCAAAGATTTTTAAAGAGCAGTTTAGGTTCAGAGCAACATTGGGAGGAAAATACAGAGACTCCCCGACGTTCCTGCCCCAACACAGGCCTCCCCTTGGGCACCGTCCCTCACTGGGGTGGCAGGATCACTACAGCTGGTGAACCCCTGAGGGCGCATGGCTGCCATGCCAAGCCCATGTTGACATCAGGCTCCCCCGAGTTGTATGTCCTGTGGGTTTTGGATAAATGCATGTGACATGTATTCATCACTGCCGTAAAAACCCTCTGCTCCATCTAGTCGTCCCTCTTCCCCCCTAGACTCATCTTATGTCACAGTGTCACAGAGCGAGATCACATTAGTTAGCCTTTTCAGATTGGCTTTGTCCACATGGGTGTAAGGTCCCCCACTGTCCTCATGACTTGGTGGAGTAAGAGTACGGTGAACTTTGTAAGAAACTGTCAAACTGTCTTCCAAGTGGCTGTGCCCCCTTGACTCGCGCCAAGGGTGAATGAGAGCTCCCGCGGCTCCGCACCACCCCGGTTCTTGGTGAGTGTCCTGGATTTGGGCCATTCTAACGGATTTGCAGTGGCATCTTGTGGTTGTTTCTGTTGGCAGGTCCCTGCCGCCCGAGGACGCCGAGCATCTTTTCATCTGCACATCTTCTTGGTGAGACGTCCTCATCGGTGCCTTATTTTTTTAATTTATTTTCTTGTCGTTGACCTTTCAGACTTCAGGATAGATTTGGGCTGACAGTCCTTTATGGGGTGTGTGTTTTGCTAGCATTTTCTCCCAGTCGGTGGCTTGGCTTCTCATTTCCTGACACTGTCTTTCACAGACGTCTTTTTATTTTAAGGTTTAATCATACATTGTTTTGTTTTCCAGGAGTCATGCCTTGGCATTGTATCTAAAGAGTCATCGCTGTGCCTGGGGTCATCAAGGTTTTCTCCTGTGTTGTCTTCTAGAAGTTTTGGTCTTGCATTTTGCATTTAGGTCTATGATACACTGTGAGTTAAATTTTATGACGGGGGTAAGGTCTGTGACTAGGTTCATTTCTTTGCATGTGAATGTTCGGTTGTTCCAGCCACATTTGTTGAAATATCTTTACTTCATTATTCTGCCTTCTCCTTTGTCAAAGATCTCCGTCTGCTTTGGGCTCTGTATTCTGTCTTATTGATCCATCTGTCTATTCTCTTTGGCAAGTGCCACACGGTCTGGTTGAGTACAGCTCATAGGAAGTCTTAAAGTCAATCAATATCTGCTCTTCTCTTTCAATCCTATGTTGTCTATTCTGGGTCTTTTTGATTCTATATAAATGTTAGAATCAGTTTATCAATATGCACAAATTAATCTATTGGGATTCTAATTGTGATTGCCTTGACTCTATCCTGAAAACATGAGTCTTCTTCTTCTTTTTTCTTTTCTTTTCTTTTCTTTTTTTTTTTTTTTTTTGGTGCTGGGGTTTGAATCCAAGGCCTTGTGCATGGGAGGCAAGCACTCTACCAACTGAGCTATGTCCCCAGCCCAAGTCTTCTTATTAATGAATAAGGAATATCTGTTCTCCATTCTTCTTTGATTTTGTTCGTCCAGGTTTTGTAGTTTTTCTCATATGGTCTTGTACATTTGTAGATTTATACCTAAGCATTTCATTTGGGTGGATGCTAATGTAAATGGCATTATGTTTTAGATTGAAAATTTTACTTGCTCATTGCTAGTATAGAGGAAATGATTGACTTTTGTATATTAACATTTTACCCTACACCCTGTCAAAATCAAGTATTTGTTTTATGAGTTTCTGTGTCAGTTCATTTGGATTTTCTACATAAATGATGCTGTCGTCTACAAGCAAAAGCAGTTTTATTTCTCCCTTTTCATCTGTAAACCTTTTATTTCCCTTTCTTACCTTATCACATTGGCTAGGATTTCTAGTGAGATGCTGAAAAAGAGGGGCGAGAGGGAGCATCCTTACTTTGTTCCTGACCTTACTGGAGCTTCTAGTTTCTCATCATTAAGGATGATATTAGTTGTAGGGTTTTTTGGTAGCTATTCTTCATTAAGTTAAGGAAGTTTTCCTTTATTCCTAGTTTACTGAGACTTTTTTTTTTTTAAATCACGAATGAGCATATAATTTGGCAAATGCTTTTTCTTCATTTCTTGATTTGATTAAGTGCATTTTCCTTTATAACCTGTTGATGGGCTGCATTAATTCACCTTCAAATGTTGAACCAGCCTTGCACATCCAGGATAAGTTCTACTGAGTCATAGTATAGAATTCTTTTTAAACACTACTGGATTCAATTTACTAGTATTTTATTGAGAATTTTTTGCATTTATTTTTTGCATACTCAAAGGAGGTATTGGTCTGTAGTTTTCTTGTAGTGTCTGGTTTTGGCCTCTGGTAATGCTGGCTTTGTAGGATGAGTTAAGAAATGTTTCCTCTGCCTCCAATCCCTGAAAGAGATTGTAGAGAATCGGTAAATTTTTTTCTGGAGATACTTTGAATGTTAGAATTCTCTGGTGAACCCATCTGTACCTCAGATTTTCTGTTTTGGAAGGTTATTAATTATTGATTCAATTTTTTCATGAGTTCAAAGCCAGCCTCAGCAATTTAGCGAGGTACTAAGCAACTCAGTGAGACCCTGTCTCTAATAAAATACAAAACAGGGCTGGGAATGTGGGCTGTGTGTATTTTTCTTTTTATCGTTGAGTTTTAAGATATCTATCTATTATCTACTTATCATCTGTCTTCTGGATACTAGACCCATATCAGATCTATGATTTACAAGTATTTTCTCCCATTCTTTAAGTTGTAATTCACTTTCTTTTTGTGGTCCTGGGGGACTGGACCCAGGGGTGTTTCACCACGGAGTGACATCCTCTCCATTTTTATTTTTTATTTCAAGACAGGGTCTTCCTGAGTTGCTGAGGCTGGCCTTCAACTTGGGATCCTCTTGCCTCAGCCTCCTGAGGCACCGGAATCACCCATGTGTGACATGGCTTATTTTCACTTTCTAGAAAGTGTCTTCTGACAGATGCACTCTTTATTTTTATTTTGATTAATCCATCTTTTCTTTTGGTGCTGTTGCTTTGGTGTCATGTCTAACAATCAGTTGTCAAATCCTTGGTCCTGAGGAGTTACTGCTAAGTTTTCTTCTAGGAGTTCCGTAGCTTTAGTGCTCACTGTAGCCTGTGGTCGGTCCATTTGGAACTCACTTTTGCATGTGGCCTGGGGGAGGGGTTCTTTTACATGTGGAAATCCAGCTGTCCCAGCACTGTTTGTTGAAGGGGCTAGAGAGGCCACATTTTAAAGAAAAATGCTTGGTCAAATATTAGTATGACAGGTACACACGCAGCTGATTCTCGGATGGGGTGACCAGGGTGAAGGTGGACCGTGAGTGACGGTTGGGCAGTGCTGCTTCTCGGGGATTCTTGCTCCCTGAGGGTTTCCCGGGGCCTGGGAACATGCTTCCCTCAACAGAGTGCTGCAGGCTGAGGAGACAAGGCCTCTGGTCTCCAAGCAGGAGGCAACTCGGCAAGACCTCAGCCCGGCCCCCTCCTCTGCATCCATGGACGAGGCTCTCTGAAGCAGAGGAGGGGGACCCCCACCGCCAGGCCACCACCTCTCACCTGGTGCCCCGACACCCCCTCCCCTCCCCCTGCCAGGCCCGGCATCTCTCCGTGAAGCCAGATTCGGTTCCAAAAACAGCCTCAGAAGCCTTGGCACATTGTTTTCCAGCCCAGACTAATGGCTCTGCCGTCCCCCGCCTGGACCTGGGTTCCCTTCCTCTGTGGGGGTCACAGCTCCTCAGGGCCAGGCGGTGGTGAAGGTGTGGTTTCGTCTTCCCAATTGGCTTTTGGAACATACGAGTCTTCCCGAGTCTTTCTGGACAAATGACGATGGTGTGGCCTGTCAGCCTCCCTGTCTATTCTGCCTCAAGCGGGCGGTCCTCCGGTCTCGGCCTCCTGAGTCGCTGGGATTGCAGGTGTGCACTGCACCCCTGGGTGCCTCGAGAGAACGAGAACTCTCTGAAAGTCTACGTGATTTATTCCTCCAGGACTGGAAATGATGCTAACATGAAACATATGCCAGGGTAAAACCTAGGGATAAGTAGCGCTGGCAATTTAAGATAGCGGTGAAGAGACTAAAAAAAAAAAATCTCTGCCCAACAACAACAGTAACAAAAACTGAAACAGAAAACGTGAGGCATGAGACGTGCAGGTCAGGAACGGCTGTGGGCCTGGCGTTTAAGACAGGCCGCTTTCCCGGTGGGTTTTCACCACCAGGAGCCGCGTTGCCAGCCGATTTCCCCTGGAAACTCCTCCCAGCCAGTGAGTGCCCCGCTGCCCTGCAAACAGCCCAGAGGCACCGGCCCTTCCCCAGAATTTGATTTTCTGCTCCTCTTATGTGGACTCCTTATTTTTATTTATTGTTATTATTATTACTTAGTGGGAATTGTGGTTTTCAACGTTTTGGCTTTTGGGGTTTCAACATTCAGGATTTCAAACCTCTTGGGATTGTGATTTCAACTTTAGGAATTTCGAGTTCTGGGGATTTCAACATTTGGGACTGTCGCGTGTGGGACTGTCTTACAGGACAACCATCAGCACTGATCTGAGGGGTAGGTGTAGAGGCAACAGAAGTAGGGGTCACGGGGCTCTGGCACAGGTCTGCATGGCACCTGCTTGTGCCCTCTGGATCTGCCCAGGGGACTCCAAACACCAGCGAGTCCTTCCCACTGCACACGGGCTGGCTGCTGGTCCCTTCAGGCTGCGACGCGACATCAAGATGGGTTTGACAATGACCAGCCCTGACAGGAAGGAGGCCCTGGGAGCCGAGTTGCTGGCCTCTGGTGCTCAGGCCGGGTCTCTGCAGGGCCTAGCAGTGCCCTAGAAATTGTTTCAAAAGGAGGTGAGTTCTCCGCTGCAGAAAATTCTAGCAGGTCTGCCCTGGGCCTCCTCTGAGGGGCTTTGTCAAAGTCTTTGCCCAGTCTCCTCATCCAGCATGTGGACCTTCCTGACCCCGAGGCTGGAAGAGCAGGGTGGCTGCAGGGGTCACTTGCTCTGTCTTAAAACAGCTTTTGGATTCCCAGTGGACAAGCGGGTGGCCTCCTAATCACGGTATATGCTGCTTCGAAATTTAAAGAGAACCAAGAGGATGGTGGAGACCCCAGAAGTTCATTCTCTCATTTTGGAGGCTGGATGTCTGAAATGAGGGTGCTGGAGGGCCGTGGTCCCCCCGAAAGGCCTCTTCTTCATAGTCCCAGCCTCTGGTGGCTGCTGGCATCCCTTGGTCACACGGTCCCTCCTCCTTTCGGTGTTCCTTTTTTTTTGTACTGGAATTGAACTCAGGGGTGCTTAACCACTGAGCCCCGTCCCCAGCCCTTTTAATATTTTACTTAGAGACTGGTCCTTGCTGAGTGGCAAGTGCCTTACTAAGTTGCTGAGGCTGGACTTGAACTTTCGATCCTCCTGCCTCAGCCTCCCAAGTCCTGGCATTACAGGCCTGTGCCACCACACCCGGCTTCCATGTTTGTTTATAAGGACATTTGTCATAGGATTCAGGACCTGCCTGGACAGTCCAAGAGCATCTCCTTGTTCGAGCTCTTTAATTACATCTGCAAACACCCGCTTCCCACCCAAGCTCCTGCAAGGGTTCCGGTGACTAGAACAGGAGCTGGCACAGCGGAGGTGCAGGATGAGCCACCCTCTTTCATCTTGGGGGGGCGTGAAGCAGGTCTCAGATCACTGGCTTCTGGAAATCTTCCCGGTGTGGGGACCTCGCCCTCCACGGGGTTGATCCTCTACTCTGGGCTGCATGTGCCTCTTACCAAGGGGTCTTTGGTTCCTGCCACGTCCTGCTCTCTGGGTTCACAGCAGCAGGGCCCTGGAGGCAGCGGGCCCAGAGGGGTCTGAGGAACTGCCGACAGCAGCCGTGGCAGGGTCCTCGATGGTCTTGACATTCCACAGACACAACCCAGGTTGGTCGTGTAGACACCGGGGAAGTGCCGCTGCCCCTCCTCTGAAGACTGCTCTCTGCCAAGCAGCAGGCGTCATACCAGGCAGGCCACACCCCTGCAGGGGACAGGGGAGTCCCGACTGGCTGGCTGACCTGGGGCCACATGAGGCTGACTCCCTGGCTGGGGACAGGACGGGGGCAACTCAGGAGTGAGATTCGTGCTGCAGAGACCCCGGAGAACCAACAAGGCGACTCCCGCCCAAGGGGCAAGGACTGGCTCCTTCCCGGCTTCCTTGGTCCACTCCTCCTGAAAGCCTCCCCATCCCACTACCCCAACTCTGGATCTGCTTCCTGGGGACCAACCCATGCTGGTCCCTGGGCGTGGCATTATGATGGAGGACAGAGTCTGTGGTCTGGACCCGGCTGTGAAGGTGCGCTGGTGTCCCTGCCATGTAAGAGCAGACCACCTGGGCACCTCCCTGAGGCCAGGTCCCACGGAGACCGTGCTGCTGGGCTCCCAGACTGCGGGGCCCCTCCCCCTCCAGTCTTCCTCCATCACATTATCCTGTTCACTTTTTATTACGACCCGAGACAGTGTAAAATAGTTATCTGCTTATGACCTTCCTCCCCAATGAGGGTGACAGCTCCCTGGGACCAATGACAAGGTCTGCCGTCTTCAAAGCTGTACCCCAAACCCCCAGCACCGCGGTCAGTGCTAACCCACTCTGTGTTGAATGAATAACAGATGGCCCCGTGTTCTTTCTTTCCCTCAAAGCAGACAGAAGGGGAGAGGTGGGGCTTTCTGTGAAGATTCTACACAAGAGATCATTTCGGGGGACAGCTGGGGTGGGAGCAGAGGCCGAGGTGGGCTATCTCCTGGTGGGGAAGGCCCTGCTGGCTGGCCGCCCCTCCAGGCTGGCCTTGTTGGGTCTGGCCATGCCTCAAGGAAACACAACGTTTTTAACAAACCCTCAGTCCATAAAGGCGGGGGTCTGAGTGCCCCTCCTGCCGGCCCAGTGTTGACTTTAGAAGCCAAGAGGTTGGGGGGCTGCCCAGTCCCTCTGTAGTCGGGGAGTATAAGTAGAAGGTTCTGGCCCATTCTACAGGGAAAACAAAACAGAACTCGCTGGGCCCTGGAAGGAGGCCACGGCCAGCTGGAATCAAAGGTCCATTCAGAGCTTCGGACTCCTCACATTGGCCACTAATGAAAACCAAATTTCTCGTCCCTCTGAGCATTTCCAGGGAAGGGGCTGCTGTGGGGGGCTCCGCCACCCCTCCCACCCCAGAGAGGGCCCCGCTGTGTTAAAATTGTTTTATGATAATGTGGGCCTCGGATTTTTCTAATTCCAGGCATCTGTGACTTAGGACTGAGTTGTTTTCATGGAAAAAGAAATAGAACCTGTTTGTGGCCAGGAACCAGGGCCACCTCGGCAGATATTCCCACCGTGTGCACAGCCAGCCTGGGTGAGCTGCCACGGAGAGGCCAAGCCCCTCCAGGGAGGCCTCATTTGCAAGGCACCCCCTGGAGTGGGGAAGGGCAGACTGGGGGGTCACCAGGGGGATACAGAGACAGTGATTTCTCTTTCAATTTCATGCTTTGTGAAGCCTTAGAAACACAATTCAGAAAGGTAGATGCCTCACTTTCAGAATCAGAGAAAGGACCATAAATATCATGCTCTTTGTATTTTTCTTTCTTTCTTTTTGTGGGGCTGGGGATGGAACCCGGGGCCTTTGCACATGCTAGGCCAGTGCTCTACCCCTGAGCTGCACCCCAGCTCCACTTGTGTCCTTTCTGCTGTTTCTTTTTCATTTTGGGGTGTTACTGAAGTCAAACACAAGGGTGCTCTACCACTGAGCTACACCCTCAGCCCTTTATTTTTTTTATTTTGTGATAGGGTCTTACTAAGTTGCTGAGGCTGACTTTGAACTTGGGATCCTCCTGCCTCAGCCTCCTGAGTTGCTGAGATTATAGGTGTGCACCACTGCACCTGGCTTCTGCGTCTGTTTTTAAGAAGTCATTTTCTCATCTTTTTTTTTTTTTTTTCCTCCCCTGATGACTGCCTTGTATATAACAAGACTGTCCCGGGGCACTTCCCCTTTCCTCTAAGGCTAAATTTATTCTTACTTTGAGCTATCAGTCCCTTTCTTCGGTAGGAAATTTAAATTCAACCTTTTCAACTATTGTTCTGCCATACTAAGGACTAGAGTGAATTCTTCCCTTGTTCCTCAGTTTTTTTTCATCTGTAAAACGGGGATCAGTAAGCTGAGTTGGAAAATGTGAACTATTTAGCCTAAGCATTAAGTATTAGCAAGTATTATTATTCCAGAGCTAAAGGGAAGGCATCAAACCCACCAACAGGGCATCAGGGAAGGCTCCCTGGAAGAGCTGGCATTTTGGTCAGCGACACAGGTCTTGCAGCCAGCATGATTTCCATCCCCTCCGTCCGGAGGCTTATTCAGTCTGGGAGTTACACACACGCCCCTCCATGCAGGGTGCTTACGTGAAAAACTTGGAAAGGACAGAAAGATGTACAGAGGAAAAGAGAAAACAGTTATCGTCCCATCTTGCCAGTGACTTTATTCTAGATAATTTTTATCTTTATTTTTTAACCATATTAGCTGGTAAGCTACATACAGCGTGATTCTGGTTAGGCAAACGTTTATTCCTAAAAAGTATTTATATAGTTATAATCAACAAACATCCAAATGCAATGGAAACCCCCAAAATGTCGACCATGGTTATCTCTGGGGGTGGGATTAGCATCCGTGTTTCTTGGGGTTTTTTTCGGGGATCTATATTGTCTTTGTCTCCTCTCATGATCATGTGCTATTTAGTGTCATTTTAAAATGTAATACATAGATTTTTTTCCCCCCTCATACGCAAAAGTTAGAGAGGAAAAAGGGGAAAAAGGTGGGGGAGAGTCTCATGAAACCAAAGGGAGGTCAGCAGAGGACAGGGAGGGAAGGGGAAGCGATGGGGAGTGACAACGGCCAAAGGAAATTGTTATTTTGTGAGTCCTGCGCATGTGCAAAGATGTAACAGACCCCATGAGTCTGTAGGACTATAATGCACCAATTAAAAACAAGTGTGTGTGTGTGGTGGGGAGAAAAGAGTCAAACTGAAAAAAGTCTGAAGGAACCTTAGGGTACACTATAAAAAATAATAATAAAAACCATAATGCATGGAACTTGGGAACCTTGGGTGCTGTCTCATAACTTTATCTCCTCAAATCCCAGAGGAGAGTGAGTGGCCAGCCAGACTGTGAGCCCCAGGCTCTCTAGGCTGAGGCTGCCTGTGACCTCGGGTGTGGTCAGGGGTTGTCCTCAAGAAATTGAGGCAGGACCTAAGGCTTCCCCCAATACTCTTGGGTGGGGTGGGGGGGTGGGGTGGGGGGTTGGTGCAGGCAAGAGCTGACTGTGGATTAACTGGCTACTATTGAAATCTTGTCCCCAAGGGGCTCCTTTTAAAGCCACTACCCACGAGGGAGTGGGAGGCATCTACACGGGAGTTTGGGGCACGGTGTCCTTCCTGAGACCCCAGTGCTAAGGGTCTTTGAGGCCACGGGAGCTCCTTCTCCCGTCAATTTGCACTGATGTCACACTCCTGTGTGTCCAGGTCTCGGCACGCCCACACCCAGGCCTGCGCCCGCACACTCTCCTCAGCTCGGTTCCCGTGCTCCCTGACCTGGACTTGTCCCTTCCCCTTCCCCACAGTCCCTTACTCCTCCCGGCCCCACGCCTCCAGCGCGGGCCCCACTCAGGCTGCCCAAGGCCCTCTTGCCGCTTCCCTGCTGGGCCGATTTCCAGTCACCTCCTCCACCTCGTCTGGGGGAGGACGCCTCTTCTGAGGAGCCTCCGGGCTTGCTCTGCCCTGGCCTCCTCTTCCTGCCTCTGGCACCCGGGGTGAGTGAGTGAGCGAATCCTGGCCAAGGTCTGGCGCGCAGAGGAGGGCTGGTGGCCCAGCAGCTGCCACTGTTGGGACACCAGAGCGCTCTCCTGCTTCAGCAGTGACGGTGGCACATGGGAGGCCGCCGCCCCCTCCGCAGGACGGCTCCTTTGGGCCGGGGTGAGGGGCAGGCTCTCGGTGGATGTGAAATGTCTGAAGCCATCAGCGGCTCTGAGCCCCCAAACTAAAAATAGGAAGCCGAGGGCCTCGGGGCTGCGGTGGGCCTGGACCACACAGGTGCGGCGGCGGCGGCGGCGGCGGATGTCGCGGGCTGCGTCCCCGCCCCCCGCCTGCGGCCGCGGAGGCGGAGGGCTCCTGGACTTCTGCCAGGACCGGTCACTCCGGCTCGCGGCCTCTGCCTCCGCCCTCTCCTGGGTGACAGCTCGTTTCATTTACGACCCCACAGTGGGGGGCAACCGGCCCACGAGCTGAGGTCCCCATTCAGGTGGCCGGGCGAGGGCTGCCCCTGGGCTTGCTGGGGCTGCTGTGTGGGGCAGGGGAGGGGACAGGGCTGGTGAGGCGCTCCAGGGGCACACGCCTCGGCCTCCGCGCGCAGCCTGGCCCTCCCCTGCTCCTCCCGCGGCTCCCCGCGGTGTGTGTGTCGCTGTCAGGACCGTCACATCCTGCCGGGGTGGCCCTTCCCAGAACAAGAGCCAAGGCCGTTCCCGCGGCCAGAGCCCAGCCGTCAAAAGGGGGCTGGCTCCGGTCTCGGGGCCACGTCCCCCTCGCACGCTGCCAGGCCCAGGCCAGCCCAGCACTGTCCCGCTCCGGGGACCCCTGGGGCACCGCCGCTCAGCCTCCCACCGGCTCAGCGCAGGCTGCCCAAATCAGAGGGGTCCCTGTGGCCTCTGAGATGGAATTCCCGGGTCCCAGGGGGTGGCAGAAATGGCCTCTTCGCCTGGACTGGCTGCCGGTGGCTCAGGGGACTCTGAAGCCAGCCCTCCCCTCCAGCCAGGTAAATCCCGGCCTGAGGCGGGGGCTTTGGGGTTTAGGGTCCTGTGACTCAGCCACAGCCTGGCACGCGGCAGTGAGTATGGGAGTAAAGAGGGCAGCTGGCGGCCTCCCCAACCGTCCTCCAAGGAGGCTCTTTCTGGGCCTCTCAGGGACTCTGGCGCATGAGGCGGCCCCTGCTCACCCTTCTCTGGGGGGGGGGTGTGTGTGTGTGTGGGGGGGGCGCTGGCTGCGGCGCCACCTGCGACCCTGCGCTGCTGCCCCCTGCAGGCTGCGGCGGCTACTGCGGCGCTTCCTCCCACAGGGGCCACCTCCAGCAGCAGGGGCTTCTCTGGGCTCCCGCTGCCCCCTGGCAAGTGGGGCACAGGGGATGGAGTCAGAGGCTCTGGAGTCCACAGCCTCTGCCATCAGCTGCGGGGAGGGCCATCAGCTCCTACAAAGTGACCCCCCTCCCCCAGGGGGAAAAACCCACTATGGAAGCAGCGCTGGCCACGTGGGCACTGCGCAGAACCCGCTCTGCTTACCCCTGGGAGGTGCCGCGGGACACGCAGAGAAACCGCAGCTGTGCCAGGACCTGCTCAGGGACCTGCTGGTCCCTGTATGCTGGGGTGAGGGGTGATCAAGGATTTAGGTTAGGGAAATGGGAGCTTCCTGTTGGGTGCTGCGTTTAGGTCTCAACCCACTGAACAGGGCAAAATTTTGGGATTAGTTTTAAAGTGGGCATCATTCAAAGGTCTGTTTATGAGAGTTCCCCTCTGCACATCCCAAATGGCTGGCACAGGGCTGCTGTTGGGTCCTGGGGTGGGGGAGGCTGGGCTTCCTTGCTGGCAGGGCCAGTAGGGGTTTGTGGAGCCAGGTCCCTTCACATTAGCCCTGTGGCCCCAAGCAGACGTGAAACCCTAAGCACTCCCTCAGAAAACTTCAGGCCCCTCTTCTACAAAATCGGGGTGCCCAAGAACTGCCTACTCTGCCATCTCATTGCTGTGCACTAGCCACAAATCCCAGAGGGGGCTCTCCCCAGGTGCCCCCTCCCTAAGTCTGCATCTGGGGAACAATCTGGGACAAAGTGCAGTGTCTTCTATGAGGTGAACACATGCCACTGAGAGGGGAGGAGTGGTGGCACCTTGAAGGCTTGCCTGAGGTTCTTCATGGTCCTGGCCACACCCGAAGGGCTGGCAGCTGTCCTTGGGCCGCAGGGAGTCTCTGCCGCCATTCCTGAGGGAGCTGGATGGGAACGAGGGGTGGGCCCCAGGCTCCCCTGAGCAGCAGCCTTGCCCTGCTTCCTCCTGGCCAAGGACAGGAGGCCCCTGCCCACCCCACCCCCCATGCCAATGCCCACAGCCCTAGAAGCCTGGCACCGGATCCTTCAACATATCTGTTATATTATTGTAACAAATCAAAATTCCATTTTACAGTTAAATAGTACAGAAGACGGACAGTTTACTGTACAAGCAAGTTGTGCATGAAAAACAAACACACCAAGCAAACAATAGTGCAAAGCAGTTTCTCTCCCCCCACCCTCCCCGCCCGTTCTGGGACAGTTTTACACAAGACGTGAGCACAGCAGACACCAAGGCCTCAGGGTGACAATATGTCACAAAGGATCTGTACCCGCTGCCCACGCGCTTACAGTAACGTTGGCTCAACCCCTTCCCCTCCTTGTGCTTTCCAGTCAGTGTGTTCGCCCAGCACAACTTTAAACCAGCCTTGCAAATAAGGACCCATCTCTGCCAGCCCGGTTGTCTGTACCCATTGTGGGCTTGACAGATTCCACCTGGCTGCCGGCATTGCTCGTCAGGGGTGGGGGTGGAGATCAATTTATTTCCTGTCCCTGCCCCACTCGGGGCTTGGGTACCAGGAAGGGGTAGTCACTTGGGGTGGGGCTACAAAGTGCTGGGCACTGGGAACCCAAAGGTGCCTCCCCCACTGACCTGGGCCAGTTTATGACCACAGAATGGGAGTGAAGCAGGTAAGAGGGCAGTGGACTTATAGCTGCTTCCTGAGAAGGGGTGGAGAGGCCCCCCTGGGTGCAGGGAGTTTGTAGGACACCCCCAGTCACTATTTGAAGAGATGGAGGATGCCTTTATTCTAGTGAGGGCAGGACAAGTGCTATGGTAGAGACCATCACAAAGGAGCAGGACAGGGGACTTTTCCCATCCACAGATGATGTGGCAGAAGCAGTCATGAAGAACCACCTGCTGGCCAGCCTGTGTATGCTTCCTGTTCCTTTCCTTGGTCCTTTCTAGAACTAAGGAACTCCGATGTGAGGACCTTGCAGCCTGAGCCCCTGAGCAAGGCCTGCTTCCTGTCTGCAGATTCCAGAGGTGACCTCCTAGCACAGGGTGGCTGAGCCAGGACTGGGGAGTCCTCCACCACTGTTCTGCTGTCACACAGCCAGTGCCACCCACCCCGCACCTCCTCCAGGACCAATGTCTTTGAACACAGATGTGAGATTCCAGCACCTTTGGAACTTCACCGGGTTCTCGCAGGGACCCCC
This sequence comes from Marmota monax, assembly GCF_021218885.2. Taxonomy (NCBI): domain Eukaryota; kingdom Metazoa; phylum Chordata; class Mammalia; order Rodentia; family Sciuridae; genus Marmota; species Marmota monax. The sequence goes on along the minus strand of NW_026694432.1, from coordinate 22,012,228 downwards.
TGGGGAAGGTGCAGCTGTAGGGTCAGGACATCTGCAGGTGGTAGGATCCCAATGACCCCACTCAGAAGGCAGACAGGGGTGGGGGTGCTGTTCCCAGCCACAGTGCTTCATCTGTAAGAGACCTTCTGTTTGAAAATGTTTGACTAAAGCTTTTTTCTAAAATCAAGGTTAAAAACTGGTTTGTGTTCAAGACTGTTCACTTCTGCAGTGCAACAGAGGGGCGTGGCCGGGCCGTCCCAGACCCAGCGCACCGGGCCGCGAGGCTGACCCTACCGCCCCTCTCCTCAACGCTTGCTGCTAGGACCTAGGACCTATCTGGGCCCTGAGTTCTCTCCAAAAATGGAAATTATGAAACCAGCCACCAAGAGGGCAGAGGGTGGTTGCCTTGGGCTGGAAAAGTGCACCAGGGGCCCGTTTGTAAGTGCGCCCCTGTATAAGGGACCTGCTGCCACAGCTCATCTGCTCCCTGGGACCCAGAGGCAGCTGGGACGGGACGGGGCGGGGGTGGGGTGGGGGTACTTCTCGGCTGTAGGAATTCCGGGAAGCGGGGTCGGGGCACTGGCTGGGGTGTGTTCTCTGCTCTCTGCCCTCGAGGTCCAGCCCCTCCAGTGGGCAGTGAGGGGACCCTCCGGCGGGGGCGGGGCCTCCAGTTCTGACTCCTGTTAATGCCGGGGGCGGCCGGGCCTGGGGGGCGGGTGTGGAGGGAGGCCGGCCCGGGGCTCTTCCTCTGGGCAGGGCCCCCCCCCACTTTTCTGGATCGGAGATGGCCTCCGGCCCAGGAGCTAGCCCTGGGCACGGCTGGAGCCGGGCGGTGGTCCCGGGAGACGCAGGAGGACGAGTCGGCTGGGCCTGGGCCTGGGCAGTGTCCGGGGGTCCCCGCCCCCTCTGTACAAAGCCGTGGCTGGACAGGCGCGCGGGGCCGCGGGCCAGCGAGGTCCCGTCCCCCGGCGCGGCGCTCAGTAGGGCCGCCACACGGCCTCGTCCATGCGGCCCGGCGTGCTGAGGGCGGTGGGCGAGTTGCTGTGGCTGCCGTCGGCCTCCACGCCGTCGCCCTGGCCGCCCAAGCTGGGGTTCATGAGGTTGCCGGCGGGCGCGGCGCCGCTGGGGCAGGAGGCCAGCATGCGCGTGGGCGAGCGCTCGCCCGCCACCATGGAGAACTGGTAGGAGCCCGAGGAGGCGCCGTAGTAGAGGTGGTAGGGCGCCGCGTTGGCCGGGAAGGGGCCGCTCTGGCTCTGCGGCGCCCCGGGGTAGGGCGGCGGGAGGTAGGTGTGGTGGAAGCGGCTGGCGGCCGGCATGCCCGCCACGCCGAGGCCGCCCAGGCTGGAGCCCGAGGGCGCGGCGCTGTAGGGGAAGGCGGCCGACATGGCCCCGGGGTAGTGCATCCGGGGGTCGGGGAAGCGGCTCTCCGAGAGCGGCGGCAGCGCGGAGAAGGAGCGGTCGAACTGGCGCGGGTCGGAGAAGGGGGTCAGCTCCGAGGTGCCTGGGGAACAGCAGAGGAGGGTCAGGCGCAGCCAGGCCACCCGGGGCCTCCTGAGTGTGACCCGGGCTCTGGCTCACAGGGCTCACTAGGGGACCCCCGCGCTGGGGATCCCTGGGAAGCGCAGGGGGCCAGTGCCTGGGCCGCAGCCGAGGACGGGGCCTTGCCTTCCCTGAGCAGGTGGCCACTGAGGACCTGGCTCGGGACGGCTCCCTGTCAAGGGCTGACAAGGCCGCGGGGATGAAAAGGGCCTGTGACCCCCTTTAGGGGTCTGTGAGACTCCGATGGGAACCCTGCGTCTGAGGATAGGGAGACTGAGACAGAGAGACACAGAAGGAACTGGACCCACCCGGAGGCCCCAGCCCTCGGCATCCCAGGGTCTGTGAGTGCCCAGGTGCACACTGGGCTCTGCGCCCAGGCTGCGGGCCTCAGCTCACACCCGGGATGGAGCTGGCGCCCTGCAGCTGTGGGTTCTACCTGCCCGCTCTGTGCCCCTCTCCTGCAGGCTGGAGCTGACCGTGGCCACACAATGACCAGCAGCTACCCACACCTGCCTCGACAGCAAAGGAAAGGCCAGTTAGAGGGACCTTGGGGTCCAGGCCCCCACTGGGCAGTGTCCAGCCTGGCCCTATGCCGGCTCCCCTGGGAGTATGGCTCCTCAGGGGGCTGGAAGACAAGGGCTCCCAGCCTCTACCCTACTTTTGTGGTCACAGGCTGTGGAACCTCACATTCAAATGGACTCTGGGACTGAGTCTAACCTGACTGGTGGAAAAATGGAGGCCCAGAGAGGGTGAGGCACGAGGACCCCACAGTACATTGGTTCTGGCATAAAACCCCAGGGTTCCTGGGGCGGAGCCCCAACATACGCCTTCTCATGATCAAGGCAGCAGAGCTGAGACATCCAGCTGTGTGTCCCTGGACAAGTCACTTAGCCTTCTGTACCTGTTTCCTGGGGACCACAGCCTTTTGTAAGGTTTCAGTTGATAGAGCCCTTAGAACAGAGCTGGGCACAGGGTAGTTCCTGTGGGGCTTTGCGCTGCTGCCATTGCTCTGACATCTCTTGCTGGCCCCCAGGAGAATTGGCCTTGCAGGACCCTGAAGAGAAGGGGCCTGACCCAGACCCTTCCTGCACTCCAGCAGCAGTGGGGTGGGGGGGAGCCTGGGAGTGTCCAGGAGCGAAGCCCATTTGGCACCCAGCCCTCTGTCTCACCCACCATGGCAAAAAGCCAGGAGAGGGCCCAGGAAACCAAGCTCTGTCCCCTGGCCCAGTGGGGCTGGTGCCAGAGCTGGTGGGCACTGCTGACCAGGACTGAGGCCTGGCTGGGGACAGAGCGCTCAGGCCTCCTGCTTCCTCAGGTGAGACTCGTCCCTTCTGAGGCTTTGGGGTCTGCTCAGGCAGTTGGGTACACATCCCTCGGCAGTGTCTCTGGGCAGCTGGAACCTTCTGGAATGTCCAACACCCTCCCCAGTGGTCACTGGCTGGTCAGTCTGCCTTGGAGCCTGGGAGGTCAGAGGAGCCTGGTGGCAGCTTGCACCTAGGACCCCAGGGGAGCAGGCCCTCCAGACAGCATGAGGTGGGCTCCTCCTTGCTGAACAGGGTGGAGGTAGTTCCCATCCTCAGGGCAAAGGAACCCCAAATGGAACCCAGTAAGGGACAGCAGGTCTGGGGCTCTGGGAACACGAGGTCCTGCAGTGGAGGGCCTGGGCCTGGAGTGTGGCATCAGAGTCCACATGCACGGACGACAAGCTGGGCCTGCCTGGACCTGCCACTATCCGCCCTGCCTCCCTCCTCGAGGGGTGGGGGGTACCTGCCCTGGGCATGCCTCGGACCCCCCAGCAGCTTCCTCGAGTCTCCTGTGCCACCCCCAGCCTTACCGCCCCGGGAAACCCGAGCTGGCGGCCACTGTCCAACAGCCAATCCCAACAGTGGGAGGAAATGTTTATTTTTTTCTCCAAATTGCCCCAGCTGCTGTGTGGAGGCTGAATGGGCCCTTTGAGTGGTGAGAAGCCCCCATTGTGGGTGGCTGTGGCTGGGGGGCCAGGCTCAGCACTGCTCCCCGTGACCAAGGCCAGGGGGTCAGAGCTATTAACAGGCACCAGGGAAGTGGTGGGTGTCCTGAGGCCATCCCAGGATGCCTGAAGGGAGAGGCTGGTCCCACCCCAAGGGAGGGCCCATGAGGGACAGTCCTCATGCCTGGGCTGCCAGCATCCTTCCTTCCACTTTATAGATGAGAAAACTGAGGCTCAGAGAGGTTTGGTGACTTGCTGAAGAACACAGAGCCAGTGACAGGCAGAGCCAAGCTCGTAGCCAGGCCCACCTGACTGCACCGGTCCTGTCCCTCTGCTGGTCCTGGTCAAGGGCTCTTTCTCTCACCCCAAAGGGGACAAACCTGAAGAGGGGGACTTTACGGCCCAGTGTTATGGGTGGCTAATGAGGGGCCAGGGCCCTATTTCAGGATGTGGCAGGAGGAGAAGGATGGGTCAGCCACTTGCCCTGCACGGTTTTCTGACCTCCTCTCCCCCCGACCCCCCGAGGAGAGGCAGGGGCTGTGCCTGCTGCGGGGCAGGCCAAACCCCGTGGGGCTGTGTGGAGGATGGGCAGGTCTGCTTAGGGACCCATGGGCACTGATTCCCAGACAATGCCCCTCCGACTGTGGCAGGGCACATTCGGTCCCCAACACGTTAGGCCAGGCTCTGCCCGAGGCAGGGAGAGGTCAGCTGGGTTGGGGCTGCTGTGACGTTGAAGGTGCTGGCTCAGGGGGACATGAGCAGAGAGAGCGACAGGGCAGGGTGTGCAGGTACCTAGCAGCCCATCTGGGGGCCAGATCCGCTCCTGTGCTCCCCAGGGCTCAGGGGCTGAATGCTGGGTGGAGGGGACTGAGCCCAGGCTGGAGGGGCCGCATCCAGCCCCCAGCTGCTGCGTCAGGCCTAGAGCACAAAGCAAGGGCTGGGCCAGGCCTCTGGCTCAGCTGGAGGAGGAGGAGGAGGAGGAGGAGGAGGAGACAGGTGGGAGCCAGTCTGCAGTCCTGCTGCAGCCCCTTTCTTGAGGCCTCCTGAAGCATAGACCCTCCTGGGAGCAGCATTGTGGCGACTAGACCTGGTCACTAGTGGGTCGTGTGACCAGGGTGACTCTTAACCTCCTCAGCCTCAATTCACTCGTCTGCCAAATGGGCCTCATGCAGCTCTGCTAACTGGGAGAGAAGGCCAGAGTGCTGTAGCAGCTCGCCCCCACGCCCTGCTCTCCAGCCGGAGTCCTGCCCCTGCCCGGCCAGTGCCAGGCGGCAAAAGCCCCCAGCCGACAGCAGCCCCCAGCTGACACGCTGGCTGAGTCCTGGAGGCCAGGACAGGCGCCCTGTCCACTGCCTGCGGGCAGCTACACACTCTGGAAGACCTACCTGCAGTCCCCAACTGGGCAATGGGGACAGAGCCCCGGTCCTCAGTGCCCCTGTTTGGGGTAGTCTCTGGGCAGGGGGGAGGCCTTTCCCCGACAGTGCCACGTGTCTCACGGGCTGGCGACTCATGTCACAGTCTGAGTGCAGTTGAGTCCTGTGGCCTGAACACCCCCCAGCCCTGGGAGCCCCCTCACCTGACTTTCAGATGGGAGGCTGGGGCCAGGGGAGATTCCTCGGGGCACAGAGGGGACACATCACCCCAGTTTTCACTGGTCCTCTGACATTAACCCCATATCCTGGGCTGTGTCCGCTCACGCTGATCCCGGGGATGTGCTTTGCCAAGTCAGGAGGTGGGTGCTGGGTGGGGGAAGGGGGTCCCGGGGAAGCACCCGCAGGAGCGAGCTGCCCAACGCCTCCCAGAGCTTCTCAGAGGGGCCTGGCTGGGCAGGCAGGCCACGCCCCGGGTCCTACCTTGGATGGGGGTCTGGCCTTGGCTGCCGAAGTGGGTTGTGGTGGTGAGTGAGCCTCGGGGGCTGGGTGTGCTCGGCGTCACCCGCATGCGCAGCCGCTCCAGGTCCCCAAAGCGGTCAGGGAACGCCTTGGTCTGGTCTTCTATCTTCTGTCGGTGCCCTGGGGAGCATCAGAAGCCATCAGCCACTGGCTCCCTGGAGTCTCAGGGAACACAGAAAAGCCTCGCTCTCCTGGGAAGTTCTTCCTGAGTTCTAACCTCAGGTCTGCAGGGAGAACCCTGAGGTCACCACCAGCCTCCTCTGGGGTTTTCAGAAGACTCTCTGAACAGAGCATGGTGGTTCCATGCCACCAGGGCTGCCAGGAGCTTGCCGCTAACTGCACAAATCGGGGAGGTATTCTAAAGCCACCAGTGGGGCCTGGACGGGGTCAGTTAAGCTGTGAACCCAAGATCCAAACTCAGGGTTCACATCAAAGTCTGTGGCCTCATGCTCCCCACCTACTGTGAGGCAGAGGGGGACACAGAGGCACCAGGCGCGGGAGGCCTCCGTTCCCAAGGGTGGCAGGGAGAGAGGTCAGCAGTGCCCACCTCCGACAGATCAAGAGGCCCTGCTCCAGCCCCAAGGCACAGGGACCCCCTCGTCCCTTCAGCCTCAGGCAGAACGCAAAGCCACCAGGACACTGGGCAGGGCTGGCGCACCTGAGGGAGGGGCAGGGCTGAGCTCCTGGAAGCTGGGGTCAGGGGACCAGCACACCTGGCCTGGGGCGTCACACTTGGAGAAAACTGCGGGCGCTTCCCATCACCCTCTGCTCTGGGCCACAAGGAAGAGCCCCAGCCTCACCTCCCGGGCCCCAGGGAGCTGGCAGGGTCAAGGTGGCCATGCCCCTGCCCTCCTGCAGCCTGCTGAAGGCCAAAAGAGCTCTTTTTGAATGACATCAAGCCTGTGGGGACCTTCCCCGTCACACACACACTTTTTCAGTCACTCATGTTACATTTCGCAAGCAACAAATCAAGTTTCCAAAAGTCAAAACACTGCAGATGAGGCGTTTTGACCCATCCCAGGACCCCTCCAGAAGCCCCCACTGTGGAAGGCTTTCTACCCACTCTTTGCTTTTGTTTTATGTGCATGGAATACAGGAAGACTCTCATGGAATTTTCTAGAATGATGTCACCTTGGACATATCATAATGTCCCTTCCTTTTTGAGTGGAATGTCTGGGAGGACAAGCTCAGTTTCCTTACCTGTGAAATGGAGCATAACCAGTCTCTCGGAAATGCCCGATTCCCTAGGGCCTGCCCTGGGACTTTAGCCTCAATAACTGTGTGAGGACTGCTGTGCCTACGGCTGTCCCTCGCTCTGTGTCACATCTGTCGGAGGTGCCCGTCACCTCCCTGATGAAGGTGATCAGGTCCTCTCTTACAGATCAGAGCACTGTGGATCAGAGAGGCACGCAGGCTTGCCAGAGGTCACAGAGCAAGAAGGGGTGGTGGGATCTGTTGGACCTGGGCCCCTTTAGAAAAGTGGGGAGAAGGGGGGCTGGGGTTGTGGTTCAGTGGTAGTGCAGTCGTCTGGCATGTGTGAGGCACTGGGTTCCATCCTCGGCACCACAATAAAAAAATAAACTAAAGGTATTGTGTCCATCTACAACTAAAAAAATATTTGAAATAAAATAAAATAAAAGTGGGGAGAAGGGGAAAGACAGAAGAAGTTTGCCCGAGTCCCGAAGTGACGTGGAAGTTTTCAGGTTGACAGAGGAGAGAAGTAGGGGGGGTATGACAGTCCCCCGCTGTCCTTGCCGGGGGCTGGGAGTGGGAAGCAACCACCCACCACTGCCGGGAACTGAGGGCGGAGCCGGGAGCCCCAGGAGAGACCTCACTTCTGGTTTTTAAGATAGGGACACAAGGGTTCTGGTCCCTGAAGACCCCTGAGCTCCCTCCACAACCCTGCCACAAGTTCCAATGGGCATCTGTGAGTCCTAGGGGCCCTGGGGGCTCAGCAGGCCACTGAGACCCAGGGAACCCTGTGTCCTGTGACAAGGCCCTTTCCAGAAACCGATGGGACACCTGGTGGCAGGAATAGGACCACCTGGCTTCTGGCCAGACCCTCTCACAGCTGTCCCCTGTGCACAAGGAAGGGGAAAGCAGGGCTGGGGCCAAGATTGGCTGGGGCTGCGAACTCAGATGCCTGGGCAGGGCGCTGGGTGAGTCACGGCAACGGGGTGAAAGGGATGGGTGGGGAGTGGGGCAGGTGGAGAGGGGGCCGCGGGAGGCACCTGTCGGGTGGCCACTGTCAGCCAAAGCCCTGACAGGGCTCCAAGAAGATGCCATTGCCCGGCTTCTGAGGCCACTGGACACGGCAGGGAGGCACGGATGAGGTGGGGGACAAATGAATTCAGAGTAATCTCAACAGGCAGGAAGGCAGCCGGATGGATGTGGAGACCGCAAACTGACCTGACAGCAGCTGGGTGCGAAGGATCTGGGTGTCTCAGTCAACCACAAGCCTGAAGTGAGCCAATGAGGCTACACAAAAGCTGCTGCAAAACCTCAGGCCATGTCACTGTTGTCACTGGGGAATAAAGTCCCCGTTTTCTGAGTCACACCATGTACAGAGAGTGCTTACAGGTACCCTGTGGCTGGCGGAAGGAGGGCAGGGTTCACAGCAGCCCGGGTTTGAGGCCCGGCCCTACGGCCTGCAGCCCGGGGCCTGCTTAAGGCGCATGCCCACCCCAAGCTGCAGGGTCCTCACCGTGCCGCCCTCCTGGGCCGAGGTGCTGGCCTAAAGGCTTGGCTACCGTCCACTCCCCAGGGTCCCTGCCCTCACAAGTGTCCCTTCCGCCCCTGCTGGTGTACCGAGGGGGTAGGTAAGATGGAGACAGCCGGCCCAGGCCAGGTGCTGCCCATGTCTGGAATGCAGGGCGAGGAGGCAGGACCCGCCCGGCCTCTGCGCCCAGCTCTGAGGCTTCAGAGCAGGACCAGTACCAAGTGGCTGGTCAGCTGGGAGCCGGTGACCTGGCCCCACAGTGGGGCTGCTCTGTGGCTGTCCTGCCTTACAGAGGAAGGACTTCCTGGAGGAGGACTTTCCACAGCCTGCGGGACCTGCTTCCCGGTGCTGGGCGGCACTGCCGGGGAGGGGCAGGGGGCAGTGGGGCGGCCTCACGTGGCCAGGGCGCCAGAAAGTCTGGGAGCCATGGGGCTGGGGCCCCCGCACTGGGAGCCAAGGGAACGGAAGTGCCTGAGCCCAAGGAGAGGACGGGGCGGCAGAAAGGGCTTCTTTCATCGCGGGTTCCCACGGTGGGAGCCGGGCAGGGGCTGGCCCTTGCCGGGGTCACCTGGGCCCTCCCCCGGGGGTTTCATGGGCCCGCGCTGGTGCCTCAGTCCCCCTGCGCAGCCGCTCGCCGAGCCCCCTCTGGCTACCCCGACTCAGGTCTGCATGAAGCAGCCCCTGGTCAGCTGCCCAGAGGCACCCGGGAAGAGGGCGGGGCTGCCTCCCAGGCCCCTCTCCTGCTGCTGCTGTGGCCAGCTTCTAGAATGTTCTCCACCCCACCCTCCAGAGCCTCAGCTCAGAACAGCAAGGCCCTCTTGACCGTTGGGGCCAGACCCAAGAGCCCTTCCTCCAGGAAGCGCCCTTCCTCCCGCCACGGAGCCCGCAGGGGCCCTTGTGTGGGAGCTGGAGGAGTGGGAACCCCACAAACTGCAGCCGCTGTCCCCTGAGTGCCTGTCCCCACAGCAGGTGAGCAGCCCAGCACTGCCTGTCTCGTTCTGCGAGGTCCTGTGAGCAGTTCCGCCACCGTCCCTGACGGCCAGTCCTGCGCTCAGGGTCACACAGAGCCACCTGCCCACCTGGTCTCCCTGGAGCCTGGGGCTTGACAAGGGGTGTCGGCCCCAGCCCAGGCCAGGGCACGGCTGATTCTGCACATGCAGGAGGACGGGCCTGGGCAGGGCACGCTGGGGTCTCTCAGGGGACCCACCAGGGCTATGCCATGCTCTGAGGCCCGGGATGGAGAGGCAGGTCCACGGTCACACCCCGCTCGAGCCCGCCAAGTCCCCCACTCTAGGCCTCAGTTCCGACATCCACAGTCGGACCGCGGCTGTGGGGGAGCAGTGCACAGGGGCTGCCGAGTGGCCTCGGGTGGGCAAAGGCCTGGCGACTGGGGCTCACTGTCTTCAGACGACAGAGGAGGAGCCTGGGTTCAGAGCACAGCTGTTTAGAAGTCGAATTCCTGGGGAAGACAGAGACGCTGGGGAGAAGCCCCAGCCCCAGGGACCCGGGTGGGCTGCCATCAGCAGCCAGTAGCTGGGCTTCCCCACATGCCTGGAGTAGTGCCCAGGGGCCTCCCAAGGGCCCGTGGCAACCTGCTCGTCGTCCTGGGCAAGGCACCTCCCGCTCTGGGCCTTGGCTGCCTCATCTGTGAAGTGGGATCACGCAAACTGAGCCCCGAGGGGGACGATGGGTCCAACAGGGGACAGTGAGCCAGGCTTTGGCTTCAAGGGAGGCCTCTGTGGCCCCAGTTCTGACAAGGACACCTTCTCCAAGGCAATTAGCTCCGCTAGGATACAGCTGGACAGTGGGGTGGCCAAGGTCACAGGTCTGTGATAAGGGTCAAGGGTGGGGAAGAACACTGGGGCCCTGCAGGCTGGGTGACTCGCCAAGGGTCACATGGGGTCCTGACCCTGTCCCCAGGACTCCGCTCATCACCACCAGTCAGGCCAGCACGGGGTCCCACTCCCTGCCGGGTGTCCATCAAGGCCAGCCCCCTGCCTCCGTGCGGCCCAGCACACACCCCTGCCAGGGAGGCACACGGCCCACTCGTCTTAGGACGACTCAGGCAGTGTCCACTGCGGCGTCGCACACGATACCTCCGCAGCCACAGCCCTCGAGAGGTGGTCACCGTCACCCCCTCTTAAGGACAGGCAAGTGGAGGACAAGGTTAAGGCCACACAGTGACATTCAACCTGGAACCACAGCGTTCCACGGCGCTGGGCTGGAGCAGAGGGCTTGGCTTCCCAAGGCTCAGCCAGGTGGGAGGGGCGCAGGAAGCCGGGGAAACAGGGTTGAGCAGGACCCAGGGGACCAGGGGACAGAGGGAGCCGCAGTCGCCAGGCCTGTGCCCACCCGAGGCCACTCGCAGCCTCGGTCGCTGCGACCCAGACACAGCGGCCACTGTCTGCGGCGGGGCTGCGGCCTGTCAGGAGATTTACACCGGACCCTCTCAGCCGCGGAGTCGAGCGGCGCTGCCCGGGGTGGTCTGCCGTGAATCGGCCCCCTGTGAGCACATGAAAGCAGGCGGCGGCTGGGCAGGGAAACGGGCTGGCGGGGGGCCAGCGGGCAGGGAGGCGGTGGCGCCCTCCCAGGGCTGCCATGGGGCTTCCAGCGGCCTGGGCTTGATTAGGGGAACCCGGGAGGTCTGAGGTTAACCCCTTCCCTCCTGCGGGGCCGGCGCCCTGGCTCCCCTGGGCCTGCCCCAGCTCCTGGGCTTCGGTGGCCTTGGTTCCTGGGGTCCCGGGGGCACTGGCCTCTCCCAGCCCAGGCCTCCCTCCCCCGGTCCCCACACCCAGAGTCCAGGATGAGGCTGTGGCCACTTGAGCCTTTGCCAAGGCCTGGCTGCCGGCTCAGTCACTGCTCCTGCCCCTGCCGAGCCCCCGGCAGCCACACGGCCCTCCCGAGGACCCCCGGCCGCCCCTCTGCCTGGCAGCTGGCCCCGGCTTTGCTTTTCTCGTGGGGTCTCTCGTTACCTGAAATTAAATGAAGAATTTACAAGTTTTGGTTCATTTATTCGCCAAATATTTACTGAGCACCTGAAGTGCTCCTGTCTGCACCCGGGGGTCTCAGCCAGTGCCCGGCAGGACAGAGAAAAGAGCCCCTCCTCCACAGTGAGCATCACCCAGGGTGGCATGGAAAATAAATGACACAGATCAGTGAGCTGGAGGGCACAGTGGAGGGTGATGAGTGTCCGCGGTAGAATTAAGGCTGGGCAGGACCCGGGCAGGTGAGGACGGCTGGGTGCATGGCATGTAAGATGGGGCAGTTGCTGAGAAGGTTGAGCAGAGCCTTCAGGGTGGGGAGGTGGGAGCCGGGCGTCACTCTGGGGGTATCTAGGGAGCAGCAGCAGTGCAAAGGCCCTGAGGCAGGAGTGTGCCAGGCAGGAGGCCAGGGTGCCCAGAGCAGGGGAGGAAGAGGGAAAAAATTAGGTGCCATGGTGACAGCAAAACTGTTTTCCACCTCTCCCCTCTGGAGCGCAAGTCCCAGGAAGTGGGAAGCCATCAGCCTGGGTTCCCAGTAGTGTCCCCAGCACATGGAATGGCACCTGACGTGGCATGGGTGGTCTGGTGTGGGTGCCCAGGGAAGCATTTGTTGGACTCATTTCAGGTACGACTTGGGGAAGAGGAGGGTCCTGGGGGAGATCCTGAGTACCTCGACCCGCAGCTTCCGGGAGGATTAGAACTCGGGTCCCACCCTTCGAGGGCCAGCCCTTCTGAACAGGCAGGGGGTCAGCTGTTCCCAAACTGTGGTTCCCAAACTGTGGTCCCGGCCCACAGCTGCCACCCACCCGCCCTGGACCCAGCTCAGCAACCTGTGTTCTCACCAGCCCCAGCGACTCGGAGGGACACCAGCCCCGAGAACCTCAGAAACCAAGGCCACACAGGCAGGAAGCCACCAAGACAGCCTCAGACCCAGCCGGCCACCTGGCTGCAGGTCGGGCACGCTCTGCAGGGCACCAGAGGGGAACGACCCGGCCACAGAACCCACAGCCCGGCCTCAGGGACGGCAGGCTCCTGCCCCCTGGCCCCCAGGACCAGCCCCGCTCCTGCCCGCCGCCCCACAGAAGGCCCAGGCCTCACATGGGCTCAGGGCTGCAGAGCAGAGCCCAGAGAGGAGACCCTGGCACACGAGGCTGGTGACAACCCCAGGGCTGCTGGCACTTCCTGTGGGCCAAGCGCCGGAAGCTCGCGGAACCTCGCAGCTCCCCAGAGCAGGAGAACACCACACCACCCGAGGCAGAGCCAGCGCTCGGGGTGGGAGGGCCGGGTGGCCCACACCTCCCGGCCCCAGCTGAGCCCCGGGCACCAAGGGAGCTGGCTCTGCCTCCCTGGGCCCGTCCCTCGGCCATGGTGAAGGACATCCATGGAGCCCAGCACACAGAGCCACGGTGGCCAGCAGCTTTGGAACTGGCCTCTTTCCTCTTCTAGATGGGGAGACTGAGGCCGGGGAAGTGGGAAGGTGTGTCCAGGGTCCCAGACTGAAGGCCAGGCCGGGCCAGGGCCAGGGGCAAGCCGGGCCCGAGGATGGGACCTGGAGAGCTCGCCCCTCCCACTTCCTGCTATTTCATAAATGAGCTTCTGCTAAGATTTTGTTTGAACAAGTCACATTCACACTGCCAATCTGGCCCTTGCTCTGGCCCAGAAAGGGATACCATCTGCCTCAGGTCACACAGCAATCCTGGCCTCTGACGCCCTCTCAGCCTGCTTCTTTCTCCTCTTTTTTGTCTCCCTTGAACTCAGTGCTCTCTTCTGGGCCACTCACCCAGAAGGGGCCATCTCAGGCTGGGGAGACCCCAGGAGAGAAGTGCAGGCCAGGGACTCAACTGGGGGCTCCCTGGGACAGGGCTGCACCTTTAGCTCATCCAGGACCTCAGTAGAAGAGAGTGGGCGGTGGGGGCAGGCTGAACGGGGATCTGAGGGATGCCAGGCCCCCCCCAGGGGAGTTTCTACCAAACCAAGACCCCAGAACGGGGTGCTTCCTTCTTTTAGGAGTGGCCCTAAGTGCTGTGCATGCACACACACACACGCATGCACACGCATGCACACGCACGCACACGCACAGAATCCAGCAGTGGCTCCTGTCCATCTGATCCTGCCCCTGGGGACTTCAGCAGGACTGTGGCCACCTTCAGTGGAGGCTACTGCGGCCCCTCTGAGCAGGGCCTGGTTCCTGGCAGCCGCCCTATGGCTCCTGGGGAGGCTCACCATCCAGCGATGGTGGAGGAGGGGGTCAGTGGGGGTGGGCACCAGGAAGAACAGAAGGCCAGGGTCCTGGTGACTCATGAGGATTCTGACAGAGCCATTTGTTGTTCACATGTTGCCTATGGGGGGTGGGAGGAATCGTCCCACTTCACGGGTGGAGTCCCAGAGAGATCAGTGACTTTCCTTAGGTTGCACAGCAGATGGAAGCCCTGGCTAAGGCAACGGAATACCTGTCAATCCCCTGTGAGAGCTTTTGCCCATTAACCCGTTATCTTCCCACAAGAGCACCACGAGGTAGCTGCCTATGTGAACCCATTTTTCAGACAAGAAAACGGAGGCATGGAGGTAACTGGCCCAGGGCTCGACTAACCACACAGGCTGGCTTGGACTCTGCTCTCTGCACCATGGAAGACCAAATGGGCTTCCCAGTGACCACTACCCTGAGACTGCTGGGCTCACTGACCCAGTTCACAGGAGACAAAATCAAGCCAAAAAAGAGACGTGACTGGCGGCGGGTCATGAAGCCCAAGGTCAAGAGCGTCGACCTGTCCATGTCGGATCCCAGCAGGCAGGAATTCTGCCAGGGCCGCGGGGAGCTGATGACCATGTGCAGGAGCTCAGGGTGGCTGTAGGGGGTGACCCATGAGGCATGGCAGGGGGACCATTCCCAGGGTGGCCTGGCCCTGATCTGAGCCTGACCCAAGTGGCCGCTGCTGACCAGACTCAGGACCTAGATGCAGGGGAGCGAGGTCCTGGACTCCAGGGCCAGGCTGACTTCTCTCACTGACCCGCCCTGGCATGCAACTCTCCCTCCAAGCTCCTGGGCACTGGGGAGAGGCGCCGAGCTTACCCTCCTGCCCCGGACAGCTCAGCCAGCCAAGGGAGCTGCCCTGGAAGCCTGAGGCCTGGCACGAGCCCCTACCTGGCACCCCACCTCCTCGGGGCTGCGTCTTCTCCTCCTGGAACGAGCTGACCCTTCAGCTCAGCTGTCATGAGATGCCGTGCAACAAGAAGGCGAGGCACAGGCCAGCTGTGCACACCCCGGGTTGAGTGTGCCAGGGAGGGGCCCTGAGCAGAGCTCGGGAGCAGCCTGAGTTCACTCAGAGGCGGGCTAGTGCATTCACTCATTCAGCAAACACAGACCCTGGCCTCCCACCAGCTTCCCCAGCTACCCGCGGACTCCAGGCCCTTCAGCAGGCAGAAGGAGTCAACCATAAACTCTGGGGGACCGAGACCCCTGGACACAGCAGATGCTCAAGACATATCTGCAGAACATATCTGCATTGGTCTCATCTGGGTGGGTGGGTCCCGGGACAGTGCCTGGGCTCTGTGACTTGAGAGTCAGATGCTGAGATTTCAAGAAACAGTTTGAAAGGGGCACTGGCCTCGCTGCCTGCCTGACCCCTGCCTTTGGGTCACTTGCCCCTCAGCCACTGGTAGAGGAAGCGGGAGTGTGGGAGAACCTGGCCAACCTGTACCCCAACCCACCCCGGCTCCCACGTCATATCTGAAGCCTCCTCCGAACAAATTTTCTATTCCTTGTCCCCCTGCTGTCCACCCCTGGGCAAAGGGTCACCCAGCTGGTCCTTCGTCCAGCCCCAGCCTCCCATCTCCTCCCCGGCCTCCCACAGCCTGGCGCTGTGCCCACAGGGGAACTTGCCGGCAGATACACGTGTGTGGGGCATGTGTAGAGCTGGGGACCCCGGCCCCACCTGTGCCCCAGGGGCCCAGGGACATCTGTTTGACCCTGCTGCTGCCTTTCCCCCACTGGCCCTTGCTCCCAGGCCTGGGGCTCAGTGACACTTACGTCTGGGCTCGCGGGGTCCATCCACGGTGACCTTGATGGCTCGGTGGTAGGTGGCCACTTGGGTGGGGTTGGTGAACACAGTGATGGTCAGGGTGAAACTCTTTCCTGGGGGGACAAAGGTAGGAGGTTGGCACCTGAACTCAGCACCCTGGACTCCCACGCAGATCCCGCGCCAGAAGCCCCCGACTCTCGGGAAGGGGCAGGTCTCTCCCCTTGAGTCCCGGGCAGAAGATGAGGCTCTGGATGAAATCAAGCTGCTGGGTTTGGCTTTCCCGGTCCCTAGGAGGCTGGCACGAGCCGTCACGTCCCCCATCATCACCCTGGCTCCTTCCTGTATCCTGGCCCTTCTTGTGCGACTCCTTCTGTTCAGGGGCCCACATGATTTTGGAGTGGGGGGGGGGCAAGGAGACACACACTCACACTCACACACTCAAATTGTTTTCTGACAGCAGTGACCTTTGTGGAAAATTCTGCAGACCCTCCCCGTCACTCCACTACCTAGAGATCACCACCGCCACCATCTTCTCCGCCAGGCCTCTCTGCGTGACTCTGCATATTCACACGGTGACAGTGGGACCCAAATAGATGTTTTCATCCCCAGCGTTTTTTTCCCTCTTAATTTGACACCTCATCAGAAGCACTTTCTCATGCCATTAAAACTTCTTCCCAGGCTTCCTTCCTTAGTGGCTGCAGAACACTTTGGAGTCACGGAAGCCGCGCCTCCTCTCTGTCCCCCGACCCTCAGGTATTCACGCCCGCTGCTGCCCATTTGTCGCTGGCGGGCGCAGCCCCAGCTGGGGAAGGACAGACCTGGGAGCTGCAGACATTTCATTTTGTAGACACAACTGTTATTTCCAGAGCCCTGTTCTATTTTTAGACACACATTTGGCTCCAAAGTCTCCATTCAAAATTCCTGAGAGGGGGAAAAAAACCCTTTAAAATAATACCGAATAATACCTTTTTTTTTAACCATTTAAAATAAAACGAAAATGACCTTCTGTTTAGAGAAATCTTTGTCTGCATCTCAGTTATTTCCTTAGAATAAATTTCAAGAAGTGGCGAGCGATGGCAGCGCCTGGGCTGGCCGGGGACAGACGTGCTTGTGGGCGCTGGTCTCTGCGCGAGATGACTCTCCGGCATCACGGAGGCGGCACGTCACCCGAGGGCCATCCGGGCAGCGACCCTGTCTATCAAGATGGAAGATCTCCAAACCCTCTTGCTCTGTCTTCTGTGATTAGTGAGAATGAAACTGAGGCGGCTGGTATCCAGGATCCCACAGGCCGCTCTGGCTCCCTCTGCTCTCCTGAGCGGGTTTTAGCGCCTTGAACAATCTCTGTACATCAAGGTCTAACATTTTCCGTGTCGTCTCCGGTGGCCCTCAGCCCCCCGGCGGCTGGCTTCTCATTTCGCCAATGCTGCGCCGGCCTCGGTTTCCAGCTCTGTGCCCCCTGGTGACTTCGGCGGGTTCCCAGCAGAGGCACGGCCTGTGCTTTCTGGAGGGACTTCTTGGATGGGTCTGGGGTGGCTGGCTGGGGGTCGAGGGTGAGGGGCTTCCTCCAGGGCAACCAGTTCTTATAGGAGTCTTCTACCCTGGGCTCTGCTAAGCTCGGAAGCACCACGCGACTCAAGATGGAGGGAGCTTCCTGGTCCCCAAGTCAGGCCTCACCTCTCCTCTTGCGTGTGCCTACCAGTCGCAGGCCTGGGAAGTCCCCTAGGGAAGGGACCGAGGGCCAAGCACACCCTGCCCCCCCAGCTGGCCTGCAGTGGGAGCCAAGGGTTCCCTCTGTGTCCTGCCCACAGCCCTCGAGGCCAGCAGGCAGGTTTCAGTAGGCCACCCCCAGGTGGGGGACGAGGCAGGGTGAGCAAGTCCTCGTGCTCCTGGGGTGGCTGGTCCCGGCTGGCGAGTGAACTTGTGAATGTCCCCCCACCCCCCCGCCCCAGCCCAGGAGCAACCTGAACAGAGTCAAACCAGGCAGGTGGCAGGAGCCGGGCCCACGACCCCAACAGCTTCAGATGCAAGGGAGAGTTCAAAGGCAAAGAGTGGCCGGGCTGGGGGTCCACCGGGAACTAGGGGCTTCCTGGATGGGGTCGTGGAGCCAGGGGGCTGAGGGGATAGAAATACTAAGGCACTGCCCCCCGGGTCCCTGAGGCAGAACAACCCTGGACCCCTACTCTCGGGCTACAGGGGCACTTGGCAAGATTTCTGCAAAGAGCAAGTGCTGACCATCTAGGGACATGCAGGGTAGGTGGCCGCAGACTCCTGGACACTTCTGCCCCTCGCTGTGAGGTCATCTCCACCCTGGACCCCTTCCCCACAATAGCCAGGCTTTGGGGGTCTCAGATTCTCCAGTCGTTGCCCAGCACCACCTTGATTGCATGGGTCCTTGCTGATGGGGACCTCAAGTGGACACCTGGAATGCTAGTGGCCTGACCGGACACTGAGGACCCACGGGTCCCCATCCTCTACTGCTTGATGGTTTACTAAAGTGCTCCTTCAGGTCTGGACTGAAAAGTCACCTTCTCAGTGAGGGCTTCCCTCGTCACTTTCTTGGATGTAGGCTCTTCTAGGATGTGGCTCAGTGGCAGAGCGCCTGCCCAGCACGCACAAGGCCCTGGGTTCCATCCCCAGCGCCACGAAATACACGCATAACAGTAAAACAGGCATCTTTAATTTTAGCCTCCTTGGGGGACCTTCTTACCACTGAGTAGGCTTGTGAACTGGGACAGGAATGGTATTGTCCCCAACCTCTAACTGAAATCTAGCATCTCTCAAGTAAGAGCGTAAGCAACAAACCGCAGAGTTGCAGGCTGTACCTGCGACCTTGTCACCAACAGACAGCAGACACTCCCATCTCACGTTACAGCCCGTGCAGATTTCTCTAAATACTTTCATGCTCGTCACAACTTCAAAATCACAGTGGTCATCAGACCCGGTGCTAGCTCTCAGCTCTCGTCATTTGACATGTTGAACAGAGCACACGCTTATCACAACTTCTTAAGCACCTTGCTGTTTGGGCACAGCGGGTGGCCCTGCCATCTATTGTTTATTTCACACCAGAAGCTGCTCAGCCTGGTCACTGCAGCCTCCCCCACCCCCTCCATTCCCTGCACCTGTGTGAAATTCCCCAGGACTTTAATAATTTAATAATTATATAATTTTATATATATATATATAATTTAATAAATAAATATACAATTTAATAATTTTAATAAAATTCCCCATTGGCTTTAATAACCCATCTGCTTATTTGTTTTTCTTTGTCTCCCTGTACTAAACTGTAAGCTCCTGGGGATGAGAATTTATGCCTTGTTCACTGCTGTGTCCCCAGCCACTAGCATCGGGCACGTAGTTGGTGCTCAATAAATATGAGTTAAGTGCAGTAAGCACAGAAATGACTGGACGAGAAAACTGGGCCTCACAGGGGGGCAGGGAGTTGACGAGGTCAAGCAGAACCCAGAAAGGTTAGAATGTGCTAGAAGCTGCCCCTCTACACAGGTAGTAAAGACCCACTTCTGTGGAGCCCCAGCCCCATGGAGTAGCAAACCACATGCCACCAGAGATCACTGTACGCCTCTGCAGCTTCCCCCCAGCTTCCAGACCTGTCACCACCCTCCAGGTATCCACAGAGAGGAATGAGAGGACACAGGGTCTGGGGACCGGGAGCAGTCTCTCCCTGGCCCTGCCTGTTGGGGCAACCCCGACCTCTGAGCAGCAAGCTGAGAAGACAGAAGATGGACACCACTCCGGGGGACCCCAGCAAACCACAATCAGCCAGGAGTCCTGGGACTGCAAACCAAGGATCTCCTAGAGCCGGCCCAGTGGGTGGGGGGAGTTCGGGTGCGGCTCCCTCAGGACCCAGGCCCTGGAGCTATGGGAGCTCAGCTGGGTCAGGCGGTGGGTAACTCCCTGGGCCCCTGACCTGGGGTCCTGCCTGGCAAGCCCCACCCACGAGGGCTGCATGGGCACCAGAGGGGCCGTGTCTAGTCTCAGGGGACCTCTGGGTCTTCTCCACATTGGCCAAGCAAGACATCTCCTCCCTTCCCTGGTTAGTGGCTCCCGGGCTGCACCCACACACCTGGCCACTCTCTCCACACACTGCTGTCCCCGGCAGCCAGTTAGTGGCAGTTCAGGGGCTCACGCAACTCTCGTTTGTGCTGAGGCCAGTGGTCACTTCCTAGAGGACAATCTGGGGTGGTGCATTGTCCAGGAAGCACTACGGACCCTTGGAGGTGGGGTGGGGGCAGCCGTAAAAGCCCAGTGCTGCACCAGATGAGAAGAAGCCATTTTTTTCTAGGAGAAAAAAACTTGCTAAAACTCCCTGAGCCCTGAACCCAACTCAATTTTCATAGAATAAGAAAAATAGTTATTGCACTTTCAATATCTATGGACTTTTCTAGAAGGGAAGATAGTTTCTTTTTTTTTTCCTTTTTTAGCGGCAGGGTGCTTGCCTAACGTGTGGAGCCCAGGTTTGTGACTTGGCACTGCATAAAAGAAAAAAAAAATTGTCCCTAACTTTGCCAAGAGTGTTCACATCTATAGAAAATCGGGGCATGGACAGTGAGGCTGTGTTCAGACATGGAGTCCTTAACCCTGAGCGCTCTGTTTCTGTGGCCACCATGGGGCCAAGGGCCTTCTCCACCCTAGACAACTGGAGTATGGCCTTGACACTTACACATTCAAGTCAATATTTTATTATAAATTACTTTCCTATTTTTCCTGCACCGTAGCTATGGTACGATGTGGATTTTGCAACCTTAAGTAGGTAGACCGTGGTGTCTGCCGGTGTCAAGCAGGAGAAGGGCATATTACCACAGGCCACCCTAGGAAAGGGGCCTGCGCGAAGCTGGGCCTGGTTTTCTTTCCAGTCCTTTCCTGGTCCACACCTGCAGCCCGAGGTCGGAGCTCTGTGGGGTGTCTTTTTGGAAGCTATTCTCCCAGGAGTTCAGACAGAATCCAGGGATTTTAAAAATAGAGGAGTGAAGCAGAATCTTCCACCTGAATTCTTAGTCCTGGCTAAAGTCAAAAGGGTCAGGGAGGGGTCCTGGGTCCTGAACCCCAACCTGTCCTGACTCAAGTGGCTCAGACTCCCTGTCAATCACAGTTGGTCCTCTGGTGGGAATTTCCCAGTCAGCAGGATGGGCACAGCAGGGGTGTGGCTGCAGCCTGAGCCCCGGGACCCTGAGCCCTCCCTCGACACCTCCACCTCTCCCACTGAACACTCACACCTTCTGGGTTTCCCCCACCCCCGCCCAAACCACACTGTAATCAGAGAATCAGTGACTGTCACCGCTCAAAGGGACCTCAAAGGCTTCCTCCAGTCCCATGCATTTGAAGTAACAAAATCTCTAACATGTATCCAGGTCTCAGTGGGAGCCCACGGACACACTTACATCGATTCCCTTAATGAAGCGGCTACCATTTTCAGACCCATTTTACAGACGAGGAAACTGCAGCACAGAGAGGTGAAGCCACTTGCTCACGTCCTCCAGAAAGTCACTAACATGGCTGGGATTCAATCTGGGGCTGGCAGGTTCAAGCCCAGACTCTTAAAAGACCAGGAGCCCCTGAGGGCTGAACCACAAGTGTTGAACTCCTGCAGGGGCTCCCCACCCCTGCTCAGCCCAGGAGACTCCTCAGAGACTGGACGTGAGAATGATTTATAAATGGCTTCCAGCACCTTCCGGAGCCACAGTACCAGCCCCAGCCTTGCCCACTCCTAGAGCACGCAGGTCAACGGTAATCTGGAAACCTCTCTCCTTCCCTGTAAGCCTCGAGTGGCGGACACAGGTCTGTGGGCACAGGAGCCACTGAGAAAATATTTTCAGTGTGCAGAGGGGCCGGATGAGGTCTCAGTAAATCAGAGACTCACCACCTCTCTTCCTTCCATATCTCACCTCCCAGAATGTGGACCAGGGAGGGAGGGAGAGGGAGGCAGCAAGTCCCTGATGCCCTGCTGGGCTCCTGAGACCGACCTCCCTTCTTCCGGCTCCCTAGGGAGGCAGCCACAGTGGCCCCAAACCACCCCCAACACACACCTGGGCCAGCCTCGCCCCGCCACCAACCTGCCACGGGGACTCTTCACTCAAGGCCCAGGCTGGGATTAAGTTGCAAAGGGTCTGAGAGATTGGGGATGACAAAAGGGGCTTGGAGACTAATTAGGAGCAGCAATGAAGGCTTAATTCATAAAAGCAAACATTTTCCAGCCGTCAACCTGCAACCAGTTAAGGGCAACGTTTGAAAGAAATCTGTGCGCGGGGAAGGAGCCAACAGGAACAGGAAATGTCTGAAAGAATGTAAACTATTTCAGTTTCATAAAAAGTAACAAGTAAACAGTTATTACATGCAAATAATGCCCTGGTTTTAATTAATGCTGAAAAGTCAAAATATGCTTGACGTCGGCGTGTATACATTGAACGGCTGGAGAGGACAAAATGGTGCCCAGATGCCCGCACGGGAAAGGCTGGCGGCTCCCAGGGAACTAGGACCTTGAGAAGGCCTCGCTGATTGGTGATGAAAAGTACAATTCGGCTCCAGCCGCGGCTGCAGCCCGGGAGTCGGGACCCAGAACCGACTCAGGCTCAGTCGGGACTCAGGCTCGCGCCTGAGCTGGAGGGGCTGCAGCTCAGCCCGCTCCCTGGGCAGGAGGATCTTAAAGGGCCAGCAAGCCTCTGTCCGCCGGGGCAGGGATTCTAAGGCTTCTCCACCCTGGAGTTAAGTGATGATGGGTTTCAGGTCCCGGCAATCTCCCCTCAACAGCCCCAGGCGGCAGCCACTGTGGCGTCCTCCACTGCCCCGGGAGATGAGACCGCAGGGTGGCAGGGACCTCAAGCTGGGCTCTCCAAAGTTCGGCATCCTAACCTCATTTTTTCTCTTCTGTTTAAAACACCTTAGGGCTCAAAGAGCTGCTGGGGAGACGGCGGGAGAGCTCCTGCCCAGGGAGGGGCACAGTGGCTGAGACACCAAGGGTATGTCCTCCAAGCCCCCAGCCAAAAGGCCCAGAGCTTCCTTTGGGAGCCCCGAGATCCACAATCTTCCCCCAGCTTCTTCCCTGAAACCCGTGGTGCTTAATGGGGAGAGAGGCGGCCTGGAGGCTTCAGGAGCTAGCAAACCTCTGAATCTGGGAGAAAGCGGGGTCTTTTTCTGTCGAGAGACCATTACTTTCCTTACCCCCTCAAAGGGGTCTGTCACGCCCTAAGCCAGGACCGACTGCAGCTTCAGACAGCAAGGCCTGGAGACCTGCTCCTGTGGCTCCGGGGCCCCCACCCCACGGCCTCTCTCTCGCCCTCCGAGCCCGACCCCTGCCGTCCCTGGTGAGAGCCTTCCCCTCACCTCGTCCACTGCGGCCCACAAAGCGAAGGTCGTTGAATCTGGCCACCTGGTTCTTCATGACCGCCGAGGCATTGCGCAGCTCAGCAGAGTAGTTCTCGTCGTTGCCGGCCATCACGGTCACCACGGTTCCGTCAGGCACATCTCCCAGTGCCACCACCTGAAGACACCAGGCAGGAGGGACAGCTTAGAAAGGCAGAGGAAGGCAAGGGATGAGAGGAGGGGCCGGCTGCCAGCAGCTCCCCAAGGTGCCCGGCGGCGCACTGCGGATTTCTCAAATGCAGGGAGGGAAGGGACTTAAAGCTGATGAAGACCTTCCCTCAACTAGGACAAAATCAAGGACGTGAAGTCTGCCACCTCCCACACCTGAGTCCTAAGTCAACTGGCTAACCCGTGTCCCAAGAAATCATCCTTCCAATTCCATTAAACCCAAGCACAAACTGCAGATGCCTTCGGTTACCGAGGTGGGATGTAGTTCCCCTGTTGTCCTCGGCTGGAGCAAAAAGAGGAATCAGTATGCGCCTAGCAACCAAGTCTCTAAGTAAAAAGAATATCAACAATAATAACAGAAGTGCTCCTCGCACTCCGTGCACGCAAGAGCCGTTTGGGGCATGCAATTTGGTCCTGAAATGTGGCCCAGGCCCGGTGGACTGGCTTCTGCAGAGCCTGGGTTCGTTAAGAAGAGAAAATACCAAATACAAAACAAACTGCCACTTTGAGAGAGGTCACCAGAAAGCCTCTTTAAAGCAAGAGAGGGCTTCTGAGAGCAGGAAGATGCACCTGCTGGGAATTGCAAGACGGTTGGAGATGTCCTCCAGTACACCAGCCCCCCCCCAGCCCCCACCCCAAAGGAGCACGGAGAGGCAGATGCCTTTTAAAAAGGAATCAGACTCCAAACAGAGTCACAGCCATTTAAACGTGGCTGCCGCGTGCAGGGACTCCGGGATCCAGATGGTAAAAATTTCAAGGAGAAAATGTTTGGGGTCTGATTAAAAAGGCCAGATTTCCTGTCAACATCCTGTCTTCTTTTAATTTCAAAGATTCCTTTTAAGCTCCAAGTGACAGTAAAACCTCCGATCTGACGATTACAGTCACACGGACCTCCTCCCCCTCCTCCCCGGGAGATTTTCCCCGCTGGTATTTTAAGATGTCACCCGGGAGACCTCAAAGAGCCACTCATCCTTTTTTCCCCCCCAATTCGGAGTCGTCTTAATGGGAGTAGGGACGGCCTCAGCTGCCAGCAGCTGCTGTTTCCAGCCACCTCGGGCACCACCACCTCCCTAGCCGCCGGCCCTTCCTGCCCTGCCCTTTCTCACGGCAGCTGTGAGAGGTTTAGGGGAAAACCAAGGCGTTTTTCGTTTCATCTCGCTGCCCCCTTAAAAAAAATGAAAATGAAACAGTCTCCTACTCTCTGGCATAGAGGAAAAGACTCTCCAAATGACTAGGGGCTACCAGGGGTGGGAGCAAGCACCCCACTCCCAGCCTATCACTGGGGATGCAAAGATCCCCGCGACAATCCTTTAGGGTGCAGTGCCCCACTCCCAGACCCAGGGTCGCCCAGAGGTTGAGGGTGTGAGCAGGAAGTGTTTCTGTAGCGGCGCCCAAGGCGGGGTGCTGGCAGCAGAGTCTAGGCCCTGTTCACCCTCCTCGCTCCACCTCCGGTGCCCTCGCCGGGTACGGGGTCCTCTTCCCGGCAGCCCAAAGGACTGTATCCCAGGGACCCCGATTCAGGGGAACCAAGCCCCATTCGGCCGTTTCCGCCCCAACGTCTCTGCGTAGGGCTCCACCAAGCCCAGGTGGAGGGGAGCAAGCCCCTAGAAGTCACCGGCTCAGGGCGCAACCCAAGGGGAACGCCGAAGTCTCCGTGCCCAGCGCACAGCCGGGCAGCAGCTGCCCAGACCGCGGCCGCAGAGTCTGGGCCACATCCCTTCCCCACTCCTTGCAGCTGGGACGCGCGGAGCCCCAGGGCCGCTGGATCCCGCCCCAGGCCCGGCACTCACCTTGAAGGCGACCGGCAGCGTCTTGTTGCAGCGCCAGTGAGAGGGCAGGACGGAGCAGAGGAAGTTGGGGCTGTCGGTGCGCACGAGCTCTCCCGCGTGGTCCGCCAGCACGTCCACCATCGAGCGCACTTCGGGCCGGGCGCGCCCGCCGGGCCCCACGGCCGCCTGCGCGCTCAGCGCGCCGCTGTTCTCGCCCATCTTGCCGCCGCCGCCGCCGCCGCAGGGGAAGGCCGTGGAGGGAGGTGTGAAGCGGCGGCTGGTGCTCGGGTCTACGGGAATACGCATAACCGCGGCCGTCAGGGCGCGGGGCGGCGGCGGCGGCGCGGGCGCCTCCTCGGCCGCCGCTGCCGCGCGAAGCGGGAAAGCAGAAGCGGCGCGGCCGCGGCCTCAGGGCACAGGGGGCGGCGCCCGTGGCCGCCCCACCGGGCCGGCCCGCAGCGAGGCCTCGCTGCCCCGACCGACGGCCGCGCGCCGCCGCACGCTAGTCCCGCATCCCGGGCGCGCGGCCCGCGTGCGGCCGCCCCTCGCAGCGTCCGGGCCGCCTGGGCCACGGCGGGGCCCGTGCGGGCTGTGCCGCCGCCTCCCGCCCCGCAGCCCGCGCGGCCGCCCCACCGATCGGCGGCCGCAGCCCAGCGCAAAACCTAGAGAATCAAGTGGCGGCGCCCCGGCCGCCCGCGCGGGGTTAGTACCCCGGGGCCCGCGGGGCGGGGCCCGCCCGAGCGACGAGTGGCGCAGCCAATCGGAGCCCCCATCGCGGGCACCTCGGCGGCGCTCGCGGGGGAGGAACGGGCCCGCGAAGGCTGCGCGGCGGGGAGGGGCCGAAGGCCCCGCCCCGCGGAGGACGCCCGGGGTCGAAGGCCCCCGGGCTGTCGCCCAGGCCCCCGAGAGCTGTGAGCAGCCCGGGACAGTGGTAGAAATCGGTTTGGACCGTCCGGACTGCACGGAAGGCTCTCTGGCCCTTGTCCCCAGGTGGCATCTCCCTGACGCGGGGCCGCAGCCCTTCCTCCTCCTCCCGGCCTATCGCGGCCGGGCTTCCCCTACTCTAGCTGCTTTGGGCAGGTGACGCCTGAATCCTCAGCTGGGCGCCCAGAGACCCCAAGACTGGTGACACCGCGCGGGAAGCAGCCCCAAAGAGATCACACGCCCAGCTCTGGCCCGCAAACTCTTTTGGTCTAAAAGGCGCCACCGCACACGGGTTCCACGGGCCCAGCCAGTGGCCTGCGCTGCTCCCAGCCCTGCGCAGCTTTGGTCCCTGCCTCGGTGGCCCCATGCCAATCTCGAGGCAGACGGAAGGGAGTTCCCCGCCGGCCCCCAGCCGACCGAAGCTGACCACCCCGTTGCTCTCTACTTTCCCCTCAAAACAAGTTTCAGGATGGCGCAGGCCTCGTTCTTCTTTCGTTGTGGCGACCCGTGGCTCTTTGAAAAACATGGTGGGGCCTGCAAAACGCATGCTTTCCGAATTTGTTTCCTCCACGCAAGTATCCACCGTCCTGCATCGTGGAAAAGGACGCAGGTCCGTGACAAGAAGAAAACTGCGGAGCGGATGCACAGCTAAGGGCCCCGCTTCCAGAGAAGGGGATTTTCTTTCTCCCTGTGATGGAAAGTGGTCCCCGCGGGAGGATGCGCTCTGGGCCGCTCTGCGAGGACCTCCGCCGAGCTCTGGCCCTGCCTACCTCAGGGCTGGGCGTCTCTGCTCTCACTCCCAACTACTCTGGGCTTCACAGCTAACAGACCTTTCCTCTCCCCGCTTCTTAGGCCAAGAATTTGGGCCTAAGACGGGATACTGTGGGGAGGGGAATCGGAAAAATCAAGCCCCCTTTCAGTCGGCATCATCACCCCAGATGCGCTCCCTGGGCTCTGGTGAACGAACGCGTGCCGAGCCTCCCGGCGCTTTGGAGACTGGGCTGGATATTCGTTGCCTCTGGCGCTGGACAGGTGCAAAACGACACATTCCCAGCCTCCGCAGGAAAGCATCAGAGAGTCTGACGGAGGTGGTAAGATCTTGTCCTGGACCTGACCTTTGCCCAGCGCAGGCCATTTCGTCCTCGCCAAACGAAATCAAGCCGCCAGTGCTCTCCAGGGGGACGGGCTGTGGCGCAACCACCAGCACCCCCTGGAGAGCTGGCCGGTACACCGCTCTCTGGGCCTCATCCTAGCCTTTCAGGCCCATTCCGAAGCAATGGACAGTGGGTGGTCTCTTACTGGACCTTTATAGAGAGACGACTCCTTGGAGTTGTCGGTGGCCGGGGGCCCAGGCGAACGCGTCCTCGGAAGCGCTGGCAGGAGCCACAGAACTGAGGAAAATGCGTTGCCAGACCCTGGCTGGTCAGACCTCTGGAGCTTCCAGGAGAAAGGCCCACCTGGGCGTGGCCAGGTAGGGCCCTGGGTCTGCCGCCCATTCTTCCCCGGAGCGGCGGTGGAACCAGGACCTGCCGCTTTTAGGATTTGTAAATTCCATTCGTGGAGTGGTTTCTATTTGCAGCCATGCCCTTTACTTGTCCCTCCGCCTGATTTCTCCCTCTCCCTCTATGGAGAATTAACAGACGGTTTCCAGAAAAGGGGACTCTTGTGGGTCCCAGCACCTGGCCCAGGACCCGGCACAACTCCATCGCCCGGGAAGGCGCTCTGCTGGTGGATGCCAGAACCAACTGACTGAGGTGGCTGGCACTCCGGGTCCCCAGCCAGAGGTCGCGGGGGCCTCCAGGGGAAGGATTAGTGGCTGGAGCCACCGCTAGTTGGCGCCTGCGCCCTGCCAGCCCGGAGTTGCCGGTCCTGGCCCTTTGCACAGATGTGTGCCAGCTGAGGGCTTCCTCCTGTGAGCTGCCTTTTTGGATAGACTGCCCATCTGATTCCACGCCAACTGTGCGACCACGTCTTGGACAAACGGTGGCTTAGTGTCAGACGGAAGGCCGCCTTCCCCACCTCCCACGGACAGATGCTATTGCCTTCGCATCTGGAGCCTCAGGAGGGTCCCGCACCCTCCCACCAGCAGAACTCCCCATCCCCCACCAGAAACGCACCGCTCTTTCGTTCTGGGAGCGGGGCGGGACCACGGAGAGACAGGCCTGCTGGTTCTCCATTTCCAACACCCAGGCTGCTTCCTCGCCTCCTGGAGTTCTCTCCACGAACCCCAGGCGCTCAGCACTCCCTCTCTCCATCTTACATGGAAGTCATCTCCTCTCCCTTCTGCCCCACAGATGGACAAACAACCCACTTTGTCTCAAATGGCCCCTGCCTAAGAGCACCCTAGGGTCCATGCACAGTGAGGAAGTGCAAGGGCCTGTTGCCCCTGAAGGAGACCTTTGGCAAGTCCAGTCCCCTCTGCTCTGTGGGACTCACACCTCCCATCTAAGAAATGTCCAGATCTCACACTCAAAGCTGGCCAGGACTCACAGAGCTTGGTTTCCCAGGCTGCCTGGGGAGGGGAGGACCATCTGGTTCCAGAGTGCCATGGGCCCCTCCCCCTCTCCTTCCCCAGGAGGGACCAGGTCCATCCCAAATATCCCAGGAGCCCTGGCCAGTGAAGAGCGCAGAACACTCTTCCCAAAAGGCATTTCTCCAGTCTGGCCTCCAGTCCCCTTCGGGAGAGACCCATGGTGGAACCTGTCTCCTGCCTAGTGCCCTGTCCCTCCCTGAGCCTCAGACTCTGTTAGTGGAGGTAACTCTAATACAGCTCCAGTTCAGAGTGGAGAGGAGTAGAGATTCCCTCTGGGAGGAGAGGGACTTTGTGTTTCAGTGTATCTCAAATGCCATTATCATTTACTGTGAAAGAAAATGTGAGCAAGTAAACTGGGACTCCTGTGCAGCCCGGTTCAGATACATGTATTCACATAAATTTGGATATTATACAGGAGCATAAAATATATTGTCTAACATCTGTGTGTATATATGTATAAACACATTATATACCATACCCTGGTGTATATATAGGTATGTAAATTTAAGACTTGTGAGAAATAGTAATGAGAATAGTAATATATCTAAGTTGAGGCTTGTCTCCTGCACGGTGGAATCAGCTCTGGGGTCATCCCTCCTGGGTGCCTTTTTGGATAGACTGCCCATCTGATTGTCTGAAAGGATCCAGAATCTCCAGAGAGGACAGCTGTGCTTTCCAATCACAGTTTGGATTTGTCTGAAAGGGCAGGACTCGGAGGGGAGAGAACCCTGTTTGGAACTGCTGATCCCACTGTTGATTGCCTGTGTGGCCCTGGCCCGGTCCTGCACCCTCTGGTGGTGGGGGGCAGCCAGGCTTGCTGGGTCTGACCACGTGCAGGTGTTACGCTGGGGCTGGGCAGGTGCAAGCCTCACCCAATGGGCGGTGGTAGGTGTCTTGCCCAGTTGAATGAAAAGGCATGTTGCCCCAGTCCACTAGCAGGAAGGACCAGAGTCAGATAAAAAGCCTGCTCTGACTCCAGTGTGAGGGCTGGGGGCCCCCGAGGTCATGCATGTCACTCTCTCATCCCCTGGCTGACTGAATCCAGTATAGAGCTGAGAGGACTCACGCACATGAGCCATGGAGGTGGTGGTGACCAAGAGGAGGTAAAATCTGTAGAACAGCCATGACCCTGGAAATCAGCAGACCCTTCATGCCCGTTGGAAGACAGGGTTGGCCAGGGTCACCAGGGAGGGTCCCAGGGTGAAGTCTACCCACGACCGCCCTCCTTCTGCCTTGGGACTTCTGGAGAGGGCACAGGCTGTCACCCACTCTGTGGATGGGGACACTGAGGCAGGGAAAGTGGGGAGAGGCTTAACCAGGGTCCTGACCCAATCCTGAGCAAGGCCAGGGGCAAGCCCCGTGGCCAGAGCATGGGCTGGCTGGGCCTGCCCCGCTGGAGCCAGCACTGGCCATGCCGTGTGGCCTTGGGCTGGATGGGACCCCAGCACCTGGCGCTCCAGGGGCAGGACGGAGCCTACCACATCCCTCTGGGCCTCAGTGTCCCCACCTGAACAATCAGGCTTCTCTGTGACCTTGGTGGGAGCCTCTGCCCCTCCAACACACCCAGCACCTTGCCACCTCCTGGGGGCGTCAGCACCCTTGGTCCCTGCTGCCTCAGATCCCCTGCCCCACTCCTCCCCCGCCCTGGGTGTGACCTGAGGGGGCGCTGGGCCTCAGGGATGGGAGGGGGAGGGAAGGGGAGAGTGGCGGTCAGCTTGCTCCTGCCCCAGCAGAGCACGCGGGCCCCACTCCTCAGGACCCCGGAGGTGGCTTCTGGATTCTGCTGCCCTGGTCGGGCCTAATTGTCCTCTCTGCTCCTTACTTTGGGGATCTATACATTGAGAGAATAATTCTAGTTGGAAATGACCTGGTCTATGACCTCAATTATTGGTCTGTGGCTGATCAGTGCCCTGGTTTTTGGACACCCGATGGGTGCGGAGTTTCGGACCTCGGGGTGCCTCTGCAGGGCAGGCTTTACTCTCTCCACTTTAAGGAGTGGGAAACTCAGGCTGGCAGTAAGGTGCTTCTCCTCTCTGGACCCCAAGCCACGGTTGGAGGACGGTCCCTGGAGCCTTCCCGAAGTGGGCCTCCCTGAGACAGCCTCTACCTCTGCTGGCTGGGGACAGAGCTAACAGCTCCATCCTGGGCTGGTGCACGGCCACCTGGTGGAAGAACCCTTCCACTGGGGGGCCTGGGACTGTGAGAGGTGGCTCGGAGCCCAAGGGGGCTTCTGAAGAGATGTGCCGTTTCCCCAGTCCCAGGAGAGGGCAGCTATGGCAGGCAGGGAGAGAAAGGGCACCTCTGAGTGGCTGTTACCTCTGGCACATCCCACATTTATATCCATGTGTGTCTCACGGGTAGATACAGTCGCTGCCACCACCCATTTTTACATATGAGAAAATGGAAGCCCAGAGAGGTTAAGTAACTTGTCCAAGATCACGCAGCTGGGAAACCGTGGAGCTGGGATTCCAGCCAGGCAGCCTGGTCCGAGAGCCCACATTCCTGTGTTCTCTTCTCATGGACCAGAATCAGATGCTTGAAGTTACCATCATGGAACAGAATTAGAATCCTGGCATAGGAACCACAGGCAGGAGTTAGAATTGTGCAGTGTCTCTCAAGAGCCCTGGGATATCAGGTCTACATCCCCATATTTCAAATGGCAGGAAAATGAGGCTCAGGGTCACAGCCTAGGCCAGGGCAGAGTCTGGACCCCTGTCTCTGCTGCTGCTACCTCCCCCTGATTCTGGTCCCGCACCCTCTTCCCTGGGTCTCCTCGGGGGGCCTTCCTTTCCCTGCCGCCCACCCAGCAGCTCCGGGCCCAGCGGGTCCCATTAGGGATTTTCCACCTCCCCAAAAGGTCCTAAGGACTGACAGTCCTTGTGAGGTTCTAATTAACCTCCGAGGCCGAGGGCTCGGAGGAGCTGGGCCTTGGCCTTGCGCAGATGAAGATTACGGCTGCATTTCATGTGGCGGGGAAGGAACGCCTCAGACATTCCTGCCAGCAATAAAAGCCACATGGCTTTCTAGCGTCGCCCTTGGAAGAGAAAAAAGCGCAACGCTTTGCGGAAAGAAATCCACTCTGAACTGTGCGCATGGCAAGAGATGAAAACAGGCACAAGGGGCAGAGAACAGGCGGCCTTTTATGCCGCCTCCGACGGCCACCGGCCACCGCCAGGGCCAGGGCCCAGCTGGAGGGCGGCTCAGCCCCTCACCTGAACTGGGTTTGAACCGCTCCACACGCGCGTCCTGGGCCTGTGACCCCTGCTGTCACCCAGGGCCTGCTCTCAGCAGCTTCCCGGAAGCAGGGGTGGACGCTCTTGTTGGACAAGAGGCCTGCGTTTATGTTCGCACTGGGGCACCCGATGACATGGCCAGTCCCGACCACGGTCCCCCACCAGCCAATCTCCACAGCTCTCGGGATGTCTCCCAGGCCTGGGAGGCCTGTTTCCTGAGCACCTATTATCCACTTGGCTTCTGTTACCTGAGCTGGGCTTGCAAACAACCTGTGAACGGAGCAGACGCAGAACTGAGGCTCCGAGAGGTGTCCTCGTGGCCGGGAGGCTTAGGTTTGGCCTCCTCGGAAACCCAGAGTGAAGGCTCTTCCCCTCTCCAGGCTCTGCCGCCCTTCATCTTGGCCTGAGGGTGGTGAAGGGCGGACTCCGTCCATTTCCAATCCCAGCGGCACAACAGAGGCCTGAGAAGTGAAGGTGCCCAGAGCCTCTCACAGATCATGGAGAATCGGGGACCTGGGCAAAGGTGGGCTGGGGCCCAGTTTTATAGCTTGTGGTGCCACTTGTGAAGGGATTAGCTCTCCCTGTGGGGGTCTGGCCTGGGGGTAGCTAGAGCTCCGCTTTTGCACCCCTTGATCTTGGACTTGCCCCTTGCTGCTGTTGACTATAAAGCACCCCGTCTCAGGTATCTTGTTACAGCAATGCTATAGCTACAGCTGGAGGGTGGCAGCCGGACAGGCCCTCGGCAGGCAGAACAGGTCACCTCTCTGAGCTTCACCCCGTTCCCTGAGAATGGGGATCATTCCTGAGGCTCAAAGCGGGGCAAGGGCGGGGGTCGTGGCCACAGAACCTCAGTAATGGCACTGTCCCAATCTGGCAGCCTTTGAGGGGAGTCAGTGCAAGCCCCTCTGCCAAGGCCTACGTGACACCCCCAGGGACCATGTCACATGATGAGCTGTGAAGGCAACCTGGGCCTTTGTCCTGCAGAGAAGCAGGCCTGGGGAAAACAGCTCCACTTGCAGATTTATGTGGCTCTCACTGGTGGCAGGGCCACAAGGGAGCCATAGCCAGAGGGAGTTGAGTTCCACCCAGGGAGATAAGCATCAAGGATCAGCAGGAAACAGAACAAGCCGGGCCCCCTGCAGTAGAGAGCTCCCCGTCATGGGAGGTATTCAAGGTGCGATCGGTATCTTAGAGGAAGTTCAAGTGCTAGATATGGTAGGACTTTTAAAAACTTTTAAAAAACTTTTTTGGTTCTGGGGTTGAAGCCAGGGGCACTTAACCACTGAGCCACATCCCCAGCCCTTTTTAATTTTATATTTTCAGACAGCATTTCGCTAAGTTGCTTAGGGCCTCACTAAACTGTGGAGGCGGGTCTTGAACTTATGATCCTCCTCTCTCAGCCTCCCTGTTGCTGGGACCACAGGCACGTGTGTGCCAGTGGGCCCGGCTCTCGGCAAACAAACGAGAGAGCAACACCTGGCACCTCCACCTGCCAACTGGGTGACTTTGGGCCTCCTCGAGCCTGGTCCTCGTCTGTAAAACGGGAGAACACGTCACTTCCCACATTCCTGCTCCAGGGCAAAACCTTCCACAGCTTCAGCAGCTCACCTTTCTATGTGAGCCTGTCCACTGCCCCCAAGTTTGTGCCCTCACAAATACAAAATGACCTCAAAAGCAAAAAGCCTCCAGCCAAGCAGGAGTGGTGCATATAAAACCTGAGAGCATTTGGAGGTGGCCCCCACAACGGAGCATGCTCCGTGACTCCCTGCACCTCCAGGCCCTGTCCTGGCCTACGTCACTGGTGAGTTCAGTAAGTCTCTGGGACCCAGCCAGGAAGGGGCAGAGCGGGAACGTGAACCAAGATCTGTTGAGGTTGAAGTTCCAGTCTGTTCTCTGCGGGGGCCTCACGCCGGACACCAGACCCTCAACTCTCACAGCGAAGGCCACCTACATTTTCACATTTCATTCATCCAATCCTATGTATTAGACACTGTCATCATCACCTCCTGATAACAGCCAGAAAAGTGAGGTGTCCACGTCCCTAATGGACCAGGCACGTGTCAGAGCTGAGCAGGACTCCAGGGAGCAGGACAGAGCTCAGAGAGGGCTTAAAGACTGGAGCCCCTTTAGCTCACCGAGGCCTGGGCTGTCCCCATCCCCAGCCTGTCCCAGGGGAAAATCTTCCCAGTCCTGTCCCCAGGGAGCTCTGCGCTTAGATGGGAGAAAGGATGAGATAGAAAGGGGAAGAAGGAAGAAACAGAGCGGGCGGCACTGGATCCATGCAGCCAGCAAACACTTACTGAGCACCTACTATGTGCCAGGAGTTATTTTAGGTGCTGGGGATACAGCCAGGGATGCGATGGCCTTGGCCCTTTGGGCACTTTGATTCTAGCAGGGAAGACCATCGACCAATGAGGCAGTAAATAAACATGCCCATGCTTGGTGGGGTCTTGAACTGTCCTCGCTGAGAACTGGGGTAAAGTGACTGGCCAGGTGCTGGAGGAAAGTGGTGTCAGGAAGGGCCTTGGGAGGAGGTGACGCTGGAGGTGAGCCCCGAGGGCGGAGAAGGAGCCGGATAGGGGAGGGGGAAGGGACCCCACCGAGGACCCCTGCTCAGGAGGATCAGCTTCCCCGCCTGCCTGGGGCCCAGTCTCTTCTCAGTCAAGTCCTGTGCCTCTGCCACATCAGCCCCCAGGGCCAGAAGGGGGCGTGCAGGAGACCCCCCTGGAGTGGAGACACTCGGCTCAGGAGCCGAGGAGGGACCTCCCCCGGGGGCTCCCCCAGCTCTTGGCTTCCACGGCCCAGGGCCAGGCGGTGCGGCCCCTGCAGAGTCAGGCTGCGGCCACCTCTCCTGAGAGGTCACCGGGCTGGACACGTGGACAGCCAGGCTGGACAGGGAGGGCGGGGGTCCCCAGCAAGCGGAAGGCGCCCAGCCCTGATTGGAACAAGGTGGCGGCCCGGGAGCCCGGCCGCGCCTTGATCTCGCCCGGTGTTCCAGCCACTGGGCGGGGCGGCCGGGCAGGCTGCCGGCTTCCCCAGGTGTGGGGACACCCCGGGGGAAGGGCTTTTCATGTGGTCACGGGGCAGCCATGCCACCCAGCACGTGGGGCAGGCCGGGCGGCAGGGGCCCGCTGGCCGTGGGGGCTGGAGCCGCAGAAGCCCACAGCCAGGAAGGTCAGGCCCTGGGGACACGGGATGGGGCGCCAGGACGGGGGAGCCCTCGTCTGATGGCCGCCATTCCCTGCTGGGCACTCGGTCACTCAGCCCCAGGAGGCGGGTTTTAGGCCCATCTCCGCTGGCAGACGGGGGCACTGAGGCCCTGCCAGGTTGAATAGTCTGTGTCACATACACACGAGGACTTTGTCCTAGATCATAAGGTCCCCGGAATCACGTCTTAGATGTGCGGACCCTGGCGGGGCAGCCCTGGAAGGGCCTTTAGAGGCCTGGGTGTTGGAGACACAGGTCTAAGGTGCAGAAGGTGGAGGATGGCCAGTGGGCACGGGGAATCCAAGGTCAGACCTCATCACTACTCCAGGCCCAGCTGGCCCCTGAATGTGAGGTCCCTGAGGACAGTGGCTTCCTTGACTATCTAGTCAGGACCTCCTCTCTCAGATGTCACCAACTTTAATAGTTTCCTGCTGGCGCACTGAAAGTCCCTATAAAATGTCTAACCTGAGTTCTCCATGCTGCAGGGAAACTTTCTTCTCTGAAGATACTTGGAAGAGTTTGGTCTGGGATGTCAGTCAAGACTGCAGATTCCCTGGTGCCGAGGGAGGGAGAATGTGCCCCTCCCCACCCTCCAGTGCCTTCTTCACCTCTGCCACTGTCTGGAACCCTGGAGGAAAGTGGTGTCAGGAAAGGCCTTGGGAGGAGGTGAAGTCAACCCTTTGCAGCAGGTTGACTAACACTGAAGTGAGGCCTCTTGGAGTTGATATAGGTTGGAGGCACAGGGTGGCACTGGGGGGCAGAGTGGGAGACATCACTGATTGTCCCTCCCCCTCAACTCGCTGGGGCTCTATAGGACCTGCCACCCTTCCATCTCTCTGTCCTCATCTCCTTCCTCTACGCCCCTCCCTCCCGGCTCCAGCCACCCAGGTCTCCAGCTGCCGACCACAGGGCCTTTTCACATACTTCCCTCTGCCTGCAAGTTCTTACGTCCCCATCTCATCCTGGCCCCCGTCACTTCCTCCAAGAGGCTGTCTCTGAGCCCCCTGTGGTGGCAAAATCACGGCCCCCATGGGTGTCCACAGCCTATCCCCAAACCTGTGAATATGTCACCCAGTGTGACAAGAGGGACTTCGCAGATCTGATGTCCCTGGTTCTGGATGGAGAGGTTTTCCTGGGTTATCTGGGAGACCCAGTGCCACCATCTGGGGCCTTCCAGGTGCAAGAGGGAGGCAGGTGAGGGGCGGGGGTCGGGAAAGCTGGGGGGAGGCCCCGGGTGACAGCACTGGGGCTGGCGGGTCGGCTTCGAGGGGAGGGCGGCCGTGAGCAGCCTTCGGAGCCAGGAAAGCAACATGAACCCCCCCCAAGGGCCTAGGCGGGGAGGCGGCTGGCCGCACCTGACCTGGGGTTTCTGACGCGGGAAACGTGAGGCTGTGCCGATTCAACCTTTGGGGTTTGCCGCTGTCATGATGGTGGCAGTGGGACCCCACAGTGTCCCTTCCCTGGTCTCCAGCCCTTCAGCACACTTCTCTCCCTGAAAAGCACCACTGGCTGCTGGGGTCACCTCCAGGACAGGCTGTCAGATGCGTTTCAGATGAGCCAGGGACACTTTCTCAGGATAAAGTCGTCCCAAGACAACTCAGATAACTGGGGTGTCCTGCACGTTGTCTGGCAGCTTCCCCCTGGGCAGCGGGACACTTCCCGGGCACATGCTGGGAGCCCAGCAGACACCCGAGTGACAGGTCAGTACACGGGCACCAGCCCTCCCCCCCAGCTGGACGCCTCTCTGCCTTCCGGGAAGCTGATGGGACACAAGCGTCAACCACAGCCAGCGACGAAAGCACAGTTCAGGCAGTGACCCCATGAGGTCATGCGTCCATTTTCGACACGAGGTGTCGTCACTTGCTCGGAGTCCCACGCCACCGAATGGCGGAGCCGGTTCTAAACCCTCAAGAACCAGGTTCACGGCCGCTCCAGTCCCGCCTTCTCCCCCCTCCCCGCCCCCCCCACCCTTCCTCACGGCCCAGGGTGTCTTTCTGGGTACAGCTCCCCCATTCGGTGACCGCCAAACTCCTGCTCCTACACCAAAGCCCTATCCTCATCCCCCTTTTGTGAGACCATCTCCGTCCCCCCCCAGAGCTCCGCGCTCGCGCCCCGTGACTCCTTGTCCCTATGGACGGTAGGGACTGGCTGTTGCGTCCTTCTCTCCCCCAGACTGTGACTTCCCTGAGGACAGACGTGGGTCACTCTCCGTCCCTTTGGCCATGGAACTTAGAGCCGAGCCTGGGGTGGGGTGGGGAGGGTCCCGAGCGTTTCAAGATGAGCCAAGAGTGCGCGTGGGCCCGCCGCCGGCCGCGCCCTGGACGCGTCTCTTGCGCTTGGTCCTGAGCGTTCGAGTCCTTGAAAAGGGAAGCGGGGGCCCTAATCCCCTCATCTCTTAAAACAAAACACATATTTTTCTGAGTATGAAAATAATACAGACTCATTAAAGAAAAATTGGAGAATAATAAAATTAGGAGGAAGAAAATGAAAACCACCCAGGATCCTGCCACCCAGAATAATGGCAGGGATCCGGCACCGAGCCCCCGGTGAACTGTGACGCATGGGGTCAGCTCCTCCTCCCCGTCGCCCCCTCCTGTCCTTCCCCGTCTTCTGTGGCGTTGGAACACATGCACAGGCCACTCTGAACCTGCTCACATGTGAGATCCCCATGTCACGGGGTCCCCTTCCCGATGGCAGCTGAGTGGGCACGGGGGACTGGGCTGGGGCGCGGAGGGGCCCCCAGGCTGGACCACCCTAGTGTTCCCTCGAGTCTGCTGTCGGGTGTTTGTGGATTTCTGTCACTCTGCAGGGACGCCCCTGTGTGGTGCCTTAGCCTGTTCCTCATTCCTCCCTTAGGACAACCCAGGGACTGGTGCCGCAGATGTCAGGGTGGCCTCCGTCAGGCTCTGGACGTGCCGGTCACCCCGCTGCTGCTGGCTCTCCAGCCCCCTCCCGCCAGCAGCCTGGACGCCGGCGTGGCAGGAAGCGAGGACCCCAGAGGGGAGCCGGCCACTGCCCATCCAAGGCCTAGACACCATTGCGCAGCCGCTGTTTCCTGTCAAGCGCGCAGTCTCAGCCGAACCCGCCAAGGAGGTCACCACTGTCTGAGGGCGCTTGTGGCCTCAGGGCCGTGAGACATCATGCTGTCCGTGGATCATTGACTGGGCTCAGTGGGTGCCAGGCCCTGGGCATCTGTGTGTCCCTCGCAGTAATCCCCAGAGGGAAGGATGGGGTCTCCCACCTCATGGAAGAGGATACTGAGGGTCTGAGGTGCTGCATGTCCTGGGCAGGTTCCAGAGGATCTTGGACTCACCCAAGTCTGAGTCCTGAATGAGGCTGACTCCGACATCATGGGGTCACCCCGGATCTGGCCTCTACTGCCCCCAGGGAACCGTAAATCCTGGGCCTGAGAACCGGGGTGCAGAGATGCTGCCCCATGACACCTGCTGTCCACCACTGGGGGGGTGGCCCAGGCCTCACCAGGAGGCCAGGACAGGCTTGGGCCTAAGCCGGCAGCCAGATCCTGGCTCTGCGGTGGCCCGGAAGGTCGCAGCCCTTACCTCCTTCACCTGCGCCGTGTGAGAGCGGGGTTCAGCCCAGCTGCTCTGAGCGGGGAGCCCCCGGTGCTGAGTCAAAGGGAGAAGGACCTTCGCCAGATGCCCCTCACCGCAGGCAGCCGGCCTGGTCCTCAGGGGCTGGACCAGGCGAGTCTGGGTCCCAGGCCGGGCTGGGAGGGGCTGACTGGCCCAGATGGAGGCGGCCCCCCCAGCGCTGGTGGGTGACAGGCTATTTTTTAACCAACCCCACAGGAAGAAGAGGCCAGAAATGAGATCAGGGGTTGACCCAGGGCCCTGGGGACCCTCCCTATTTGCATCTTCTTCCCCCACCAGCAGGGAACTGTGTGGACTCACCGGAGCTGCCCGGGCCCCCGAGGCTCCCACAGAACCCCCCTTGCAGCCGGAGGTCCCGTTTGAGGGAGGTCCGGCCAGGACAGCCTCCCGGCCACCCTCTGGTTCTGCTGGGCTGCCCCCCCACTGTCGCATCAGCCTGTGGACAGGGGCCAGCGGCAGGTGTCTGGGGCCCCCAGGAAAAGGGAGGATTTCCTGGCCAGAGAAGCAGAGACCTGTCTGGGTGGGGGCCAGGCGGCCTCTCCCTGCAGCATGTCTGGGCCATACCACCAGGTGTCCCTTGTCCCCCAGGAAGGTTCCTGAAAAGGCAGGGCCTAGAGCAGGGGGAATGGCCTCGGGGTGGCCTGGCCCAATGGGGACGGAGTGGAGGGAGGGTGCGCTGGGGGAGGGAGCTGTGCGGAGCAGGGGTGTGTCATGGCGGCTGCAGGGCCCTGTACTGGCTGGGCCTCCGGGCAGTCAGGCGCCTGGGGGAGGCCTGAGCGGAGCCGTTCCTTATTTATTGTGTGTTTAGACAATAGTGTGGATAAGGACATGAATGGACCCCCCCATGGTCCCAGATACAAATCACAAGGAAAACACTTGAAAATCCAGAAGGACGGTAAAAGTTGTTCAGGCCCGAAATCCCCCCACGGGGCAAGGTCCGGGCATCTCGAGGAGCGGGGGCTGCGGGTCCTCTGGTGGCAAAAAGGTCGACCCGGCCCGGGGCGCTTGGCAGCCCCTTTCAAAGGCCTGGGTCAGTTCTCCAGTGGCCTGAGAGGTGGCCGCTGGGTCCTCCCCTCGTACAGAGGGAGAACATGGGTCACAGGAGGGCCAGGACTTCCCTCCAGCGGAGGTGGAGGTCGAGATTCGAATCCAGGGCCGGCGGGCTTGTTGAAGGGCCCCGGGCTGGACTCTTGGTCCTGGCCAAGGCCCCAGGGATTCACTCCTCCAGGGGAGCTCGGGATGGACGAAGCCTCAGTCTGGGCCCACAAATGACCACACGCCAAGACCCAACCATGGCCACAGCTTGGTTCCGGGTCGGGATTGTTGCTGACCGTGACCTGGTCACTGGCCTCACTCGCTCACCAGGGGTTTTAGAAGCTTTTGATTTGCCACCGTGTGTCCAGCGCTCAGCTCTCCGGGCCCATTACCCCCGTGGGCAGAGCAGGGAGGGCAGCAGAAGCCTGCCTACCAGCCTCGGGCCAGGTCACCCAGGGACACAGGGATGGCCTGGGGCCTGGCTCAGCTGCACGTGAACCTAGAAGCCCGGCGTCCTTCTTGGCTCAGGCACAGGCCACCCCTGGAGGGTCGGCATGGCTGAGCCCATCAGGCCACAGCGTGGCCACTGGACAGCTCCCACACCCCCACGTCCTCATGCTGTGGCCTCCTCCTCCTGCCGGGCCTGGATTCCTCTCACTTGGAGCAGAGCCGCAGGCGGGCGCTGTCGGGGTGGACCTGGGGCTAGCCATGCTAGCCGGCTCTGCGGGTCCCCCAGGGTCTCCGCACTCCATGTCCCCCCAGCCTTTCTGGATGTGGCTAGAGGTCACAGGACCCCAGTTCATGGAAGCCACCAGCTGTTCCCAGGAAGAGGGCCCCCAGGAGCTGACAGATGTTCCTCGATGTGGGGAAACCTGAGTTAACTCAGCTGTCATGCTGTGGGGAGGCATAGCTCCGGATGCAGGCTGTCTGGGTTTGAGCCCCAGCTGGGTGATATTAGGCAGGTGTCACAAACTCTCTGGGCCTGTTTCCTCATTTATAGATGAGCTTCATCATAGCATTTGTCTTACACACAGTGAGGATGAAATATGCAGACATGGAAAGCACTCAGACATGGCCTGGCATACAGCAAGAGCTGCGTAAATGTTTGCAGCTAACGGTGTAACTATTTAAGAGTTGAGTCATCATGATTTCTATTTTCCACACAGTTAATTATTCATTTCTTAGTTCCAATTTTGTACTTTCCTTTTTTTTTAAAATATATTTAGGATCCGGGAAATTTTCCTTTTAAGTCTCACACAATTTCCTGGGTCCTTGAAAAGATAATTTCCTGGCCTCAGGCAGATTTACGGTATCCCCTAGAACAGCTTATCTCTAAATGGTCTGGGGTGGGGTGAAGCCTTCCTAGCATATCAAAGGCTCTGAGCCCTGCTTGTCTCTGCTGGACACACACTGGGAGATGCCGCCCTGGCTCCCTGTCTCTAGGAGCAAGGTCTGTGGGGGACAGCTGCTCACGGGCGAAGAGCCTCCCGTCTCTGCAGAAGCCCCTGCAGCAGTGAGCACCCATGGCTGACCTGGGCCTCGTGGTCTCCGCTTCACTGTCTCATTCATTCCCCAAGCAGCCCAGGAGGCCGGCCATGAGAAGTGGAGGCCCAGGGAGGTAAGTGGCCATGCAGCCGAGCAGTGGCAGGTCACGGCTTCTGATTCTGAACGTCACCTTCCTTCTCCTGTCCACCGAGAGGAAAGGGAAAAACAGGCCCCATGCTGACAGGATCCATCTTCCCTTCTGACCCACTCCTATGATACCCAAAGCTTTCTTTTCCTGGAGGGTCCGAGGCTTAAATGAAGGAAGATCAAAAATTCATTTCCTGCTCCCACCATGGTGGGAATTCGGGCACTACTGTTCTAGATTCTTCCTGGCTGTATCCTGACACATAAATAAAACATTGATTGACATCTCCTCCTCCTCCTCCTCCTCCTCCTCCTCCTCCTCCTTCTCCTTCTTCTTCTTCTTCTGGTGCTGGGGATTGAACCTGGGCCTCGTCAGGCTGGGCAAGTGCTCCACCACTGAGCTGTGTCCCCAGCCCTAATTGATATTCTTAATAATGTTCTTGGTCGTATTTCCGTCTGGCCTCCCACAGGGGGTGGGGGAAGCCACCTCATAGAAACATCCTTTTCTCAAGATGCAAGAGAAAAATAGCCCAGAAGGAAACACACCCAACAGCAGCGGCTTTCTCTGGCTATCGAGATCACCGAGTCTATTTTTAAGTCTCCTGGATTCCCTTAGGTGTTCGACAACATGGAGTGCCCCGGGGTGGCGTTGGTGGTTGGATTCGCG
This sequence comes from Marmota monax, assembly GCF_021218885.2. NCBI lineage: Eukaryota > Metazoa > Chordata > Mammalia > Rodentia > Sciuridae > Marmota > Marmota monax. Next base: position 21,970,977 of record NW_026694432.1, on the reverse strand, counting down.
TTTCCCCTCATGTTCTTCCTGGTTCTAGAATCTGCAGGGCATGGTCCTGGCCAAGGCCTTAATTTGTTGTTCTTGTTGTTTACATTGTGGCCTCAGGAAGGATGGAAGCCTGCACGGGTCAAAAGAAGGAAGCGGGGAGGAAGGCTGTGTGTGTAGGGAGTAGTGAGAATAGGGCTGGTGCCGGAGAGCTCTGTGGGCGCTGCTCGCACATGGACGTGCTGCGGGTGGGCGGAACGGCGGCCTGGTCTACTTCACCGTGGCCCTGTGCATGCCCTATCTAAGAAGCCTTCTGGAAGTTTTTGGGCAGGGCCTGGAGGTTCTGTGGTTAAAGAGGAGGAACATGTCCCCTCGCCTGGGGCAATCAGGGTGGGCTTCACGGAGGTGATGTGACTGGGCCCTAAGGAAGAGGCGGCATCTTCCAGGACAGTCTGGCGGACTGACTTTGACATCAGACACACCCTGGCATGAATCTGGGCCTGGCCAGTTACTAGCTGCGTGGCCTTTGCCGGGGGCCTCAGTTTCCCAGCCTGTGGAATGGGACCATATGAACAATGACAGCTACCGCACCGAGGGTGGGGACTGAGCACAATGAGATGCACTTGCAAAGGAGCCACCCCGAGGCCGAGTGCACAGGAAGTCATCGACAAATGTGGTTCCCTCTCCCTTTCTCATTTCCTTTTCTCTTCTGAAATGTACGTGAGCAGGCTGCACCGCCTCCCCGGGTCTGTTTGCGTTTTCGTCTCCACAGTGAGGGTGGTGGTGCCCACCCTGAGCTACGATGAGGACTGGGTGGGTAGAGGGGAGCATTATAGACGCCCCAGGAGGCTGAGGGTCTGCAGAGGTGGGGTGACCTCAAGGGGGTCTGGGTTGAACCCCAGGGACCGTGGAGCTGAGAGCATGTCTGGAACTGCCAGACCGCAAGACTTGACAGAGACGCCTCTTCTCCGGGCCTCAGTTTCCCCAGCTACAGTGCTGGCCAACTGGAGGGGGGCTTCCCAGAGATGCCCTCTGTGCACATGTGGCTAGCGTGTCCACCCGGCGTGCTCACTCCTGCATGCCCAGGGCCAGATCCGTGCTCGTGTATGCAGTAGATATGCAATAAATGTCCAATGAATGATTCGTCACATCACCCAGCCACTGAGGATATGAGACTCCGAGGGAACAGCCTCTTCAGGGACTCACCTCCAGACTCTAGGGACCTCACCTCAGGCCACAAGCATGTCCTGAGCACCTGCTGTATGCATGGCTCTGCCCAGCCCAGGAAGAAAGCAGCAGCCCCAGCAGCTGGGGAGAAGCCGGAGGGGCTCTGAGCGGAGGGCGGCCAGGGGCCTGGAGCCCTGGATGGGGGGAACTGGCGCCCTAATCCTGGGAGGGTGGGGCCGCCTCTTCCTCTTTCTTTGGAAAAAATAAAAAAGCGTTTCCCTCCTAAATCTATGAGTCCTACATAGTCAGTGTTTCAGAGCCTGGAAAACACACAGTGGCCAAGAGTTTCAAATCACACTCCCCTGCGCAGTCGCACCCTACAGCACGGACTGACCGTGTTCTGTCCAGGCTCCTAAGGTGACCTCGTTCTCAGAGGTGGCTTCCTTCGCCCCTTGGGAAGGGCCCTGGCCCCTGGGTGGGGACTCGGGGTGCAGGGCTGGGCTTCCCACGGGACCCCTACCCACCTCCCTTGCACTCTCTCCTCCACCTGTCCAGGTGCCTCTTCCCAGGATGCCAGGGTGCTGTGGTCACAGGTGACGCCTCACAGATCCCCCGTGTCCTGCGGAGGTGGCTGGGCAGGCTCAGGCTCCCCGAGGGGCAAGTCCTGAGCTCGGACAGGTGTAGGGGCTGTGGACTGTCCTCGGCCACGGGCACCCAGGTGAGTTGAGCTTGGAGACAGGGGCATGCCCAGAATGGCCCCCCTCCCAACCTCCCCGGCTTTCATTTCGCCTCCTCCCCCCTGAGCTCCCTTCCCCATTTCCCTCCTGAGCCCAGCTGAGCCCAGCCCCGAGGAGGTGGCCACACAGGTGGCCCTGACGGCAGGGGACCTGCCTTGACCGGAGCCCGGATGGGCAGGGCCTCACCCTGCAGGGCCCGGTGCTCACAGGGGATCTCAGTCACCAAGTCCCACGGGGAAGGGCACCTGGGGGGCTGCGGTGGCCTCCCCGCACAGGGCAGCTCCCCGCGCCGCCTTCCCGCCCACACGTAAGTCTGAAGCTTTTGCCAAAAACCCTTTTCCCAGACTTGAAAGAAAACCCCAAAGAGGAACCTAAACCCTGAGCCGCGGCCCCGATTGGCCGGGAGGCCCCGGGCTGGTCCAGGCAGGCGTTTCAAAGAAAAACCAGACAGCGAGGGGAAGTGGGGGGCTGGCCGCCCGGGCTGACCAGCCGGTGGCCTTTATGTCCTTCCGTCATTCACCGCTTTCTTCTTCCTTCCCTCCATTCATTAGCGAGAGAAGCCACATGTCACCCGTGAGCCTGCCCCTGCTCCAAGGACCAGAGGACCCCCAAGATCTGGGGGAAAGGGTCAGGGCTCCCAGAGGGGACGGTGAGGGCAGCTCTATCACCTCCCCGTCTCAGCTCAGAGTCAGAGAGACTTTTTTTTTTCCACAAGGGAAGGAAGGATACTGAGCAGCAATGATCTCTGGCGTCCATGGAGCCTGGACGCGGCCCCCGCTCTGTATGAATGATCTCATCGAGTCCACCCAACGAGCCTCCAGTGGGTTCTGTGAGTTATGTCCATTTTACAGATGAGAAAACAGAGCACAGAGAGGAGAGGTGCATCTCCCAAGGCCACACAGCGAGGAAAGGCAGCCTGGCCTTTTATGTTGTATTTCATGCCACCTCCTCACCAAAGAGCACCCTCTTCTCCACCTTCACCCCTGGGAGCCCTTGTCACAGGGCCTGACCGTCTCCAGGTCCCCTGCTCAGCTCTGTCTAGTGGGGAAAGCCCGGAGCCAGCGTTGGAGAGAGGGGCCCAAGCCATCAGGAGGTGGCCCGTGCTGACTGAGGCTCGACAGGCCAGACAAGGCAGGTGGGGCTCAAGGCGGGGCCATCCACTCTGTGCCACCACCCTCTGTGGCCAGTGTCACTAGCCCTGTTTTACGGAGGAGGAAATTGAGAGCAAAGGGTCTAACTAGCAGGTCGGGTCTACTTGCTACTGAGCAGCTTGGACCCGAGTCTGTCTGACCCCTAAACAACAGGGAAGGTGGGTGGCGGGTCCTTGGTGGCTGAGAGAAGTGGCTGTCCTGTTGCCTGATGGGTCTTCCATAGACCACACCCCTCCTGGACCCCAGGTTCCCTGTCTGTGAAACGGGGAAGGGGCTCCCTCCGCCTCCCAGCTCCGACAGTCCCCTGGATGGGCTCCTGTGCCTTCTCAAGACCAGAGTCTTTCCACCATTGCACCCCTGCCCTGTCACCCCAGGGGCCTCCTTCAGGGGGCGCTGCTTCAAGACCAGTCCTGGGAGGCCCAGGCTGCAAATCCACTCAGCCCTTCCCCCCTAGTGCCTGGGCTGAGCCTTGAGGCTGGCCTTGAGACCAAGCTTTGAGGACAGAGCTCCCTGGTGGCTGCAGGTGGCCTGGGGAGACTCCTGGCAGAGGGGCTGTTTGAGCTGAGCATGGAAGATCGGGAGGAGTCCCGGCCACCCCTGGACACACTGGTGGTGGATTCAGTGGAAGGCCTGCAGGTGAGGAGTCCCCAGGAGATGCAAGGCCCGGATTTCAGCTGCCCCACTGCACCTTGAGGCCGGCCTGCCTCCCTGCCTCTCAGGAGCCTGGACTGGCTCTGAAGCCAGGGTTCCCTCTAGTCATTGTTCCCTTCCAGCCTCCAAGAATGTTCTGGAAGGTCAGGTTTCAAGCCCTGCTGCTCAGGGGCATCTGTGTCCCAACCCCCTCCCCCACAGGTAACCAGCAAGCTCGGCTTTGGTGCGGCTAGCTCAAGGCCCGGGTGTCAATGGGCCCTCTATGTGACCAGCAGGGCCGATGGGGCTGCCGCTGGCTGTCATGGGCACGGGCGAGGCCTGGACACACAGTCCCACTGTGTGGGGCCCGGCTCATGACCGGCCTGTGGGCAGTGGGGGGCTCCTAGGAGTGCCCTTCCAGCCTGGGGGGCACTTTGGACAGGCAGGGTGGTCTGGGGAGATGGCGTGTGCCGGGTGGCCTCAGGAGCCGCCATCAAAGAGGCCCGGCAGACGTGGCGCCAGGCAGGCCCTGCAGCAGGTACGGAATGGCTGCGGTCAGCCTGTCCATCCTGAGGGCCCTGGGGGGCGGAGGAGGCTCCACAGCAGATATACTTGGGGTGAACAACCTTCCAGGCTGCCTGGGGTTCGGGGACTTGCAGCTAAACCCTGGAGAGTCCCCCACTGTGGGCTACTGCCTGGGGCTCAGGACAGGACACGGCACTGATCTCACTGGCCCAAGCAGCTTCCTTCCTGTCCGGTGGCTTCTGAGTCACCGGCTAGCCCTGTCCTGGCTAGACGTGCCCGGGGCCATTTCATCCACCCGCTGCCCCCACACAGGTCCAGTCTCCATCTCTCCCGGGCGTCTTGGGGGCAGAGTTGCTGGGCAACCCCATCTCTAAAGAGAGGCCCACGGCCGCCCCGCTCAGGCCTGCAGCTGGCCCTCCGGCCCTCCCCGCCCTGCACGGCCCTGCAGCCACCTGAGGCGCCCAGGACCCTCCTGCCTGCCTTCTGCACCCGCCTCCAGGCTACTCCTTCTGCCTGGGCTGAGCCTCTCCTCCTGGTCACCTCCTCACCTGCAGGACTCGGGGGACTTGCCCTCTCCTTCCCCGAGGCCGGGGTCAGGGGCTCTATCTGAGCTCACAGACCCCGGGTCTTCCCCCTGGTGCACTTTTCTGTGGGCCCGTCCCTTGTCCCACCAGACGGCGAGCTCCTAGGATGGAGAGCCTGGCCCAGGGTCCCTGAGCGGAGCTCAGCCCAGGCAGGTAGGGGAGGGAGCAAAAGCATGCTCTGAGCAAGGACCCTGGGCCTGGTGCTCCAGGCACAGTGGTCCCAACAGCCCATGGGGTTGCGGCCATCGTCACCCCTTTCAGATGGGGAAACTGAGGCACAGACACCTGCCCAGGTGAGCGAGGGAGGGCAGAGGCAGGACTTGAGTGGCGAGGACCTGAGTCAATGAGTGGAACTTCCGCCCTCTCCAGGGGCCCTGGATGCCACACGGGATGGTTTAGGTCCCTTCCCTCCCTGGAGGGGACCCCCTCGTGTCCTCAGGAGAGAGCTTCTGCCTGCGGGGTGTGGTTCAGAGGTGCTGATGGGGACCTGGCCATGGGGGGGCTCAGGAAGCTGCTGGCCCCTCCTAAGCTGGGTGTACCCCAGGGTCTTCAGGGCCACTGCCTGAGTTGTCGGATGGGGAAACCGAGGCCCAGAAAGGGACCCAGAATGTGACAGTCATTAGGTCCCCTCCTATTTGTCAGGTAGGAGGGGTAAATACCCCTTGTCCTGCCTGAGAGGCTTCTGGGGACCTCTCACCCTCCCCTGTCTTCCGTCTCAGGGAAACAGGCCACCATCTGTGTGCAGCCCTTAGGGTGAGGCTCTGGCCTCACCCTGGGCAGGGCAGGGACCCCCCAAAGACTCTCCACCCTCCTCCCAAACCTCCTTCCTCCCCAGAGCTGGGAGCCAGGCAGAGGCCCTGCTCGTACTCGGCAGAGAAGCCTCGGAGCTGGGTGCCGACGGGAGGTGGCCCCTCAGCCTGAGCCTCCAGGTGGCTGTGGCTCTTCCCCATCTCAGGAGGCCTCCTGTCACCAGTTGTGCCCGATGCCCACAGCAGGGACGAGGCGAGATAGGATGCTTCATCTCCAGCCAGCCTGTGCCACAGGAAACTAAGACAGAGTCAGTCGCACTCTGGCCAGTGGGGTCTCTGGGGAAGCTGGAGCTCTGTGACCGTGCTGGGGACCCCCTCTAGAGGTGGATGGCAAGGTAGAGCATCCCACAGAGGCTGGGCCACCTTGGGAAACAGCCAATAAGCCCACTCCTCCCCTTGGACCCAGAGATGTCACCCAGCACAGCGGGGCAGAGCCAGGAGGAGGAGCTGTCCCCGAGCTTGCCTGAGCTGCACATGGGAACCTCTTTGGGGGACTTACCCAGACCCAAACCCAAGAAGTTCTGTTTCCACAGTCTGAGCTGAGAACCAGAAGTGCAATGTTTAAAAGCTCTCCAGGGGTGGTGACACGGTGGCTCCCGACACCTTGCCCAGGGCCTGGGGTAGTGCAGCCTTTGGAGGCGGCAGGAAGGAGGAAGAGGAGGACAAACAGAGCCCTTTCCCCTCCATTAAGACCCCTGGACGGCAGCATCCCCGCGTACCATGGTGAGACCCGCAGTTCTTGACCTGTGTAGGGCTCAGGGGTCCGTGAACTTGGGCCACCTCTAAATGAAACGCAGCATCTTTCACCGTGACCGCGTCACCAGTGGAAGTCACAGGTGTTTTTCGACCTCAACGGGTCGTCACAGATCATCCTACAACACTGTTCTTGCTTATCGCTGCGGCACCATGGCCTTGCCACTCAGTGAGTCCCTAAAGCAGTGCAGGGTCACCACCCACCAGCCCGCCTCTCCAGGGCAGTGTTCTCGGGGTTGCTTGGACTTGGTTTTGGAGCCTCCAGGCTTCCTGACACTCCCGAGAGGTTGGTCGCTCCAAACAGGTGGGGGGCCCTGCGTGGGCCATGTGGGGTCAGAGCCCTGAAGAGGGAACCCAAGGCTGGAGCACGTGGGGGACAGAATTGGCACCTGTGGCCCTGTGAGCCTTAGGGACAGCATGTGGGACACAGACCCCGGAGAGAGCGTGATGTAGGCAGAGGGCCAGAGGCGCGTGGGCGAGCTTCTCCGAGGGTCAGCCCGGGCCCCGGGGCCTCGCCCTGGACCACAGCCTCGGGGGGACCTTCTGCGCCCTGTTGTCCAGGATCGGCCTGCTCTGCCAGGGGCTTCATGTCCTGGGCACACTCTGGGCCAGAGCCTCCAGCTGTCCCCTCCCTTTGCCCTTGGGCTGTGAGCGGCCACCTCCTGGGCTCATCAGGAGAGGACCCCGGGCCAGCTCCAAAGTCCTGTCTCCCGAGGTCCCTTTGTCTTAAACCCTGCGTTTCTCCATCTTGTTCGCGGAGGGAGAAGCACAGATCACAAAGCCCCGGCAAATGGTTTTTATAAACTCTTATTTTCTTGCCACAGAGCTGCCTTTAATTAGCTCCGAGGACTACAAAGGGAGTGTTATAACAGCAGCCCAGGGAGGAAGGAGCCCAGGGCCGCGGGGCTGCTGCTGCCTGTCACCAGCCACAGCCGGGTTTGGCGGGAGTGCTCCCCCACCCCGCTGCCACTCCCCCATCGGCCCTGGGGACCCCCTCTGAGCCTCAGCCCCAGCCGGGAAGCGCCTCAGCTGAAGCTCCCAAATGTGTCCCTGGCCCCAGAGCCGGCTGCCCCAGGACCGGCCCTGAGTTGCTCTGGTCAGCCAGCAGCCAGGCAGGAGAGAAGGGCGGACGGCCCGGCTGACCTGGGTATTTCACTGACCACCTCGGCTCAGGAAAGGCGGTGCGACCCCCAAACCCTGACCGTCGGTCCCCCTCAGCCATCCTGTACTGGAAGACACGGGTCCCTTAAATAACGCGGCGGCACAGCCCCAACCACAGCCCTCCCTCACCTCAGACGATCAGAATGTCAGAATCCCAGGGGACACTGTTAGGGTCACAGGGAAGTCAGGTAACTTGCATACGGTCACTCAGCAAGGAAGCCGCTGGTCCCTGGGACTCAAGCTGAGAGGCTCTAGACCCCCAGTCTCAGGGCCATCCCCTCATCTGGGCTCGTGCTGGGGAGGAAAAGTGCCCGAGGGTCGCATGACTGCCCTAAGGACCAGACACAGGCAGGGAACCCCCCCTGGGAGTCTGGACCCCAGTCAGAGGCTCCAGGGGGCATCCTGGACTCCCATCCTTGCTGCGGAACACAGCCCAGAGCTCTGGGACCCTCCGGGTCATGAATAGAGGCAAAAACCACCCCAGAAACACTTTCTTCTCCACCGCGACCAAGTCCGCCACCTCCCCGAGACCTTCCCCCAGCTCTGCAGACGCGGCCCTGGGCAGAACAAGTTCTCCCAAAAGCCCGTGGCCTGGTCCTCCCGGAGAGGAGGCGCAGCCTCACCCTCACCGGCCTCCTTGGCTGTCCTCTGAGCCGGCCAGCCCACGTCTGGTGGCAGGTCCAAGCTCTGGCGGGCCAGGGGCTGGGACAGCAGGGCCTGGAGCCCGTGAGTGAAGTGGGGGGGGGGGGGCCAAGGGCCATGGATACTCCCCCTTGTCCTCCCCACCCCAGACCCTCTGAGCCTGGCCCTGGAGGTCATGCGGCACTCCTTGTTGCACAGTGTCCCCACCTGCTGAGGGGGGAGGTCCCACAGCCAAGGGACCATGGGGGCCACCAGCCCATCTTGCCCTCGGGCTGCGGGAGGCCAGGGGACTCAGGTAGACAACCTCGCCCTCGAGGGACAGCAGGTCTGTTGGTGGAGGGATGCAATTGGGGCCGTAGCTCCCCACCCGCCAGGACTGGCCCAGGACAGGGAGCCTGGGCCGTGGTTACTCACCGCGGACGAAGGTGGGCGAGTAGGTCGGGAAGGAGTCGAAGATGCTGTTGGACGCCATGCCGCGGTCCGCAGGGGACGGAGGCCAGCCCTGGGGGGCTGGGCTGGGGCCGCCTGGTTAGCTTTCCTCGTTTTCTGGTTTGTTTTATTTTTATTTTTTTTCTAGCTACTTTTGAAAATAAAGGGGGGGGCGGGGGGCTCTTTGTTTGTTTGGGGTTTTCTTGGCTGTGTCCCCCCCCCCCCCCCGGGGCTGCTCAAAAAAGAAAAAAGGAAAGAGCCCCAGCCTGCGCGGGAGGGTGAAGAAAGTCCCCGAGGAAAGTAAGTTGCTGTTTGTACCCAAGAATTCGGATTCCCGGTCCCACAGGAATGTCTGGCCACAGACTCAGCAGCGCGGCGCAGCAGCCTGGGTCATTAGACGGCGGCCGGTGGAGGCCGGGCTGCAGCAGCCGGCCAGGCCCGGTGGCCCGGAATGAATGAATGAGGCTGGCCTCCCGGCCACCAAGCAGGGCTGCAGGCGGCCGGGGGTGGGGACCACCAGGAGCCAACCAGCTCCCGCGCAGGGCCCGGAGGCGGCGAGGGCCTGGCCTTGTGGTTCTGTGGTCGAGGCCCGGGCTTCGCCGTGTCACCCAACCTCAGCCTACAGGATGCCGAAGCCAGCTCGCGGCCTGGGCCCATTGGCTGGGCCGCGGTCACCTGGGCCGTGATGTCAGGCCTCTTAGAAGATCTTGTGGCTCTCTCTCTCTCTCTCTCTCTCTCTCTCTCTCTCTCTCTCTGTATTTTTTTTTTTTTTTTGAAAAAGAAAAGAAAGAGAGAAAATTAAAGAAAGAAAAAAAAAAGGTGACGGTTTTTATTTGTGGGACCGGCCTCCGCACGCGGCCCAAGAAACCCAACTGACAGCAGCTTGGGGCGGGCGTCGGGCCGCGGTTTGGACGCCGTGTGGAGGCTCCTTCCTGATTAAGGGCAGCCCCAGGCCTCTCACCAGGCGCCAGGAGCCCGGGTCCACCAGCGGGCAGAGGGCTCCTCACCAAGCCGCCTCACGCCCTGCTGCCTGGGATGGTACCACGTGTGCGGCTGGGTGGCACTCGAGGGGGTTTTAGGGGAGCCGGGATCCCACACAAATGGGAAACACATGAAGCGGCCGCAGCCTGCCCACCAAGGCAGCCTTCCTTGGGAAAAAGCCGGCCACATGATCATGCCAGGAGGCCCTCGCAGAGCTGGGGTCTAGCCTGAGTGTGTCACTCCGGCCCTGTGCCCAGCCGGCCCACCTGGGCCTCTCCTCGGGGTTCTCTGCTCCAGCCTGATGCTCAGAGCTCCCTGCCTCTGGGCCTTTGCACATGCTGCTGCTCCACCTGAGGGGCCCTTTGCCAGCCCCATTTTGAATTTGTCATGTCCTGGGGGATTTAAGGGCCAGGGGGACTAGAAAATACAAAGGACCCAGGAGATGATTCAACCCTCCACTTCCACGTTCCCAGAAGCTAAGTCAGGCTGGGGAGGCTGTGGCCTCTTCCATCTCCTTTGTAGACTCTACTTTCCCGTTTCCCAGGGCAGACCACTGAGGCCCAGGGGAAGGAGCCAGTGTGGTGCCCTCCAATACCCTTTAAACGAAGCCCCCAGACCTCAGGAAGTCCCTGCACAGTCTGGCCCCCACCCCTACCCTCTCCCAGGGAGTCCAGGCTTGGGGCCGGGTCCCAGCACCAGCCTTGGACTCAGAGTGGCCCCTGTAGGCCGAGAAGGAGAAGGGGCGACGTCCAGGAGGAGGATCGGCTTGCTCAGGTCACCGGGGCTGGTTTCCGTCCCCACTGGGTGACTTGTGAGTGGACACGGACCCTCCAGGCCTGCCCTGGAGACACAGAGTCCAGCCTCCTGTCCCTGCGAGAGCCCCAGCTGGGCAGCGGGGAGCAGGCTCACGGCAAGGCCCCCATCGGGTCCGGTGCCGGCTCTGTGGAAGCGGAGCTGGAGCCTGGGGCACGTCACGGGCTTCTCTGGGACTTAGTCTTCTTTCCTGGAAAACGGGGAGGACCCCTCTGTGGGAGGGTGGGCCCCGGCTAAGGATGCAGCAGATGCTGGTTTCCTTGGCCAGGCCCCGGGGCGGTCGGGTTCCCTGATGAGTGAGCTCACGACGGTCAGCAGGGGGGAGGCCGTTCCCACCCAACGCATCCTCACCGGGGGCCTGGGGGAGCATCCTGTATGGAGTCTGCGTGCTGTGGAATAGGTCAGGGTGACAAAGCCGGAAGACCCCCCATTTATGAGAAATGGAAACCGAGTCCCCTAGAGGAACAGACTCATCTAAACTCACCCGGTGACTCAGTGGGACCTGTCCCTTGTTCCCAGCCAGGGGCTGTTTCCATTGACACCACCTCTGGTTTCTAACGCACCACCCCACACGCTTCGCTGTTTTTTCCGCACCTATGGGTGGGCCCCCCTAAGCTCTAGGCCTCCCTGAGGGGCTCTCCCTCCCCAGAAGCAGAGTCCGGGTGCAGGAGTGGAGGAGGGGTGCTGTGTTGACTCAGGTGTGCAGTGCGTCCTGGGGACAGTGCAGCAGATGCTCCAGTGTCAGGCTTGGTCCTTGCACCTGAGGAACTAACAATCTCCACATGCCCCTTGATAGGCATGTACCAGACTTTGAACAAACCCCAGGAAGCCGCCCGGGGAAGCAGAAAGAACATGGGGGCTGGAACCAACCATACCTGAAGCCCGTTTTTGTTCTAATGAGCTATGAGATTGTGGGCAAGAGGCTTTCGTCTTCTAAGTCCTGAAATCCTTGACTGTGAAATGGAGCCAATAGCAGGACTCACTTCCCCAAATTGTAAAGACAGTTAGGTGAGAAAATAATTGTGCATAGACTTGGCTCACAGTAGGTGCTCAATTCCACGGGGGGTGGGAGGCTCTTTTTCCTTTGACTCCTGATTGTGTGTTCTCTTGGCATCCAGTTGGCAGACAGATTTATTTTTATTCTCCACTGGAAAAAGAAGCTAGATCCGTTTAATAATAAAAAAAAAGATTGAAGGAGAGAATCATAAAAAAAATAGGAATCATGAAAATACCATCTTCAACCTTTTATTTTGCTTTTAAATCTAACAATTGTGCATGGAGTTGCTTTCCTCTCATTCTTCTGGCAGAAGTCCACCCGCAAGGTCTCTTTCTACTGTCCAGCTTGGACATGCCCCAATCTTCTACAACCGTCCACTCACCCTAATTATTATTCTTATTTTTATTTTTAGCAACTTGCTTTCGCCAAGTCTTTCTGAAATATTCAACCTCATTCTCATAAAAACAGAGACTCCAGCTGGGTATCATAGTCTCCTGCCGTTACCACCGTGAGTGGAGTCCGGCCAAGGAAACCCGGGAGCCAGGTCGGGAACTCAGAGACCCCTGTGCCCCTGGGGGGTGGGCAAAGCCAGCACCGAGCCTCCCCCATCGCCACAGCAGGAAGCCACCACCACCTGGGGGAAGAGGCACCCAGGACGGTGGTTTCCTGAGGGCCCCGCCAGCAGAAGCAGGACCATGGTGGCCCCGGCTGGCATTTGCTGGGACCACAGGGGTGACTTGGCCACTCTGGAGATGTCACCTGACACAAAGGGCAGAGACCTGGATTGTCCCTCTCCCCGCGGGTGACCCGAGGACAGGCAGGCCCAGGATTGGCCTCATAGCAGGGAAATCCTGTGACTATAGAGACACACCTGACTCTGGGGGAGCAGAAAGGGTGAAGCCCAGACGGGCTGTGGCGGCCAGTGCCCTCTGAGACGTGCAGGTGAGTCCCAGGAGCTGGCTGGGGGCCACTGGGAGAGCCCCTTCCTCCTGGGACCCGTGATGAGCCCGCTCCCCTCACCCGCCTGCACACGGGTATTTTCACCCTGACCTTGGGTACTGGGCCCGGGGAATTGAGTCGCCAATCATGAGCCCTGGCTGCAGGGCTCCATTAGGAACGTCACAGTTCACTGTGACAGCAGCCCCTGAGCCCATCAGGGTGCCCCCAGCAGCAGGGGGGACCCTGATGGCTTTTCTGATGAGGATAAGACGAATCCCAGGGATGAGCCCCGAGTTTCAGCCTGGGGGGGGTGCATTCCATCGACTCGGGCCTTTCAGGTTTGGATGTGAGGTGAGCGCTGGCCCAGGGGTTCCGATCCTGCCACTGGGCGGGGCCCAAAGACGGGGCGGGCGGGGCCTTGGCTCCCTGCCACCAGCTGCCAGGGGAGCCTCACTTCAGGGGTCAGCAGGGAGACAGACCTGCCCCCTGCTCTGGGGTGAGGATGAGGCCCGCAGGGCTGTGGGGCCCACCAGGGACCAGGACACCCGGGCTGAGCCCGGGGTGGTGAACTGAAGACCCCCATTTGGGTGACACCCGTCGAGTGTCTGAAGCCATCCTGGGCCACAGGCTCTGGGAACAGCGGTCTCACACGCCAAACCGCGTCACGTCCCGGGGAGCGCCAGCGGTGGAAGGAGGCCTGGGTCACCAGCTTGTGCACGGCAGACGGGGGTCAAACCCAGCCTGCCCTCCGCCTGCCCTCCCCCTTGACTTTCCTTCCTGTTGTTTGTTTGCCAAAGCTGCCCCCGTGTCCCCTTCACGGCCAAGCCCGCCCCTTCCACTTTCCGGCCTCAGCCCCTGGGCAGGACCCTCCCTGGGCAGGACCCTCCCTGGGCAGGACCCTCCCTGGGCAGGACCCCTGGCTGCTGCCCCAGTTCAGCAGCCTTCTGACTTCTCAGCCCGCAGGGTCAGTGGCAGTGAGGACAATCTAGACGTCCTTAGGGGACCCCAGTAGCTGTGATTCCACCAGCAGCACAGGTTTGGCTCTGAATGGGCTCCGGCCAAGTTGGGGAGCAGCGTCGCCCCTGAGGGTTGGGCTGCCAGGCTGAGCTGGTGGGTCCCCCGCCTCCTCCCTGGGGCCTGCTGACCCTGCTCCTCCATGCCAGGCCTCTGGGCAGGCACCTTGGCCCCGGGTGCCCTCAGAGGGAACCGTGCGGGAGACAGAGCCGAGGAACCTGAGCTGGGGGACGGGAAGGGCCGCTGCAGGCCCAGCAGAGGGGTCCACCCCAGTCCTGCTGCCGGCACCTGCAGCCACGTCCCTGTGTGACCTGGCCTCCTCCCCTCCCTGATGTCCCTGCAGGGAAGTCCTGGGCGGTCAGTCGAGCCGGGTCAGCCCCAGCCTGGCACTACCCACCCAGGGGGCTGGTGAGAGGGCTCTCGGAACCCAACTGTCCTCACCTGTAAAATGGGGACAATAAAAAGCCCCTGGCTTCTCCCGGGTGAGAAGGCGAGGAGGGGAACCCCAGGAAGGACACACAGTAGGCCTTCAGCCAGGACGAGCTCCCATCTCTGGGTATTTCAGGGCCTGTAGCCTGAGAGCCACAGGCACAGTGTGTAAGTATGTGAGTGTGCGTGTGTGTGAGTGTGCATGTGTGTGTGTGTGCGTGTGTGTGCGTGAGTGTGCGTGTGCGTGTGTGCGTGTGCGTGTGCGTGTGTGCGTGTGCGTGTGAGTGTGTGTGTGCGTGTGAGTGTGTGTGAGTGTGTGCGTGTGAGTGTGTGCGTGAGTGTGCGTGTGTGAGTGTGTGCGTGTGCGTGTGTGTGTGTGAGTGTGCGTGTGAGAGTGTGTGTGTGAGTGTGCGTGTGAGAGTGTGTGTGAGTGTGTGTATGCCTGTGTGTGCGTGTGAGTGTGCGTGTGAGTGTGTGTGAGTGTGTGTGTGCGTGTGCGTGTGTGTGTGAGTGAGTGTGCGTGTGTCACCTGTGGAGGAAGGACGGGCCCGACCCCTGCCCGTGCACCCAGCCAGGCCCTGAGCCCCTGCTTCCCGAGGCTGACCCCAGCCCAGGGCTGCCCTAGCCTGGCCCCAGGCCCCCGGGTGCGGGAGAGGCGGCTGCAGCTGCAGGCCTCCTCCCGAGGCCCCTCAGCCCGAGGCCGCTCCTGGGTTTCTTCAAGGCCTGGACGGTCTCCCCAAGAGCCACTCCCCTCCCGCAGAGTCGTGGCCCCCGGAGGAAGAAAGAAACTCAACTACAGCCCCTTTTGGCTCATGAAGTGATCTTTCTCCGGGTCTTTGGGTGGAAGCATCTATTTTTAGCATCTAAGGGTCTGGGAGGGCCTCCTGGGGTTGGGCCTTCAGTGGCCACACTTGGCTGGACGGGGGCAGCTCCTCGGCTGGGCGGGGCAGGAGGTGCGGGAAGAGGAAGGGGGACCCTTGCAGGGCGGGCGGCGTGGGCACCTTACCCTGGCCAGGCTCCTGCCCCGTCCATTCTCTGAGCATTTGTCTGGGGCCAGCACCTGGCCACTCCTGATTCCTCTCTGTGGTTTCTCACCGGAGACCAGTAACAAGAGGAAGGACGGTCATGAGGGGCGCTCAGGGTCACTCACCGCGTCAGGGGCTCTTAGATCTGTGCATGAACTAACTCACGAAGTTCTCACGACAATCCGTTCACAGGCTCAGAGGTTAGATCACATGTCCAAGTTCAGCACAGAAGCGACAGAGCCAGCATTGGAACCCAGACCATCTCCGTTATTATTTAACCCCTTCAACAGCTGCGGAAAGAGAGGCTCAGAGAAGCTAATCGACTTGCCCAAAATAACCTAGACAACTAATGTTGGTTCAGTCTGACCCAGAGCCCTCCAATCTGTGGGTTTCCCTGTTAATTCTTTGGTTAATTCTCTTAACAAGTGGGGTGGGGCAGGCAGGAGGGTCCTGTTCTCCTCCCCTTCTCATTTTATTGAGGAGGAAACTGAGGATCAGAGAGGTAAATGTGCTCACCTGAAGTTGCACAGCCAGGAAGTGGGGGAGTTGGTACTCAAGCTGCATCACCTGCCGCCCCCAAAGCCTTTGCAGGAAGCTCCCACCTCGAGCCCAGCTTCCTCCCTCCCTCCCAGGCCCACGCCCTTCCCCGAGGGGATGGGACCCCAGAAGAAGCCAGATTTGGGTTGCCATTTTAAAAAATGATTTGCTCTGCTTCTTTCTCCCCTGTCTTTCTCTTTCGGTTATAATGACCTGTTTGCAGGGCTCTGCTGGCCAGCAAACTTGCTGACCCAGGCAAAAGGAAGGGGGGTGTCATTATGCGGTTGGGAAATGGTGGAGCGTTTCGTATGCCACCGATCTAGCGATCCCAGGAATTCCAGCAGCCCTCCAGGAAATGAGAGAACTAGCTGCCCTCCCGGGCTGTGGCTTCCCCAACTCCGGGAGGACGCCATTCTCCTGACATTAGGTCAGGGTGCTGGAGCATCTGCCCCAGGAGGCAGCCTGCAGGACCGGGGCTGCTGGGTGAGGAGCCGCCGGCGAGCCCTGGGGAGCCATGCAGGGTGGGCAGGCCCTGGCCCTGGGCCACCCAGCCACCACCCAGCCACCACCCGGCTTATTTGGGAGATGATCTCAGGAAGCAATTGCAGAGAGGGGGGCGAGGGACCCAGGGAGAGGAAGGGGGTCGGCAGGTGCAGGGGAGCAGCTCACCTGGGCACCTGGAGCTCAGCTGCACCAGGACTGTGCGCAACATGTCGCAGAACTGCTCCCAGGGTGGGGGGGGATCCGAGCTGTGTGTCCCCGACCCCAGAGTTCTCGGGTCCCCCCTGGGCGCAGCTCACTCCAGGCTGGAACACACTCTCAGGCTCACCTGTCCTGCTAGAGAGCTGCCATGTCAATTCAGGGCTTGGGGCTTCTAAGGACTTAGTCTGACAGGTGAGCATTTGTCATTCCCACGCATCGTCATCAATATCTCCCCTGAGCGGCGGTGCCACCAGGGAAGTGACGCCTTGGCACAGTCAGCCGGACACAAAAGCTCTCCCCCCTGGTCCCGGGGCTTGAGAGTCCCCTATCCATGCTTCATCCTGCCAACCTGGGTTTTAGGGTCCCCTGGATTTCTTGGGTGCCAAGGATGAAGCTGAATAGAAGAGGAGGGACGTCCCCTCCACCCCTGGTTCAGAGAAGCCGGCTCCGCCCCGCTTTCCAATGCACTTGAGCTTTCTTTTTCCTCCAGCCGTACGTGTTCGTGGTTTAAGGAATCAAACATTTCTATGGGGCGCTCCTTCTCCCTCAGAGAAAGTCACTTTCAATTCCTTCAATGGCTTCTTTGAGTATTTCTTCGATCTTTCTAAACAACTGGCTTTCAAGGCTCATTGTGATTCCCCCCTTGAGGCACTAGACCCCCCCAGCCCCATGGAAGAGGACGGGCTCCCTCTTGCCGTCCCCTCTCTACACTGCCCACTTTCCAGCCTCTCAGGTGGCCACGATTTTGGAAAATGAGCTCCTGGTGTTCCCTCCCAGGCTCTGGTTCCATGCCCTTCCTGCTCTCGTCTCCCCCGCGGTGGTTATTTTTCGGCTTTCCCTTTGCATTCTTTCCTGGGTTCATTCCCCAGCTCTCGGCCAGTTGTCCAAATCCCCTGATAAGAAATTCAGTGACATCGGGTCCTCTGTTTTGCCCTTGGCGCCCTCTCTTCTGGATTCTCTGACGTGACCTAGAGGCTGTCACGGAGGTCTGGGGCTCCGTGGTCCCCTGGGCTCTAGCTCCCTTCAGTGCCACGCTGGGGTTCTCATGCTGGCGGCTTCCCTTTCCGGATCCCCCTCTGTTTTTGGCTTATTTCCTTGTGGCGGAGCTCGTCTTCCAGCCGCTTCCTTAGAAAGGTGCGTGGAGGTAGACTTAGTCTCATTTGGTGGATAGTTTGGCTGGGTATAGAAATCATGGCTGCCGTGAATTCTCTTCTGATTTGCTTTATTCCTCTACCACTGTTGCTACACCTGAAAACGTTCCCATTCTAAATATCTGAGCCTAGCCTATATGTTAGCCTCTGTAAGATTTGAAGGTATTCTCTTTGTCTCCAGTGTCCTGAAACTCCACGGTGAGGTGCCTTCTCGGGGTTCGATTTCCTCCATCCTTCTGCACCTTTATGCCTCTGTGATCTGGATATTCATAGTGGTCAATCAACCAATCCAGGTCATTTTTGTGAATTATTTCTTTGATCACTTTCTCTCTTTGGCTCTTCTCTCTTACTTTCAATTCTGAAGAATTCTAAAATTCTTTATCTACCCTAATTTTCTATCTCTCTGTTTTCATAGTCTTTTATTTTGTGTGTGTGTGTGTGTGTGTGTGTGTGTAAGGGTGACATCTTAATGCATTTCTTGCATTTCTTGAAACTCTACTTAATAGTTTCTCTTTCTATCATAATAACATTTGAATTTGTACTTTTTTTGTTTCAGACTATTATATCTCACAACTGTCTGTTCTTATTACATAAGAATATTCTCTTATGTCTCTGAAGATATTACTGATAATTTTTTTAAAGGTCTCATCTCCCCGCTTATCTGTTTCTTTCAAGTCACTTTTCTTTCCAGTGTGTTTGTCTTGTCCTTCTGGGTGGAGGCTGTCTTCAGGTGGCTAATGATCCTCGGCCGATCCTACTTAATAGTGGAGTCCTGAGCTCTGGATTGGATACTGGGCCATTGCCTGGGACGGCCTGCCTGTGGACTTCACAGAGAGGGTCTGAGAGGTCATTTCCCGGGTCAGTCTCTAGACTTTTCACCTTAGTCTGCTCAGATTCCCTGAGGTAGAACCTTCTAGCCTGCTCGGAAGGTATTGGGCTGGCTGCCAACAGTCTGGGACAGAAGAAGAATGGAACGTCTGTACACAACGTACACTTGTTCCTCCATTTTCAGGGTAGACTTCTCCTGTCCTGAGTCCTTCTGCTTTTTTCTTCCCCTCCAGAAAATAAGCCTCAAATATTCTACTGGGGAGAAGAGGATCTGGGGGTCTGACTGCTTCCTAAACAGACTTCCAAATTGGCCTCCTGTTTTCAGCCCCTTCTCACCCCTCACCCTCAGTCGGTCCCTGAGTTTTTGGAGGCTCTGCTGTCCAGGGAGGTGAGTTGTCTCGGATTTCTTGGCGGCTGTGTCTGTAGGGATTTGGGTCTCTAGGGATTTGGTCTGTGGTCTGTAGGAATTGGGGTCTCCTGGTCTGCCAGGAATGTGGCTCTCCAGGTTCTGACACCTCATTGCAGTTATCTTTGCATCGGTTCTCTTTGAACTTGTAGGTTTGTGCCCAAACCAAAACAAAACAACACACCACCAACAACCACCCAACCAACCAACCAACAACACAGCCCTTTATAGATAGGAAGCGACGATGCACGTGTTCCGTCCTTAGCCTTCGGTTTTCTAGATTGTGGGGCAAGATCTTGTTTGAGATAAGGATTCCAGATATATCTTGCTTGTGTTTGAGAAGATCGCAGTTTTACGAGATGCTAGCTCTTCCCCCCAATTAATTCATAAATTGTTGCCATTTCCAATCAACACCCCAACAGGATTTTTAATACTTTTATTTTATTTGTTTTTATGTGGCTGAGGCTCAAACCCAGTGCCTCACATGTGCTAGGAGGACGCTCTACCCCTGAGCCCCAGCCCAGCTCCCTCCCAACAGGATTTTTAATAGAACTTGACAAACTCTTTCTAAAGTCTGTATAGAAGAATAAATGGGAAAAAAAGCCAAAATAATCCTGTAAAAAGGAGCCAGGAGGGTCCACTCCCCCAAAGCCTAGGACCTAGGATGCGTTGTGGTCCCAGTCCGAGAGGAACCGTCACAAAGGCACACAGGAAACAACGTCCACAGGCCAGCAGAGGGGTCGGTGGCGTGGTGCGGAGCTTGGGCAGGTGAGGGGCCCAGTCTGTGAGGCTCCCAGGGAAAGCAGTGGGAAGCCCTTCCCTGCGGCGGGCAATGGCACAGGGCGGAGAGTTCTAGAAACCCAGTGGCTCCGGGAGACAGCCCAGGAGGAATGCAGACACTGCAGGCCAGGTGGGCGAGGAGCGCCATCCTCCAGCCAGAGTCCCCACGACTGAGCCCAGCCAGGGGGCCCGGGGGCAGGGAGACCAGGCCGCAGGCCACAGGCCCAGAGGTTCCAGAAAGGGGAAGAGCAGGTCTGCAGTGGGGAGTGGAGAGCAACCAAGGAGCACAGAAATGCCGGGTCCGTCCACTTGAGGACCCAGGGGTGGTGCCCATGCCGCAGCCTGCAGAGTGGCCTCCCGCTCCCTCTGTCCCTGCAAGAATGACACAGCCGTCACCCTGCCCCTGAGCTAGACCCCAGCTCATTCTCGGCCTGGGGAGTTGGATTTGGTGCAAGAAACTGGCAGGTGTCTGAGCAGCTCAGACCCCGCCTGTCAGGATGCCTCTCCCTGACCTGGGACCCTCCAAAGACCTGATGCCCGGGACCCTCAGAAAATGGTCCTGTCCCTGGGGCACAAGCTTCCTGGGGGCTGGGGGGAAGCTGCCCTCCCTCACCGCCCTGTTCCTCTGCCTGCCCGCCTCCTGCGCCGCCCTGGATTTCCCCCTTTCGAGGAAACAGATCAAAGAGCTTGAAGAGCCGCCTGCAGGGCTGGGCCCCGGGCAGGGCGGGCGGGCGGGCGGGCGGGGGCCAGCTCCCTCTGAGCCCTGCATTGCCCGCTCCCCTGCCCCTACCCTCACCTGCCGACCAAGCGTCACTATCTGTCATTGATTCCCGGGAAAGGGAGGCAAGGCTGGCATGTCAGGGGCCCCAGGGTGGGGCCATCCCCAGGTGTCCACTGTCCACGCTTGGGGCTGCTGGGGTCAGGGTGCGTCTTCCGATCTTCCTTTCTTTCCCCAACGTCATCCCCAGACTCCAGTCCCCCTGCGTCCGGGCAGTGTCCCCGCTGGCTCTCTGACCCTGAGCACATGTGCTTCAGCACGTCTGCGGACCTCGGAAGGCCCCCACTAAATGACATGAACGTGTGGCTTCCAGGGAGAGGGCCCCTGGCTTTCCCCCAGAAGCTGGAGCCCAGATGAGGGTGAGGAGCTCTGCTCCCGGGTCTTCCAGGCTCAGCGCCTGCGGCTGGGACCAGAGCCGGTGGCCGTGACAGCGAGGGGGCTGGCCTATGGGGGCCTGGCTCTGAGGGCGACTGCCACTCAAACGCAGTCACAGATGAGCCGGGGCGGGGCCGTCCCTACAGGATGACCTTGATTCCATGGGGCAGGGTCTGTGTCCACCCGCATCTGGACTTTATGAAAATCCAGACCCAGGGCTTCTGCCCACTCCTGGGCAACCGCGGCCAGCTCCAAGGACGCGCTGGTCTCCAGCCCCGAGCCCAGAGGGAAGGGAGGACTGCTTCCTTCCACTCACGGACACTCATTTTGCACCTACTGTATACCAGCATGAATCTCAGTTGTGAGATTCACGGTGAAGGGAATAAGGTCCCTGTCCTCCTGGGAGACGGGGAAGAACAGTAGCCAAGTCCCCAAGTGCCGAGTCAGGGGGCACCAGTGACGGGGAGAATCCAGCAGGGAGAGGGACAGCCAGGAGGGAGGGGGGCCTGTTACAAGTAGCTGGTCAGAAGGGGACTTTGCTCCGCAGGTGACGTGAGCAGAGGCCCAGAGGGAAGGAGGTGAGAGCCTTCGTATGGGTAGGGCCTGCGTTCGAGGAGGGACAGTGACCACAAGGCTGGGGAGGGGGACAGCGAGAAGCGCCATCCCGGTTTTCCCACCGCAGCTGGTCAGCTCTGCCTGCGCGGGGTCCACCTCTCCAGCCTCAGCCGAGGGCCTGGCGGAGGTCGCCTGGGATTACTCTGGACCTAGAGCTGTTGGAGATCCCCAAAACCTTTCACTGTTGATCTGAAACTGGAATTTAACCAGCCATTCGTGTTTTATCCAGCAACTCGATCCTGTGGGTCCTCCGGCCTGGACCTCCACGGGCGGGCCTCCAGGCAGCAGAGGCCGACTGGAAGGGACAGCTGGTGTTCCTTGGAACAGCACTTGCACTTGGTCCCACTGGGCAATGGGGAGCCATAGCAGGGTGTTGAGCAGGGGAGGGTGAGCTCTGATCTGCATTTTAGAAAGTTCTCTTGGGAGGGCGGAGGGGTGTGGGTGAGACTGGAGACGGCGAGATGGCCAGGCTTTGGTGCTGCCCAGGAGTGGACGCGGAGGGCTGGAACAGGACGGTGTCTTCATGGATGGCAGTGAGGTGGGTTCCGGAGGCACTTGGGAAGGTGGGTTAGTAAGTGGAAAATGACTGGGGGCTGGGGGCCAGGCGCACAGGGCCAGCACCCAGTTCAGGGATAGCACTAGGGCAGAGCTGTGGGGGTCCAGGTGGGCCCTGAGAGTTTGAGGGGGGTCTCCTGGGGGGTGTCAGGCCAGGAGAGAAGACTGAGGAATTGGGGCGTCCACCCCTTGCCGGACATGGCCATGGAAAAGGGCGGGGGCCTGGGGGCTTCGGTCTTTAGGGTTGGAGGGGGTGAGCTCAGGAGGCACCTGGTAGGCTGGGGGCCCAGGGCTGACACAGGAGAGCCTAGAGGGACACATTGTCCACGGAGGCAAGGTGACATCAACAGACTGGTGGCCAGGTGTGTGTGTGTCAGATCAGGCACATTCTGGGGACAGAAGCCAGACCAGACTCACTTCCTCAACCATTCATCTTCCTCCAGGGCCACAGGCGGGGAGGGCTGAGGGTGACCGTGAGTGGGCTGGGAAGGGCGGGCCCACAGGAAGAGGGGGCGGTGGGATCCAGGGGTCCGTCTGGGGCAGCATCTGGATGCCACCCTGATGGTGGCGTGGACAGAGGGTTAGGTACTCCTGGAGGACCGTGGGAGGCCGTGTCCCCGAGACAGCCAGCTGGGCAGACGGATGTGAGCAGGGCTGTCCTGCAGGCCTGGCCGGGCCTGTGGGGCTCCGCGGCAGAGTGTCGAGGGGGGCAGGGGGACAGAGAGGCGCAGGCAGCTCTGGGGATGGCAGGGGAGCTCCGGGCCAGAGGGGCAGAGCGTGGCTTCAGAAGCCCCAGGGTCCCCTCCTGCCCCTTCCCTTGCTGTCCCCAGAGTCCCAGTGCTGTTCCACCCTCTCTCCCTGAGTCTGCCCCAGGAGCAAGAGAAGCGCCTTCCTGCCGAGCTCTGGCCTCGGGGGAGTGGAGAAGCAGCCCTGGGGCCAAGGGGCTTCAGGAGCGGGGAGCAGAGGGGACAGGAGACCTCCCAGCATGGCACAGCCCCCGTGGTGGAGTCAGGGCCTGTCCCCGTGCAGCCCCTCAAGGCCCAGCAGCCAGGGGCGCGGATTGGCCCTTCCCCTCAGGCCTGGGGCTGCAGCGAGGCCATCAGACGAGCTCCCTCTGGCCTGTGGTCGAGGTGTCAGACAGGCTGGCTGCTGCCTGCGGCTCCCCTGGCTCTCAGGGCGCAGAGAGCCCACTCATCCACGAGCCCGGGCTGCAGTGGCACCCTCATGGACGCCCAGGGGACACGCCAGCGCCCGTGGCTCCCTAGGCCTGCAGCGCCTCCTCCCACGACTCCGCCTGGGTCCCAGGCCCTCCAGGTCACCCTGTTGCTGCTTCTCACCAGACCCCTGATCCGGGTGGATTCTATTTTGCAGGACTCCATCTCCAGGTCACGGCAGCAGGGATGTGGCCTCCTGCAATTCCCTCCCCTCCTTCGGCCCTGGTCTAACTCCTGCTCGTTCTTTTTGGAGCTCAAATGTCACCTTCCAGCAGTCGGTGTCCCCCTCGGGTCTGGCATGGTGTGGACATGGGTCGGTGTCAGTCAACTGAATGTTCTGCCCTGTGCAGATCTAACTCACCTGGGTAAAGCCCTTCTTAAATTTTCATAATGACGTGGTGACGTCAGCTCATGTCCATTCTCCATGTCAAGAACTGAGGCTCAGAGAGGCTAAGAGACGCCAAAGTCACAGGGCCGAGAGGCGTCACAGGTGGGGACAAGAGAGTTCAGAACCTGGGCTCCGTACCCCATGCCCCGTTCTTCCTGTTGGGGGGCCCTTCATTCGACCTGGGACTCGGGGGGAGCAGAGAGGTGGCCTTGTGTCACGCTGACTTTGGAATCAACTGACTTTCTTCTTTACTATTTGGTTTCTTACAGCAAAAGCAATTTAGGCTCAGGCCTGACTCCTAAATCCAATGCTCTTTCCAAGCCGTTCCACTGCCCTGTTCCAGGTGGAGTCCCTGAGCCAGAGAAGCTGGGGAAGTGACCTGTCTATCCCCTGCCTCCAGACAACTGACCATATCAGTCAGGACAGATTTGATTATTCCAAGTGACAAAAAACCAATGATGATGGGTGGTTTTATGTGTCGACTTGGTGAGGCGAAAGTGCCAGATATATGGTCAAATACTAGAATGGAGGTTGCCACGAGGATATTTTTTAAGAGGACATTAATGTTTAACTTGGTATACTTTGAGTAAATCAGGTTGCCCTCCATAGTGTGGGTGGGCCTCATCTAATCAGCTGGAGGCCTAAAGGTTGGGGGAGACTGACTCCCCCAAGGAGGAGGGAATTCTGCCTGCAGACTGCCTGGGGCCAATCTCCCCTGGGTCTCCAGCCTACCCTGCAGGTTTAGGGCCTCCTCCACAACACAGAGCCCATCCCCCAAAGTACCTCCCCCCACCCCACCCCTGTTCTGCTCTCCTCTGCACTGGCCTCTTGAGCAGGTCCTCTCCTGGGCTGCAAAGGCAGCCAGCAGTTCTCCCTTCACTGCCTCAGCTGAGCAAACCACACAAAGGAGGGGACTCTCTTTAAAAATCATTCCCGCAAAACTTCTGGGTGGGCCAGGCGTGGGGTGCACACTGTGATCCCAGCAGCTCGGGAGGCTGAGGCAGGAGGACTGTGAGTTCAAAGCCAGCCACAGCAACTTAGTGAGGCCCTAAGCAACTGATCAAGACCCTGTCTCAAAAAATAGTAAGGGCTGAGGATGTGGCTCGGTGGTTAAGCACCGCTAGGTCCAGTCCCCAGCACCAAAAAAAAAGTTCTGGGCGGACCCTCACTGGAGGCTCAGCTCGTGACTCCTCAGGGCCGACTGGGCGACATGCACGGCTGGCCTGGGGGGCGGGGTCCTCCTTTCTGGGGTCTCGCAATGTTTCCTACGCACTTGCCTTGAAGCAGACCAGGTTGGGTCAGCCTAGGGCAGAACTCAGAGCCGGGGAGCAGCCCACTGCTGGGGCCGAGCCCCGGGGCTAGGGGACAGGGTCCCGGCAGAGCCAGGGCTAAGTGGTCACAGGGAACTGGCTTGGGGCCTCGGGGATCTTTTAGCTCCTGCCTCCGACCAGCACTGCCTCCTCTCTGTTGAACTCCCAGGGGCCGCACACCTGCAGGGGTGGGAGCCCAGTACCTGTCAGAGCCCCCCATAACCTCTGGGGGTGCTCCCTTGTGCTGAGCCCCCATCCCACCATCTGCCCCTCCCTGGCCTCCCTCTCCCTTCCTGCCCCAGCCAGGGCACCAGGCCAGCCCTCAGCCACGCCATGGCCCCAGGGCACCAGGCCACTCCTCAGCCACCCACGGGACTGCCCTGGCTCCCACTGTTTCTCTGATGACATGGTTTGGAGACCCTGCTGCCTTAGAGCTTTCTTGTGGCCATGGTTCAGTTGGTCAAAGCTTCCCAAAGTGGAGTGTCCAGAGCTGAGCTACCTCGATCTTCTGATTCTGCATAATGGAAATCCCTCTCCAACTGGCTTAATTATTGGCTCATATAACTGAAAATGCCAAGGGTGGGCAGCTTCAGGCATGGCTAGATCCAGAAGCTCGACTAACATCACTCCTCCCTCTGCAGCTCTGACAAGGCTCTCCTGACCTGGCCTCCTTTCCAGGCAGGACTTTCCTCTCCGTGGTCCTCAGTAACCAAAGTTTTACATTTTTTCAGTTCAACAGGTCCAGGGGAAGACCTTCCCCGTCCATGTGCCCGGGGTTGGTTCTCGTTGGCTTGGCTTGGGTCATGGGATCTCTTTGAACTGACGACTACATGCAGGATCCAGGGCTGTGATTGGCCAAGCCTGGGGCACACGCTCATTCCAGGAGCTGGGACGGTGTCACTCCCGCCTGAACCTCATGGTCTGAAAGAATGTGTGTGTGTGTATGTGTGTGTGTGAGTGTGAGTGTGTGTGAGAGAGAGTGTGTGTGAGTGTGCGTTTCCCAAAGGAAAACAAAAGTGCTGTTCCAGAAGCAGTGGCAGTGGCTGTTGTCGGGGAGGGCTGCTCATAAACCAGGTCTTCCTCTTGGGGGGTCTGGGAGCCTGTGTGCGCCTCCCGGGGAGGAGGCAGCTCTCACCTCCTTCCTCTGGGCGCCGGACTTTCAGTAACACAGCCAGGACCCCAGAGTCGATTTCAGCAGCCGCGGGGGCCTCTGCAAGTGCTGGCTCCTGGCTCAGCCCCTTCCTGCTCCGACCTCTTGTCACTTTCAAACAGAAGCCCCGCAGAGGCTGGAGTCTGCCTTTGATCCCAGTTGTCCCCA
Source organism: Marmota monax (assembly GCF_021218885.2). Classification (NCBI taxonomy): domain Eukaryota; kingdom Metazoa; phylum Chordata; class Mammalia; order Rodentia; family Sciuridae; genus Marmota; species Marmota monax. The sequence goes on along the minus strand of NW_026694432.1, from coordinate 21,945,258 downwards.
GCACCTAGAACAATGGCTGGACCACGGACTCATGACTGTTTGTTGAATGAATAAATCAAGCCTAGCTCCAGTACCCCAAGACGCCTTAGTCAGCTCCTCTACTACCGCCCAGGGCACCTGGGAGCTTGGAGTCCACCCTGTTGCACGGCCGAATATCAGTAACCACCACGAGCTGACAGAGGCCACGAGCCTCATGCCCACCACGCCCCCTAGCTCCCACCTCCCCCGAGAGCTCCGTGCGGGCAGCTGCTACTGTCTTCTTTAACAGATGAGGAACGCAGGGGCTCAGAGGGGTCATGCAACTCACCCAGGGCCACAGAGCAAGGCTGTGCAGAGCACCGACGTGAGCCCACAGTCAGACAAGCCCAGAGCCCTGCCCAAGTGGCTGCCAGCCATCATCATGGCTGTGTCACGCCTCCGACGAGGGGTTTTCCTCCCATGGTCTCATTTCACCTCGTCTTTGCTGCCACTCCACAGAGTAGTGTGACTACATCACATTTAAATAATGAGGAAACTGAGGGTCAGAGAAATTCCGTGACATGTCCAAGGTCACAAGCTAATAAGTGGCTGAGCTGGGGTTGGAATCCAGGATTGCCCGGGTCCAGGTTCTTCACGGGTTCCCGGCGTTGCCTCCCAGCCCCAGGTGATCCCCAGCTGATGACAGTGGCAAGCACTGTCCTGGGTACTGGGGATGCAGCCCCAGAAGGAGCAGAGCCCCCTTCCCTCCCAGGGTGACACTCCAGGGTGAGTGTGTTAGTCAGTCTTCAGGCACTGTGACAAAATACCTGAGAAAAAACATCTCAAAGGAGGAAAGGTTTGATTTGGGGCTCACAGTTTCGAGGGTGTTTTGTGCATGGTCAGCTGGCTCCTTTGTTCCTGGGCCTGAGGTTAGGCAGGGCATCATGGCCGGGGGACGTGGTGGAGCAGAGGGGCTCAGCTCAGGTAGGGAGAGGGCAGGGGGAGCACCTTCAACCCATCAGCCTTGGGAGGATGTTCCAGATACAAACTCCAACAGTGAGTCACAGATAATAAACCAGAAAGCACAAACAAAAATGGAATATGTCAGAGGGCAAAGAGCATTAAAAAAGAAATGATATTTAGAGGGCTGAATGTCACACACATTAGGGAAAGCCAAAGTGAACAGGGGACATTTGAACAGAAACCTGAATGAATTGAACACACAATCCGAGCTTTTATCTGCAGCAAGAACATTCCGGGCAGAGGAGGATCATGTACAAAGGCCCTGGGGTCTGGCAGGCTTGGCATGTTCCAGGAACAGCAAGGATTGGAGAGGGTGAGTAGGACGGAGTGTGGAGAGGAATCAGAAATTCAGGCCAGTCCACAAGGGGTCCCAAGTGCATTGTGACAACTTGGTCTTTTTTTTTCCCCCAGGGCATTGGGAGCCACTGGGAGATTCTGAGCAGAGAAGTGATCTGACTTGTGGTCGGGTGGTCCAGGTGGCTCACCCCAGCCGCTGTTAAGGATGGACTCTGGGTGGAAGCAGGGAGACCCCAAGAGACTCCTACAACTTCTGAATGGGTGATGCCCGGGACTGGCCAGCAGGGAGGCCGTGGTGGTGGGGGGTGATCTGTGACCCGAGGAGAGAGAACTTCCCGTGGTGGGCCTGGGGGAAGGGGCAGGAGTCTGCTTGGGCGGTGATCTGGGTGTGACGGAGTGGAGACAGGGACAGGGCTCACAGTGGGGATGGAATGTCAAGTCCCACCTCCGGGATTCGCCTGGCGGAGCCCTCTGCAGGTGTGGTCTGAGGTCCCTCGTGATCCCGTGGGCAGGATGGCCATTCCCACCTGACAGCTGAGAACACTGAGCCTCCCAGAGGTAGGTGGTTTCCCAAGGCCACACAGTGAGCCCAGAACCGAGTCTGAAAAATATGGGATATCAGCAAGGAACAGGGGAGCCGCTAGAGTGGCACCCCCTCCGCCCCAGAGAACCTCAATTAAGCTGCTCCAGAGACCCCCCCCTGCCACCCGCCCCCATAATTGTTCCTAGACTGTCCGCAAACTTTCTGCAAAAGAACTTTCAGGCGCAGGTACCCTTATGCTCCAGCAGAAAGTGACCCAAGGCCTTCACAGAGGGGTTTGCACTTCAGTAGACGACAGTCAGGCCCTAGCTGGGCCAGAGGGAAGCGGGAGAACGCTCCCCGTCCTGGGCGCTGATTGTCGCAGAGTGTCCTGATTTTGTGTCCAGGCCTGGGTTCCACTGTTCTGGAAAAAGCTGTGGACTTCTGCAGACTGTGAGCCTCTGAGCCCCTCCCCTACACACTGGGTCTAAACTCGGGGTTCAGGGGGATGGATGGACCTGGGCAAGAGCCCCATTTCTGAGCCTGGCTGCAGCCAGTAAGTAACCCTGCTTCCTGCCATCTCCTCTGTGTCCAGCCTCGTCTGTCCCACAGCACTTCCGTATCAGAGCAAGTCAGGACAAGTGGCGAGTGGCTAGAGACCCAGCTCTCACGACAGCTTCAATAACATAAAGTGAAATAAACAGGCAAGTAAAAGTATCATATTGGCCCACAGATCTGAGCGACTGCTTCAGGCCCAGATGGATCCAGGGGCTCAAATGATGCCATTGGAAGTCCCCTTTGCCCCTCATTCAATTCTGGTGTCCTCTGCTTTTGCTCTGCCCTCAGGCAGGCTCTTCTGACTCCAAGTCGAAGGGGTCCTTCCAGCCGCTCCCACCAGAGTGGAAAGAGAACCCTCTGAGCACAGAGCAGCATGGGCCCAGGACCGACTCCCGGTGGGTGGCTCGGGTCTGTGCGTGGGATCAGCCATAGGGAAGGCCATGGGGGACTGGCAGCTCCTCACAGGAGAGTCCAGGGGCTATTTTCAGAGGAAAGGAGGATGGACACAGGGTTACGTCCAGCCACGGGTGCCCACTGCAGAGCAGGTGGCCACAGGGCTCCCCAAAGCTGGGCTGGTGTGCGGACAAGGGGCTGCCCAGGGGGGACTCTGGCACCAGGGAGCGCAGGCTTCAGGGATCCTGCTCCACCTCCATCTCTTCTACCAGTCCTTGGAGCCCGTCCTGCTGGGTGACGTAAAGTGTCCCATCCCAGCCTTGAGGCCCTGGGCTCTCTCATTAGGGCTCTGGATCCTTCTCCCTCCAGCCGCTCAGCCCTCGCTACTTGTGACTGTGCTGCGGCACTCCAGCCCCCGGACCTTGGCTCATGCCACCCCCTCCCCAGAACACCCTCCTCACCACCCACCTGCTACGATCCTGCAAAGGGGACCAGGCCGGGCTGGAAGAGGGAGCTGGGCACCCCCCACCTGCCCACACTCACGGGCACCTATTATTGCCTGTGCCCTCGTCATGCAGCCTGGGCAGGTGAGCAGGAAATGCCGGCCAAACAGATGGGAAGTGAGTGAAGAAACTAGGATTGAATGACGAGAGGGAGGAAGGAAGGAGGGGGGTCCAGTTCGAAGGTCACCTCCTTGGGAACCTCCCCTGAACCTCGTGTTCAAAGCCAGATTGATTGACTTCTCAGCACCAGTCATTTGGGGATATGCTGCCTCAGCCCCACTTCCTGTGATGCCAGGAAGTACATCTTACTCATCTCCACCTTTTCCTCCCGCTCCCCCTTCCCAGACCCTCCCTGGTGTGCGGTGCTCGCTGAGCATGACTAAAGGCCTTAGAGATGTCCCGGTGTCCTCCCTCCCCGGAAGATCAGTCTGTGAATGAGGGCGAGGCTCAGATTCATTTTTCTCTAAGGGGAGGCACCAGCGTAAGGGAAGAAGAGGTGCTTGTGGGTGCTGGGTGCTCCGAGTTTATTTCTCCCACAGGCCTGGGAGATGGGCAGTGGTCTTCTAATGGCACAGGTGAGCATACTGAGGCTCAGAAAGGTGCAGTGACAAGACCAAGGTCACCAGGAACTAGGAGACAGGAATTAAGATAGAATTGGATCCCAGAACTGGGAGGCTGGCAGCAGACTGGGAAAGAGAGGAGAGAGAGAGGGTGAGACCTAAATTGGAATCTAGGCCAATTTCTGGGGTGTAAACACCTCCGCCAAAGATATTTGCAAGCTGCCAACAACGGTCTGCAAAATGCTCAGAGATTTTACAGTTGCTTCTTGCACACACTGAGGGCCATCTGAACCCAGAGCAAGGTCTCCTGCCCGGGCCCTGTGCTGCGACCCGGTGGAGGGAGATCCTGGGCAGACGGAAGCCGGTCCTTGCGCTTGTCTCCCTCCTGCCAGCTCCTGGAGCTTCCCACCGGGGACCCTTCCTGACACCCTCTCTGTGTCCTAGTCCTGAGGCGGTCTCCCTCCCCCTCGGGGTTCTCTCTCTCTCTCCTTTTCTTGAACTCTCTCTCCCTCTCAGGAAACATTTCAAAGACTGTTTTGAAAACAACCCAGTGACTGACTTTACAGGTTTTTTCCCCCTCTTCTAGAGAACAGGACGTGAGGAGGCCAGGCTGAGCTTCCTGTGTGAAATGGTGTGTGCTCTCTGAGCAAAACAAGGGTCAGGCTGTGGTCCTGAAGGAGCCCCTGCCAAGGTCACCTGGAATCCGGCCCCCCCACCCCCGGCAGTGCAGCCTGCGGCTTGCTCAGGCTACTCCTGCCCTCCCTGGGGACAGGTTTTCCGGACTTGTGCTGGGGAGAGGGCTGGGCCAGGCACAGGACGTTCTACCGCATACCGCAGTCGCGCTCCATTTATCCAGGCCCCAGCCGCAGTGCAAAAGGAGCCCCCCTCTGGGGCCTCCCTGGTCCAAGCCCTGAGCCACCTCTTCCTATTATGGATGTGACCCGAGCATGCCACCCTGCCTTGGTGAGCCTCAGTTTCCTCATCTGTGAAATGGGGACAATGAGGCAGACTTTGGGGTCTTGCCAGTCAGACTATATATGTCAGTAACACATCTGGCAAACTCCCTAGTAGGTGGTGCTGAGGTGACACTAGTTATCTGTCCATCAGGGAAGGACAGTCACATATCAATGCTAATGGATGGGTACCCCCATCATATGGCAAAACCGTGATTAACCGAATCTCTTTTGATGAAAACTTTTAAGAATTAGCTGTGAGGCCGTAGGCAAGTTACTTAACCTACAAGCCTCCGTGTTCTAATCCGTAGAAGGGAGTTTATTATGGGGGCCACCATGAGATGGGATTCATGAATGAGTTGGTTCCAAAAGGGCGGGGAACAAGGCCGTGGGGTGTAGGACATGCTTCCTTAATGACGTGATCATTACCAACATTAATGATCATCCTACAGTCACTCAACAGAACATGTGCGACTTTTGTGCTTAAGGAAGCCTCTGAGGGGGACAGTCGCCATGCATTTCCCTCTGGGACGCCATCATCCAGAGCCCACCCTAATCTCCTGGTGCTGCCCGTGACCTCATCTGGGACTGGGCTGGAGCAGTGCCTACTTGACAGGTGGGTGGGCGCACCCCTGGGCAGTGCTTGCAAAAGACGGTGATGGCTACTGGCTTTCTCTCTTTGGCTGCTCAGATCCCACGTGGCGGGACCCCGGCCTTTGCCTTTCTACTTGGTGCACCGCGGGGTCCGAGGTCCCATCAACTCCAGAGCTCAGGCGGGCCTGGCCACGCCCCCTCCGGGAAGCACCTGACGCAGGCTGACCAGTCAGAGCGGCGCCCCAAGCCCTTGGCAACGGTGATTGGTTGAAAGCTGGGCATGTGACCCAAGCTGGGCCAATGAGAGCCAACTTTGGTCCCGCCTGCTGCCCCTCCTGGAGTGCGCCTGCTCTCCTTGCGTTTGAAAGCAAGCTGGTGCGCGACGCTGTCAATGCTATTTAGCATCGTTTACTCCATTTTACAAATCAGAAAATAGCATCGAGAAGCCTGATTGCGGGTCCTGGTTCTGCCACTGTCTGCTCTGCTCTCGGGGAAGCCCTCACACTTATTAACAGAAACTGTTAAGTACCAAGTGCTGGGGGGTCAGGGGGACCGGCAACACTCAGGCTGCACCACGGCTGGGGGCTCTCATTAGAAATGCCATTATTCCCAGATTATAGGTAGGAAGACGGAGGCACCCGCAGTTCACACAGCACATGAATGCTTGCGATTTGAGCCCAGGTGTCTGAACATGGTTCATACCCTGGTCCCGCACCACCTCTGCTGGCGGGCAGGGCAGCCCCCGTCCTCATGGAGCAAACCTGGTGAGGGTGGTGACCCTTGGCCCCTGTCTTCGGGTTTCTGGTTTCAGAATGGGCTTCTTGCCATCTCAGATCCCGCTCACCTGCGACCCTGGGCAGGTCCTGGTTCCTCCTCTCTAAGCCTCTGTTTCCCTAGTTAGGAGTAGATGTGTTCTGATGCTCAGAACTCTCCTGGGAGCCCTGGGCTCTTAGTACCCCTCCTGTCCCTACCCTTGCCCCCCGATGTCCATCCCCCAAAGCCATCCCCCACTGGAGACTTGCTCTTGGACCCCATGGACTCTATCTCCCGGCTTCCCTCCTCAGCAGGGGAGGCAGACAGGAACCAAGGTCCTGTGTTGGTATAGATCAGCCACCCCCCAGCTGTGCAGGCCTGTCTGGCCTAGTGCGGAGCAGGGCTGCTGCTATTGATCCATGCCGTCAGCCCAGGAAAGCATCTGTTTGCCTTCCAATCTGAAATCAATGAGACCTGGTCTCGCAGATGGGGCAGGAGGGTTTGGAGCCAAGAAAGAGTGCCCCTAGAGTTTCAGGACTGAGCAGAGGGGCAGCGCAAGGGTCAGTGGACAAGGTGGTGCTTCAGAGCATGCTGGGAAGAGGCCTGGGCCAGGGGGCTCCCTCTGGGCTCTGAACCCCCCAAGCGGCCTGGTGGTATAGGCATGGCAGCTCTAGGCCAGGTCGTCCACACGCTGTGCAGACTTGGGCAAGTCTCTGTCCTTCCCTGGGCCTCAGTTTCCCCAGGAGTCAAAGGAGGGGGTCAAAGCAGTGGGTAGTAAGGACAGCCTTCTCCCTACAGCTCTACCCTGAAGGATGGTTGTGACAGTACTTCCTTCTATCTGGGCATGAGCCCTAGGATGGTTTAGGGGGTAGGCCTGGCTCTTATGGGGACTCATTTCACACCATGGGCCCTGCCTGTCGCCCCAGAATGTCAATCACTATCCCTTCCCCCACACTCCTACCCCCTCCTGGCAAGACCTCATGATACCCCTCCTCCCCATCCCAGGGTCAGCAAAAGATCCTAGATCATGTGCTTTCTGTATAGGGGTGGGGTGGGCCCCAGAAATGGGACCTTCTAATGGCCCCCAGAGCTGGGCTCCGGTATTTGCTGGAGCAAGGAGTGCTGGGCTGATGCTCTGGGCTGAGTCCTGAGCCCTGGACACACCCTGATCGATGTCCTTCAGTGTCTCCATCCACCAAAGGGGCACACTGACCAGGTGTGGGCTGCTGTGCCCGTAGGCACCTCCTCTGCTTTCCATGTGTCCCGGATACCCCCTCCCCTCCTTGCTGCTGCTCCTGTCTTGGTATCTCCTTCTGCTCCATCCTCGAGGCCTCCTGACCCCCACCCTACCCGGCTCAGCAAGCTCTTGGTTCCCTGTTGCCATGACAGTGTGGAGATCCAGGCCTCCCGCTAACAGGCAGGACCCTCTTTATTCTCCTCCAGTGGCCCTTCCTTCCTCAGCCCTGCCCTCCCCGTGGGCCTGTAGCCCTGAGGCTGAGTGCTGCTCCCAGGGCCAGGCTTCCCCACCTCCAGGCACGGCCTAGTAATGTCTTCCCCCCTTCTCCTCTGTCACTCTTCAAGAGCCTCACAGGCATCATGTCAGCCATGGTGACAGGGTGGGGGTCCTTCCGAACCCCACAGCACTGACTACACCTTTCCAACCCTGCAGGCCTGGGTTAGAATCAAGGTGACCCCACAGTAGGGGGATCACTCTGTGGAGGCTGGGAGATCACAAGGTCCCTGGGGACAGGGGACAGGTCCTCCTTGTAATAGAGGGGATAGAGGGGAGAACATCGATAGTTTGGAGCTGGATTGGGAGGATTTAGGCTATACTGGGTGGATTTAGATTAAATCGTGTTGGGTGGACCTGGCCATCAGGCTAGGTTCGGTGTGGTTATCTGGGCTCATCGGGATTCAACCGAGCAGCTGAACTGGACTGCTCAGTGGAGTGGGATTGGAATGCTGTGTTGGTGAGGTTGGTTGGAGTGTCCTCCATAGTTGAATCGGGCTGGATTATTTGGATTGGGGAACTGCATTGGCTTGAGCTGGGTCTTGAGTTGGTTTGGGCTAGGCGAATGGCGTTACCGGCTTGGCTTTTTTGGGGGTAGTTCAGTTGGATTGGGTCCATCGGGTTGGTTTGGGTTGGTTTAGATGGAGTTGGTTGCTTGGTTTCAATCAGATACATTAGTTTCGGTGGGCGGCCAAGTTGAGTTGATTGGCTGACCTGGGCTGAGCCCGTTGGCTGGGGTGGGTTAGGTGGCGGGGCTGAGCTCCTTGGGTTGGAGTGACTGTTGAGTTAGGCTTGGTTAGATGGTGGAGCTCATGCCTTGGCTGGGCTAGATGGCTGGGTGATTGGTTGGGTAGAGCTGGTGGGAGGGAGGGATGGTCACTTGGGACCAGAACTGAGTCAGCTTTGATGAATGGGGCTGGTTGGCTCGTCTGGCTTGGGCCAGGCTTGGTGGGCTGGGTGCTGGGCTGGCCTGCCTGGCCTGGGTTCCGGGTTGGCCTGGGGATAGCCACAGTGCTGAGTTCTGCTCAGTCTCCACCTCTGAGCCAGGGCGGGTGGAGGTGGTGGGCGCCTTGGCCACAAATAGCTGTGGGGAACACAAACAGTTTGGTCTTCAAAGCCCTCGGTGGTGGCGGCTGTAACTTTCCACCAGCTCCAAGCAAGCACGTCGCTAGGCCTCGTGTGGGGGCCCGGCTGCTGCTTCCTGCAAGCTAACCACAGTGTGGGGGGCGGAGAGGCAGGGAGCTGGGGGCTGCAGGAGTCAGGCAGCCTCGCCAGGCAGCCTCGCCAGGCAACACCCAGCTGGGGCCCAGGTGTTCTCCGCCTGGAACAAGAGTCAGCCCCTGAGGTGGGGGATCGTCCTGCCCTGCAGCCGTCCTGGCAGGGCCAGTGGGTCAGAGTTGGGGATGAGACCCAGCAGGACTGGGGGAAGGGGAACTGAGGGTTCAGCTGCAGGCCCAGCAGAGCCCAAGGGTGTCTGGGACTTTGGTTTCTGCACAGCTGAGCTAGAGCCTGGGCCAGACATTCATTCATTCATTCATTCATTCATAAACTATTTCTTGAGCCAGTAAAGTCCAAAGACCTGGCATGCAGGGGTCAGAGGAAGGAGAGAAGGTGATGGCCAGAGAGACGGGCTTCTGAAGGCCAGGTGACCAAGCCACCCTCCCTTTTCTCTCTCTCTTTGCTCTGCCCCCTCCCTGTTGCCCCTTGGGAGGGTCCCACCGTGGACAGCTCAGATGTACCCGGATGAGGCATGCCCAGTGGGCAAGGTGAGACCCGTGGGCTGGATACTGGAGGCCCAGCTCCCCGCCCACCCAGCTTCTCTGCCTTCTGTCGTATGCCACCTCCCCATCCAAGCCAACTGGACTGACCCTCCCTTGGACCTGGGAAGATGGACCCTCAAGGGGCTTCAGAAGTTGTTGGATCCAAGCCTACGCTTTAGGGGTGGGGAACTGGGCCCAGAGTTAGGAGTGGCCTGCTGGGGTGACCAAGCCACCTCTGCTGGGGACACGCAGAGGGTTGGAGGTGAGCTCAGGCTGCTGTCCAGTTGTCCTGGCCACCCACTGTAGGGGCAGCTCCCTGGCGCTGTGGGAAGTCCCGCGGCGCTGAGCAGTCCCAGGCCTGCTGTGTGCCTCTGTGTGGCCTTGGGCTCCTGTCTTCCTCTCAGCCTCGATTTCTCTGGGGCAGTGTTTCTCTCCTGGGCAGCTTTGCCCTTGGGGGATCCGGGCAGCTCACAGCTGGGAAGTGTAGGGGCACCTGGGAGTGTCAGCCAGGGACGCTGCTCGGTGCCCCTGGGCACAGCAGCCCCCACCTCCGGTCTCAAATGGCAGTAGCACTGGGCTTGGGAAACCGTGCCACAGGGGCCAGTCCCGGTTTGCAGGACCTCCCAGTCACGGTCACAAGCTCACACGAGAGCTCACGCAGTGAGGCTGGCAGTGCCAGGCTGCTCGGCAGCTGGTGGGTCTCGTTCCCAGGAGCCCCTGCTCCCCATCCTGCCCTGCAGACTTCTGCTGTCCCTCCTCTAGGCCTGCCCCCCCTCCCCAGCTCTCGGACTTGGCCTCTCCAGGGTGCTGCCTCTGGCCATCCGGCCACAGTGCCCTCCCCTTGCTGGGCTTCCTGTGCTCGGTCTGTCCCGCCCACCCCAGCGCTGGCCCATCGGGTGTTCTTGGGGCCAAGAGTCCTCTTTCCAGGAGTTCAACTCCTTCTGGAACCTTCTGACCTCCCTCCCCCCAGCTGGACGGAGCAGTCCTTGATGCAAGGGCACATCTGTGTCGCAGCGCCCAGGCCTCAGCTGGCACAGAGGGATGAGAGCAAGTGTCCTCTCTCCATAAGGCCCCGAGACGCCCTCTTCCCTGCCCCCCCTCCTGCCTGGCACCATGCACCATGATGGGGACCTGAGCTCCGAGTCCTTGCAGCCTGGAGCAATGTCGGGATTGAGATGGACAGTGGGGTGGCGGGGGCTGCAGTGTGCCAGTTACAAGGAGCCAGTGGCCACGGGCGCATCTTGGTGAATCGTAATCATGGGAAAGACAGGTCTTCTTGGTTGGGGCTGCACTTTGGCCCTTGAGGGCAGTGACCACTGGCGTTGCCGTGGTGGCCTGTACCACTTCCCTGCTGTGTGACACTGGGCACGTTTTTAGCTTTGCTGGCCCCAGTTTTCGTATCTATAAGGTGAGGATTGTAATAGGACCTTCCTCCCCGGGCCAAAGAGGGCAGGCGGCTCTGACAGTCAGAACTCCAAGGAGCCACTCAGGCAGCGAGAGTGCTCCCCCTTCCTCCCACCGTGCCCCCCTCTCCTGCCGGTGCCTCCATTCAGGCCTCCCTAGTGGAGAGAGGCTCCCAAGTCCCCGCAGAATCCCGGCTCTGAGTCCCCATCCCTGGAGCTGGGCGGGGTTTGTGGTCTGATCCTTGGGAACCTTGACCTGGCCACACCACCTCTGTGGCATCTGCCCTGGTCTCCCTGAGTGGCCCCTCCTGAGCCCCGTCTCTGGCCTGTGGTGCCCACCAGGAGCCAGGCTGGGCTGGCCGACAGCTTGTTTACCCTCTGCCCCTGTGGGCACTTGTGCTGGAGGTGAAGGTCTGCGGGTCGCCTGTGTCTTCCAGCCACCCCACCCTGGGCCCCGCCACCCAGGCCACAGGCTTTCTCCTTCCACGTCCCCTCCTTGGCCACCAGAAAAAAGACTCAGAAGCCTCCAGGGCCACTCAGGGTCTGCCCTGCAGGGAGTTGGCACCTGGCGGCTGCCCAGGCCCTGGGTCTCCTGGATGCGGACTGCGGCACTGGTCAGCTGTTCTGGAGCCGCAGAGTGGCCATCCTGCGGCACCTGGTCCTTGCAGACCTTCTGTCGGCTTCAGTGCCTCTGCCTGTTGCTAGAGGTGCGCATCCTGAACTCAAGGCCTCGGGACAGGACAGTGACCTGTCTAAGCTCTCTGCTTGGTGACTCCAGGAGGGACGGAGCCACACCCGCCATCTTGGGCATCCAGCTGTTCTGCGGTGGATTCCCGTCCCAAAAATGTTTTTTCCCAAATATCAGTCATTCCAGGAATAGCTTCCTGGCCTTTCTTACCCTACATTCATCTTGCATATACTATTCCTTCCTTAACTTTTTAAAAAACGGATTCATTCTTTTCACTTAAATAGATTTAGCTTCAGCCTAAGAAATCTTATCCGTGCGCCTGGGGATGTGGCTCACTGTAGAGCACTTACTTAGTGCACAGGTGTGTGTGAGGCCCTGAGTTCACCTCCAGCACTGCAGAGAGAGGGGAGGGGGTGGGGGAGGGGGAGAGGGGGGAGGGGAAGAGGGAGGGAGAGAGGGGGAAGGGGAGGAGGAGAGAGGGAGGGGAGGGGGAGGGGGAGAGGGGGGAGGGGAAGAGGGAGGGAGAGAGGGGGAAGGGGAGGAGGAGAGAGGGAGGGGAGGGGGAGGGGGAGGGGACAGAGGGAGGGAGAGAGGGGGAAGGGGAGGAGGAGAGAGGGAGGGGAGGGGGAGGAGGAGAGAGGGAGGGGAGGGGGAGGGGGGAGAGGGAGGGGGAAGGGGAGAGAGGGGGGAGGGGGAGAGAGGGAGAGAGAGAAGGGGAGAGGGAGGGGGAGGGGACAGAGGGAGGGAGAGAGGGGGAAGGGGAGGAGGAGAGAGGGAGGGGAGGGGGAGGGGGAAGGGGAGAGAGGGAGAGGGAGGGGGGAGAGGGAGAGAGGGGAGAGGACAGAGGGAGGGGGAGGGGGAGAGAGGGGAATCTTATTTATGAAAATCACAGGCTTGATTCACTGAAGACTCCTCCCTCTAAAGCCTAATAGAGAACCATGAAAATGGTGGATTCGGGTTGGTGCACGGCCTCTGACGCTGGTCTGGAGAACAGTCAGGAAGGGTATTCGTATGGAAGAAGCCTGAGCCCCCCTCTTCTCAGGACCCTGAGAGGGCACAGCCTGGCCCCGCGGAGCCTCCACTGGTGTGGATCCTGGCAGGCCGCCCGACGTCATGAGAGTGGGTGGGCTGCAGGCCGCTCTGCCCAGCCAGTCTGAGTACCCGGAGGAGAGGCCTCGTCCAGCTCCACTCAGCTCAGGAGGTGGCACTGCTAACAAGAGCCCCGTGTTGGTACAGCACTCTACAGTTTATAGAGCTCATTCTCCTGCCTCCATGACCAGCCTAAGGCCATGTGACCAAGAAGAACAAAGCTGAAGCTGATGGCCCCAGTCTCAGAGTGCCAGGGGAGAGACCTGAAGGTGATTTGGTCTCAAGGTGCTCTAGGAGGGACTTGGAGGACCGCTGGTAGAACATCAACGGGGGGAATGGAGTGCCCGCTCCCACGGTGGCCATGCCTGTTTCTGCCACCAGGCAGGAGTCCCAGTTACGTGCTGACGGTCTTGCCAGCCTCTCTCCTAACCCAAGTGGCAGATGACGGCGTCTCACTGGGGTTTCATAACATTTGCAGGGGCCCCCAGACCCCTCCCCTGCACGCACTCCTGGGTCACCCTGAGCCCTTGAGCGCGGGCAGAACTGTGAACATGACCTTGAGTTTATCCTGGAGGCCTAACCTTATCCAGGAACCTTTAAAAGAAGGTGAACTGTGGACAGGTGCGCTCCAGCCCGCCTGGGGACACACAGCCGGGAGCTGCGGGAGGCCCTGCAGGGCTGAGGCGGTGCCTGACTGGCAGCCAGCAAGACCCAGAGACTTGGCACAGCCAGAGTGGACTGGACTCTCCCAGTGACCGAAGGGCTTGGAAGAGGCCCCTGAGCCTGCAGGAGACGTCAGCTCGGCTGATACCTTGACTGCAGCCTGGGAGACCCTGGGCAGAGACCCGGACCCTGCTAACCAGGCCTGGACCCCAGCTCACGTGCATGAGTACGTTTGTGTCCACGGAGGTGTTGGGCTCATCCCTCAGAAGCAGGAGGGTCAGGGCTTTGCAGACCCCATGCAGACCCTCCTTAGCTCTCGGTGGGCATTGAACCCGCCTGACCCGTGGAGCATCCCGGCTTGGCCACCAGCGCACCACAGAGCGTGGGCTGTCCCTCGTGGTCTCTAGCTGGTCGGGAGCGAGGGCTGGGCCACCGCACACTCCCTGGAGAAGATGCTAATTCAGAACTCCACGGAGGTTTCTCCTGAATGCACAGCGCTTTCCCACCAAGGTGAAGTCCAACCATCCTGAGTTGGGCTGTCTCTGTTTTTGCAGTTACTTGATACCGGTTTTCTGTTTAGTGTAGAGATATAAGGTTTCCTTAAAATATTCTAAAAATTAAGTTAGTTCAATTTTTAAAATCAGCATGGAGTTTTTTTTTTTAATGACTCAAATTCTTTGATACTCTTCAAGGGGTGGGCTTCGTGCCCCCCTCCCTGTGAATCTGGGTGGCCTTGTGTCTGCTTCCACCCAGAGTGTGATGAAGGGGACACAAAGTGACCTCCGAGGTTGGGTTGTAAAAGGCGGCACAGCCGCAGCCTGGTGGGTCAGGGAGGCTCGTGCAGGAGAAGCCAGCTTTCACACAGACTGCCACCCTGGGAGGCCACATGGAGCCCTCCAGCCACCGGCCCGCCCAGCTCCTGGCCACCAGGCAGCATCGGCCACCAGCTGTGTGAGGCTTCCACTTGGACTTCCAGCCTGTCAAGCCTTCAGATGGACACAGCCCCGGCCAGCCTCTGACCACAGTGGCCTAGGAGACCCCAAACAAGAAATGCCGGCCACGCCTCTCGTATTCCTGACCACAACGTCCCAGCGAAATAAAACAGTTGCTTTAGCTGTTGCATTTGGGGGTAATTTGCTATGCAACAGTAGCGGCTGAGCCATTAGCGACACATTCATGCGGTTTGAAAATCAAAGTCTCAGACCGTCTGGGATCGGCTCCGGGTGGCGGTTGCCCTGAGGTCGGGCTTTGATGGGATCCTGCAGCTGGTCCACCCTCTGCACCCGCAGCCCCACCAGCAACACACATTTGCTGAGCACCTACTGCATACCACACGTCTTGGGAAATTTAGGCATCACAAGGGGAGGTCGAGGGATGCAGTTAACCAGTCCCAGCCAGGGTGCGCCGCCGGTGCTCAAGCAGTGTGTCGGTGATGACCAGACCCGAGGCAGCCATGCTGGGTGCTTGGTCACTCAACCTGACATGTTAGGCCCTGCATGTCCTGGGAACAAGGTGACGGTTTCTGGACAGGTGGCACCACATTGCCACACTGTGTCCCCTGCTGAGGGAGGCGAGAAGGGCCTGCACTGAGCAGTCAGCAAGGGTGTGCTATCTGTGGCTCTCGTGATTATTTAATCGCTGGTGTCCTAAAATCCTGCAGAGAGCCCATGCCAGGCAGCGTCCTTGGCACCTTAGAGCAACTCAGAGCAGATGGAGGACACACTCGGGATCCCCTTCAGAGACCCGAGGCTCTAGGGCCTGCATAAGTCCCAGGAGGGGTGCCGGTGGCACCGGGACCCGGCCTTTCTGAGCTCAGGGCCCCAAACCCTTGCCCACCACCCTCGCCTTCGCCTTGGAGAACAGCAAGACCACCCTGAATGGAGGCCCCTTCAGGTGCGGAAACTTCCAGAGCAAAGCCCGGAGGCTGGACTCTGCTTCCCGGAGCCCCGAGGAGGAGCAGGAGCAGGAGCAGGGCTCCAAGGCCAAGCGGCAGCTGGAGGTGGCTGTGGAGCGTGTGGACATGTCCAGCAGGCAGAGTCCGCGTCCCCCGACTCTTCCCCGTTTCTGTTGAGTGGGTGGAGCCTCCCTTTATGATGTTTTGTAACGAGCTCTGTGTTTATGCAGACAACGCACACAGATGCCGCGCAGCTCACCACGGGTTACGTCCTGGTAAGTGTGAACTCAAGTCTCAAATGCCTTCAGCCACCGAGCCTGCTGCCCCCGGAGCTTAGTAACAGCCCAAGCCCAGGGGACAGGAACAGGATGCTCCTATTGCTAGCCCAGGAGAAGACCCAAATTGGAAGCATGAAGTACGTTCTGCAGACACACACTGTCACACCATCGAGAAGCCAGAAGACCTCAGTCAGAGCCAGCGTGTGCACATTCGTGAAATACGGGCTTTGTTTTTATTTTTGTTGACAAGGTCAATGTCTTCACTAAACGTTGGCTTCCTTCCGAGGTATTGTAGTTCGCAGAACACTTGGGAGAGCAGAGCTGCCTCCTGGGGTGGACTTAGGAGCTTCTGGAGCCCAGGTGGGCCAATCAGGGGTCTCGGGTACCTCCACTGTGGCAGCCCGAGACACAGGGCCTTGTAGGAAGGGGCTCCAGCATGGGGCTCGGGAGCCCAGGTCCTCAGAGCAGGGGACAATGGGGTCCATACTATATCTCCAAGGCAGTCCCAGACCTGTACTATGTTAGGGACACAAAGGAGCCTTGTCTGTTGGAGGTGGAGAGATCCCTTGAAGAAGGAGGCCCAGAGAGGGTAAGGTACTTGTCCAAGGCCACACAGTGAGAGAGAAGAGTGATCTAGACCCCAGCCCTGGGCTCCTCTGCACTGGCTCATTGACACTTAGCAATAAAAGCTCTGTCAGATCTCCAGAGTGGCCTACTGGGAGCATTTCCAGGGGACAGATGGACGTCTTGAGTCCTGGAAAAGGACAGCGGGATTCCACCAGGGTTTCCTCCATTCTTGAGTCACACAGCTAGGCAGTGGCCACATCCGGGTCTCCGCTGCTTCTGAAGGGATGTGGAGGGAGGAGAGGGGCACGGCTTCAGTGGCCCTGGGAAGCCACGAGAGGTGACACGGGGCGTGGGGGGTGGACAGCAGGGGCCTGGGAGGAGCACTGGAAAGGAATTCAGAGGCCCGGGATCCAGCGAGGAAGCTGCCCCCTCCTGAGGGCTGGGACACTCCTCTCATTACTCAGGGGACCCGTGTGCCTCGCTGTGCGCAGGAAAGGGGAGACGGACACCATGAACTCACCGGGCCTGTCACAGCCGCTGCCCGCTCACTGTTCGCAGGAGAGAGCACGTGCTGGGGGCTGGGCGTGGGGTGCGGGAGGGGAAGCTGCTCCCTGGGCTGTGGCAGGACCAGGAGGCGGGGACCAGGGACAGCACATGCCCGAGGCGCTTGGTACCAGGTCCGAGGGCATCTAGAAATGTGGGCCTTCACCTTGACGGCAGCAGGAGCCAGGGTGGTTCTGAGGGAGGACATGTCAGCGGGTGAGTGTGGGGACAAGGAAGTGGCCCTTTGACATCCCTGGGCTCCTGAGGGCTCTGTGCCAGGAGAACTGGACGGAGTCAGAGCAGGCGAGACCTGACGGGCACCTCCAGAGCTGCAGCTGCACCAGGTGTCCCCAGCGGATCCCCGCGCTCTCTCCCATGGCCCTGGCCAACCTGCACCCATCCCAGCACCCGCCTGCAGGATGCTGCCCATCAGGGTGGGTGACAGTCACAGTGATACGGGGGCACACTTCACTTTGCAGAGCAGCTCCGGTTCCATCTTGCCTGCAACCGACTCCGCCCTCAGGGGCCCCACTGGTGGCTGCAGTTCTCCAAGGAGGGACACCGAGGCCCGGGGCCACCAGAGGCCACCAGGCTCTCTGCACAGCCTGCTCCTAGGCCCATGCGCCTGCACCAAAGGCCGAGCCCCACTTCTCCGCTACATCCCAACTGTCCCCCAGCCCAGGGAAGGGGGCGATGGGGGGGCCTCTCATCTTGCTACTGTCCCCAGAGCGGCCGGGGCTCCCTCTCCCATCCCTGGTGCAGCCCTGGTGGTCCCCAACGCCAAGCGCAAGAAGCTTCTGGAATTATTGGCACAGGACAGATGCCCAGTTAGTTAGAAAAACATGCGCTTGCTCCCCTGCCCACCCCTCCAGCAGCCACCAGCTTCTAATTCAATTTCCCTTGAAAAACAATGGAGTCAATGAAGGGGAAACGAGATTTTCCGAAACTTCATAAAGTTTTGCAAAATAATTACCCCCAAAACCGGCAGCCCCCCCCCCCTCCAGTGACAGTCTCTGGGAGGTTCTCACAGACTTGCAGCTCCAGCCCGTCGGACCCTGTCCCCCTCCCTGGGCAGGAGCCCCCAGGGGCCCTCGCCCTCCCTCCTGGTGCCCCACCTCCTCCAGGAGGAGAGGCGGGAGGAGGGGTCTGGCTGTCCCCAAGACACGGTCAAGGCAGGGGCCAAACCCCATTGGAAGCCCTGAGCTGGCTCCAGACTCACCACCAGGTCCTGGCTGCTCCCGCCAGGGGGGCTGAGCACCCAAGAGGGGAGGGTCTCCTGGGGTCTCGGCAGACATAAGGGAAGAAGAGCCAGGATGCGACCCCAGGCTCCAGGCTCTTGGAACCAGGTCCCTCTCCTGGACACTCGGGGTGGGAGGCCTCCTGGGAGCGTGGCCTCTGGTCCGTGGCCCCCCTTGGTTGGGCGAAGGGGTCCTTCCTGCCTTCTGTATTTCCCCAGGGGCGCTGCTTGGCCCCTGCTCCGTACAACACTGGCCCCACTCTCCGCCCGCTGCCACCCAGATGCCATGCTGTTTCTACCCAGAAGATGAACCGCTTCGCACCAAGGTGTGGCTGATGGACGCCCCCACCCCAGCTGTTCCAGAGACTATTTCTGGGTGCAACTGGCGTGGGAAAGCCACTCTGGAGACTCGTCAGGGGCTACCACAAGAGACTCAGAAGTGGAAGCACTTGCCTGGGCCCTGCCTGTGTAGCAGCTTCAAGCAGGTGAGGAAGAGGGATCCGGGACCCCGGGGACACTGGAGGTGCCCTTCCTACTGCCCGCCCCAACCCCACTTCTTGCCTGAAGGACCTAGAGTACCCGACTATAGGACCGGGCTCCAAGATGCCACCATGACCCTAGCCTTCTGATATTCAGCCCCTGGTGAAGTCCCCACCTACAATGGGCAGGGCTGACCTAGGTCCCCAACAGAATGTTACAGAAATGATGGGCTGTGGCTTCCCAGGCAAGGTCATTGAAGACATTCTGCCTTTCTGCTTTATTTTCTCTGGGATCCATCACTTTTGAGAGAGCCTGGCCGCCATGTTTTAAGGACATCCTTGAACCCACCGAGAGGCCCACACAGAAGGCCCATCGACAGTCCACATCAGCTCTCTGCCCCGGGGGCGAGCCCCTTGGAGTGGGTCCCAAGTCAGCCCCAGTCCCACCTTCAGAAGAATGCCATCCACGCTGACCCACGGCCAGAGATGCCCAGCGGAGCTGTTTGGAACTCCGGGCCCATAGACATGGCAGCACAGCGCATGTCGATTGTTCAGGCCACTAAGTTTTGGGGTGACTGGCCAGCAAAAGGTGACCTGCTGGCCAGTCCCTCTCCCACCAGAACCTCCGCAGCCTCCCTCTCAGCTGTTTGTCTGAGGTTGACTCAGGAACGTTACCTGAAACTTGGAAATGGGCAGAAAGGACAGCAGGACTTTCCCACGTCAGATTGGAGTGTTGTCAACAGGCCCGGCGTGTGAGGACAAGGGACACCGCGTTCATTCTCTGGTGTTCGTCACTCCATTCCTCTAGTCACCTTACTGGTCTCCTTGTCCACGAGTTAGGCAAATGGTGACGTGTGTGTGATCTACATGTGGATGAGAGGGATGCGCTTTAAATTTCTTTTTTTTTTTTTTTTAACTCCACGTAGACAGCCTACATGCCCCCAGGAATGGGGGACTCACTACCTATCAAAGAACCTGGGAGTCAGGCTGACGCCCAGAACAGGCTGGAAGCCTGAGTTAACTTGCTCCGAGGCCCGGTTCTCCAGGAGAGGAGCCGGACCCTTCCTTCCCACAGAGTCCTTCAGATTTGGTGACTGCCCAACGCCCTGCAGTGTGGAGTGTTTACTTTACATTCAGAAAAAAGAAGTTATTAAATAATAAGAAGATTCTGATCTGAATTTTACTTCTGTGAGTCGAAGACTGGATTTGGGGAGGAGTCATTTACCAGTAGTGCTCTGGGCCCAGGCCTGTACAGCCGTGACGGGCAGGGGTCTACTCTGACCCTCTACCCAATCCCTTCTCAGCAGAATGTGGGGGAGCACTTCAGCCCCTGCCCCGGGTTTCTTCTCAGGTTTTTCTGGATCTCGGGATGAAGGCCAAACCCTGACCACAACGCCCTTGAGGACCCCGCCCTGTCCCTCCTTCCTTTTTGTCTCCCCCAGGCCCAGGCCCCTTCCACTCTGGGGCTCAGCATGGTCCTGGCACTGCTGGGCCCCTGTGTGCGCCCTCCTGGTCTCTGCACTCCCTCCTCGTCCCTGGGAGCACTGCCTCCCCAGTCCCCGCCCCGCAGGCCTCTCCGGGCACCCAGCTTCCCTCTGGCGACTTGAGGGGGCACCTTGAGCTTTGCTGGTGGATGACCTGGGGGAGCTGCTCTCCTGCGGACTCGGTCACCGGAGCTCGGGCTCCATTCCTGGCCAGGCCCCATGTGTCCCCGGGCCTCACACTGGATGTGGCAAGGTGTGGACGGGCTTAGCCCCTGGGGCCCGAGGAGGCTTCGTGGGATGAAGGTCCGTGGTAAGTGGGGGGGGGCAGCACCCACGTCCCAGGCCTGAGCTCAGGGCCACGGCAGCCGGCGACCCCAGGTGCAGCGGGGCCGAGATTTCTAGTCACCCGCATGGCCTGTCTTGCCCCCTGTGCACGCCCACGTCTGGGACTCAGGACACAGGGACAATGACCACATTCTCCCTCGGGTTTCTCTGAAGAAGGCAGCCGACCGGCAGAAGAGCCCTCGTGAGGCCCGTCCACACCCGGCTCAGAGGGTCTCCCTGATGACCAGAGATCACAACGGAGGTCAAAGACGGAAACCCAGGTGGACGTCCTCCTGCCACCTGCTGCTGGGCGTCCTAGTGTGCCATCTGCACACGTGACACAGCCGTGGTGAGCACAGCCTGCACTAACGTGGGCTGACGCTGGGCCAGGCTGGTTTACGTGTTAAGCACCACCTTCACCCCATAAGGCACACACTCCATTTTTACCCCATTCATGGATGGGGAACAGAAACACAGAGAGGCTGAGAACATCGCCCAAGGTCACACAGTCCGTAAGTGGCAGAGCTGGGATCTGAAGCCAGGCAGCAGACTTGAACATTTACCTGGATGGCCACACTTGGGGTCTATGGCACAGCGATGCCGCGTGCAGTTTGGACTTGACTCTCCTCCTGCCTAGCTCTGTGACCTGGGGCAACTTGTAGACCTCTCTGTGCCTCTGCTGTTTCCTCTGTAACCAGAGACCATGGAAGTTCAGGTTTGGGATGGTGGAGGAGGTCGGTGGAAAGGGCTCAGAGCAGAGCTTGAAGCCAGCAGGCTCAGGACATTTTGAAGTCACCTTTGACCCCACTCCAGGCCTTTGGGCTCCCTGCAGCAAGCCTGGGCCCAGCGCTGGGGATCCCTCACCTCCTCCTCTTCCCTGGGGCCCAGGCCTGAGCCCAGGCTTCCAGAATCCAGAGTCGTCCTTGTCACTCCCAATATGCCAGCAGCGGCCAGCGGTCACCGTGGGGCAGCAACCTGGGTGCAGTGATCCCCCCACCCCTGGCTCCAGCCTTCAGAGCTCTGGCGCTGACGGCCCTGGGCACAGAGCTGCCCGGCCACCTTGGGCAGCTGCCCACCCACTGGGCTCAGGGCCGAGCCGGGGCAGCCCGCTGTGGACAAGACGGGTCCCAGCAGCAGCTTCTCGGGTCCCTGCATGACATGCGCCAGACCCTTGGCAAACCAGGCCGCTGGACCCTCCCTCAGCCCGGCAGGGAAGGCGACGCCAGCCACAGATGGGCAGTGCAGGCCAGGCCCGCTGCGGCCGGTGAGCGCGGAGCCCGACTCCAGCCGCGGCCTCTCTGACAGGCACCCGCGTAATCCCCATGCACAGGGCCTGCTAGGGGCTCTCGACCACGGTTAGAAGCCCCTGGGGTGGGTTGAAATGGTGCCCACCTAGGACCAAGAAAGTGCATGTGTTAAAAGGTCCCCAGAGCAGCCAGGGTCACTGATGAAACCAAGTCTCTCATTTTATGGCTGGAATGACAGAGGCCCAGAGAAGGCCAGCAGGTTGTCCGTGGCCACACAGCACTAGATTCTTCCCATCTCCTGACACTTTTCAAGGTTGATGTTGACTGAGCTGGTTGTACGTGGGGGAGCGACACGCTGCCTACCCTTGCCCTGGTCCTTCGTCGCACCAGGCCACTCTGTCCAGCCCTCGCCCTGTTTCTTCTCCACGTGGGCCAACACCTCGGCATTCAGCGGCAGAGGGGAAACCCGCTGGAGGAAGCAGCGGCAGGTTGGGGTCTCCTTGCCTGCATCTGCGGGTTCCTCTTCCTCTTACTTCTCGTGAGATGGACCAGAGAGGAGACCAGTGTTCCTCGTGGACCAAGGGAGGCCGAACTTCTGCAAAGACACCGTGTGGCTGCTGTGCCCTGGGGCCCTGGCCTGGCTATGGGGGAGGCGGGCGCACAGGGGGCAGGCACGGCAGGTGCTGGCCGCTGGCCTCACCTCCACCCATGGACCCCCATAAGATGGCCACGGCCACGCAGCCCTGGCAGGCTCGGGGGACGGTGGGGGCACTGCCCGTGGCCACCTCTCCCCGCAGGCTCCAGCCAGCCTCCGCCTCTGTCCCGGCCCCGGTGGCTCCTGTACCCCCACCACGAGCAACGCCGGTCCCGGGGTTTGAATCCATCTGGTGCTCTACAGCCGGCCCATGGCCTTCAGCTCCTCGCCCTCCCCGGGTGCCTGGCCACAGACGAGCCCGATTCCTGCCCCACAGCCCCTGCCGCACACCGAGCCCGGCCCTGCCCAGGCAGAGCCAGAAACCACAGCCAGAGGCCTGGAGCTGGAGGGGCGTGGAAGAGCCCACCCTGGGCTGACCAGGAGGCCAGGGCGGTCACCCCCTGGGGAAGTCGGCTGCGTGGTTCCAGGGCGGCCCAG
Organism: Marmota monax; assembly: GCF_021218885.2. Lineage (NCBI taxonomy): Eukaryota > Metazoa > Chordata > Mammalia > Rodentia > Sciuridae > Marmota > Marmota monax. The sequence continues at coordinate 21,922,848 of NW_026694432.1, read as the reverse complement.
ACGACACCACAGAGCCCTGGGCGGCCCTCAGGAGACGCGGCTGGGCCAGGCCCGGGAACCCCTCCTCACCCGACCAGGGAGGACCTGCCCGGCGCTGGGCACTGGTGATGCCGCAGCACGTGGGGGGCACGTCTCCACACCGCTGCAGCTCTGCCTGTCCAGCCCCACCCAACACACACACCCTTGGCCACAGGACCCAGCCCCAGAGCCAACTGCGCGTCCATCCAGGGGAGGGAGTGAACCCCGCAGCCTGTCAGAGCCCCGTCTGCTGGTCTGTGCAGTGGGGGTCCGGGAGCTGGGGCCTCGGTGTGGACGGTGTTGGGGACGCGCCCTGCCCAGAGTCCAGGAAGTACTCCAACGCTCGCCAGCCCTCCCCGGGTGCCTGGGCTCCAGGGGAGACGGCAGATTCTGTAGCGTCCTTCTCCCTTCTCGGTGGGGAAACTGAGGCTGAGCCCCGGGCCAACAGAACGGGAGGAGTCAGCCTCGTTCCCCCCAGGCCTTCACAGAAGCCATCAGAACCATCATCATCCCGGGCAGGTGGTGGGTCCTCTCTGACCCCCAGCTTCCCCTTCTGTAAGAGGAGGGGCCAGGCCCCGGCCACAGCCCGCCCAGCCCCGGCCTCGGGAAGCCTCGTGTGTGCGGCTGAAGAGGTCAGGAGCCACTGGGCAGGAGGTGACAGGACGGCAGCCCCGAGAAACCTCTGGAATGTGGGCTTCAAAGTTTGGGGCCCACTTTGGTGACCAGGGCCTCCGTCTCCTCCTTTCCTTTCATGACACTTCACCAACTGTTTCTTCCTTAATCCAAACCATTGTTTCTCCAGCGTGAAATTTAAATCAAAGCCACATGGTCCCCCCACGCAGGCCCGTGCCAAGGGGAAGCACACCCGAGCTGTGCCCGTTGGCAGGCATCCTGGTCTCCCGTGGGGCTGCCAGGCCAGCGCTGTGTGGCAATGGGAAGGTGGGGGCTTCACAGTGTCCCCGCTGGGGTAGACTCAGAGGTCCCCAGGCCTAGACATGCTCCGCCTGGAGCAAGGGTGAGTTGAAGGTCCTCCATCAAGAGGGCAGAAGCCCCTCCCTTTGTCCCAGGCCTCATCCTCTCATCTGTGGGGGATGGAAGTGCCCAGGCCTCTGAGGTCCATCAGGGAGGGGCTCACAAGACTGGCTGGCCACTTACAACCTGGAAGCCGTGTGGCCTGGTGGGTAAGGTAGCTGGACATGAGTCTTGCTTGTGTCTGATTCTCATGCACTGTGCTGTGTGACCTTGTACAATTCTTTAACTTCTCTGAGCTTCACTTTCCTTGTTGATAAAATGAGGCTCTGGCCAGAACTCTTTCTTGATGCTATGGGGGAAATGAGGGGGGTAGGACTGGTCAGTGCCAAGGTAGGTGGGGGTGCTAAGCGCCTGGCACTGTGTGGAGCTCAGAAGTAGTTGGTGACTCCTGCACAGATGTGCAGGGCTTCAGAGAGGAGGGGGAGATGCCAGGCAGAGTCTTGAGAGAGGAGAGCCAGGGGCACAGGGAGATCTGGGCATAGGTGTGGCCCCGACCACGTGATGAGGCCTCCTCAGACGAGGAGGCTGGGGCTTTGGAAGGACAGGCTGCTCTTCTGAGGGGAGGGGTCTCCAGGGCCCAGGACTTGGAACCCAGGCGCCCGGGGTGCAGCGCACACCCCACCCCTCCGCGCCAGGAAGTGAACCTCCCGGGCTCCGGGGGTCGGTCTCGCCAAGGTCTGGGCACTGCGAAGCCTCGCGCGCTTCCCCACAGGCCCCGTGTCCCGGCGAACACAGACGTGGTGCAAATGCACAAGTGCCAGGGCCGCGTGCAAAGCCCGGACCAGAGGCGCCCCTGCAGAGGGGAGTGTGTGCTCGCCAGGCCTGGCCGCCTGTAGGAAGGCGCAGGAAGGCACAGGCAGCACGTGTGCGCATGCGCACCGCTCGTGGGACCGAGGGCCGCCGCAGCCTCCATCTTCTGCCCACACCTGCGAACGCCCCGTGCAGACTGGGTACCTGCGAAGCCCAGGGGCACTGCCTACCTGGGGCCTGCGTTCCAGCGAGGAGGGACCCGGCGCTTGCCGGGATCGTGACCCTCTGGTCGACGTCCCAGAGCTGGCGAGCAGCAGCCCATGGACAGGGCCAGGAGGAAGCCCACGAGATGCTCCCCCTCGGGAGGGTTGGGCCTGCCCCTGGCCCAGCTGCTGTCCCTGGAAGCGGCTCTCTCCAGCCCTCCTGCTGCTGTCCAATGTGCAGAAGGTGGTCTGCAGTCTCTGGCAGGACAGTGGCCTTGCGAGGGACAGGATGGGCCCTGTGTGCAGGACCCCGACCCTCAGGGGTCAGAGGCAGGAGGGAAGTGGCTCTTACTCAACCCAGGGCCCTGCAAACCGTTCTGTCAACAAGTCCTGCTGACCCCGGTCCTGCTGGACACTGCGCTGGGCCTAGGGTTCCACACTGCCTCCCAAGTTACCTGGAGGAGTGCCACCAGGTGCAGTGAGGCTCAGGAGGACCAGGCTCCCAAGTGCTGGGCGACGGCAGGCCAGCCCAGGGGCCCAGGCGCAGGTGCTCCCCTGGGCAGGCTGATGGCCTCTGCCCTACCCAGCCCTGCAGCTGCAGAGGCCTGAGCTGGCCAGCCACCAAAGGAGAGCGCCAAGGGACCCCAGCTCGAGAGCTGTCCACTGCAGGGCCAGTCACCTCGCTGGCTGCTTGGGAGGCCACCACTCTGTCCTACACATGAATCAGAGACGTGGTCACCATCCCCCCCAGCCATGCATCCTATCCTGAGGCCATTTGGGGGAGGGGAGGGCCGCAGGGTGAGCCTAGCCTCCCCGGGGGCTGATCCCTCAGATGCACCTGGGAAGCCTTATGGGATGCAGGTTCCGGGGTCCCTTCCTGATCGCACAAATCATAATCTGGGACCTGGAGCCCAGAACCTGCATTAAAAATAATAATAATAACTTGAGACTCGAATGCGACGGCAGCACTGAGAACCCCAGCTGGGGCCCTGGCCACTACTGTTGTCTTCCTGACCCCCCTCAGCAAGATGCTGTGTCTTGACCCCACATGCCCACCCCAGAGTTTCTAGAAGGTGTTGTTGGATGGTGGCGCAGGGGGCTGGTCAGGGTGTAGAGGGCAGGGGCTGGTCTTGCAGGCATCCCTGACGTTCTTTGCTGGCCCTCTGCAAAATGCCTGAGCCCTCCAGGAATCCGGATGGGACCACCTGGGCACGGAGGGCATGCACCCACACGGAGGGCCCTGGCCTCCAGCCGGGGTGGAGGAGGCACTGGAGGGCGGGAGGACCTCTGGCCCGCTGCGGGCGAGGAGCAGGTGCCGGCTCCCTTCTTAGAATCCCTGCCAGGCCGGGCGGAGCTCGCTTACTGGAAGGGGAGATGGGGGGCTCTCTTCTCACCGGGCCTGCTGGGGGGCAGCAAGTGCGTCAGCAGCCCACTCCGGGCCTGTCTCCGGAAACGCCGCCCAGGGCTCAGTCACGAACCCCGCCGGGCTGGGGGGGCAGCCAGGGCGGAGGGAGGTCAGGTGACCTGCGAGGAAGCTCGGCTGGGGCTGGAGGCAGCAGAGGGGTGCAGGGTGAGCTCCACTTCCCCCTTCCTGGGCTTTGCCTCCTCATCCCTTCTGCCCCGCTGGATGTCCCTCCAGCTGTCCCTCTGCTGCCCCCAGGCTCAGCGTGGGCTCTAGGTCCCCACTGGGTCCCCTGAGGCCTGAGCTGCCCTCAGTGCCAGCCGCAGGGGCCCCGGGTCGGGGTCTGGGTGGGGTGCAGGCTGTGGGGAGAGCCCGGCTCCCCCGCCCTCCCCTACCCCCCACTTCTCGCTGGAGCTATTTAAAGCCGGCGGTGGCCGTGGGAAACTTCTTCAGATGTGTGGTTTCGCCTTCTCCGGCGCAGGACACGTCTGCGAGCGAGTCTGGTGACTCATTCAGAGCGAGAAAAGCCTTTTTGTTGTTTGACGCTCGCTCCAGGCGCTGCGGCCTGAGAACCCAGCCCGGCGGGGCCTTCCCTCTCTGGGACTCCTGGAAGGCCTCGGGAGTGCCCACTGCCACCCAGGGAGCCCAGGGCTGAACCACCCTGCTCAGGCGGGGACTCCCAGCTGGGAGGCGCCCATCCTCAGCTCTTGTCCTAGCACTGGCTCCTCTAGGACCTCCTTCTCCCCTGAGTGACCCTCTCCCCAGAGTGACCCTCCCTGACCCTCCATCTCTTCATCTGGGAAGTGGGCGGTTGGGGGTGGAAGTAACGTATGCTCTATCTCATGGCAAATGAGTGGCAAAGCATTGAACCCAGGCCACGTGGTACCAGAGCCTGTGCCCCTAGCCACGAGGCCAGCTTCCCTGGAGCTTGGCAACCGTGGTGACAAAGGTCTGGGCTCTGAGGGGGGAAACGCAGACCCGGGGCACAGAGTCTCCCCACATGCTGTTCCCTCGGCCCGCAGCAGGCCCCTCCCCCACTGCTTGCCTGTGTCCACCTGAGCCTCACACCCAGCCTGGTGGCTTCCTCTGAAACTGTCCAGATCTGGCTGTGTGGGGTGTTCTGCGGCACCCGGCACCTCTCCGCAGGTTTACCACAGGGCACCAGGTCTCGCTTTTCTGTCATGTCCCCACCTGGTCCCTCGTCACCAAGCTCCAGGGAAAGCACAGGACCGGGCACACAGTAGGACCTCAAGGTTTGTGAGCTGGACAGACACCACCAGCGCCGGGGCCAGAGGCAGGGGAAGCTCCAGGAAGCCATTTCCAGGGACGGTTTCTAGAATGTCACAGCCTGACCCCTTGGTCACCTCTGGGGAAAACAGGCCCTGGGCTCTGTGTGACAGGAGTGTCCCAGAGGGCTGTGCAGGGGACCCCCTCCAGGACGGCAGGCGCCCCCTCTGTGGACTCGGATCCTGGGCTACTTTTAAGGCCCGTGAACATCAAGGAAGCAGGAGGGTCCCCATGCCCTGCCACTCCCTGCCACCTTGGGAGTGGCTGAGATCCCTGAGACGGGAGTCCTCAGCTCAGCTCTTGGGGTCAGGAGGTCACCAGGGCCGGGGCAGGATGCTGCTCATCACAGGGTGGCAGGGGTCAGGGAAGAGGTGGACCCACGGGTCTTGGTCCCTTGAGTGTGGACTTGGGTGGAGGTGGGCTGCCCTGGTCAAGGGGGCAGCAGACACCGTCTGGAGGTGTCCCGTGAGTCCTGCCGTCAACGCAGAAAGCTGTGGCCTTGGACTGGTCCAGGCAGCTGGGCGGCCACAGCCCGTGCAGAGCAAGCGGCCTCTCTGACCCTGGAGCAGCTGTGCCCGCAGAGGGCCACACTCTCTGCCCATGTGAGGCCCACAGCAGCTGCCACACTAAAAGGCACAGTGCAGTGGCCAGTGGGTGGACCACAGGCCCAGGCAAGGGGAGGACAGATGGCCAAGGAAGAGCCATGCCAGGGGCCAGGCCAGCCAGAGGGCAGCTGGCCTGCAGGCAGCGTTCCCTTGAAGGCAAATCCTCCAAGTCCCCAGGATGCGTGGGCCTTGGGCACCTGCCACCTGCCACCGAGACCTGACCCTTCCTGGGGCTTCTCCAGCTGCCTTGGAGGCCAGGTGAGGGGCAGCATGGGCTGGAGGGTCCTGAGGCATTCCCATGAGGGGCGCCCCAGGCAGAGGGGCAGGATGACAGCAGAGGGTCCTGCCCCACAGGCCCCGAGCGCGGAGGGCCGTCCTAGCCACGCCGTCCTTCAGTGCCCGGGGAATCCCTCAGGCCTCTTCCTCCCTCCAGGCCCCAACCCTCCTGCACGTGGGGTCAGTGGCATCCCAGGCCCACAGACAGGGACAGAGTCCCAGGAAGGCTGGTGACTCAGGAGGTGCTGGAGTTGGCTGAAGCCTGGCTGCAGGCCGGTCCCCCACCGTGAGTCCTGTCTCCTGGCTACGAGCTGCAGAGAGAAATGGCCCATGGTGGACGGAGACAGTGGCTCTGGGGAGGGCCCCTCCTCTCGGGCCTCAGTTTCCTCAGCTGTGACACATGGCCTCCATGTCGCCCAGGACAATTCCAGCTAGCGGGCCCTCTTCTGTAAGAGGGGACCAGGTGGCCGGGACAAGTGCTCCCCTCAGGCCTCGTGATTCTGCATCCACCCACCCAACCCCGTGGCCGACCGAGGTGCAGAGGTGCCGGGTGACTTGGCCAAGGTCCTGCAATGACATGGCGAGGGTGGAGAGGGGATCTTTGCTGGATAGGGGACCAGGGACCTGGGGGCTCACGTGCCGCGGGGACGGGTGGAAGCCTGTGCCGTGGACCTGCCCTCACTCCCAGCCATCTTTTTGCCAAAATAGACACAGGAAGAGCCACCTTGACCCGAGCCACCGCTGCTAGCTCAAAGCTGAAAGCCACAGATTCACCAAACGCTCAGGCCCGGCCTGGCCTCGGGACCCTGGGCTGGAGGCCCAGCTGCCCGTGACCCCGGGTGGGTCCCTGCAGGCCAGTCTGGCTCCAGGAGAGGGGAACCCCACCCCACTAACCACCCCTGGCCTTCTGCATGTGACAGAGTGTCTGACCTGTGGCCCTGGCCAGATTCTAGTCCAGCCCAGACAAAAAAAATTCCCTGTGGTTTGGAATTGGCCTTCGCCATCACTTCCTGTGCCCTACAAGGGGTGAGAGCCAGACGGGGGCCAGAAAGGGACTGGCCCTGCCCCCCAAGGGGGGACCCTGGCTAGGGAGTCTGTCCACTGGGGGTCCAGTCCTGGCCAGGACATGGACTGTGTGACATTTGGCAAATTCCTCTCCTCTCTCATCCCCTGGAATGAGTGGTACTGAAGGACACTTCCCAGTCTACTGGGTTTTACATGCCTTGCTCTCCTGTAGGACCAGAAGGGACACGAGAGGCGGAGGCAGGGGACTGTTAGGGAAGGGTTGGGGCTTTGAACCAGACAGATCTAAGTCAAATTCTAGCTCCGCCACTTTCTTGCTGTGTGCCTTGAGCAAGTGACTTTACCTCTCTGAGCCTCCCTCTCTTTGTCGATAATACTAATAATCACATGATCTGAGCCCTTCCTTCCTGCCATACGGTGTTCCGAGTGATCCCTCTCAGACACTGCCGCTCTGGGGTAGGGGCTCGAAGGATCCGTGTGGGGGATGAGGGAATGAGGTTTGGAGTGGCTCCTACCGTGGCACCCAGACTCCGTGGCACCCAGACTCCGTGGCCTGTAGTGCCTGCTGTACAAAGCCATCGCCCTGGAGACCAAATGAGGTAATTGGAGAAAAGTCCCTCCTCGGCACACGGATGCTGCTGTCCTGTTATTACAGTTACTCGCTTTCCTCCAACTGAGGCTCTCGGCCTGGGGCTGCCCCGGGAACCTGCCCAGCCCTCTGCGGGCCACTTGGCGAGTGTGGGTGACACTGGGGTGGAGGGGCTCTTCCATCTCCACGATGGGAAGAGCCGCTCCCCGAGGAGGCCACGTCCCAGGCCACGCGGTGCAGCACCCAGGCCCGGCCCGTCTCACGCCCCTCTGTGTCCTTTCCCCTGTGCCAGCCACCTCCTGCCACTGGGAAGCACGCACTGGGGACTGCGGGACAGGCTCCTGTTTGTCACCCCCTGCGGTGGGCTTTATCCTTGGGGGGAGAAGCTGTCACCTCCAGGCCTTCTCTGGTGTCTTCTGCCGGCACCAGCAGGTCCCCCAGACCCACCAGCCGTCCTTTTGGATCAGGTTACGCAGAGGTCCCTGAGAAGTTCCCTGGGGAGTGAGCACTGGGACACCTCAACAGGAGGGAGGGGTGCCCCAGGGGACAAAGTGGACAAAGGGCCAGCGCAGGCCACCAGGGGCCTCAGGATGAGGGAGGCACCAGGGGGGCTTCTCCGTGGCCTCGGGGCTCCGTGGACCTTGAAAGGTGGGCGGGGAAATCTTTTTCCCCTCCCTTCTCCCAGGGCCCCACCCCCTGGCCTGCTGGCTCCTCCCCCTTTGTTTGTTCCATGAGCATTTATGGGGCACCTGCCAGGTACCTGGTGCTGCCGCGTACCTGGTGCTGCCGCACACCTGAGGACACCAACCCCTCACTGACCTGTTCCCCATGCCCCCCGGCCAGGGCTGGGGGTCTTCAGCTGTGGAGCGGCTTTGGTTTTCAGTGGAGAATCCCACCCAAGAGAGCCGCCACCAGGAGGGAGACCGAGGCCAGAGGCTGGGCTTCCTGGATACAGGACAGGGAGGGGCGAGGTTCTCAGGCCCAGCCTCCCTCCTGACTGTACACCCTGTCTCCAGGCGTCTCCCGTGACCTTGGGGCCACATCTCCTCCCTGGGAGCTCCAGGAAGAAAAATGCCCTCAGAGAAGAGGTCCCCCAGAGCCCCAGAGCACACAACTGACCAAACACGCCCCGTGTCCACCCATCTGACTCTCAGAAGCCATTCCGTGACAGGCGCTATGATTCTTACTCTCCAGGTAGGGAAGGCAAAGCTCAGAGAGGTCTAGTGACACCCCCACAGCCACACAGCCAGGAACCCAGATCTGCCCCCCTGTCTGGGCCTCTAGACCACAAAGCCCCATCCTCCCCAGCACACTCTCCCTCCCCCATGCCTCAGGGCACTTGGAGGCCACCTGGCTGGGAGCAGGGAGGAGGACCTGTCACTCACACCCCTGTGGGCACTCAGGAAATGCCTGTTGGCAGGTGGATCTTTTTCATCAGAACAAAATGGTAGCACGTAAAATAAGAAGCGGATGAGACACACCCAGGTGCTAATGTTCCAGTGAAGAAGTCAAGGAATGAATTTCCTTTTTCTTTTCTGTGATCATCTATATTTTCTGCTTGGAGCTCAGAGGTCTGGGGAGGGGTGGTCTGGGGCGGCTGTGGTTGGCAGTGCAGGCTCCTGGTAGAGGTCGCCCTTCAGGGGACAAAGAATAGTGGCTCTGGATGCCTCCCCAGGTCTGGGATCAGGGTCAGAGGACCATTCTCAGCACCTTGGAATATAGGTAAACTAGAAGGGGGAGACAGTGGCTTTGGGGACAAGTGGTCAGGGATGAGGACTGTGAGGGATCAGGCAGCCCTGGGGACCCAGCTGCCTATGAACCTAGAGTATTTCCCTGGGGCAAACCATTGCTCCTCTGAGCCTCAGTTTCCCCATCTGTGAAATGGGGCCTTGGAGGGCTGTTAGGACTCCATGAGACCCCCTATGCAGAGCGGCCCAGCAGAGCCCAGCAGGCCTACGTGCCCAGACGATGCCAGCTCGGGTGGTCATTCTTTCCATCCAGTCCCCAGAGGTCTCCGGGGTCTCTGCTGTCAGGTCAGAGTCTGAAGTCCTGGGGGGGGCGTGTTTGGGGACAGGGTCATACCCTGCTACCCCGCCACACCCAGTGCCACTTCCAGGCTGGCCGTGCCCGTGCGGAAGGCGTGGGACTGCGATGGTCCAAGAGACCTGGGTTGCGTCAGTCCCCGTGCGTGGGTTCTCACACCTTCCAGGGCCAGGGCCTCCTCTCCCGTCTTCCCGCCAGCCCCGCCCGGCCGGGACTATAGAAGCAGGACCAGCAGAGTTCTCCTTCTCACTCTCCATCTGAGTCAGCGCCACAGCCACGGAGGTGACTCAAAGGAGACACAGCCCCGGGCCACACCCCACCCATGGTGGCAAGGGAGCTCGCCCCAGGGCCAGGTTTCCCAGGGTCTCCCTGCCCACCTGAGCTCTCAGGCTCCCAGGAAAAGGAGGGCCGGGGCTGGAAGGATGGAGGAGGGGAAGAAAGAGTAGAGGGACCGGGCACCCGCCGCGGCCTCGCGTGCCTGGCCAGGACCTGGCAGGGAATCAGAGGGTCCGGGAGATACTCTGGCAGGTTCCAAAGTCAGATGGAACCTGGGGTCTCCCCACTGGGGCCCCAGCCATGAGCTCGGGCGCAGAGAGGCGAGGGATGGGGGGCCGCCTCCTTCACTTCTGCTCTGTCCCTCCCTGTCCGGCAAGCACATGTGAAGCGCTCGCCCTGTGCCAAGCCAGGGACTGGCTCCAGGGCTCCAGATGAATCAGGCCTGCTCCCCGGGGGCTCGGCCTGTGGGAGGAGACAGACACAGAGACAAATAATTAAAGACATGAATGAAGCCTTTGAGATAAAAATACACCCGCGGTGGATACAGAGGCTCCGAGATGATAAACTCAGTGTTTTTTGTGACCTGAACCAGGACAGAAGGGGCGCTCACAACTGGGCAGTGGAGATGGGGCTTTGTAACCCCGAGGGATGCTGGAGACTCTGTCCCTGATGTCCCGGATTGCCCTTCGGTCACCACCCTCTGTAAAACAGTGACTGGCGGAGGCTCTGCCAAGCTGCAGGAAGGGGTTCCCGGGGCGCCCAGCCTAGACCTTGACCTGTAGCCAACTTCGTCACCACCTCCAGCAAGTGTCTCCTCTGAGCCTCTGTTTCCTCATCTGCCAAATGGGCGTGCGCATCGGAAGATGATGACAACTGCTGATACCGGCTGGTGTCCCCAGGGGCCTTGCATCCAGATCTCTGCAGGCCTCACCTGGCCGCCTTAGCACCCGCCCTGGGAGGTACGTACTATTAACAGAAGAAACCGCTCGTCCAGAGGAGGAAGGCCGGTGGTTGGTAAGTAGAAAAGAAATATTTAAAGCAGGAAGTCTCACGCTATGTGAAATAGGCATTTTATTGAACATAAACACAGCTTATTGGATGTTATTGGAAAGTCACGCGTGCGCTTCTATTAAATGATCTCTTGGCTCAGGCCCAAGGCCGCCTCGGTGACCAGGGCCTCCGGCGGAAGTCCTGCCCTGTTTTTCTTGCATTAAACAAACCAAAGCAGCCGCGTGTATGGTTCCCGTTTGGTTCCTGCAGGGTGAGTAACACCTTAGAGAGGCTCGCGAGACGACCCGAGTTCCAGCCCTCACCCCCAGATTTTCAAGAACTCCCCTGGTTTCAGCCCTTACCTGATTCAGCATGAATTTCAGTTGGGTTGAGTGATTTGTTTGTTCTCGGTTTTGTGATCCAGGACTGGGGCTGGAACCCAGGGCCAACGCTCTGCCACTGGGCTACTTCCCCACACCGGAGCAGTGTAACTACACAGGTGTCCCTTATCCATGGTGGGGCGTCCCCACGGGATGCCGGAACCCCAGACAACACCTAACCCAACGGACACCGCGTTTTCCCCCTAGGCCCCACGGCCTCGCCACAAGCCTCAGAACTCGACGCGTCCTTCTGTGCCTCGGGTCCCAGCCTCCGAATCACTGCCTTTGCACCTTGGGGACATTAGTGAGTAGAGGAAGGGTCCTTGGACACAGGCGCTGTGGTACTGAGGTGGCCACCGAGAACCACATGTGTCCAGCCTGGAGACACTGGACAAAGGGATGATTCACGTCCCGGGCAGGATGGAGCAGCACCGTGAGGTGTAAAAACCGTCCCCAGAAAGGTGCGCAATGGAAAACTCACCGATTGTTTCTGGAATTTTCCATCTAATACTTTCAGACCACAGTTTACCCAGAGTAACTGAAACCATGAAAAGTGAGATGAAGGACAAGGAAGGCTGGCTCCGTTGTCACCCCTACCCCGCCTACCTCGCCCCCCCCCGTCTCGCTCACGTCTGATCCTGAACTTTTTATTTCTTTTCTTTTTTTTTGACACCCCACCTTTCCTTGGGGACCTTCCTAAGGCCCCTTTTCAGTTTTCAGAGACACAACAGCTCTTTCCTGGTCTCATTCTCGTCCTGGGTTCAGCAGTGACCACCAGTGGCCCGGGCCTGCAGGAGCAGGAGCTCCGGGCAGTGACCTTCATACCTATAGGAACCTTCTCCACCTGCCTTCCCCAGGCTCATGGGGAGCCACTGAACCGAGGTCCAGGACAGGCTTCTACTATTCCATCCCCACTTGACAGGTAAGGACACCGAGGTACGTGACGTCACTTCCCTGAAGCCCCCACGCTTGGCAGAGCTAGAACAGGGCCCCTGAGGCCCCTGCGGCCCCTGCGGCCCCTGCTCCTTACCCCTGCTCTCTGCTGCCCCCTGCCTTTGTGTCCTGGGGTCCCTGAGCCTTCCGGCTTCCCTGCTGGAAGGACCAGAGTGGGGGACATTTACACATGGTCAGCACCACCACTGGGCCAGAAGGAGATGACGGCCACTGCACTCAGCCTGCCCCCCACCCCAGGTCAGTGTCCCCAAGCCCAGGCCTGGCACTCCACAGGTGCTTCTGAGTGTGATGCAGCTGGACAGGAACCGTCGATCTGCCCCTTTGTCCCCACAAGTGTCCCCAGAACCTGCTCCGGGGCAGGCGCAGCTGTCCCTGGGATGTGGCGGACGCCACCCTTTCCTCACAGTGCTGGGTTCTGGTGGGACCATCCCAGCCCCGCAGTTCCAGGCTGGCTCTGGCCCACACGTCCTCGGACGGGTGCCCGGGACGCTGTGGGTGGGGGATGTGGATTTTGGAGTCAGAAACCTCTGAATTCCAGCTCTGCCCCTCACTGGCTGTGGGACCTGGTCCGGTGGAGGCCCTGCTCCAGGCCCTGGGGACTGACCCCTCGGGGCTGAGACAGACACCGGCAGGGGGGCTCGGCTGTGGACAGGGACAGGGACAGGGCAGGTAGCTGCGAGCAGCTTCCGACGGTTGGTGTCTGTGGAGAGCGAGGTGGTGAGCGAGGGAAACGAAAAGAGGCCAGACGCCACGCAGGCCGCAGCACGCAAGGGCCGCCCAGCCCAGCCGCCTCCCAGGCCCAGAAAGGGGAAGACGGCCCAGACCGGGAAGTGGTCGCCTCTGATGACCACCTCGCGCGACCGCGCCAGCCCGAGCAGGAAGTGGTCGCCCTTCCCAGCGGCAGGCCCGGCCGAGCTCACACTTGGGAAACTGCTGCCGAAAGTCCCTGCTCCCGGGCCGCTTGGGAGCAGCCTCGGATTCTTAGAAACCAGATCCCGCCAGGCCCTGGCTTCGTGGCCGGGGGCCGCAGACCCCCACCCGACTCTGCCATTTCCTGGCCCTGAAGCTCTGACCCCGGGCCTCCCCGTCTGGACCTGTTCCTCCTCTTTAAAGGGGTGATAATCCCCCACCTGCCACCACAGAGGATAGTGAAGACAGAAAGTCCTAAAAAGGTCAGAGCTGGAAAGTCCCCAAGGGCCTGTGACGAGGAGGATGCAGGTGGACAGGGTAGGAGACAGGTCCCATGCCAGGTCCCATGCCAGGGCCATCTGAGGTGGAGGGAGACCTACAGAGGGGGCAGGGCCCACCTCAGCTCCACCCCAGCCACAGGACCTTGGTCAAGTCAACCCGCCTTTGGCGCCTTTTCCTGAGACGAGAAAACAGGCCTTGTCTCCCTGGCCCCTGGGGACCCCGCCTGGGACGATGCCCATAGAGATGTTCTGCAAACTGTAATGCGCCGTGCACACAAAGGCTGCTCCGTGGGGCGGGGCTGGAACCCGGATCTCGTGGGTGTGTGTCCTTTGCTGCCCCCCACCCTGGGTTCACTGTCTGGGGGGTTTTGGGGACCTGGAGAAGCTGCCCCTGGGAGGACTTCTCTTAGTCCCCACCTCCCTGACTTGGGTGAGAGGGGACAAATCTCTTTGCCTGATTCCACTGAGTCACTGGAGCCCGTGATCCTGGAGGGGCCAGGTGTGAAGATCTCATCTCGTCCACACCCGTAGTCAGACAGGCCACTGCCACCGACACCCAGCCCCTCACTCACGGCTTCCGCCAGCCCAAACCCACCTTCCTTGTAGGCCAGGGGGCCTCCTAGGGTCCCAAGACCAGCAGCACCCATGACGTGGCCAGGTCGGGGCAAGGCTGGACTGACCGAGTCCTGACCATCCCACCATCACCACCATGCGCACTGTCACCACCACATCTCCATCACCACTGCCACCAACACCCAACACCTCCTCTGTCACCACTGCCACCACCACCCATCACCTCCTCCGTAACCACTGCCACCACCACCCACCACCTCCTCCGTCACCATCACCCCACCACCCACCACCTCCTCCGTCACCATCACCACCACCACCCACCACCATCACCACCCCAGCCATTACCCCCACCATGAGTGTCCCCACCACTGTCACCCCCAGCGGCAGCGGCACAGGGCCTGTCTCACAGGCTGGGTCAGCCACCCCACTTCCACCGTAACCCTAAGCACCTCTGCCCTTGCTGGTGAGAGTTGGGAGGCCCCAGTGAGGCCGCCCCAGAACCTGTGGGTGACCCCCAGGGTGACTGAAGACCAACCTCTGTGAGATGGCTGGGGACATTCAGAAATAAAAATGCCAATTGCCAAATGAACTCAACTGACCCGACCCTCAAATAAGAGCCCTGGGAGGGAGGCAGGACAGGAGGAGTGGCCACAGTGCTCCTTCCATCTTCCGTGGATATCCCGGATTGTTATGTTAGCTGACAGCTGTCCAGCGGCTGACTGGGCTCATCTAAGTACGAGCTCAGCCCTGCAGGACCCTGTGGGGAAGGTCATGTTATCATCCCTGTTTCACAGTTGGGGAAACGAAGAGGCAGAAGAAGTAAAGTGACCTGCCCCAGGTCACCTAGTGAACGGTAAGGCCAGGGTTTGGATGCGGGTATCCCAGACCACAGTGCAAGCTCCGACCACTGCACTACCCTGTCACATTGGAGGAACGCGGGCCAGGCCAAGGAAAATCCTCGGCACCCAGTCCTGCCAGGGCCTGCGTGCCATCGCCCTGAGGCATGGGCCGTATGATCAAGGGCTGAGTCCTCAGGTCCCACCACGAGGCCTGGCACACAGTAGGGACTCACTGTTGCCTGAGTGAGTGAATTAACACGGGCCTTCAAACCCTTCCCCCAGCTCCTCCTTCTTCCCCATCAACCACACAGAAGGCCATCACTGAAACTGTGGTGTTACCATCGACCGACAGAGAGCAGCGTGGATAAGAGGGTTAGACCTTCCTCCAGCAGCCAGGAAGAAGGAGTCAGGAGGAAAAGGAGGCAGCACTTTGTGGCAGGCATGGATGCAGCCATCAACTCAAGACTTAGGACAAAGTCTGATGGGACGCGCCGTGGCTGATGCTCGCTCTTCATTGGCTGAGGTAACTGAGATCTTGAGGGAAGAGTATCCTTGCCCAAGATCTCAGCAAGTGAATGGTGGAACCAGGCTTGGAGGCCAGACCTCCTGGGCCTTTCCCTGGTGAAAGTGAGGAATGACTGACAGATTCCCAGACAGACCAGGCCTCTCCTGTCTGCCGGAACAACCCAAGTTAGCAGTCACTAGCCAGGGGCAACCCCGCCCCCCTCTTTGCACATAGCCAGGCCGCCCCCTGGTGGCCATGACTGGCAGCATCCAGAACCAGTCACGGGCTTGCCCATCGTCAGCCATAAGATGCATGGCTCTCCACCTTATTGGCCTAGGCTGTTTGGAAGACGCTGGGCCAAGGGCTCCAGGTTCCAGTTCTTCAGGGACTCACAGCCCACAAGGAGGCCAGGTGACCCGAGGACAGAGCAGACCTGCTCAGCTGAGTCCCAGCAGCTATAGCCAAGCGCACCCAGGGCTGCGGATGCTTCGTCCCTCCAGGCTCCACCGTCCTGTGGGGTGAGTACTTGGGTTCCCCACTGATGGCTGCTCAGCTGAGCCCACTGGAGCTCCAAGAGGGGGTGTGACATGGCCGAGGAGCTCACACTGGCTGAGTTCAAGTGGAGGGCTTGGTCCGCCAGCCATGCCACACTCAAGGCCACCCCTGAGTGCAGCTGGCTCAGACTGGAGTGGCCCTGCAGGCTCCTGGCAGGTGGGGCTCTGCGGCTTCAGAGACAGGACCGTCTCCTTCCAGTTACTTCACCCACGAAGGACCACAAGCACTGCAGTTCCCTTCTGTAAGCACTGCGGCTTGCACTCGTGGATCGTTGATTTCACTCACTTAATACACACTCGCGGAGCGTCGCCTGCGCCCTCACGTGCTGGGCACTGGGTTCCAACAGTGAGCAAAACAGACAAAACCTCCTGCCCTCACGAAACTTATATTCTGGAAGAGTCGGCAAGACAATGAGCAAAAATAAAGAAGATATGCCCTGCACCAGGTGGCGACAACCTCTGGGCAGAACAAAGGTACAGAGGAAGGGTGCAGCATTGGGGGAAAGGGGTGGAGCTAAACAGTGGTCAGAAAGGTCCCCCTGAGGTGACATGAGAGCAGAAAGCCAAAACAGGGCTGAGCCGTGCAGTGTCTGGGGACAGCTTTCCAGGCAGAGGGGACGGGGTGCAAAGGCCCGAGGCCACCATCTCGCGGTTCAACTCAAGAAACCTTGAGTCATAAACCGCTGGGTTTGCATTTTGTTGCTGTGATCAAAAGACCCACCAGGAACTCACTTAGCAGAGCAAAAGTTCATTTGACCTCACCTTTCAGGGGTTTGGCCCTTAGTTGTCTGACCCCATTGCTCCATGGGCCCAAGGAGAGGCAGAGCTTCGAGGCGGAAGCGCGTGTGGAGGAGTTCCGTCTCATGTGTGGTGGGCAGGAAGGGTCTGCAGGGAAGGTGCCCATCTAGGCCACAGCCCCAGTGACCCGCCTCCTCCTGCCATGTCCCACCTGCCTCGTCACCACCCGATCGGTCCATTCAGACGAGGACATCGGATCATTCTACCTTGGTCTTCTGCCTCCTGCGCCAGGGCAATTTAGAGTGGTTTAAGATTATCCAGATTCTACAGGGTGCCCTCTATGGCACCCCTAGGGATTAGGGATGCCCAAATCCTGAGGTGGCATATGGATTCCAGAAGGGCTGGTCCCTCAGGGAAGGGAACCAAATCCAACCCAAATGCATGCAGCCTCCTCACTGTCTGACCCTGTGTCCCCCTTTGGGGGTGAAGGGGCTCTCCTACTCTGAGAGGGTTGTGCCTTATGCAGACCAGAGCGGGGAAATGGCCACGGAACACCACTGAGTGATCGTAGGCTGACCAGCCAGCCACTGCCCAGGAATCAGAGGTCAGCCTGTGGCCAAGGTCAGCAGCCAGCCTTGAGTCTGAGGTTTGTGGTCAGACCAGGAATCAGCTGGAATCAAGAGTCAAATCTGTAGCCAGATCGAGAGTCGCACATGGTTCAGTTCAGGGATCAGCCTGAGAAACAGCAGTCACTGCTCAGACGGGGACTTCATGCATCACCGGGGTCATAGGTCAGGCGGGCCAAGGTCAGGGCTACTCCTGGCCAAGGGGAAGGGGTATGTGTCTGTGGAATGAAGCCTCCCAGCCCAGCTGCACCAGCCCAAAGTCTGACGGCCACACCAGGCGGGAAATAGAAGGGAAAAAGCAGTCACAGATCCCAAGTCTGGACCTGGAGTGTCCCCTGAAGGCCGCGTGTCCCAACCGGTGGTGAGCTGGGGGGTGCCGAAATCTTCCAGAGGTGGGGCCTCATGGGAGGAAGCTGGGTCCCTGGGGGTGTGCCTTCCCAGGGAGCGCCAAGACCCCAGCCCCCTCCCATCTCTCATTGTTTGTGAATAGCTTCGATCTGCCATGGGCCTCCGCCATGAATGTGCTGGGCTGCCCCGGGGCCCAAAGCCACAGGCCCAAGTGACCAGGAACTAAAAGCTCTGAAACCATGAGCCAAAGAAACTTTCCCCCTTCTAAGTCGATGTCCGCAGGTATGTTGTCACAGTGATGGAGAGCTGACACGGACACGCTGAGCCGCTTCAAGATCCAGTCAGACCAACTCCATTGGGCTTCAAGGCCTGGGGATCCACCGTCATTTGCAGCTCTGAGCTCCATATACACAGTGACAATGACGATGACGAAAACAGCTTTGCATTGGACCTCACACTATATAAAAAAGACGAACCGGAGCAAATTATATGGACCTAAACAAGCTTGATTGTAAGGGAACAAGCCCCCCGGAGTCCATGATCATCTGATGTGTGAAAATCCAGAGAAGACAAAGCTGTGGGGACAGAAAGCAGATCAGTGGCTGCTAATGTCCAGGGAGCAGGAGGAGGACGCGGTCATCTCCAAAGTGTTGGGAGCGCATGTCTTTTGAGGGTGATGGAAGGGTTCTATGTCCCTACGGTAGACTGGCTCGCAACTGGAATCGTTTTCAAAATATCTCCAAGTGTGCGCTCGGAAGGGAGGCCTTGGTGTATGCAGACTGTGTGCTGGTAAAGGTGATTTTGGAAGTGTCCTCTACTCCTGGCGTAGGAGGGGAAGGGAGGGAAGGGAGGGGGGAGAGGCGTGGGCAGGAAGTGGGGAGAAAAGGAGGGAAGGGCCTGGGCTGGTGGACCCACATCCCAGGTTGCACCTGTTGTCCCCGGGCCCAGCAGACACAGGCTCAGGGCGCTGGGTCCCTGGACAGGCCTCCTGGACCACTTCGGAAGGCATATCCCGTCCGGGCCTTCTGGGCCAGAGAAGCGGTCAGAACGAGGGGGTTTCCGTCCTGGGTCTCGGGTCGAGCAGCGGTGTCCCCTCGGCAGGATCTTCCTCCTCCAGGACTCAGTTTCTTCTCGAGCAGGAGCTTTGGTCTCCAGGACAGCAGACCAAGGGCGGAGCACACCCAGCTCGCCCAACAGCGGGCAGAACCAGCGTCCGGCCCTGTCGTCTCACCCCGAGCCCCCGCTGTGTAACCAACGCGTTAATTGCCTGGTGCCGGGCTCCAGGGGCCCCGCTGGGCCTCCACTGGCAGGGACAGGCCTCAGGGACAGATCCACGCCAGCTCGGTGATTCTGCTTCTTCCCAAAGAGCCGCCCTGCCGGCTCCAGAACAGTCCTCAGTGGGCTCTTGTCTCTGTCCGGGAGCCCAAACAGCTTAGGCCCGGAGCCAGAGGGCCTGGAGTTCAGGGCCCACCTCTGCCGTGTCCTGGCCGGGTGCCCTGGGACGGCTGGTGGCCCACTCCCACTTCCCCACCTGCAAAGCAGGGAGAATGGTCTCACCCACCTCCTAGAACTGTGAACCTTAAATACTGACCCTGGGTGAAGTGCTCCCAGCACAGCGTGGGCCAGAATGCTGGCCATTGTCACCGCTGACCACGGGACTCACTGGCCTTGTGCTTCCACAGGCCGGCCCTGGCCAGCCCAACATAGGGCTGAGCAGAGACCGGCCATTCTCCTGGAAGTCCGAGCTGGCATCCCCCGCGGGCAGCCTCAGCCTCTGTGGCTGGACACTAAGCCTTATCAGGGCCCGGGAAGGTCAGGGTGGTGGAGGCCGTGGGCTGCGGGCCTGTGTGCTGTGGTCAGTCCTGGGGAAGGAGCCAGGGTCTGAAGCCACACTCCCCAGCCCTAGCATTGACCTCCGCCCACCAGAAAACCCTGGAGAACAGGGGGACGGGCAGCAGACAAGGCCCAGCTACCCAGCAACCGCAGGGACCAATCCTCTGCCAAAGCCCCACACTTGATCCCACCCACCACACACAGTCCCCTGATGGCTTCCTGGCTCCTGAGTCATGGGGACAGCAGAGGGGCAGCTGCGGGTCTCCAGAGGTGAAGATCAAGCACAGAGAGTCAGCTCTGCCCCCTTCACCTTCAGCATCGCCAAGTCCCCGGGCGCCAGAGCCCTCCCCATTGCATGTGTGTCTCCATCGCCATGTGCTGCCCTCTACCAAAGTCCCTGTCCTCAAGGTGTCACAGCCCTGGGAGCTAAGTGTCCCCTTTACCCCTCCCCGTCGTCCTACAAGTCCTGGCCCCTCCTCAGAGGTGAGCCTGACCAGAGCTGCGAGTTGACTCCTCCCCCACCTGACATCGACTTCTACGGGTAGGATTTGTTTGACGGAGGACGGGTCAGGGGCTGGGGACGTGGCTCCGTGGTAGAGCACTTGCCCAGCACGTGGAGGCCCTGGGCTTGTTCTTGCAGACAGAAAAGGGCCATCCCATACCTGCTGTTCTCTGACTCACCATTTCTCCTTCTTCTTTTCTTTTCAGAGCGTAGATCTTTCCACATTAGTATACAGATCTGTCATAATTATCAGCCACTGCAGATTGTTTACAGAAAACACATCAGAAAAGGGCAATCACCTGCACTCTCAAAGATGTTTTTTTTCTTACTTACGTAAATTAAGAAGTAAAAGCTCCAAATATGGTGTCTGTCTCTTGCATCTTTTCCTAAGATTGTGGAGGACGCTGTGGAGAGGCTGTGCTCACTCAAACACACACGCTGGTCTTGCAAGGTGGCACCCTGCTCTTCACCCTGTTCTGAGTTGACTTTTCTTTTCGTCTCTCTCTCTTAGTGAGTCTGGACTTTATTCAGCTACTGAATAATTACTCCATCCTCTGGACGTACCATGACGTAGCCACCATTCCCCTTCGGATGGACACCTCAGTTAGTTCCAGGCCTTTGCTGTTATGGAAATGGGTACCTTCCCTCTGTGTCTTTGCACCCCTTTCTGAGTTCTAAAGTCCTGGGGGCTGGGCACAGGTTTAATGGTGGGATGTAAGGCCCCACCCAGTGCCTCCTCCAAACTGCTGTGAAGCCTGCTAGGAACTCAGCAAGCAAGTGCCAGCATTAAAACAAACAGTGAGCCCCCCAATCCACCTCCCCCCATGATCACTCACCCTGGGCACCTGCGGGGAGGCAGGAAGCAGCTTCCCAGCTGTCCCCCAGCACCTCTGGCCCCTCCAGCAGCTACAGATCAAATGGGCACGAGGGGGCTGGAGGCGCTGGAGGCCCTCACAGGTTCAGAGGCCAGCCCGGAGGAGGGGACTCGTGGATTCCTTTCCACACGGGCGGGGCTGCCAGCCTGGTCTCTGGGGCCTGAACAGCCACTCGGCCGCTCCAACTGCCAAAACAAAGTGAACCCACAGCGCTCTGGAATCCGAGCAGGACCGCGGGTCCCACTATGGATCCTCTTCACGGGTGTGACTCCTGTGGCCCAGGCCAGCTACAAGCCAGCCACAGAGAAATAAGGGAATCTTGTCATTCACAGCCACATGAATGAGCCTGGGGGGCACTATGTCCAGTGAAGTAAGTCGGACCCAGGAAGGCCAATACGGCGCGTCCTCCATCACATGTGGTCTCACAGAGTAGAGAACAGAACCGTGGCCACGGGGGTGGGCAGGGGAGACGGGGCGGGAGGGAGAGTGGACGCCAGGTACCGGACACCGCTGCGCAGGGGAGTGAGATCCGAGGTTCTGCCGCTCGGTGATCTCTAACAATCGACCGTGTGTTTATAAAGAAGAGATGAGTTCAGAGTTTCCCAGCACGAAGAAAGTGGAACATGGTCAAGGAGACCGTCACCCTGATCTATCTTCACACACTACATACAAGCATGGAGTGATCCCGCTGGGTCTCCACAGAGGGAGAGTTGTTAAGTGTCAATTAAAAGAGTCCAAGGGGCTGTGGGTGTGGCTCCATGGCAGAGCGCTTGCCCAGCATGCGGCAGGCCCTGGGTTCATCCCCAGCACACGCACATGTACACACACAAGCACACACACGCACGCAAGCACACACACACACACACGCACACACGCACACACACGGGGACTTGGGGTCCTGCGTTCGCAGCACTGCCCAACACGGGCTGGGCCAGCTCCTTCAACTTCTCTGAGTCTCAGTTTGATCCTCTGGACAGTGGGGATAATGAGCAGCTTTTCACGGTGTCTGAGAGACACAGGAGGTGACAGGCTCGATTGAATGTCCAGTCAACAGCACTAGTGGCCTGGGAGGTCCTCAGCACGTGGCCTGATGCTGGTGAGTGAGCTCCGTCATTATTCTTCTGCCTGGGGTCCAGGGTCCCGTCCCCAGGGCCTGCTGAACTCTCATGGACCTGGATGCCCTCATTGATCCGGTTAGGACCCCCCCAGGAACCATTTCTGCATGGACAGGTCACCCTCTGCCCTAGATGACTGCCCTTTGCCAAGTTCACGGTCTGGAGTAGCCAGCCAGCTGGGCCTCCTACTAATGAGCCCCTGGCCCCGCCCAGAGGAGCTCCCTGCACTCTCCATTGACCTCTGACCTTCCCTGGAAAGCTCCCTCCTCCACTCCTGGGCTCTGGGCTCTCCTGGGCTCTGCGGGCTCCATGAGCAGCCCCTGAACTCCCGCAGCCCCCCGGTGCTTGGAACCCCCCAGGCTGTAGACAATCTGGGTCTAAATTTCAATTTGGCCCCTTAGTAGCTGCTAGAGACTGAATGTTTGTGTCCCCAAGTTCATATGCCCTAACTCTCAGAGTAGCCATCCGCAGAGATGTGACCTCTGCGGAAGCGACATTGACTGAGGTCCCCAGAACCGGCCCTGCTCCCAAGGCTAGCTTCCTCCTAAGACGAGGTCCCTCTCTGCGTGTGCTCAGGAAGAGCTCCTGTGGATGGACGGCCACCAAGCCAAGAGCCAAACCTGGCTCAGAAGGAAACCTGCCTGTCCCACACCTTGACCTTGAACTTCCCGCCTCCAGAACTGTGAGAAATCCGTGTCTGTGGTTTAAGCCGCTCAGAGGGCAGGGAGCAGACCAAACACTAACTGGGTGAGATTCCTGGGCCCCGGTTCCCTCCAGTGTAGCTGTGGGGACTCAATGCACTGAGGCGGTAGGTGGCTTCAGTGGCCGAGCTGAAGCCTCATAGGGTCCCCACCCGTCCCTGCCCACAGGCAGCACCTGCGATGTCCTTCCCCCTCCTCCCAACACTGAGTCCTTCCTGCTCCACCCCCGGGCCCTCTGGATGTCCCCTCCTTCCCAGAGCTCCTGGAACCCCTGCTGAATATGCCTGAGCCGGGGCCCAGTCTGACGTCCCGGTGTCCCCTCCTACATGGGTGCAAGTGTCCCCCTCCCCCTCCCCCCAACACATTCTAGGCACGCTCAGGGCTGTGTCCCAGGCCTCAGTCCACTCTCCCAAGGAAAGCAAGGTCAGGGCAGGTGCAGGGGACCTGCTGAAGACAACGGTGGTCCCCTGTCCGAAAGCCACTCGTCTCCCCTTCAGGCGTCCCTGTCACTGGGAGGATGCTAATGCCACAGACATGCACGGGCCCCTTCCTGCCGGTCAGCTCTGCACAAATCCTGGCCATGGCCCGGCTCCAGCTGCTTCTCAGTGTCACCTTCTCAGCTTTGACCCACAGGGGCCATGAGAAGCTGCCTCCCAAGACCCAGGAGTCACACAGGGAGGGATGCCCGGGACACCACCTCCCTGTCACAGGGCACCTCCCACATAGAGCGGGACGTTGCGTGAGGAACTCATTTGCAGAGCTCCTGGCTCCATCGGGGACCCGGGGACACTTTCCCACGAGCACAGCCCAGAAGCTAGGGCCCAGTGGGAATCCCCAGTGGGCGCAGGGAGCAGAGGCTAAGGCCTGGGAGGGAAGGGGCTGAGGGGAGGAGGCCTGGGAGAGGTACAGGAAGGGAGGTCAAGGACACGGGCAGGGCAGCCTCCAAAGGCCTCCAAGGCCACACTAAGGAGCTTGGGATTTACCTGGAGAGCAGTGGCTGAGGTGACATCATGCTGTGTGCAGCAAGGTGTGCTTTAGGACCAGTTAGCCCCCGCTCCCCGCTGCGGGAGGAGTGGGCAGGAACAGGCCCTCTCCAGGGGCAGCGAGTCTCCCTCGGTTTCACTTTTGAGGGAGGCGGCAGGTCAGCCTCCCCCTGGCCAGTCTCCTCCAGCTTCCTCCAGGCCTCCCCCCTTCAGCCTCCCCCCTTCAGCCTCCCCCAGGCCTGCCTCCCCCTGGGTAACAATGAAGATGGTTTCTTGGGAGGGGGTCAGAAGCTGGAGAGCTGTAGGGAGCTGAAAGAAGCAAAGGCAGTCAGGAAAGTCTGGTGCAGGGGACCTGCTGAAGACAGAGTAGCCATCCGCAGAGGTGGTCCCCTGTCCAAAAGCCACTCATCAGCCTGTGGCCTGGAGCAAGCCCCTTACCCCTCTGGGCCTCTGTGGAACGCAGCAGTGGTGGCCAATTATTGCTTTTTGCCTCTAAAACAGAAGGTGGGGCTGGCCAGATGGAGACGCCCTCACATCGGGGCTCCTCGCCGAGTCCAGACAAGGCTCTCCGGAGCACCTCCCCCGGCCACACCCCATGATGGAGCCCCCAGCTCTGCCCTGCCCGCCCAGAAGTGGGGCACGGCGACACAGAATCGTTCCTGAGCCATCAGGACCTGGCGTCCCTGCCCCAGCGCGCAGCCTCCCTCTGCCACAGCAGCCAGACGATGCTCTATTGCTTTAAAACCCAGGGCCTCCGGGCCACCTCTCTGGAGAGCATCCGTCAGACCCCAGCAGGACTCTTGATGGCAACAGGAACCGAGTCCCCGTCATCACTGGGGGGGACTAGGGGGGCGGTCCCTGGGGAAACCTTGGCCAAAGAAGCCCTGGGGCAGGGGCCTCCCCTGCTCCAAGCCCCAGGCTGGACCTCTGGTGGGGTGGGGACAAGGTCAGAATCCCTTCCAGGGTCAGCACCTCCAGGGTCACCCTGCTCCACCTGAGAGGTCTGTCCTGGCCCCTGACCCACAACAGACCAAGGAGGCGGAGCTGCAGGAGACAGTGGTGGAGGGTGGAAGTCTGAGTCCCACCCTGGCTCCGGCCTGACTGGCCTCGTGACTTTGGGTGTCTCTTGTTACCAGAAAGTTCCATTGTTCTACCTATAAAACGGGTGTCGTTATTTGGGCCTCTGAGATGCGGGCTTCAGAGGGACTCAACCTGCAGAAGGAGGGTGGGAGGAAATGCCCGGGAAGGAGACCAGGAAAAGGGAGAGGGCAGGGACTGGGCCAGGGTCCGGGTGGGCTCGGCCGCGGCAGGAGCAGCCTGGGGGAAGCACAGCCTCTGTGCCCGTGTGGCGGTGCCTACAGTGGGGGGCGCTGCTGGGTCTTTGCCACCGTGCACCCTGCAGCTGCCAGGTGGGTTCCAGTCCCCATCCTGCGTGCAGCGGACCAAGGATGAGCCCCGTACACCCTGGGAACTGCCGTGCCGCCTCTGTCCCCGGGAGAACCTGAGGATTTAAGGCCAGGGGGCAGAGAGGACTGGCCCCATCAGCCCTGAAGACTCCGGGCCCAGGGAATCTTGCACAGCCCCTCAGGCCACCGTGGGGAGGCTGAGGGCAGGTTGAGGTCAGATGAGGAGGACACGAAGGTCAAGGTGGGGAGTTGGGTCTGTGGACACTGGGAAGCCACTGAGGCCTGACCAGCAGAGTGGCCTCAGTGGGCCTGGCAGGTCCAGCTGGGGAGGCCTGGGGCTACCTGGGGTGCAGGTGGCCAGCCTGAGGCCGCGCTTCCCACCTCCCGGGCCTCGCTGACCCGTGGGTTTTTCCACCCAGGCCGGGCCTGTCTGGGCCTCCCGGGAGACACTCTTACTTCTCCATTTGCGGCAGGCCAGCTAGCGTGTGGCGGGAAGGCAGCCCCCAGGCCTGGGCTGTGGGACTCACCAGAGTGGCCTTGCTCCCCCTGCCAAGCCCAGCCCTCTTCCCCTTCTCGGAGTCACGGCAGGAAGGAGGCCCACGTCCCCCAGGCCTTGACTCACAGGCACACCTCCCGCCCTGCAGGCCCTGCCGAGCCCCAGGCACCCTGGGCAGCTCCATTTATTAAGCACCTACTACATACCAGGGACGGTGTTGAATGCTTTCCTGAACGAGCCCACTGAATTTCTAGTTCAACCCTGGGTGTTACCAAGTTTGGTTTCCATTTTACTGAAGAAAACACCGAGATCAGAGAGGCTCACAGCCTGTCCAATCAGTGGCTGAACTAGTGTTTGAATTCAGAGTGTTCTGGATTTAAAAATCTAAAATAATTTTTATTTTATTAAAGAAAAGTGATCACCATCCCTTGAATCACTCTCTTCTTGAACAATTCTCAAGTGCGATTCCTTTCACCCTTAAATCAAGCATGGGAGGGGTGTTATTCCCATCTAGCAGGGGAGAAAACTGAGGCCAGAGGAAGCCAGAGGAGCGCCCAGCTCACTCCAGTGGTCGGGGTTGGGGCGGGTGAGGGGAGCTGGGTGCTGTGAAGGGTGAACCACCCTTTGCCACCAAAGGCCAGCAGCCCAGCCTGAGCCAGGCAACCCCAGTGCCTTGGCCACCCCAGGACCAAGACCAAAGGGGGACCTGTTGATGGCTCCCCTCGGCCTGAGGACAGACCCCGGACAGCCAGAGACGCCCCCCCCCCCAGGGAGTCTGGAAGCCAAACTTTGAGGAGGATCCTTAGGATCCTTTTTGAGGATTCCGTTTCTAAAGACACATTTCCTGCTCCCCAGAGCAGACCTCTACGCTTCCCAAAGCTGGCTCTCTGTCCCGGCCCAGCCGATGCTGGGCTCCTCCAGCTCTGCGATACCCAGTGAGCCCTGCGAGCCCATTTTGGTTGTTCTCTTATCAGCATGGGCTCGGGCACAGAGTGGCAAGTCGCTTTTTTTCAGTGACTACAGAGTGATACAGACCGCCCTCGACTCACCCATGTGTCACGTTACGATTTTTCAACATTAAAACGGTATAAGCTCCTCATCCTGTAGAAGCTGTTCTCTGCAGTTTGATCTTTTATCTTGTCCCCTCTCAGCAATATGCAGTGTCTGTCTGTCTGTCTCTCCCTGTTTCTCTTTCTCTCTCATGATGCTGGGCAGCCTCCCCCGTGATGGTGAGGAGAAGTACTGGTGCTCTACAGGGTGGGCGGGAGGAAAGACAGAGTAGAGCGGGCATTTCCCAGCTGCTCCGTGGCCGGGGTCCAGGCAGCAGGAGAACCGCGCTGGGGTTGCTCAGCCATGACGGCTGGTAGGTTAGATGCACAAATGCATTTTGGGCACGCGCGCGGGGGGGTGGGGGTGGGGGGTACTGGGGATTGAACTCGGGGGCCCTCCACCTATTTTGTATTTTATTTAGGGACAGGGCCTCACTGAGCTGCTTAGTGCCTCACTATTGCTGAGGCTGGCTTCAAACTTGCAATTCTCCTGCCTCAGCCTCTCAAGCCGCTGGGATGACAGGCCTGCACCCGGCTGCAAATGCATTTTTGACGTAGTGATAGTTTCAGCTCATGCTGGGCTCGTCAGGATGCGATGCGGTGCCTTGGAGGGGCACGGCAGGCGGTATCCACGGGGCGTCTGGTGACGAGCTTCAGTGGATCTCATTCTCTTGCAGAGTCGGGAGGGCGGTTGGAGGATTCCGAGTGTGGCTCCTCCTCTGGGTGGGCTGGGTGCTCCCTCCTCCATGAGCTCTGTCCAGCACGGCCCACCCCCTCGGGAGAATGCTCTGAAGGTGACCGGGGAGTCAGAGGCAGGGGCCAGCTCAGCGCTTCCTGGCAGAGAAGGGATCCAAGTCTCCGAGGTGCGGTTTCCTCGCCTGGACTGTGGGGGTAACAAGGGCTTGCCTGCCCCGGGTCCTCATGAGCATGCGTGGGCACACACACGTACACACAAGTGTGCCCAGAGGAAGCATCAGGAGCTATTCTGACTCTTTCTAGAAATGGGATGGCTGGGCCTGTGGGTTTGTGCATTTTTCTAGTATGACCAGATTTGGCAGCTCAACCTGCTCCCACCCCTCTGAGGACATGAGCCCCCTCTGCCCTGGCATAGGGTGGGTCGTCCCCTTCTTCTGGAAAGTTAATAAGGATCACTGGAATGGCAGATCCCCCACTGGGACCCAGGCCCACTCACAAGTGAGCTGTTCCCTGGACAGACCCCTCAGACACAGACGTTCCTCAGTGGACAATGGAGTTGTGTCTCAGTAACCCTAACAACTTGAAAATCCGGAAGGTCAAAACGTCCTGGATCCACCTAAGCCACAGGATCACTCCGGCCTAGGACCAGCACACTCCGGGGTGTCTGGGGCTTCCTCTGGGGGTGGCAGGGCTGAGCCGCAGCTGAGCTCACCGCCGCCGTCCAGCAGCCCTGGAGAGCGTCACGCCATGTGGAGTGACCTGGGGAAAGACCAAAATTCAAAGGACAGTTTCTATGGAATGCATGTGGCTCTCACACCACTCGGTTGGAAAATCATTAGGTTGGGCCATCCTAAGTTGGGGACTGTCCATACTTAGATCCTCTCACTGGGGAAGAGCCCCAGGCCTGGGGGCAGGGAGAGGGGTCTTGGGGACGGCTCTGCTACTCCCTCACTGAGACACCTGAGCAGGGCCTGTGGCCCCTCCAGCCTCAATTTTAGGACTGGCACGTGGGGTGGGGGAGGGTGCTCGCCTCAGGCCACGTGGACACCCCAGCAAGCATTCCCTGGCCCCTCAGCTGCCTCACAGAGTCCCAGTCCTGCTCAGGGGACAGTGCTTGGTGTGAAGGAGACAGAGCTGACCGTGTGGAGGGCGTGGAGAGCTCTAGGGGCTGGAGCTACGGTTACCCAGTGGGATAGGGTGACACTGGCTACAGTAACTGAGAAGTCAAAATCCAGGACAGCTCTCCCAAAAGGCGGAGCAGGACTCAGGATGCCGTGTGTGTGAGGGGGTGTGTGCGCGTGTGTGCATGTGTGTGTGTGCGTGTGCGTGCGTGTGCGTGTGCATGTGTGCGTGTGTGCATGTGTGTGTGCGTGTGCGTGCGTGTGCATGTGCGTGTGTGTGCGCGCGTGTGTGTGCGCGCTGCAGAAAGGGGAGACACCATGATGAGTGAGGGCAAGAGATTCACTGGGAACCTCGCTCCTTAATACTTTTAATGGCTCCCTGGTCCTTCGTCCCGGGGAAGCAGCGCCCTTCGGACATAAAGATGGCACAGCAACACGGGGCCCTGGATTTGCGGGAGGCTTGAAGCCAAAGCAGACAAGCAGAGGAAGACGCTGGCTGTCCAGCTCCCAGGCCGCGCAGGGTGGGCGGGAGGTCAGCGCCAGAGCGGGGAAGAGCAGGCGGGGCAGGCAGAGGAGCTGCTCCCCCCTCATTTCACTGGTGTCCCATCAACCTCGGCAGGTCTCCGCTGTGCTGAGCTCCGGTTTAGCAATGAGGAAATGGGCTGTGGGGCCAGCGCCTTGCCTGGGGCCCGGCTCGCTCTCTCCAGAGGCTGGGAAGACTGGAGACAGCGCGGGTCCTGGCCTCCCCACCAGCCCCCAGGACCCTCCTGTGCTGACTGGGCCACCCGTGTGCGTCCGTGGCCGCTGGACACTCCAGGCTGCAGGATCCCCTCAGTCGAGCCCCTCCCCGCAGGGTCCCCACCCTCCCATGGTGACAGCTGGGCCCCATTAGCACCATTTCCACTAACAGCCCTGAGGTCTGGGGTGGTGCTGAGGGGCTCCCCTGGGGCCCAGCCCTCTTTGCAGCGCACGCTCCACGTCCTGGCCACAGAGGCCACAGTCTCCCCACCCCTTCCACCCTGAGCCCTCAAGTCAACCCTTGAGGCCCCCCTGGGGCAGCCAGGCTCCCACATCAAAAGTGCCCGATGGCCCTGGCCTTGGGATGTGGCCGTCAGCCAAGATCACAGCAACGTCCTCAACAACAGCAGAGGCCTCCGCCCTCGGAGGGAAGGCTCCAGGCAGCTCCGGGCATCTTGTGAACGCGGCGACTTGTTCGGGACACTTCTGAAGCCAGGCCTGTATGCCCACTTGGCAGATGAATAAACTGAGGGTCTCACTGATTTTCTCCTAAGCCCAACTTAGGCAAGGGCTCCCGTTATTTAGGAAATGAGACCAGGAAACACTGGTAAGGACGTGGGGACATGAGACAAGGAACGGAGAAAGTCCTCAAAGGGCAAGTCACCAAGCAAACTGCCACTGTGGGTGGCGGGAGCCTGGGCCCTCGGGGATGCAGTGAGATGGCACAGAAGGGGCTTCAGAATCAGCCCAACCAGGCAGCGGGAGCTGGGGTGTCTGCCCACGAACACCCCAGCTGCATTGCCTGCAGCCACCTCCACGCTCGCGTCTCCCACAGCCAGGGAGAGCCCTGGGCAGCGTCCTGGGGACCGCAGTGAGCAGCCCCAAGTGGGAAGAAGGGAGGGCCAGGGGGCCGCGGGCCAGGCCCAGAGGGGCAGCCACTGGCTCAAGGTCACGCACACAGTTTACTAACAGCAGAGCCAGGATTTGAACCCAGGTCTATCCAATGCCAAATTTCATCCCCTGGGGTAGGAACGGGACCAGGACTAGGTTGGGGTCCGTCTGAAATGGACTCAGCTCAGCTCCCCTCTCTCCCATCCCAAGGAAGCCCTGACCCTTGTCCAGGAAAAGGCAGCAGAGGGACCAGGAGCCCCGGAGTTCTCCAGGAGCCCCCCCTCGCCCTAGACCGGCTGTCGGGACGTTGGGCAGCCGGACAGGTGGACTCTGCCAAGAGAAGCCAGGACTCCCCGGGACTCCCCAGGACTCCCCAGGTCTCCCCGGGACCGAGGAAGCACAAAGCCCAAACCAAGAGTGAGGAGCGAATGAGTGGAGGAGGGTGACAGGCCACAGCGTCCCCACCAGCACCCCGGCCTTTCACCTCCTCCCACAACTCCCCCACCGAGCCCCAGAGCCACCACCTGCAGCCCACAGGGGCAAATGTGTCACTTTGCTCTGATGTCAACATGCTTTTAAATCCTCTGAGCCTCGTCAGCACTTCACAGTTGTGAAATGTCACGGAAGCCCAGGTTTTAGGCCTCGCTCGAGAAAGCGGAGGTCTGACAAGGGAAAGCCACCTTCCCGCCGGCGCCCACTCACAGACGCGCCCCTGCAGCCAGCAGGGACACTGCGGCTGCGCTCCCTTTGGCCTCCCTGACCCCCAGGCCAACATCGGTGGCCACTGAGCGGCTTGCACGTTACGGCTGGAGGCACAGAGTCTAAGAGGAAAGACCAGAAGCCGGAAGTCCAGTTCGTTCTTGCTGTGTGACCTCAAGCCATTCGCTTCTCCTCTCTGTGCTCAGTTGCCTCCTTACCTCCTTACCTCACCCTATGAGTGACTTAAGAGCCCTTCTCATCCACAGTGTCACAGAACTGATGAGAGACCATGTCCACTAGGACACAGCTGGGAGGAGACCGCACACTGCTGGTGCCTGCTGCCCTCCACAACCACGCCCTGACCGTTCCCCAACAGGGGTCACGTCCTTCTGATAGATGGTCCACAGTCATGCCCTGGACCACAGTCCTGCCCAGCACGTGGGCAACAGGTGAAAGAGCTGGACAAGCCTCCGCTTCACAGGCCACCAGCAAAAGACGGACATGACCAGTAGCTGCCGCGACAGCAAGCCACCAGCCACAGTGAAGTGTCGACCTTCCTGGTCAGCTCGGACACCAGAGAATTACAGAGGGGGGACTCCAGGCTGCGCTCCCGCCGATAAGCCCCCAAGGTGTCACCAGGAGAGAGGGAGGGACCTAGGCTGGCACAAAAGGCCCCATCCAGAGCCGAAATCCAGGTAAATTCAACCCACATGCTCCTTGGGCCTTCTCTGTGCCAGGAGCTGTGCTTGGCCACCAGCCAGCAGCCTCCTTAAGATGAGCCAGTATCACCACATCTCTGCCACGTGCCTGTCCCCAGTGACCTGGCAGGATCCCATCTGTGAGCCTCCACGGCCTTCTTCATGCAGCTACCTGCCAGGGCAGCTGGGAACAGATGGTAATGGTGACAGGCAGCCTTTCCCTGTGACACTGCGGTGGCCAGGGCTGGCTCACCAGCTCACACCTGCCCCTACTCCTCACAACCACAGGGTGCGGGCTCCCAGGTCCACGCTCCTTCACTCCCACACGCTGGCACAGGGCGGCCCAGGCCCCGAGGCCCCACTCCTGCTCCCCCTCCTCCCTCCTCCCCCTCCCTCCTCCCTCTTCCCTATCCCCTCCCTCCTCCCTCCCCCTCCTCTCCCCTCCTCCCTCCTCCCTCCCCCTCTCTCTTCCCTCCTCCCTCCTCCCTCCCCCTCCCTTTCCCTCCTCCCTCTCCCCTCCTCCTCCCCTCCCTCTCCCTTTCTCTCCCCTCCCTCCTCCCTCCCCCTCCCCCCTTTTTCTCCTCCCCCTCCCACCACCTCGGCCAGCTCCCAGCATGCCCCTCGCAGCCCCATGGCGCTGTCGGCTCCCCAAGCCACAGCCTGCCCTGACTCCCACAGCCAAATCGAGTCAAAGACCAATTAATATTCTGATACCTGTGGCCAGCTGAAGTGATGTCGAGCTGATGATTTCTTTTTCCATTTTGCTCCAACTGTGGTTTCATTTTTCCAGCCTCCTTTGGTCAGTGGTTTCAAGGCCACTGAAGTTCACTTTTGTGGGTAACCTGCACTGTTAGCTGTGGATTTAATTAACTCAGCCTTTCTCCTCCTTGACCAGAGCCCGGCCAGCCGGCTGCTCTGCACACACCCACTAGGACTGGCGACGGCCGAGGTGCCTGGCGGGGGGTGGTCCTGGCGGACCCTTGCCAGGCCGCCTGGGTGTCCCGCGAAGCTCATGGGGGCCGCCAGCTCTGAGGCTCCGTGGGTTTGGTGCGTGGGGAGACTGAGACTCTGGGTCACAATGACTCAGGGTCACAGAGCCAGCATGGAGCAGAGCTGGCCGAGAGGGCCAGGCATGCCCGCGTCCACCCTCCGCTGCTTCACGGCAGAGGCGGGGAGGAAATGGCGGGCTCCCGGGCCGGGGAAGGTGCTGCTGGCCACAGTGAATCCCGGCCTCCTTCCCCGGTTCCTCAGGATGCAGCAAGCCAGCCTTTCTTCCTTTGAGAAGTTTCCAGAATCCCTGCACGAGTGGTCACAGGAGGGGACTATTTGGCCTTCAACAGAGAACCAAAGGCCTCTACCCAGTGGAAGTGTCCAACCACAGAAGACCCTCTGGCAGGAGGGGCGAGCCCAGGAGCACACCCCCGAGGTGGCTTTAGGGGGTGCGGTTACATCCTGGAAGGAGCAGAGCCCAGGGAGGTGGTGCGAGTCCCGGGGAGACTCGCTGTGTGACTCGGGGCAAGTCCCTTCCCCTCTCTGGGCTAGAGAACATCCGGGGAAGCTCTCCACCAGCTGCCGTGGCTGTACTGTGGGACTCCGGCTGCCAGGGTAGAAAGGCTGGGCAGAGAAGGAGCTCAGGGAGGGTTCGGGGACTGCCCTTCTCCCCTCTCCTCTGCCTATTCCGCCTCCTCCAGGAAGCTCCCCACCCCTCACCTATGCCCGCTGCCCAGTCCTGTGTCCAGAGCTCTGGGAACTTTTCTTTTCTTTTTTTTCTTTTTGGCCACGGGGTGAATCGTCAGTTGATTTGTTATTTACCCACTGACAACACAGAGAGAGTGAGAAGGTAATCATTCTGGGCCCTGGGGTAATTCAATTCCTGTAGCACCGTCAGCTACATTAACTGACTTCCTGGATCTCAATTCAATTAGAGCCACATTCCCCGGCATTAATAAATCAATACTCATGCCATTTGGATGGATTTTGAATGTCTTTCATTATGCATTGCAGGTCGGGGATGGCTGTGGAGTTGGAAGTTAATGGGACGGGACAGGGCAGGTGGGGCTGCCCGGGAGGGGCCCCCAGCCGTTATCTCTAATTGCCTCGGCTGCAAAAGAGACTGCGGGTGAAACAGGGCCTGGTTAACTAGCCGAGCCCCGGGAGGGACCGCAGGTTGCCGCTCCTGTCTGGGTAGAGGAGCCACAGGCCCGAGGACCGCGTCCACCCACCCTGTGCTCACTGCCTCCTCCGTGCCCAGCCCTCCCCCTGTAACCCTCCTGTCCCTCCTCCGTCCTCTCCTCCCTCCTCCCTCCCCTCCTCTCTCCTCCTTTCTTCTGGTTTTCTGTCCCTCCGTCTGTCCTTCTATCTGTCCCTCGTCCGTCCTTCTATCCGGAACATTTTCCTGAGCATACTCTAGGCGGCAGGGCCTGGGTTGGCTTCTGGGCCGACAGACGTGTGCATCAGACGTGTTCTCCAGCCACAGAGGCGGCCCCCAGACGGGCGGCCACAGCACGGGGTGTGAGTGACCCAGACTAGTAATCAACAAGGTCTCTGTGCAGGGGAAGTCCCCCTGGACCCCGAGATGGGAAGGTCTGACTCTGGGGTCTGGGGCCGGGTTTGGGGAGGAAGGGTCCCCAGAGGGGAGGGTGCCTGGTGTAGGTTTTGAAGGTGAGAGGACGGTGGCCAGCAGGCTTCAGGGAGACCAGGAGCTGCAGGGAGCAGAGGACCGGGCCAGGGCCGCTCGTCAAGGGTGTGGATCCAAATGGGAATGTGGTTCCTGGTCCTCTCTGCAGAGAGTCCGACCTGGGGGAAGGAGTCGGACACGGGGCTCAGCAGCCACAACAAGGACACCTGCTGAGTCCCAGGCTGGCCGGAGCCAGCCGCGAGGTCACTGGAGTTCTCGCTGATGGTAACCTTGAGAAGGGCACAGCCTGTGCCTTCTCCCCTGAAGACCAGACAGGGGCTGAGGTGCAGGTGGACGGTCCTCTGCATGCAGGGCCTGTGTCGGCCACTCCCTGTCCCCACCATCGGGGGCTCCCCTCCTTCTGTATTGTACCCTTTGCTGTATAACCAACCACCCCCAAATCCAGTGGCTTAAAGCACAAACACTGGTCCCCACAGTCCCTGGGGTCGAGGACGCAGAGGGCTGGTTCTGCCTCAGGGATTCTGAGAGCCCTCTGAAGGTCCCCAGGGGCAGGAAGGTCCCCTTTCCCAGAGCCAGTCACGATGGCCAGCAGGAGGCTCCTGATCCCTGGAAGAGGGGTGAGTTCCTCCTTGTGGGACTCTCCAGGGGGCTGCTCCAGGGCCTCAGGGTTCCTCGGCCGGTCTCCCTGGAGCAGTGACCCAAGGGAGAGGAGGAGCCAGGACCTGCAGGGGCACCCGAGCCTACCCTCGAAGGCACAAGCCACTGTTTCTGGCACACTCGGCTTGTTTGAGCTGCGTCGTCATGGAGTCCAGTCCGGCTCCAGGGAGGGACGAAGCTCCATCTCTGGTCAAACGCATGGCCTTGCTCTAAAGCCTCCGCATCTGCCTTCGGCCTCTCTTGAGGGCCTCCTTCCCGGAGATGTCGGCCCTGACCCCTCCCCGCCCCTCCCCTCCTGCTCTGCTCTTTTTTCCTCAGTGGCATGGGTCACCCCTGACGTCCTAGTGTGGTCACCGATCTGGTCTGCTCTGTGAGATCAGACACTGTCACTGTGGTTCACTGCCGCGGGCCTTGTGCTGGAACGGCCCCCGGCGTCCAGAAGGTGCTCTGTAGACCACTGTCCAACAGGAGGAAGAAGGTGGCGCTGAAGGAGGAGCTCATCGGGGCAGTCCTGGTCCCAGCTCGGACACAGGACTTGGGTGAGATGCTGGCCACACCCTTGGCCCTAGAGAAGCCCCCGTGCTGGATCCCGTCCTCCAAACACCCGCGAGGAGCCACAGTGTTCTGAGCCCCACAGAGACCCAGCACCTGCCTCCTGGGGTGGACGCTCTAGGAAAAGTCCACTGAGAGTCCTCCCAGCCCCCGAGGCTCCCCGGCTGCCCTCCCTCCAGGTGCTGCTGGGGACTGGACTGTGACCCCCGAAATCCATACGTTGAAGCCCCAGTGCCCAGCGTGAGGGTACTTGAGGACCAGGGCTTTGGAGGGTAAGTAGGTCAGATGAGGTCTCAGTGTCCCTCGGGTGGCATTGGTGGCTTTGTAAGGAAAGGAAGGGGAAATCGTTCCTTCCCCACCGTGGGAGGACTTGGCCAGCACAAACCAGGAAGAATGTCCTCCCCAGGCACCAAGTTGGCCCAGAGCCTTGATCTTGAACTTCACAGCCTCCAGAATGGTGAGAAGTAGGTGTCCGTTGTTTAAGGCGCCTGGCCTGTGGTAACTTTGCTGCGGCAACCAAGGGTGACTAAGAGCTTGCCGGCCAGTTGCCTGCGTCCTAAGATCCACAGGCTCCACTCTCTGCTGGGACATTTAGAAACCAGAGTTCTGTGTGGGGGTGCACAGCAACCAGAGTGCAGGGGCCTTTAAGCCAGAACAAGGAGGCCAAGGAGAATAGCTCTTGCTCACCCCTGGGCCTTTGCACATGCTGCAGCTTTCTTCCCACTCCTAACTTGTATCACTGGCCGGCTCCTCCTGCCCTCTGGGTCTCAGCTTCAATGCCACCTTCTCAGGGGAGCCTCCTGGGCTCTGATTAACCCCCATCCCTACCCCACTCACCCCTCTGGCTTCCTGCACGAGTGCACCCACCCCCAGAGGCAGAAACTGTTCCCTTGCCATCGTCTCCGCCAGGCATGTCCTGTGAGCACCCGGGGACAGGGCTCCCAGCAGGCGTCCTCGGTGCTGGCCCCTCTCTGTGGGCACAGCTTCACCAGGGTTAAGTTCCTCAGCGGGGGCTTCCTTCCCGGGAGGTGACAGTTGAGCTACAACCTG
Organism: Marmota monax; assembly: GCF_021218885.2. NCBI lineage: Eukaryota > Metazoa > Chordata > Mammalia > Rodentia > Sciuridae > Marmota > Marmota monax. The sequence goes on along the minus strand of NW_026694432.1, from coordinate 21,886,947 downwards.
AGGACGAGGAGCGACCACTCGAAGGTTTGGCGAGAGACCCCCTAAGTGCAGCATTTTGGAAAAAGGAAGCCCACTGCAGGTGGGGGTGGGGAGAAAGCCCCGGGCTGCCTGTCCTGTGGGTCGGGGACCCCAGCAAGCCACAGCCACCTCTGGACAGTAGGCCTGGCCCGTCCGGTCAGTGTTGGGCAGATGGATGGATGGCAGAGGACTGGTCAGCGAGTCCCGGGGCCTACTGTACTGAGCCGAGGCCTGGCCTGTTGGTGGGACCGGCCAGGGGCCTCTGCTGCTCCCCACTGACTCCCCCGACTGAGGAGGGGACGGGGGCTGCAGGCTCGTGGCTCCCACCTGGACCTTGGCAGGTGCAGACCACCAAGGGAGAAGGTTCTGGATCCAAGCATACAGCCCAGTCGTGAGGTCTGTGGCCTGCTGCAGGGGTCAGAGGCTGGCTCTTCCCCGGCCTCCCCCACCAGGCTTGTGCTAGGCCAAGGCCTCCTGGTCCTCCACAGGCCCCGGGCGGAGAGGACTGGCCACCGAGGCCCGTGCAGAGGCAGAGCTGGGCCACCCCTCTGGCCACGTCCGCAGCCCTCTCGCTGGCTGCACCCCCACCCAGATCTCTGGGTACAGACTGAGCAGTGGCCTCCTCGAGGGAGGAGAAGGACCCAGCCCCACCCTGTCACTTGACGACCTAGCCTGGGTTTTAACCCCTCATGGGGGTGGCCGGAGACCCCGGGGGGGGCCAGCCCTGGGGCCCCACGGAGACCTTAAGAGTGGGCCGCTCTCCTGAACCTGTGTCCCCACTGCTCTCCCAGGACCCTGAGAGGACCTTCCAGGACAGTGGCAGGCAGTGGGCTTTGACATTTAAAAACCGGAAGATAAAAACCCGTGTCCTTGGGACAGGTCACCTCCCCTCTGGTCCTGTTTCCGCTCTTTCTCCAAGTCTGGCTAGAGACGGCGTGAGGAGATGCCCACGCAGGTCTCCTGTCTGGTGCTCAGTGACCCTGAACCCCTCCCCCGCCCATGTTTCTCTTGCCTTAAGTATATTTTAGGTCTCCCCTGTCCCCGCCACTGACCGCCATGTCGCTAACTGTATGAGGCTCTGGCCTTCAAGCATTTGGGACCCGGGGACACCTCAGGTCTCACGTCTTGTACACACACTTTCAGGCAAGGACAAACTAAGCCCAAGGTCAAAGCCAAAGCTGAGGCCCTCGCGGTGCTGCAAGAATCCCAGCCAGGGGCTCCTCCCTGGATCCTGGCTCCCCGTCACCCGGCTGTGCCGCCTGGAGCCAGGCCCTTCCCCACCCTGGGCCCCCACTGCCCAGGGGAATCTAGGGGCCTGAGCCGGTGCCTGATCCCTCCTTAGCCAGCTCTGAGGCTCCGTGACTCAGAGCAGCAGCCACCAGGGGGACCTGTTTAAGAAGTCACAAGGGTGGCTCACCTTGCCCCAGGCAGGTCACACTCGCACTTTGCTTGTGCCAACCTCTCACCTAGGCACGCCTGTCCCAGCCTGGTGAGTGGCTGCATTCAACCACACACGTGTTCACCCTCACACGTGGTGCCCTCTGAGGGTTAAACATGGGGCAGCCTGGGTCTCCTGAGGACGGTGCCTGGTCTGACCCCATCAGTGTCCAGCACGGGGCCTGGCACCCAGGGGTGAGAATCTATCCATCAGATGAATGAACAAAGGCAAGGCCACCGTCCAAGGCAAACGGCAGCCATCGGGCGTCCCCCTGTCTTGCTGAGGGCCAGTCCCCACCGGGTCCCTCCACCCCAGCAAGCGGCCTGGGCCCACTTGGCCCCCAGCGTCACTAATGAGCATTGATCCCAACGCGCCCCATCCGTCATGCCGCCGAGCGCCTTTCCTTCAGGATCGTCAGGAGCAGATGTATCATCGGTGACCAGAGGCCCAATAAAGCAGGCACCTGGCGAAATCTAGGACTCAACTCGTAAAGGCCTTAAAAGCATTTTTCAATTATGAATGGCCTGGGGGGAGCCATTCGCCCATCGCCGGGGGAGGAATAAAGATGGAAAATAATAGCATATCAATATCGTTGTAGCTCCCAGGGTTAATCTGCAAGAGTTAAAGTCCTTCTTCTCCCACCGCCCAAGCGCTCAGGTACGCTAGGAAGGACTGGGCCAAGGTGGCCGTCATGGGGACCCCCGTGGGCAGAGCCACCTCCCAGCGGGTGGGCACCTTAGGTGCCTTGACCTTCTCCTTACTGCCCCTGTGGCCTCAGCCCTGGCTGAGCAATCTCCTGACCCACAGGAGCCTCCAGGCCAAGATCTGCAGCATGGTTAAAAGGTCCTTATCCCAGCTGCGGTGACGGTCACTCCAACCTACACGTGCCACAGAATCTCCTAGAACTGTACAAAGAAAAAACAGTATTATAAAAACTGGACGAGGTATATTTCTCGACTATTCCGCAAATTATTGTGAACCTTAGGCATTTCAAAAGAGGAAATCATTACAGAAAATACAAAAAAAAATTTAAATGTGAAAGCAGTTTGTGCAGGAGGACAGGGGACAGGCCCCCCATGGACGTTTACATGGGCACAGAGGCTGTACCCATTTGCCCCCCCTGATGTGACAGGCAGAATGAGGCCACCATCACCACCGCCAACCCTGAGCCCCAGGACCTGAGGGTGTGACAGGTGACACACCAACGGGAATGAAGGTTGCTAATCAGTTGACCTTGGACTGGGAGCTTATCCTGGGCTACCTGGTGGCCCATAGAGCCACAAGGTCCTTGTCAGGGGACAGGAAGGCAACAGAGGCAGAGACTTGGAGGGGCTACCCTGCTGGCTTTGAAGATGGAGGAAGGGTTCACGAGCTGAGAGATATAGGAAGCTTCTAGAAGTTAGAAGGGTAAGGAGACAGATTTTCCCACAACCTTTGAAAAGAACACAGCCCTGCCCACACCTTGACTTCAGCCCAGGGAAAGCCATTTGGGGTTTTCTGTTCCTGGAATCATAAGACAACAAGTGTTTTTTTAAACCATCCATAGGAAACTAACTTATCTAGTAATCACTGTTTTTGGATTCAACATAGGCACTCATTCTTAGGCTCAATAATTTTACTCCCAAAGAAAATCTTTGGTGTGCATTAGGACACGGCTATGGTGAAAAGATATGTACAAGAATGTTCGTGGCCATATTTTTCAAAATGCTCCACCTAGAATCATCCAGATGTCTTTCAGGAGGGGTGGAGAAGTTTACTGTGGTATATTCTGTTATGGAGTATTATACAGCAGTGAAAACATGAGTGGATTTCATAAAAATGTTGAATGAAAGAATAAAATCACAGAAAGTCATGGAGTAGGATTTATTTATATAAAGCTCCAAAATATTTTGTATTTTATTTTATTAAAGAATAAAACTATAAGGAGAAGAAAGAATGATTAATACAAAGAGATAAGAAGGATCAAGACCCATAAGGAGGCTCCAAGGTCACCTGATTTCTGGATCAGGTTGGTGCAGATACAGGCATCTGTTTTACCATCATAATTATAGATATTACATGAATAATTACATATCATTATAATCATCATGACTTACACTGTACACGAATGGTTATAAATCCTGTTGAGTGGACAGTACAGTTTGCAATGAAATAAGCATTCTTCAGTGTCCTTGCTTTGACCTTCACCATGACACCTGACCTTCACCATGACACTGAGCAAGACAAATGGGACCCTTCGCCTTCCTTTTACAAGGGATGAAACTGAGACTGAGGAATTAAGGGACTTACTCCAGGTCACCCGCCCTCCCCAAGCCCCATCTCCCCCACTCTTCCCTCTCTCCGTGTTCTGGCTTCTCTGAGTTCAAGTAGAAGAGAAAATAGGAGTCTCCTTCCCGCTTTAGAATCTCAAAAAGGGGAAGTCAAAACACCTTCTCAGAAATTTCTGGAGATGAAGTAAAGAGCAAGAAAGAACTCCCCACCCCTCAGATGCGTGAAGATCCCTGGTGGCGCGAGTTCCAGTGTGCGTAGCGGGGTGACAGGTGGGACCTGGGGTGCATTGGAAGTGGCAAGGAGTGGTGCAGAGACTGTGGATCCTGGGAGAGGAGGGCCTCCGTGTCTTTCCCCCAGGCCCAGCACTAGGGGAGAACAACAGATGTCAGACGGCTTCAGGGGATGTGGAAAACATCCACCATCTCACTTCCAGACAGTACCCAGCGGGGGGCAAGACCTCAGAGTATCAATGGCTGGGCAGGGTGTGGGCTGGTGGCGCCTTGGAGAGCTTCAGTGAGCTTCCTAAAGCCGGTTTTGGGTGGAAGATATGAACAACCAAAGACTGAAATGAGAAAAAAGGAGATAACACTACAGAACCTACAGATAATTAAAAGTATTTAAATAGTAATAAGATTGTGGTTTTATACTAATTAATTTGGTAATTTAGATGAACTGGAAAAAATTCTTCAAGTTCCTTACATAAACTGACAGAAGAAGAAATGGAAAATCCAGATAGTTCTATATATTTTATTCTATTTTTTTATTGATATTATTATTAGGTACCATGGACAGAACCCAGGGGTGCTTCACCAATGAACAGCATCCCCAGCCCTGTCATCCATCTATCTATCTATCTATCTATTGAGTCCAGGTCTCACTGTGTTGCTCAGGACCTTGCTAAATTGCTGAGTCTGGTCTTGAACTTGTGGTCCTCCTTCCTCAGCCTCCTGAGTCACTGGAATCAGAGTCACACACCCTGTGCCTGGCTACATGTTTTATTCATTTATTTTTGACTGTCCTAAATTGCTTCATCATACCTGTATCAGCGGTAACAGTGAAGCTGGAGAGCGCTGCACCTTCTCCAAGCTACACAGCGAAGACCACCAATACAGTGTGGAACGTGTGGCCCTTTCCACGGTCAGGACTCTTGCTGCCTGCAGACATCAGCCTGGGCATCTCCCCATGCCTGTGGACCGGCTTGGGGTTTCTTCTGTCAGCTTTATGTATTGGATTCATTTGGAAATCCTCAAGAATCTGTATGTGGAAACTCTGCCAACCCAGGAAGAATTCAGGACTCTCAGGGCCCCACAGTGACTTCAGCTCATCCCTCAGTGACAAACCAAAAACAATAAGGAGCAGTTTACCCATTTGCATATCATCCTTGAGCAGGGGCTTATCTTCTCTGCAGCCTTCCAACCTTAATGTAGGTGCTGCCAAAGCAAACTCCATTCTATATTTTTAAGGAAAATATTATTTTAAAATTTCCACTAAAAAAACACAGATGGTTTCATTGATGAATTCTTGCAAATTCATATAAAGGAAGAATTGATATCAATCTTACACACGCTTCCAAAGAATAACTGGAAAATAACATTTCCTAACACATCTTTGAGGCCGATTTCAACTTGATAAGAAAACACTGCAAGAAAGAAAACCGCAAGACCATCTTAATCCAGTAACCCCTCGAGTCTCAGTTGTTCATTTGGAAAACAGAGATGACCGAAGTTCTCTTTCCTGGACAGCTTGTGCCAGGATCCGATGCAAAAATCTTTACCAAAGTAAAAGCAGACCAAACCCATACATATGAAGGCTATTCTAATCATAACCACACTGAGTCCGCTCTCCCCAGGAATGAGAAGTTTGGTTTCACATTTTTAAAACAGGGATTGTATATTAAATATACTATATGAAATAGATTGTAGAATAAAGTCATACAATAATTTCAAAAGATTAAAACAATCATTTGATAAAGTTCAACCCCTGTGAAGGTGTTCCAGAGGCGCATGTGTTAAGAGCTTGACCCCATCTCACGGCGCTGCTGGGAGCTGGGAAACCTTTTGGAAGGTGGATCGTGGTGGAAGGAAATTGGGTCATGGGACTATCAGGGACCCAGCGCCTTCCCCCTCCCTTCCTGGCCACCGTGGGGTGAGCGTCTCTGCTCTATCACTCATTCCCTTCCATGATGTTGGCCTCACTGTAGGCCCAAAAGCCAACTCACCATGGACTGAAACCTCTAAACCAATAAACCTTTCCTTCCTTAAGTTGATTTTCTCAGGGGTTTCGTCAGAGTGACAAAAGGCGGCCAACACAACCCTCAATCATGATTGAAAAACTCTTAGAAATATAAAAAGGATGGAAAAGTTCTTAACCTGATACTTTAAAAGTGTCTATACAAAAGCAAAGAAAGCATTATAACTAAATAGTAAAGTATCGAGAGTTTCTCCCTGAGATGGCTAAGGAGGCAGTTCTGTCTCCTGTCACTTCTCTTCAACATGGTACTGTGGATTCTAAACAGAGCAATAAGACAAGAAAAAGAAATGAAAGGACCAAGGATTATAAAGGAAGATGCAGAAGACAACGTGGCTGTGTCCATAGAAAGTCTAAAAATAAGTCACAAATAGAATTAATGGGCAAATTTAGCAACAACTGCATTTTTATGTGTCAGTAACATCAATTAGAAAATGACATGTACATACATATACATACAACACAGGGCTGGGGATGTGGCTCAGTGGTCGAGCACCCCTGATACCCCCTGGTACCCTCCAAAAAAGAGAACTAACACATTATTATGAAAATGCAAGGCTTGAGATTATCAAAAATGATCCTGAAGAAGGATGAAAGTCAAAGACAAAAAAAAATAGGTTCATCAAGACCTATTAAAAGCTGAAGAGATTACAACAGTGAGGTATTATATAAGGAAAGACATAGGTAAATGGAGTAGAAAGGAAGGAACATTCCATTTCTTGCACTCCTATGTTTGTTGACAGGTTTTCACGCACTGCACAACCAGGGGTGGGCAGGAGTGCAGGGTCTATCTGTCCCCACGGTGCCACTGACCCAGGCCAGCTCAGCACATGCCAGCGGCAGGAACCAAAGGCCGGCTGGCGACAGAGGGCCTGGGCTGGCCCAGAGAGCGCAGCTGTCCAGCACGGTGAGCCCCCCACGGCTGCCCCCAGGCTCCCCTACACTTGGGACCAGAAGGCGTGTCACACGCCACCGAGAAAACAGAAGCAGAAGCGTCCATCTGCCACGGGGCCACTCTGGACCGGGAGCTGCAGCCTGCGGCCCATCCATAGGCTCCCCAAGCCCCCAGGAGCCAGGAGGAGGGTCTCACCGTCCTGCTGTGCAGATGAGGCCCCGGGGCTGGTGTTCTGTGCCCCTGACGCTTTCAGAGTCGAGGACTGTGAGGACGCCCAGGGCACAGGCCGTGACCTCCAAAGGTGCCCACGCGGCCATCCCTGAACCTGCAAGTGAGTGGGTTCCAGGGCCAAGAGCTGGGGCAGGTGAGATCACGGGAGCCTCCTGAGATGGAAGAGGCCTGGGTCAGCGGGGGCCCTGGGCCTCCTGGATGAGGGAGGCAGGCGCCTGTCGGCAAGGGGACAGAAGGTGGCTCTAAACACGGAGGAGGGAGGCCCGGAGCCCAGGAATGCCGTGGCCTGTGGCGGCTGGAAAGGACAGGGAACGGATTCTCCTGGAGCCCGGAGAAGCCACGCAGCCCTGCCCACACCTGGCCTCAGCCCTTTGGGACTTGGCACCTCCAGAAGCATAGCGATGACAGTGTGTGGCTTGAAGCCAGCTGGGAACGGTGACACACACCTGTGACCCCAGCAGCTCGGGAGGCTGAGAGAGGAGGATTGGGAGTTCAAAGCCAGCCTCACCTTAGTGAGGCCCTAAGCACCTGAGGGAGACCCTGCTACAAATAAAACCCAAAGCTGGCTGGGATGTGGCTCTGGAGTAGACCCCCTGGGCTAGGTCCCTGGAACCCAAGCTAAACAAACAAACAAAGCCAGTAGGTCAGCGACAGCCGGCAGCAGGAGGGACGCAGCCTCTGGTTGGGCTGGGCACGTGCCCCTCCCCAGGTTCCCCCTGCACCGTCCATTCCCTGACCACAGGAGCCCAGCACGTGACGGTGTGGCACAGAGCAGGTGCCCAACGATGACTCGGGGGTGTGGCTCATGGCAGGAGTGAGAGGACTCACCATGAATCCAAGAGGAGGGGTCTGGGAGGACTCGTGGGTGAGACCACGCAGGGACGGTGAGTGGGCAGGAGTGGCCCCGGTGGCAGCCTCTGGGCTGATGCAGAATCCCAGATCCCTCGGCTGAAAGGGTCCCCAGCTAAGCCAGCTGCTCCCATTTCACACACACCAACGTGAAGCCCAGAGAGGGCAAGTGACTTGACCAAGGTCACTCAGCAGGTTGACGGGGAGGGTGGGGTGAGAACTGTCATCACCTACTCGGGTCAGCGTTGTTCCCGCCCAACCCCTCCTGGGGTGGCAAAGACGACTCTCATCTGGGGACATGGAGTGACGGAGCCCTGACAAGCTGGGTGCCCAAGGGAGCGGGTGGGGAGCGGCCCCAAGCAGCTCCTGACCCAGGGTCTCTGGCCCAGCTGATGTGCAAGGCCCAGCGAGCTCCCCGAGCGTCGGTGCCCCAGGGATCGACCCTGAGCTGCAAGGCTTTTCCCGCTGTGGTGTGGTGTGACCTACCTTCAGGCCTGCCTTGTCCCCAGTGCCTGTCCCCTGACCTCAGCTGGGGCCCTAGTGGCTTCTCAGCAAGACCTTCTCCTCTCCAGCTCCAGCTGCAGGGGACACGCAGTGGCCCAGCCCACCACCCAGGGCTCAGCCACAGGTGTTTTCTACCTGTCCCCATCTTTGTCCCCCCCCCCCCCCGGTCACCTGCCAGCACAGCTGAAGCTCTGGCCGCCCTCCCTGAGTCCCAACAGCAGAGACAGGGGACCCATCTGGAGGGAGGCTCAGAGCACTCAATGCCAGAAGCTCTCTGGTCTCTGCCGTCCCCACCCTGGGTCACCCCCATGCTGGTCTCCTGCTGTGATACCTCGGCGCTTGTGGCCTGCAGTTGGGCTAGACGGTCTCCAAAGGCCTCCGAAGCCTTCAAACTCCTCCCAACCCTTCATCTACAGAGGATGGCCATCTCCCCAAACCACTCAAACCTCATCCCACAGAGGAGCCCACAGCGGAGGCAATCCTGATACCAAAACCGGTGCACAGAGAGACTCAGCAATTGCCCAGAATTTGCACAGCCAAGACCTGGCCCCCCAAAACTCCACATCTTTACCCAGCACCCCCACCACTGCCTGGCCACTCCCTCCAACAGCCTGAAGCACAGGGAGAGCAGCCTGCTGCCCCATGCCAGACCACAGCGATGCTATTCTTTCCTCGAGTGAGCCCCGCCCACCCCGGGCCAGATTTAGCCGTTTAATGCAGCGGGGCCTCCCGGGCCGGCCTCCGAGATGAGCCCTGGAGCGGGCTTTGAACGCCTGCCCGGGGACACTCAGCTTAAAACACCGGGAACCAGAAAAAAAAGAAATCGACCACATTTAATGGAGCGGTCAGCGGGAGGGTCTGAACCGTCCATTATGCGGCCCTGCCCGCTTCGGGAGCCCAGCCGCGTGGCCGCCTGACCGCAGCATTAAGGCGACATTAGCCGGCGGGGGGCCAGGCTGGGGGAGGAGCGCGGCGGGGCGCCTCCCCCTCCCCAGGGCCCAGGGCCCCGGGGAATCCTGGTGCCACTCCACAGGCGGCAGGACGGGCAGCAGCCTCCCACCGTCAGTCTGTCCCCGTCCTGGGGACCCTGCTCCGGGACGGCCTGGCCAGGGCCTGACGGGCCACATTCTCGCTGCCTTTTGCTCTTTAAAAAGTGCCCCCTTGGCCCTCCAAGTTGTGCCACCACACTGTCCCCAAAAATGTGTTCCGGGAAGCATGAGTCTCTCAAGGTGTCCCTGGAAGAACAGAGGGGACAGGGGCGCCCTAGCAGCTCTGTGGTGCTGGGAGGCCCTGAGACGTCCCGCCACCCAGCAGGGCTCTCTGGTTCATGTCCCAGAACCCCGGATTCTAGAGCCCCTGCCCTGCCTTGGCTGGACTCCCAGGGCCACCGGAGGACCCATGTCCCTGGGAGTACACTTTGGCAATGGCACTTTGGGGGTCTGCTCCCACCTCTTGCCCCAAATCCCAACTGTGCTCTGAGGCCGCAATTATGGGGTTTCTGGAAACCTGTGAGGAATGAGGTGCCTCTGGCCTCGGGTCACAGGGGGACCTGAGGGTGACAATGACAGGCTCACCCAGGATCAAGGGAGGGAACACGGCCCACCTCTTGCTGGGGGTGCCCCCGGTGGGTGGGCATGTGAGTGCCCTCGGCCGCGGCAGGGGTTTACCCTGGGAGGCCCACGTGACCTACGGCCAGAGCCTGGCTCAGAACCGCAGGCGGCAGCCCTTGGCCCCGGAGGTGGCCTCTGCCCTCCCCAGGCCCCGGGTCCTGGTGTTAGCCAGGGCATGGAGGCACCAGGAACCTGATGGCCTGCTTTGTGACCAGGGAAGGCCTGGGCCCTCTCTGTGCGGGCGGCCACAGGTCTGAGCCCTAGAGGCGACACTGCAGGGCCACATGCCTTCTGCTGCCCGCCAGGAATCTTGGGCTGGTGGTGACAAAGGCCCCAAGGTCCATCCAGGCAGGGTGGCCTGAACACCTTTTCCGGGCAGGGTGACGGAGTCCATTCACCCCCACTTCTCAGGGCTGTGCCTGTCCTGCTGAAGGCCCATCTGTGGCCGCATTGCTGCAGTCTGTCACGAAGCCAGCTGGTAAACACCAGTGAAACAGATGTGAGAGTGGAGAGCACGTGAGCCCTCGAGGCTCCTTTTATGTGGACTCTCCTGGGCCACCAAATGCATCCGTGTGACAGATTGCATGCTCCGAGAACGAGCATGTCCCAGACCCCTGCCTTGGCTGAATACCCAGGACCACCCCGACAGGACAGAGGTGCAGGGTGCACCGAGGGAAGGGTGGGGTCTCGTCCTACTAACACATCCGTCCTGGGTCACTCAGGCCACAGTCGTCACACCAACAGGTGATGAGAGAAACTGGGCCTAGGGTTTATGGGACTCTGAGCAACTTCCCAAATAATTCTGTGAACGAAAGCTGTTCGAAAGCAGAAGGCTCAGGGAATTGATGGCCTCTGCTTGATCAGAGACGCTCTCATAGGTATCGCCTCCCGCGGGCCAGAGGCGACACCAGATCCCTCCCTGCCGTCAGACGGTCTGAGCCACCAGCCCCGAGGTGAGCGGCTGCTGCACGGCCAGCCCTGGGCGAGGCGGGGTCCCTGTCCTTGCTCCCCAGCGTCCCCTCTCCCAGGGCAGGCTGAAGCAGGAGCACAGTGGCCACGCGGACGCCCAGGCCCAGGCTCCATGGTGACGTCTCCCTGCCCTGCCCTTCTCGTCCTCTGAGAAGCCGGACAGAGGTGCAGGGTCGTCGTGAGGGGCGGGGAAGACGCAGGGAGGGACCATGCTTCAGCGATGACCAAGCGGATGCTGGAACCTAGAGGGAGGGCCGCGGGGACGGGGACAGGGCCAGGCGCTGCCCTCCGGCTTTCTCAGGCCAGGTCGCTGGGGGGTGTCCGTGGTCGGTCCAGGGTTAGGCTGGAGGCTGGACCTCAGGCAAGTCCAGGGACCACGGCGGGACCAAGCTTGAGTGCCCTGGGGAGCCAGCGACCACTCCAGGGCTGACCAGCCCCTCCCACCCTGCGGCTCGCCGGGTGCCCCGCGGCCCCAGGGGACTGTGTCCAGCACCTGTCCCGTCCTGCTCTCTCAGGTGTCCTGATGCCCACTGCAGGCCCTGCATACAATAGGAGCATGATAAGTGAGTCCTGGGTACTCTGTCCTCTGAGTGGACTGGCTGCCCTCCTGAGGGAGCCCTGTCCCCAGGCGGAGGTCCCAGCTGGCCGAGGCGTCTGTCCCCTGTTGGAGGCCTGGAGAGGAGCCTTCCCTTCCTGAGGGACACCCGCCACCAGGCCGTCCTGTCTCTCCCGCGGGCCCCTCCCCCCGCTCTGGACAGCAGGCTGAGCACCCTGGGTGGCAGCTATAGAGCCCGTGCCCTGACCAGCAACAGGGAAGGAGACAGAGGGCAGCTCTCAGGGACACTCAGCTTGAGAGGTGGCCTCCACACCCTCGGGGGAAGCTCAGAGGGGGAAGGTGACCTGCCCACGGTCACACAGTGAGCAGGTGGCTGGCTCTTAGTCTAGCCCACACTGGGAGGTCGGGAGGGTAGAGAGGCTGCCCTGGGCCTTGTGGTGTGTCCATTTCTTCTTCTATGAAAAGGGGACAATAACTGTGTCGGTCCATATAGGTCCTGAGCTGTCTGAGGGCGCCAGGAAAGGGTACCTCAGAATCCCAGAGCTGTGCCTGGCTCTCAGCACACACAGGTGGTCCCCCCAACCCAGCCCATGCCCAGGTCACCGCCAAGCTGGACAGGCATTGGGGTCCACCCAGTCCACTCTGCCGGGGCAGGGAGGAGAAACAGGCCCTCTGCCAGCCTCTCCCAGCCCCCTGCCCAGCCCTGGGCACCTGGCAGGGGGTGGGACTGTGTCCTGGTCCCCTCCTCTGCTTCCTCACTGGGACTGCTTCCAGACATCCTCAGAAGGTTCTAGAAACCCACACTGTTTAGGTCTGGGCCAGGGTCGTCGCTGTTCCCATATAGTTCTTAAGCCCAGAGCCCCACCTTTATGCCACATGTCCGTGAACTTGGACATGGAAGCATCGACACGGCACTCATTTATTGAGCTCCTATTGTATACAGGTCCTGCAGTGAGCACTGTGGAGCCCTCAGAGAACAGAAAATGAGTCCAGAAAGAGACAAGACAACAGAGGTGAGCTCCATGGCAGGTACTGGAATGTGGTCCCTTGGAGCTGAGGAACCACCTGGCTCCGCTTTGGGCAGCAGGGCTGGGGAGGGGCCGGTCAGACTGCCCGGGGGCGTGGATCATTCCACAAAGACATAAAGAGTGAACCAGATGTTTTTATTCTTTTAATCAACAAATATTAATTGAGCACATACTATGAGCCAAGCCCTGGTCCCAATGGGTGAAGCTCCTGGGGAGGGGACACACTGACACAGTCTGCAGGTTACGCATCCCTCTGTCAGCACCCCTCCCCAGCACACCCCTGGGCTGGGCCCAGCCTCCACCTCTGAAAACTAGGCTCCCCTCCTGCCCCCAGTTGGGTCCAAAGAACCACACCGGACAGAGCAAAGGTCCAACCCTGCTCAGGTCCACTCTCGCAGGCCAGCAGGGACACGGGGCTGGGAGCTGGCCCTCCTGCCCCTGACAGGTCAGATATACCTGACAAGGCCGGGGTTGGGAGCCCCAGGTCCTATTCCCACCCTGCCACCAAGTCACCACTTCAGCCTGCGGAGCCCTGTTCCCTCTGGGGCCTCGGTTCCCTGGGAGGACACTGCCACTTTTCATGCCTCAGCCCTACCTGGCCCACTGTCTGGGGGGCGGACCTGCATGGGGGTCTGACCTCCTCTCCTCTCCTCTCCTCTCCTCCCAGAGCCTCCAGAAGCATCCACCGGGTTTGGGCAGCTCCCCCTTGGGGAGGCCTGAGGCCTCTTTCAAAGAGCCGTGCTCAGGAGGCCAGCCTCCCCGGAGGCCTGCAGCCCCCACTCTCCCTCCCCTCCAGGGCCCGGGAGCCTCTTGGGCTCAGTCACCCTACGCTGTCACGGGGTGCATGTGCTCATTCCACCGGAGGCCCGACCCCAGCTCACTTATTTCAGACGTGACCTTTGATTTCTCGGGTAGAGTGTAAATTACATGTCGCCAGCATAAAATATTAAATCCAATTTATACTTAATTATTGATGCTATTATGTATTCCATAGTAATGGCAGCAGAAGTCTCAGCCCCCAGCCGCGCCCGGTAAATAGCTTTTTTGCATTAGAGGCTCCTTGAGGTAAGAAATCTTGCTGGGCTCCTTCTTCGCCTTTGATTGATGATGATGAGGAAGTTCGTAAATAGTCTTCCAGAAATATTTCTCTGGCCGCCCGAGGCGGGGAGGGAAGGGGCCGCGCTAATTGTCAGGGCTGCGGGGCGGATGCGGCTGGATGCGGCTGCTGCGCCCCGGGCTGCAGATGCGGCCGCTGGAAGCACACCGCGCCCTGCGCTCGGGAGGCCGGGAGGAGGCCGGGAGGAGGCCGGGAGGAGGCCGGGAGGAGGCCGGGAGGAGGCCGGGAGGAGGCCGGGAGGAGGCCGGGAGGAGGCCGGGAGGAGGCCGGGAGGAGGCCGGGAGGAGGCCGGCCGGGGACCGCAGCGGTTCGCCGGCGGCCTGGAGTCACATGTCATCTTCACGTGGACATCGGGGTTTGGTTTTTTTTTATTGAAACATTAATAATTCCGGTTTCTTGTAAAATATTCATGGTTCCTGTTGCCGCCTGCAAACCCGCTCTCGGCCGCGGCTTTTAATTTCCAACTCAGCCCGCGCCGGCCTCCGCCCTCGACCACCCGAGGCTCCCGCGCAATTTATTAAGCGGAGGTAGCGGTGGCCATCGGGTGGTCAGAGAATCGAGCTCAGGGTTTGTGTGCAGCAGCCGGGCGGCAGCCAGGAAGGCCCCGGAGCGGGCAGGGCGGCCGCTGAGCCGGCCCTTGAGCAGCGAGCCCTGGTCCCGCCCAGGGGACATCGCGGGCGCTGGCACCGCTGGGCCTGGGCGGGACAGAGGCCGATGGAAGCAAAGGGGACGACCCCTGAGAAAAGTCGCTGGGATGGTGTCTGGGGCGGGGCACGGAAGAGAGGGGGGGTCACGCGAGCCTCGGTTTCCCCGCTGGGCAGGGGGCAGCGTGAGGGGCGGGGCTGGGTCAGCGTCGCTTGTGCGGACCCATGGGAGTGGGAGGGGCCGAGAGGCCCTGGGATACCTGAAAGCCCCACCCTTCCTTAGACCAGATGACAGTCAGGACCTCAAGAGGGACGGTGACCCCTGGACGTCCCATCGTAGGCCTCTTTGGGGTTTTTTTTTTTTTTTTTCTTTTTTGTCTGCGGATGGACCCCAGGGGCACTTTACCACGCAGCCACATCCCCAGACCTTTCCATTTTGAGACAAGTTTGTCTTGTCTTGCCTTGAACTTGCAATCATCCTGCCTCAGCCTCCCGAGCAGCTGGGATCACAGGGGTGGGCCACTGCGCGGCACACTCCTCTTGAGCACCAGTCCATGCTCCACCCCACCTGACCTCTGAGACCAGAGTCAGCATCCTGGGGACACAACCACAGTGTCCACCCACAGACCCCCCACACACACAACCCAGGCCACCCCAAAGAGCCGCTGTTGAAGGGCTGGCTGCTGCCTGAACTCCCCCAGCTCCTGGCCCACGGGCCCTGGGTAGATGCCATTTCACTCAGGGACACTCCCAGATCTCCCTGGGGCTCCAGCTCTGGTGCAGCCCACCAGAGGCCAAATGGAGTCCCAGAATGTCATCCCTGGACGCCAGCCTCACGGCCAGGTGACTTAGCAGGCCCCATGTCCACCTTGGGGCCTGCTGACCGAGGGCTCTGCGGGCCCTGTCTGGGAGTTCCTCTTGTGTAAGTCTGAGAAGAAAGGCCCCCACCCCCGAACCCCAGGGCCTACTTTGATCAGAGGGGACAGACCCTGGAACAGTCCGAGGCAAACTGAAGAAAAGGCGCAGTTTTATGTGACTCCGTATATGAACAGGGTGAAGGCTGGGCCCACGTGGCTCTGTTGGGGGAGCCCAGGGCCGGCCACTCTGCTCACGGGAAGGGCCTGGAATTGGGGGCTAGCGGCTGGGGACAGGGAGAGAGAAACAGAAACACCAGTTCTTTGGTGGAGGGTCCAAGGAGACAGTGCCAAGAAGTCTCTGCTTTAGGGTGTGGGAGAGACATTCCTAGGAGTGACGTCTGGCGTCCACAGGGAGACTGGACCTGCCCAGTGCCGCAGTCACCCCTGCTGGGCTCCCTCAGGAGATGCCTGCGCACACAGCACGGGGTTCTGGGGAGCTGGGGGAGGATGAGGGCAGAGGGGCAGGTCTGGAGAGGTCAGCAAGAGAGGAGGCCATCTAGGGAAATGGATGGGCAGGAACAAGTGGCCATAGGACCCTGAAGCCCACGGCACAGAATGAAGGATGAGAGAGAACAAATGGCCTTATCCCCAAGTGTTCCAGACGAACCTCAAAAAGAGAGGAGGAAATCGCTTGGTCCATCAGGTAAGACTTGATATGATTGCACAGTGAACAAACCTCGGGAAAAGAATGAAAAAATGATTCAAACAAAAATAAAAAGTCTGTTTCTCACATGTCTCAAGAAGTAGAGGCATCCAGGTGTGGTAGTTCTACAATGCCCTTAGTACCTCCAGCTCCTTCTTCCCCCGCACCATCCTTGGCTGATAACTTCCCTCCTCCTGTTGTCTCACGTTCCAAAATGGCTGCGGTGCTTCAGCCATCAGGTTTACATTTCAAATATGAAGAAGGAAATAGAGGAAGGGTAAAAACGGCATGTGCCAATGGTCTGAGTTGCCTTTAAGAGCTTCCCGATTAGTCTCACACAACTTCCACTGGGCTACACATGCAGTCCTATGGTCCCGTTAAGCTACACAGTGGACTTGAAAATGTGAGTTTAACAGACACAGGGCCCCCTGAGTAAAAGGGGGTTCTGTTACTAAGGAAGGAGTAGGCCCCCGCAGTCTCTGCCAGACCCAGGGTTCACTCACTGTAAGCAAAAGTCTGCTTCCCCCAACTCCTGCCCGCGGTCCTGGTCTAAGCAGCGGCCCCTCTCGGCACCTCCTCTTTGGGGGGTTAGCTACCCAAGGTCCTACCTAACCAGGTCTCGGGCCATGGGTCAGCGCGGCTCTCGGTCCTCCTTCAGCTCATCCCACGATTGCCACAGAGCACGGGGACCTGCCTCCACACTCGGAGCCTGGCAGCCGGGGACTCCCCTCTGGGTGGTCACTGAGCCAGCCTCACCCGGCAGAGCTGGAGCCCACTGGAGGAGGGAGGGGTCAGCAGGCACAGGCCAGGGAAGCGTTGGCCAGGTGGAGGGGACCACAGTGACAGAGGGGACAAGGAACCACAACAGCCCGGGGTGCAGCTGGAGGTCCTGGGTCCACGTGAGGGGTGCTCCCACCACCCCTTCACCAGCAGTGCCCGCCCGCTCCTGCCCACGCCAGCCCGGGCACCGTGTCCACTGGGAAATGAGGTGACGTGCCAAGACTTTGCTACCACCCAGCGTCATCACCATCAGTCTTGGGGTCTCTTCTGGAACGTTCCAGCAGCACAAGGCCATGCCTCAGCATGGTCAGTGATCTCCCAGAATCCAACTGGTCCCCTTGCCACTCACCAGCTTCCCAGTGCTGGCCTGGCTATCAGTCCCCGGGTGACGATGGCCATGGTGAGGTCACATTGGAGGTTCTTGGGGCCCTGAAATCTGCCGCTGCTTCTCACCCATGTTTGGTCTCTGAGGTGCCAAGAAACCATGCAGAGAAAACCAGCATGGTGTGAGCTAAGCCCCAGCAGGGTGTACACCACGGCCCTCCGTCTCCTCCCTCCTCCACGGCTCGGCTGCTGCTGTCCCAGAGCAGGGCTGAGACGCTTCTCCCCACAGCCCCCAGAGAGCGGCCCCCAGCCCTAACCCTAACCACTCCTCCTGGTCCCCGGGAAATGGGCTCTGCCCTGGGAATCGGCCCAGCACCAGCCACAGAGACTAGAAGGAGAAGAGAGAGACAGAGGCCCCCTTGGACAGGTTGCAAAAAAATTCTAGGTGAAACATTGTAGAAAATGGGCCAGAGACAGAGGGGGGTGTATACACGAGCCTCGCAGAGGACAAGAGAGGCCCCACCACTTCCATCTCGGGAGGCTGAGCCCACCCAAGGTTGGAAATATCAAGGTCGATGGCAAATATTTAATATGACTTATTTCACACTCTAAAAATCACACTGCAGTTTGCCTGCGAGGTTCCCGAGGCGTGCTCTGGAGCGGACGTTGGGCATGTAGATCTGCAGTGTCCTCCAGTCAGGGCAGTAATGGAGCTGATGTTTTTCCCTCGATGCAGTCAAGGGCTCCTGACGGCGTCCAGCTCACCTGAGGAGAGCATCAAAAGCTCAGGGAGGGCTGGGGCTGTAGCTCAGTGTAGGGCACTTGCCTAGCACCTGTGAGGCACTGGGTTTCATTCTCAGAACCACATTAAAAAAAATAGATATTTGTAACCATCCACAATAAAAATATATTTTTTAAAAAAGCTAATGGAATGTTCCTCCCAGATCTTTAAGTGAGGACCATGCCCTAGAGCAATGGTCCTTGACCAGGGGTGATCCTGTCCCCTGGGCACATTTGGCAAAGTCTGGAGACGTTTTTGGTGGTCATGACCATGGGGGCTGCTCTTGGCATCCAGTGGGCAGAGGCCGGGGTGCTGGGAACATCCCGGGATGCAGTGGACAGCACCTATAACCAAGAACCATCTGCCCAGTGCACCCACAGCTCCATGTTCAAGAGTCACTGCCCTTGAAGGAGCTCCTTCAGTCCCCTCTGCCAAAGCCTATGTCCAAGCCTTGGCAAGTGGCCCAGGGAAGAGAGGATCTGGACGTTGAGTTCTAGCAAGGTAGAGGCACTTGGGGGAAAGAGTGGACTTCCCACAAGACTGAAGTGTAAAACCAAGCCCAGACGTGCTCAAGGCAATTGACCAGTACTTGAAACACCTAACGGAACAAAGATCAGTGACCATCAGAAGAAGAATCCAGAGTCTCTACAATGAGTTACCCACAATATTCAAGCAAAAATTAATAGACAAAGAAACAGGAGAATATGATCCAGTCCCAGCAGAGATATGGCAACTATTTTGAAAAGAACCAGATGGAAGTTCTAGAGCTAAAAAGTACACTGACCGAAATGGAAAAACTCACTAGATGGGCTTCACAGTCGTTGGAGATGGAAGAAGGAGTCAGTGAACTTGAAGGCAGGTCAAGAGAAATTACCAACGTGAAGAACAGAGGGACTATCAAAGGACAGTGGGCAGAAGAGAAGTGGTAAGATGGACAGGCAGACATTCCCCCAACTTTGAGGAAATGTGACGAGGTCCACAGAGAGAAGAGCTGGGCTGCAGTGTGGTTCCTGTGACCCAGAGGGTCGTGTCCTCTGCTGCATGCCCCACTGGGGACCCTCAGGGCCCCATCCAAACCCAAAGCCAGGGCCCCTCTGAGCTCTGGGGAAGGAGCAGGCTCCACCACACCTTCCGGCACCTTCTTCCCAGTTTCATTCACTGCCCGTCTTTGAGCCCTGAATCGTGGTTTCTGGCATCAGCAGGTCCTTGTCCTTGATAGAATCAGGGTAAGTGTGATAGCTACGCATGGCCAGGAAAGGACACTGCCTTCCAGCTCACAGGGAAGGGACCTGGGACGGACGTCCAGGAGTGGGCAGCACAGCCCTGGTCTGAGCCCTGCTCTGTGGCGGGCATGGGTACACCACCACCACCCAACCAAACAGAGCTCAGGACACAGGGGAAACAGAGCCACCCAGGCCCCCAGGGAAACCAACACAGAGACGGAAAACAGGAGGCAGGGACAGTGGAGGTGACGTCCCCTGGCATCTGATTGGGTCTTTCCCTTCGTTTGTACTTTCCCACTTTCATTTTTATTGAGCACCTACTGTACAGCAGGCCCTGAGGGACAGGCCAAGCTTGGGGAAGGGAGGAGGAGACCAGGAAAACATACCCTGTGATCCAGAGATAAGGGGGAGAGCGAGGAGCCTCACAGGAAGGGGAGGAGTCCGTCTGTCCATCCTCCCCCTGTCCTCATCCTGCCAATGTCTGTCAGGAACAGCTCTGGGGAGACAGCTGGAGAGCTCCGGGCTGTGGGCAGGGGTTTCCGGATCTAGTCAGCTGGGAGCCCCAGCAAGCCACTGGGCAGTGGGACAGCAGGAGCAGCAGGGCCCAGCCAGCCTCCCCAGGCACGGGTGGGGCTGCCTCAGCCTTGGCTCTGCTGGAACTGACCGGCTGGCTCCCTCCCCTCCCCTGGGGGCTGGAACCATCAAGGATCCTCAGCCCAGTGAGCCTGGGCAGGTGGGAGCTGACCTCAGGCCACAGCCCCCTCTCCGTCCTGCCCAATCCACGAGCAGAGCCCCAGAGCTCCCCAGGGCTGGGGCTGGGGGCACAGCTGCTGAGAGGGAGGACCTGGGAGGACTTGAGAAACCCACTTTGACATTCAGGGCTTATCCATCCTTAGTGAGAAAAGGATGATGTCACCGTACCAGACCTTAAAGTATACTACAGAGCTACGGTGACAAAACAGTGTGGCATTGGCACCAAACAGACTTGAAGACCAGTGGAACAGAACAGAGGACACAGAGACAGACCCACATAAATACAGTTCCTCATACTAGACAAAGGCACCAAATACGTACGATGGAGAATAGGTAGCCTCTTCAACAAATGGGCTGGGAGAACTGGAGTCCATATTAGCACAATGAAACTGAACCCCTATCTCTCCTCAGCAAGTCTCCTGATGCACAAGAATAAAATCAAGAACCAATAAATGGGATGGAATCAAACTAAAAAGCTTCTTCATAGCAAAGGAAACAAACGAAAAACGTGAAGAGAGAGCCTGTAGATGGGCAGGGTGGTGCATGCTTGTAATCCCACCGGCTTGGGAGGCTCAGGCAGGAGGATTGTGAGTTCAAAGCCAGCCTCAGCTACTTCACAGGCTCTAAGTGATTTAGAAAGACCCTGTCTCTAAATAAAATATAAAATGGGCTGGAGATGTGGCTCAGTGGTCAAGTGCCCCTGAGATCAAACCCTAGTACGAGAGAGAGAGAGAGAGAGAGAGAGAGAGAGAGAGACTCTGCAGAACGGGAGAAAAATCTTTGCTACCTGCACCTCAGATAGAGCTTTAATCTCCAGGATATATAAATAACTCAAAAAACTAACACCTCCCCAAAAAAGACACAAATAACCCAATTAATAAATGGGTAGAGGAACTAAATAGACACTTCACAGAAGAAGAAATATATGAAAAAATGTTCAACATCTCTAGCAATTAGAGAAATGCAAATTAAGACTATGCTGAGATCCCATCTCACTCCAGTCAGAATGGCAATTATCAAAAGCAACGATAAATGTTGGCGAGCATGTGGGGGAAAAGGTACATACATTGCTGGTGGGACTGCAAATTGGGACAACCACTTTGGAAAGCAGTATGGAGACCTGACCCAGATGCTTCAGGGTGTGGCCCTGTGGCCACCACTGGACCCAGCTATCCTCCTCCCAGTTATATACCCAAAGGACTTAAAAGCAGAAAACTACGGTGATGCGGCCACATCGATGTTTATAGCAGCACAAATCACAATAGCTAAGCTAGGTGCTCAACCTAGGTGCCCTTCACCAGATGAAATGGATAATGAAAATCACACACA
This sequence comes from Marmota monax, assembly GCF_021218885.2. Taxonomy (NCBI): domain Eukaryota; kingdom Metazoa; phylum Chordata; class Mammalia; order Rodentia; family Sciuridae; genus Marmota; species Marmota monax. Next base: position 21,865,820 of record NW_026694432.1, on the reverse strand, counting down.
CACACACACACACACACACACACAGAGTGAAATATTACTCAGCTATACAAAAGAATGACTTTTGCCAGTAAATTGATAGAACTGGAGACGATCATGCTGAGTGAAATAAGCTGATCCCAAAAAACTAAAGGCTAAATGTTCTCTCTGATATGTGGATGCCAACATGGGTAGGGAGGGAAGAATAGAAGGTTACTGGATCAGACAAAGGAGAACAAAGGGAGGGGAGGGGGATGGGAATAAGAAAGACTACAGGATGAATCGGACATAACTTTCCAACTCCACATCATACAACTGCAAGGATGGGATCCTTATTAGAATAAGTCATGCTCCGTGTGTGTTTATAATATGTCAAAATACACTCCACTGTCACGAATATCTCAAAAGAGCAAACAAAAAAAAATTTTTAAAGAAATTCAGTGCTTAAGTCAAGAAAGAGGACAAGAGGTGACATCTGAATGGTGGCATTTCAGGCTCACAAAGTTGGAGGTTCTCAGACCAGTGAGTCCCTCTCTTCTCTGAGTCGAAGGAAAAGATTCAAAAGATTCCAATAAGGAATCAGAGGGCAGCCACAGGGCCACACCCCGAAGCGTCTCAGCTGGTCCTCCCCCCTGGTCTGCACTGGCCCAGTGTGGCTTCCTCTCTGCGACCAGCCAGGTGGGGACCATCGGTCCTGGGGGATGTGGACTCCTTTGCCCAGGTCCCTCTCTGTCCATGCTGACTCGCTGACCCCTGGCTTCCTGCTCTGCCAGCGCCGCTGCCGGGAGGGCGTTTGGGGAGAGAGAGCCCCAGCCCCTCCTGCCTGCACTCAGTCCCAGTCAGTGACAGCCAGCCATGTCCCCTCCCCTCCCTGGACAGCACCGCCTGCCTCCGGGCCCGGCCCAGCTCATGGGCCTCCTCGTGAACAGGGAGGAGCGGGCACACAGACGCTGGCCACAGCATTGCTCCCGAGGGTTAATCCAGATGGACCCTGGAGAGGCCACACCCGTTTCCGCCTGGAACTATCACTGTCACGGAATATTCCCTGAGCTGGGGAGTTGCTCTCAGCACACTGCAATGGCTCCTTTGAATCTCAACTTGATCTGATTAAGAATGCCAAGGATTCTGAGGCCTCTGGGTGGGTCTGTGAGGGTGTGTCTAGGATGATTGGCCTATGGGATGGCCAACTGAAATGGAGACCCTTCCTGAGCTTGGGCAGCACCGTCCAATAGGATGGTCCTTTGGATGGAATAAAAGTTGGAAGGACAAGGAAGCAGCCGCAGATGCCAGCTCCGGTCTTCCTGACCGGGTTCTGGATTGCTGCTGGGGTCCACTGAGGCTGTCGGACTCTCTTCTTCACTCTTCCCAAGTGGATTCCCCAGAAGCCTCGGTCTGTACTAGGGCAGCACCGTTGATCCCCCTTATTCTGGGGCTTCAGCCTCTTGGACTCACAGCTACTGGTTCCTCCAACTCTCCAGCCTGAATACAGCCATGTGGACTGTCCAGCGTCTGGTCTTGTAAGCCAATGTGATAAGCCCCCTTTTTATAATCATGCTTCCTGTTGATTCTGTTCCTCTGGAGAAGCCTGGAGTACCCCACCCATCAGTAAACAGAGAACCCCCGCCGGCTGGGCCTAAGGGGCGTGGGGCCTGGCTCTGCAGGCCTGGGGAATGCAAGAAGGTGCGCCAGGTGACACCACGCTGCTGTCCTGAGTCACAGTTTGAGAAACACAGCACCAAGCAATTTAAAAAAAAATTTCAAACTCACATACAGCAGGTCGTCACTCTGACCCGGTGTCCCTGTGTGGATAAGGCACGGGAAGTGGTCACTCCTGGGAACGAGGTTGATGGGGTCTCACATTATGTTATTTTTAATGATGTTTTACTGTAATTTCCAAATCCTGAGAATTACCTGGGTCCCCGGTCTCCCCCCGCCACCCGGGCCTCTGCTTAGCTCTTCACCTCTGTGCCTGGTGTCCCCGTCAATAGGCAGTGACCACCTCACAGAGGAGTCAGCTCAGGCACCTGCGCCCCTCTCACAGGGCCCCCCCCCATCAGAAGCCCATAAGGACCCAGGCCCAGGGCTCCCAGTCCAGAGGCCTGGGTCAGACCAGAGTCCCGCCATGGCCAGGCTGCTGCTTGGTCCCCGTCATGGGTCCTGGATGGCCCACCCAGGAGCCACCACCTAGCCCCTCTTAGCACCCCACAGCTGCCCTACCCCCGGCCCTACTTCAGGTGCCCTCCTGTGCGGTGGAGCGTTCTGGTTACCATGGTGATTACCAGGGATAGACCACTGTCCAGAGAGTCTCGCAGGCCCTGGAGAGCACTCTTCAGACCCAAAGACACAGCCAGCTGGTGGCACAACTGTCCTCATCCTGACACTTCCCAGCAGCAAGACCGCGTACAAACAAACCTGGCATCTCTGCATGGCCACGTGGTCCCTTGCCCACGCAGGGGCCTGCCTTAGGGAAGAGACTGCAGCCCCTGGCCCCCTCAGGTCCCCTCCCCAACCTCACCTGGCAGAGATTGCTAGTCGATCACAGCATCCTCTACCATGGAGCCAGGATGTAGCTTCAGAATTTTTCTTAACCTGATGCTCAAGGCATAGCCCTTCAATCACAGCAAACATTCAAGATAAACGCTAACATTTGCCAATCAGTTAAAATATTTTAAAAATTAAAGATAAAAGCTATTTCCCATTCCTACCTTAGACCCTTCCCTTTTTCCCAATGCCAACAGAGTGGCCATAGTGAATTTTGGTCACATGAATCCACACGAATGCTTGTTACTGTGAAAGTGAAATCTTTGGTAGCCACCAACCACAACGTACCAACTCCAGACCAACTACTTCCACCTTCCAGGATCCCTGGCCATTCAGTTGGTGCCCTCTGCTGCCCATCATTCTGTACTGCAAGGGCCTTCCATTCCCAGCCCTAAGTTGCTGTGAGATCTGACAGAGAGCCATGTCACTGCCGTCACAAACAGGCCCAAACTTCCACACCTGTCAACCTCCCGGGCAGCTTTGGATATGGTCAGCTTTGGATATGGTGAGCCCAGCAGGATGGACAGCATGGGGTGTCATTGGGTTACCCCGAACTTCAGCTCCTCCCTCTCCTAGGTCCTCCTGTGAGAGGAGGGAGAGGGGGAGAGGGAGGAGGGGCAGAGGGAGGAGGGAGGGGGGAGAGGGAGGAGGGGGGAGGGGCAGAGGGAGGAGGGAGGGGGAGAGGGAGGAGGGGCAGAGGGAGGAGGGAGGGGGGAGAGGGAGGAGGGGGACAGAGAAAGGGAGGAGGGGGGCAGAGGGGTCTGACTCTCCTAAATGCCCCAAGCCGTCCTCCACCTCCTGCATGCAGACCCAGCTGGGAGCCTCTGCTCCACCCAAGTCCCGTCCTCCGAGGATCCTCTGTGATGTGCAGGCGGAAGTTGATCCCAGCCCAGCTCCATCTTGTCACCTCTGGGGAAAGCACCTCCTGGACACCCCAGGGCGTCCCCTTCTCCCCTGAATGGTTTCAACATGGGCTTCCCCGCACGCCTGCCCTGGCTCTCCAGGTGTGCACGTAGGGGCACAGTCCCCCTCTGGTCCCTGCATCCTGCCGCCCTGGCCTGGGTGGTGGCCCTGCCCTGCTGCCACTCCTGCAAGTGGCTGCTCCTCTGCCCCTGTGGGCCAGGGTCACACCAGCAGGGGCCGCTCCCCTGGAGGGACTGGGACAGGGAAGGGGATCCTGAGGGGCAGGTGCGGAAAGGAACAGGGCGGGGGCGAGTGTCTTGGCCTTAACTCCCCTCTGCCCTGGGAGAGCAGGGGGCAGGGGCCCCTGAAGCACAGAGCGGGTGGGGTCCAGGGTGGGGCTGGCCCCTCCCACGGCTCTCCCCACCGTGCCCAGCCTCCTTTGCCCCTTCAGATGCTGCCTCTGGTGTCCCCTCCACACAGAAGCCCTCCGGGATGTCCCTGCCCAGAGCTGTGTCCCTCCTGTCAGGGGCTCACATGGCTCCACGTCCCCTCTCCCCACTGTCGCACTCGGGGGGTGACTGGACATCTGCTCGTGTGGTGAGGTGATCAGGTCTTTGTCCCCTGCTCGTCTGAGGGCTCTGCCCAGGGCCTTGCAGCCTGGCCCAGGTGGAACAGGGGGCACTCCCGGAGGGGACGCTTCCCAGGCATCCCCACCGACCCCCCTGGACACCCCCAAGAAGCAGACATGGAGTCAAGAACTCGCCAGGGTCCCATCCGTAGGGGCAGGGTGGGCGCTCTCCAAGGCCTCACAGCGGGGCCACCTCCCTCAGCACCCACCCTCGGTGGCACGCGCTCTGTGGGTATTTTCAAAGGGACAGGAAGACTCACACGTGCACACTCACCCTCCAGAAGGACAGACACCAGAACGGGAGCCGAGGTGGCTCCTGCCTGTTGGGGTGCACCCCCTTGTTCCCCACTCAACAGGTGTCACTGATGCACTCAGATTAAGAAGGGAAGACTGAGGATCTCTGTCACTTTTTAAAAGAAAATCCAACAGAACCAAGATGTCCGGAGCCTCCCCGAGGGAGGAGGGCAGAGCGTGCCCAGGACCAGCGGCCTGGTGGGCGGCAGGAGGAGCCCAGGTGCCGGCTTCCGCGGCCAGCGTCCGCCTCTGTGTGACTCTGAGCCAATGGCTTCACGTCTCTGAGCTCTAGGGGGCAGCTGCGAAGACTGGGGAGAAGGGCGTCAATGACCCTACACAGGGCTCGGCCCCTGACCCGGGATAAGTAAATGGCGGCCACCTGCTTTGGTCCAATCCTCGGGAATAGACGGGGGCAGCGAGGACACCCACCAGGGCCCACGCTCCCTCACCAGAAGCCACCGCCAGTCCCTCTTGAGGACCACAGTCCCACTCTGGCCCCAGCTGCATCTTGTCTCTGGGTCTCTGCTTAACTGCCCGGCCAAGGACACTGGCAGCCTGAGATGACGCCAGACAAGTCACAGCGGGCACCCAGGGATGCAGACCACCCCAATGCTGTTCCCATGACTACAGGGACCTGGGGTGGAGCCTGCAGCCCTCTCTGGTCCCAGGAGGACAGGGAGCACTTTCTCACCAAGTGGGAGCACCCGTGGCACCTGGGCGCGGCTGCGTTTGGGAGATGGTCCACGGGACTCTTCTTTGGAGGCCTTGGGAAGAAACCTGGTGGAGGCTGAGGGAGAGGAGAGCGCGTGGGGCGCCTGCGGGAGCCTGCGGCTCATCTGGCATTCACGCCCCGCACAGCCTTGAATGCCCGGGGCTCAGAGGGCACGGTGGGGGAGGGGGGGAATGTGGGAAATGGGAGTGTGATTAGTCACAGCTGCGCTAATGAGCGCCAGGTGAGGCTGGGCGGCCCGCTCCCGGCCCAGCCTGTCAGCCCGCAAGTAAACAGCGGGGTGTTGGCGGTGGGCACCCCTCCCCTGGGTCAGCTGAGCAGGGAGGGGCAGCAGGTGAGGGGCACCTAGAAGCCAGAGGGGACAGAGCCAGGGCGGCTCCTCCCAGCTCCCTGTGCAGTCCATGGGACATCTGGCCACGTGGAGTGCCGGCAGGGGCCCGTGGATGCTCCACGGTGACCCTGGACAAGTCGTGTAACAGGGAGGCTGGCCAAACAAGCAGAGGCCACAGGTCTGGGTTTGAATGCCGGGTTCTGCCTCTCCGCTCTGTGGTCCTGGGAAAGTTACCAGCCCTCTCTGGGTAAAAACATGAAACTAGGAGAAGTGCTGACCCGTAGGATTCCTAAGAGGTAGAGGGAGTGACAGACGTGAAGGGCCCCAGCCCAAGGCCGAGGCATCGCGGGAACACCTGGGGGACCATGGGAGCCTCGTTTCCCCACCGTCACCTGGAATGGGGGCCCACGTTATAGTGGATGAATTGAACAAGCACTTCCGGCTCCCCAGGAAAGCCCGCCCTGCAGACATGCTGGACCAGACCCTCGGAGCAGCTCTCCCAGGAAGGTCTGCAGGGCCATCTGAGGCCAGGGCAGGTGGCACTCAGGTCCTGGCCTAGGGTCCAATTCCAGGGTGGGGAAGGAGGGCCCTGGTCAGGTGTTCGGCAGGTCCAGGCGACTGACCTGCTCATCCTCTGCTCTGCTGGAGACTGTACCGGCCAGGGTGGCCCCTCCATGGTGACCCCGCTCTCCTTCCTCCCTCGTGGTCAGCCCAGGGACTGATCACTCACTGGTCTATTCTGACCCAGTTAAGCACAGGGACAGGGCTGGGGCTCACCTTTCACTCCAATCTTGTGCCCACTGAGCCTTTTCTCTGCCCTAGGTTGGGGGCTTGAGTGTCTTGGGACATCAGAAAGGACTGTCCCCAAGAATACTGACATTGCCTTGACAGCTGGTTGGTCAGTGAGCAAACCCTGCTGATGCAGAAAGACCTCATGGACACCAACCCAGCCGTGTCCCCCTTGGGCTCACAGAGATGTCCCTCTGCAGCACGAGCCCATTGCTCTGGGCATCTGCAGAACCAGGGCCCTGGCAGTGGAGCCTTCCTGACCTCCGTCCACATGGTGGCCACACAGCCCCTCCCCGCCCCTCCCGCCCCTGCCCCACTCATTCCCTCCTTCCCTGGGTCAGGTTTTGGAAACTCAAAGCCAAGCGTTCATTCCTTTTCTCTCCTCACTTCCGCCAGGTCATCCCTCCCCTGAGCAATGACCACGAAGGTCCGGCCACCCAAAGGGAAGGGCCCAGGGGTGAAGGAAATTGCAGACATCAAACTCCTCAGGTAACAGCTCAGAGCATCGCAGGAGACACCAGCCCTGGGGGGTCCCACGCACAACCCCCGTGGGCAGGCAGCCATGAGGGGAGCGTTTCCCTTGAAGGACGCCTGGCCCGTGGACACTCGCCCCTGCGGCAGTGGTGGTTAAGGAGGGGGCACTGCCTGTCTGCAGCCAGCCTGCCGCCCACAGAGGCTGGAAATGGCAGCTGGTCATATTCCCAGCCTCCTTTGCAGCTAGAGATGGTCATGTGACACCTTCTGGCCAATAGGACCTGAGAAGAGGTTGGCCGAGGGGGGTTGGGGGGGAGTGTTCCTGTCTGACAAAAAAAAAAAAACAACAGGAGATCCTCTGTCACAAAGGACATGTCACATGAGGATCCAAGCTGGGGAGGGTAGTTCAGTTACTTGCCACCAAAAGCCACCCAACTTGTGCAGAGAAAATACAGAATCCTTTGGGGTCCATGCTAATTATTGGGGTTCTTTTAGCTGAGGAGCCATAGGAGCCCAACCAAACCTCGTTCAGCCAAACAGGGCAGACATGGCGCCTTTAAACCCAGCAGAAAAAATACCAGGCCTCAGCAGAGTCGGAGCCAGGTTGCCACCACTTCAGGCATCTGCTCTCCGACCTTCATATTGACTCACGGTTCTGAAATCCTGAATCCTTGCTGGTCTTTTTCATCACAAAAATCCTGATCGTCTGAAGTTGATTAGCTCTTCAACTCCACCCTGCCTTGAGAAAAAAATGAATAGATTTCTTAGCTTTAAAATTATATCCCTATTGCAGCGGGGCTTTTCAGTGAATTCACACGGCGGATGGTTTCTGTGCCTGCGAGACCTTGAAGACCTGGAAAGATATTTCCTCTTTGGTTGTCACCATCTGGTTTGGTTTGGTTTGTTTTCTGGTCCTGGGGTTGGAACCCTGGACCTGTGGCTCTACCACTGAGGGACACCCTGCCCCATTTCCATGTCACAGCCTGGGTGCGCTGAGTGTGCCCGGTGATGGGGGACCTTCTCGTGGTGACACACAGGGAAAGAGGCCCCATCCCTTGGGGAACTGCGTCTGTAGATGAGCAGAAAGCGTCTCTCCACAGAGCCCTGCTGCTTCCCTAAAACAGCTTCAACATTATGTTTCAAAATCTCTGTCCCACGCCGGATGCCAACGCAGGAAGAGGTCTCAACCTCCCGGAACCCCATGAACCTAGCCATATCTTTTGAGTGCCTGGTCAGTGGTGGGAAGTCGTTCATGGAAATTTTAAGCCTGCTTTTTGTTGAAGAGCAAAAGATTGATTTTTTAAAAAATGAAAATTTGGTAAGAATAGCACAATGTAAAGTGAGAGAGAAGACGAATCGTTCCAAGTGACATCCCATGTCACTCGTGTGTGGCTCGGGGACCTCTGTGTTTCAAGAGCTTCCTTGGTGACTCTGGGGCAGGAGGAGCCTCTACACAGGGTGTGTCACTTGAGGACAGGGCTCGCATCTTATGCTCCATTGAGTCCTTGTCCCCAACACATGGGACTGGTATCAGTGTCCCCTGAATCAATGACTGAACAGGAGGAAAGATGGAAATGCAGGTCTTTTCTGTAGATCTCTGGACCAGTAAAGCCGGCCTCCCTTTGGGAATGGCCCCTGCAGCTGGGGTGGGGACATGGAGGTGGGGCAGACTGGCCAGGAGCTGTGGGGACCAGGGCCCTGCCCCGGGTGCTGACCTGAAGCCAGGCTGAGCCCAGACAAAGCGCTTCTGGGAACCACCCTGCCCCGGGAGGCTCCGCTGTGCGGCCAGGGAGAGGCCGCGTCTGTTTACTTGACCGCCTGCCACGCTCATTGATTTCTCTGGAGCAGTTCATTCATAAAAGGTAAATCAAGCCCCCCTCCTGGGGATGCCAGGGCCTTTTAACTACCTCCCAGAGGGGCAGCTTCTGAAAATGAGCCGCTGATGAGCCAGAAATGGAACCCGCCAGCCCCTGTCTAACCCTGCAGGCCCGGGGCTGCTGAGCAGCCAGGCAAAAGATGCTGTCTTGTGACTTGGGGACACTGGTGTGGCCTGGACCTGCCCCAGCTGCTTCCCACCCTCGAGCACCTTGACAGTTAAGGCCAAGGGCTTGCTCCGACCTTCCACTGTGGTTGGCACAGGAGGTGAGGCGTTGGCGGAAACGGACAGAGGGAGTTTCTTGAACAGAGACACAGTTTTCTTCCCATTTGGTCCCAACAACTGCAGCTCTCGCCCCACATCAGCTGCTCGTCAACATGAGGCCCGTTTGGATCAACCCTGTAAGTTTACCATTGAGGAAACAGAGGCCCAGAGAGGGGACGTGACCTGCCTGAGGTCACACAGCCAAGGGCCTTCCACAGGGAGGTCACAAACAGACACGCCTCCAACTTCACCCTGGCTCAGAACTTGCCACCAGCAGGGGCCGGCGTGGGGACCTGCCGTCTTATTTTATTCTGTTATAAAATGACGTTCGACTATTTTTATCCTTGTGCTTTCCCCCCTCCACATTCTATTTTAGGAATCGCTGCTCCCCTTTGATCTCACCAGATGACAAGCCGCTCCTCAGATGGGCTTGGGAGCCGCTGCTCTGGGGGATCTCGCGTCCCCTGCTCTCGTTCCTCGCTTTCTTTCTCACCCTTTTCTGTCTCCTTCACGTCTGTCTTCTCTCCCTCTCCTTCTTCCCTTTTTCCCAAGGAGCCACCAGAGACAGGCCCTGGCATGAAGACACGGGAGTTCTAGCTCCTGCGCGGCCTCCAACGCGCCGAGGTCTGGACTCAGCTCGTCCGTCTGTCCCTGAGAACCTGGGCTTCCTGTTGGAAATGGCTTCCCGCTCAGAAAACCTGCTCCACGCGCTGGTGTCTGCGGACACCCCGCCGAAGCCCACGCACTCCCCACTTTCTGATCTGCAGACCGAGAGACTGGGGTGCACCCGCAGGAAGCCAGACCTGGGGGGCAGCCTGATTCCATGCTCCCTGGAGAGGCCACCTCCCCGTCCACTCAGGGCGTCACTGTGATGAATCACCACCCATCCCCTCTGGTGACAGGGCACCTCTGTGCACTCCCATTCAGGATGACGGGCCATCTCACTTTGTCCTCTGTTGATTGTGAGTGACACGGCTGTCACTATTGATTCAGCATTATTGAGAGAGAAGCTTCTTATTTCCTCTTAGGGACTTTGCTGGCAATTAAGATAGGGGACTTGGTAATGGTCTAAACCTTTTATACTCCATTATTCTTTTGGAAAAAAAATTTAAAGTTATCTTAAAATTATTAAATAAATATTAAAGAATTAAATAGTCATAAAAGATCTTTAGGGAAGGCAACTCATGAACGTAACATGATACCTGTGTTGAAACACTCCAGCAACTCTGCTCATTCTAACCCTGGTTTTATGTGCAGATTTGTCAAAACACTTCCAATTTCCCCTTGAGTAGGTTTTAAGAACAAAGTATTCCCAGTGAGCATTCCCAGTGAGAATCGATATTCGAGGGCCTTAGGAAGCGGGTATTTAAAAGCCCTGTCTTTAGTCTCTAAGAAAGAGATGTGATTGCCTGCTTTTGACGAATCACAAAACAAATATCATTGGTCTTGAGAAAAAGGTCACGGGGCTATAAGATGTATCAGCTTCTTACAGAGGCTGTAACAAATTACCACAAACTTAGTGGCATACGTTTCTTATCTTACAATTCTGGAGGTCAGAGGTTTCAGGGGGCTAAAATCAAGGTGTCAATAGGTCTGTGATCCTCCTGGAGTCTGGGAAGCAACCTGTTCCTTGTCTCGTCCGTCCAGCTCCTAGAGGCCACCCACATTCCTTGGCTCAGGGCCCTGAGCCTCCACTTCTCCCGCCTCCTCTCCTTGACGGATTGTGACCATCAATGCTGTGACTACATTGGGTCCACCTGGATAACCCAGGATGATTTCCCACCCAAAGGTCCTTGACTTGATAATATCTGCAAAGTCCTTTTTCGCCAGGTAAGGTAACCTTTTCCTAGATTACAGGACCAGATCATGGAACCTCTGGGCGGCCATCATCCTGCTTCCTCAGGTTGACCTCAGGAAAACCAGTGTGATGGAGGATGGATTTTGGAGGCCCCAGTCCAACCAATCCAACCCCCAGAGAAGGTGAGACTGGCCCTCGGGCCCTCCCTGGCCTTCCTCAGCCCCCACCAGGGTTTTCTTGCAACCTGGCCACGGCCCAGCCATGGAAACAATTAGGTACCAAGTCCAGTCTGGGCCCCGTGGAAGCTCACACTTAGCCACGCTCGGGAATCCTGCGTCTACACCCACACCGCGTCCACAGCCTAGGCATACTTCAACCGGTTGTGATGGTTTGGATTTCGGGGTCACGCTGACTGGTCCACGTTCTGGCATTAGGGCTCACGCCCTGGTGACTGGACACATGCTTGACCTCCGTTTGTTTGGCTCCTTCCTGTAGACAACGTGGCAGGGTCACTACCAGCAGCCTCAGAAGGTACTGTGAGGACAGAAAGAACCCGTCACAGCCACACGGGTGCCAGTCACCCCCCAGCACTCGGCAAATGGAAACCGCTGTTATCATGACTCCAAAGGGCCCCTGCCTTTGAGCACTTCACCCCAGAGAGAGAACCCGCAGGGTCCTGCAGGGACATGCGACTCGTTACAAGGTGGAGAGTCCCTCGGTCAGGAGAGGGGGGAACACCACGTGCCTGTGGGGGCTTAAAGGTGCCCTGAGGTGCCAGGAGCTTTGGTCCTCTGTGAGGGAGGGACCTGGGCATCAGGGACGGGGAGACAACCCCTCCAGGTGGTGGGTACAGAAGACGTGGGCCACCCAGGACCTGCTGGCCCTGCTCCCTGAGCCCTGGTGGAGGAGGGGGAAGCGCAGGTAGTTGGGCCAGATGGTAGAAGGGCCTTGCTGTGTATTTACCCACCGGGCCTCCAGAGAAAGCCACGTGGGAAAGCCAGGGGGCCCAAGGACCCCCACATGGGGATCGGCTGACAGGAGTCAGGGCCCAAGGACCACTGAGCACCTAGCTGGCCAGCGCCTGTCTCTGTCCATCCTCATGGAACCGTGGAGAATGCATTTGGAGGCCCCAGTCCAACCAGTCCAACCTCCAGAGGAGGCGAGACTGGCCTCGGACCCTCCGTGGCCTTCCTCAGCGCCCCCAGGCTCTCTCACAATCTGGCCACGGCCCAGCCGCCCCTCGAACCTCCTTAGCCACCTCAGCAAAGGCCAAGAAGGTGTGGCCCTAAGGGAAGGGGACACCATTCCCTCTCCCCACCCCACGCCTGCTCTGTCCCTCCGAATGTGGACATACCCGAGCCAGGTCCCTGCACCACCACCCTCCAGCTCCTGAACAGGAAAATAAAGGCAAAGCCCAGCATATAATAAATGTTCACTAAACACCAGGGATTGCGATCGTCAAACGGCTCCTCTCCCCCACCACTCTTCTCTGCCGCCTCCTGCTGTCGCCGGCCAGCTCATGGCCAAGGGGGCTGCTCGGCCAGAGAGCCCGCCTCTTGCCTGGCTGCCAGAGGAGTCTTGAGTGTTGAAACCCTTCCATTCCGCAAGGCCAGAAACTTGATTATGTTATTAATTAAAGCAAGATGCCGGGCCTGGGAGGTTTATTTTCTTTTCCGTATCTGTGGCTGTAAATGCCACTCAGGGAGCTCAAAGGCCCATGTCAGCCCAAATCAGGCTCCTGAACAGAGGTTTTGTTCCCAGGCCGGCCTCCTGCGCCCCTCCTGCCCAGCGCCAGGGAGGAGGCCTGGGCTGCGCACGTGCCCCCCTGACTTCCCTGCTCCCTCCGCACGAGGGGGGAGAGCATACCTGGGCACCGCGGGCTGGAGAGGGAATTTTCCAAGAAATTTGTTTTAAGTTTCTGCCTCATCATTAGAGGACTTTGGTGGTGCTATTTTTAGCTGCACCCAGGAGCCAGGCCCACATCCCGCCCCCCCCATCTCCTGCGGCCCCAACCTCTGTTTATACAAAGCACATGCTGAAATCATTATTTAAAACCTCCAAACCCATAATTGCTCAGGTAGGTGAAGAATGTGGCCTTGATGGATGGCGTCCACAGAGCCACCGTGGCTTATTCATGTTCCTCTCCCCCTGCCCGCCCCTGGGAGGCCCCCAAGGATCAAGTCCCTTAGAGTAAGAGGAGGCGTGGGCGATAATGCGGGAGGGAACTCACGGAGGGCACCGATGGGAGCCACCCAGGTGCCAGCGCCCTGCTGGGATTTGAACTCGACCCCAGGGTTCCCTGCTTCCGCTGTGGCGCCAGCCACCCTTCCCTGCTGTGAAAATTGGTCCCAACTTGGCCTGCCTGGGTTCCACTCGGAGGAGTTGCCAAACCCCTCGGAACCTCGGTGTCCTCTGAAGGCTCTGGAGACACCCACCTGATGAGACGGCAAGGACCGAGTAACACCTGGGAGAAACCAGACCCATGTCTTGGTTCCCCGGAGCCAAGCGTTAGCCACGCCCAGGTGTCCACCCGCGTCCACGCCCACCCTGGCCGTGTGGAGCAGGAGTGTGTGTCTCACAGCTCTGCCCACCTGGAAGCATCCCCTCCACCCCTGAGCGCACAGCTACAGCCCATGTTTGGCCAGTACCGTGCTCCTGCCGGCTTCCACGCCCACAGATTCAACCAGCCTCAGGCTGAAAATGTTCCCCCCAAAAGCTACATCTGCACTGAAAATGTACAGACTTTTTTCTTGTCATTGACCCCTAAGCAATACAGAGTAACAACTTCTTACACAGCACGGACATTGGACTAGGTTTTGGCTGTTCTGTTTTGTTTGGGTACTGGGGGTTGAACCCAGGGGCACTTAGTGACGGAGTCACATCCCCAGCCCTTTTTGATTTTTATTTTGAGACAGGGTCTCACTAAGTTGCTTAGGGCCTCACTACATTGCCAAGGCTGGACCTGAACTTTTGATCCTCCTACCTCAGCCTCCCACGTTGCTGGGATTACAGGCGTGTGCCATTGCACTGGGTCGTATTAGGTTTTATAAGTAACCCAGAGATGATTTAAAGTGTTTGGAGAATCTGCCAATCACTGGTGTTCCACGGTCAAGCTGATGGGGAACTAGCATTCTCCAGACCATGGGATCCCTACCGAGGCCACCAACTTGGAAAGCCCTTGAGTCTCTGCAGGATTTACTTCCCACTCGACCGTCTGTCTTTCCAGGGTATTTAGGGTATTACCACTCCTGCCTGCTGAACCCCTTAGCATAATATCACCATGTGGACCAAGGAGATGTTCTGCAGCATGTCAAGACCCTCGAGCTCCCTAAGGATCACATCACGTCAGAGAGCAGGAAGGTTCAGACAGACCTGGGCAAGAAGGTCCCTCTGGGCTGCTGTCCCTGTTGTGTGGAAGCAGATGGTTTCTGGTCCTCCCTACTAAAGGGAGCCCCGAGGAACGCACTCGGCAGAAGAGAGTCCGCACTGAGCTCCGGAGCTGCGTTGGTCTGAAGAGCAAGCAAACATCCGGCCCGCGGGGCAGCTTGGTGTGGGACTCCCCCTGCAAAAGTGCACGGCTGCCCTCGTCCATCGGGGACGAGAGGAGTGGGATGTGACAACGGTTCTGCGCCTGACTTACCATCTCCGCCAGGAGTGGCAGCAGAGCAGGGTTCCAGGGGCTCCGCCCCGCTCCCCTTGCCATCATGGCTCCTCCACAGACCAGAGAACCGAGGTGAGTTCTCGCGGCGGCCAAGGGCATCCTTCCCAGGTGGCAGGAGGGGACTTGGGCAGTGACTTCAGGTCCGCCTCCCGTGAGACTTCTCTGGCCCCAACTCCATTCCTCACCCGACTTCCAGAAACTCCTGCTCCAGCCGGGGACCTACATGGGGTTCCAGGTCCCTGGCACCCGTGTCACTTAGACCTCTTATCTAACAGTGCTCAGAAAGCCCAGGTCCCCCTCCCCTAGGTACAGAGTTACCCTGCAAATGACCACAGGTTTCCTTGGAGAAGACTCAGATGACCCTCCTCGGGGGTCCTGGGAAGTCCCATGACAGCTCCTTCCGTGGTCCCCTCCTACCCATGGTGCAGCCCTCCCCAGCTCAGCTTTGACTGCCTTCGCGGGGGTCCTCTGGGTTCTTGTCAAAGTTTGGATGTGACATGTCCCCAGAAGACTCATGGGTAGAAGGCTTGGTCCCTGACGTATCCATGTTGAAAGGTGGGATTCGGGGGAGGTGATTGGATCCTGGGGCTGCAACCTCACCAGTGGATTAATCCACTGAGGATTCATAGCTGAATGGACTATTAAGAAGAGATGGAGAATGCAGAGGGAGACTCCAGTTGAAGGGAGTAGGTCCTTCGGGGCTTGCCCTTGGGGACTATAAGGATCTTTTCTCTGCCATGTCCTTGCCCCATGATGTACTACCTACTGAGAAACAATGGCCCTGGCTAACAACAAACTGAAACCTCTGAAATCACAAGCCAAAATAAAACTTTTCTCCTTTAAGTTGCTTTTCTCAGGTGTTTTGTCACAGTACCTGAACACTGACTAACACAGCCCTCTTGGGAAGCATGATCAGCTGGTGGGTTCTCGGGTTTCAGTTGCTAACCTATGATAACACTACCTCTCCCCTGAGGAAGTTCTGACATACACATCCCACTTATTTTAGTTCATCAAATCCAAGCTTCAAGGAGCCACCATCTTCCTCTCTCTCCCCCTTGTCCACTGAGAAAGTCCATCTCTTTTCCCGCTCATCTGACACCCACGATGCGGCTCTTGAGCTGTAAAGGAATGAATTACTTTAAAAACCCCTTCTCAGAGATAGCCTCTGGTCCCTGGCGGGGCTGTGCACACAGGGAGGAGAGAAAGTTGTCTGCCTCAGCCGGATGGCATGACTCCACCCCACTCCACCCCAGCCTCAGCTGATTGGTCGTAAATTCACACCTAACCCAAGGTGATCCAATCAGATTCCCTGTCCTCTGAAGCAACTTAGCAACTCAGAGCCTCTGGGGCTAGGGTGCTGGAACACAGGGCACTTTGTCTAGTTCTGTCCCTGGTGCCCAGGCAGTGTGCCAGGCCATAACAGATTCTCAATAAACCTTGTTGAAGAAATATTCTTGGAGCTTGAGAATAAGTTACTTAACAGGCTTCTGGACCTGGGATATCCTGGGCCCTTCCCTTCCTTTCTAAAACTCTCTTCTTTTGAGTCTACTGGGGACCTTGGTGTCCATTTAAATCATTCTCTCTCTTTTTTTTCACTTAAAAAGTTCAATTCTATTGGCCAGGAACAGTGGCCCACACCTGTAATCCCAGAAACTGGGAAGCCTGAGGCAGGAGGATCGCAAATTTGAGGCCAGCCTTGGCAATTTAGCAAGGTCTTAAGCAACTTAGCAAGACCCAGTCTCAAAATAGAGAATGTTAAAAAGGACTGGGATTGTAGCTCAGGGGTAAAGCGCCCCGGGTTCAATCCCCAGAATTTAAAAAAAAAATCTATTGATTGCAGAAAAAAAAATTATTTTTGCTTTTGTTTTGGGGATTTGTTTTGTTTGTTTGGTTTTTGTTTGTTTGTTTGTTTGTTTGGTTGGTTGGTTGGTTTTTAGGGAACACAATGGTAACATTCCTGTCACTGGGGACAGCCAGTGATGCGTTCCTCATGTCACTCAAATGCTCATTAGCCCTCAACACCGCTGACCTCCCAGTCCTTCTGGAAACTTCCTTGGGGACACCCAGGCCACTAGCCACCCTTGGGCTTCCTCCCTCCCCTAGAGGCTCCTTCTCAGCCGCTGGAGCTCAGGAGCCAAGTGCCTGGGTCACACCGCGCTCTGCTGGAAGGTGTCGAAGCCCCGACCCCAGTGCACGCGAATGCCACCTGTTTGGAGGGATCTCTTTGCGGAGGACGGAGACAAGGAGATGGTCCTGGGCTGGGTCCTATCCTGTGGGACTGGCTGGCTTTACAGGGGAGAGGAGAGGGGAGAGCCGGTGCCCCAGCAGGCCCCAGAGGAGGGAGGCCTGGACACCTGTCCTCACAGCCTCAGGAGGGACCCCTGCTGCTGACGGAGCCGGCTGAGGCTTCTGTCCAGCACCCTGGGACGGCGATTGCTGTGACGAAGCCAGTCCGTGGCCTCTCCCCGTCCCATTTCCCACACCCCCGCCGTCTGTAAACTATGATGAATCCAACCAGGCTTCAGATCCTCCAGCGGCTCTCTGCACCCTGAGCCCTGGACCCCGGATTTCTAACAGATCTGACCCTCAAACTCATCTCGTAGCCCCCCACCAGTCCTTTTTTTTTTTCCTGTACCTTGGACACTTCAAGGGCCAGGTTCCTGCTGCAGGGTCCTGGCTGTGTCTTCCTCCACCCGGGGTGTCTTCCATGTGCCACTCCTTGTGGTGGCTTCCTCATCACTCCAGTTAAGCTCCCCTCAGAGGCCCTGCCAGACCCCAGAGTCTTTCTCCGTCTCTCATCTCGCAGCCCTTTATTGCTGTCTGGTGTGAATTTGATTGATTGTTCATGTCAATCATCTACCCCCCCAACACACACCCCCAACACACACCCCCAACACACACACCCAACACACACCCCCAACACACACCCCCAACACACACCCCGCACACACACCCCCAACACCCCCCAACACACACCCCCAACACACACCCCCAACACACACCCCCAACACACACACCCAACACACACCCCCAACACACACCCCCAACACACACTCCCAACACACACACCCGCACACACACCCCCAACACCCCCCAACACACACCCCCAACACACACTCCCAACACACACACCCCCAACACCCCCCAACACACACCCCCAACACACACCCCCAACACACACCCCCAACACACACCCCCAACACCCCCCAACACCCACCCCCAACACACACACCCGCACACACACCCCCAACACCCCCAACACACACCCCCAACACCCACCCCCAACACACACCCCCAACACACACACCCAACACACACACCCAACACACACTCCCAACACACACACCCGCACACACACCCCCAACACCCCCCAACACACACCCCCAACACACACCCCCAACACACACCCCCAACACACCCCCAACACCCCCCAACACACACCCCCAACACACACCCCCAACACACACCCCCAACACCCCCCAACACACCCCCAACACACACCCTCAACACACACCACTAAACATACCCCCAACACACACCCCCAACACACACCCCTGCACACACATGAACGTGAACTCCAGAAGGCAGGGGCTCTGTCCCTGTTGGTCCTTACTCCTCTTGGCACGCAAATAAACACACAGGGAAGGAGTGAATGAAAGGGCACGAGTCTCTACCAGCAGAACCAGTCACCGCCTAATTCAGGGCCGCACCCCCACCCCACCCTGATGGTCCAGACCCAGGACACTCGCGAGAAGCCGGTGCTCGTGAGGATGTGCGGCCCTGACTTTCCGGGCATCGTGCCCTCCCTGCAGCTCAGTCTCCAACGTGGCAAATGAGGGCACTGATTTAAAAACTGACTCTTCCCTCTCCAAATCCCTGAGTCCCATCCCGTCTGCACCACGGGACCCACAGAGGGCCAGGGAGGCCTTGGGGTCCCGTAGAACAGACCCGCGTGCAGGAGCCGTGGTGGGGAAGCCAACATGGGGCAGGTCAGGGCCAGGAGGCCTCGGGGCATTGCCAGCAGCAGCCGCAAACACGGAAAGACGGAAGCTCTCTGAGGTCGGCACCGTGAGCTGTCTCAGGGCACCTCGTCAGGTGCTCCGGCTTCTTCGCCTTAGAACCCCTTTCCATTCTGACAGATCGTGAAAGACCCCAGAAGACCCCTGTTCACACTGGATGTATCCAAAGGTCAGTGGTGTCCCCTGGGATGGTGTGGCCATGTCTGGAGACAGCTGTCACAGCTCTCTGGGATCAGTGACACCCACATCCAAGGATAGAGAACACAGATGCTGCCGAAGTCCTCCAAGGTACATGATGCCCCCCAACAAAGATCTACGCCCCAAACGTCAATAGTGCCAAGGTGGAGAAATCTTGCTCTAGAAAATTGCTATGCTAGAAAAAAAATATGAGAACAAGCTTAAATATTTATTAACATATTAAAAATGATGATAAACTTGGCACAATGGCCCATGCCTGTAATCCCAGCAACTTGGGAGGCAAGACCCTGTCTCCAAATAAAATTTTTAAAAAATGGAAATTAGGGTTTGGGATTGTGGCTCAGAGGTAGAGCGCTCGCCTAGCACGTGTGCGACCCTGGGTTCGATCCTCAGCACCACATAAAAATAAAAAAACAAAATAAAGGTGTTGTTTACAACTAAAAAATAAATATTTAAAAAAATGGAAATTAGCTCAATGGTAAAGCATCTCTGGGTTCAGTCACTAGTACAAAAAAAAGTAATTATTGTTATAAAAATTTCTTTATATATTAATATGAATGAATTTTTAAAAAACTAAAACGTCTATGAAAAGAGTGCATTGCTTCATTTTGCAAATCTCTTTAAAGTCTAGCTGAATAGAAGTCAGGTCAATTTCCATATCTGCTTCTTCAGTCAGTATGTTTCAATACGTCTTTTTGGTTGAAATATATAAAGAAAATCCAGCCTTCGCAATACGTATTTGAAAAGGGGAGGGCCTTACATTAGCCTCTTCAGATAATTCTGCACGTCCTCCGCAACTACATCTAATCCATCAGTGGTGCTTTCTCAAAGATCAGTTACACCTGGGCACAGTGGCACACGCCTATTATCCCAGCGGCTCGGGAGGCTGAGGCAGGAGGATCGCAAGTTCAAAGCCAGCCTCAGCAAAAGTGAGGCACTAAGCAACTCAGTGAGACCCTGTCTCTAAATAAAATACAAAACAGGGCTGGGATGTGGCTCAGTGGTTCAGTGCTCCTCAGTTCAATCCCTGGTACCAAAAAAAAGAGAGATCAATTACAGTGTGGAATCTGAAACACATCCATGAACTCTTCATATTCGATTATATTGAGACCCATTGGTCTTTCTTGCATTTTGAAAGAGTCTTTTAGCCACTCGTGATTTGGTGACATCGTATGTTCTGGACTGTATTGTATCCCCCACCAAAAAGTTCGCATATTGAAGTCCTACTCCCCATAACCTCAGCTTGTGACCTCTTTTAGAACTAGGTCGCTGTAGAGGTAACTGATTTCATCAGGACAAGATCATACTGTAGTGTGGCCCTTAATCTAAAATGACCGGTGTCTTTACACACAGGGGGCCTGGACCCAGTCACTCCAGGGAGAACGCCTGGTGAAGATGGAGATCGGGCAGCGTGTTAGGGTTCCCTAAGCCGACCAGCCTCTGGGCACTGCCCATTTCCTCCCAGAACATGAGGAGCTGTGTGCCTGGGGGCGGAGACCAACCATCACGGTCTCTTTTGGCTTTGTCAACTCTGAGTGGGCGGCCAACGTGCCCGACTGCTCTTTGTCTCTGTGACCAAAACACCCAACAACTTAGAGCGGGGAGCATTTATTCTGAGCTCACGGTTCCAGAGGCTCCGTCTGTGGTCAGCGGCTCCACTGCTCTGGGCCCCAGGGGAGGCAGAACGTCCTGGCAGAGGGTGAGGCAGAGGACAGCTCACCACCTCCTGGCAGCTTGGAGGCAGAGGGAGGGCTGGAGGTACCAGGACAAAACCCTTAAGCCGTGCCCCCGTGACCTACGTCTTCCAACCACAGCCCAGGTGCCTGCAGGGACCACCCAGGTGTCCATTCAAATTATTCCTCCATCAAATGAATTAATCCACCAGTCAGGTTCCACCTGTCCTCGTCTAATCTTTTTGCCTCTGAACATTGTCTCCCGAGCGTTTGGGGGACACCTAAGATTCCAATCATAACGGCTGTGAAGAAGACAGCTGTCCTGGCACCACGGGGAGCCCAGCGCTGGACCAGGGTAGGCCCCTGCAGTTTTACCCACCGCTGCCTTTGCAATATCAGTGCAAATGTCACCACAGTGACGCGGTGAATCACCTCTTAGCGCTATATCACTGAAGTCCCGTTGACTTCACAGATCTCCCGCAAGGGTCTTGGAGACCTCATGGGGGTCACAGGCCAGTCCCCACCCCACGGTGGAAGAGCTGCACCGTCTGTTGAATGAATGATCGGATGAATGAATGAAGCGAAGGAGAAGAGACAGGGCAGCCCTAGTTCAGCTGGGCTGTTCGAATCACCTGAGGGTCCCAGGGAGCAGCTGGACAGAACTTTGTAGACAGCTCTGTTCAGGGCTCTGGTCTGGCCCAGGCCCCACAGGCCGTTGGGCACGCGAGCTGGCGTGGACTGCGCCTTCGGAGGTGCCCGGGAGACGTGAGCACACCCCAGGGAACCCCAGCTCGAGGATCCCCAGGGCCCCCTGTGACATTGTCAGAACCAAAGGAAGGGAGCAAAGATTGTTCGGGTCTTCAGAATACGAGGGGAAAGGGTCACCTCCTTCACCATCTAGGACTGATGGACCACTTTTAAGTCCTCAAGTCCTTCTTTGAAAAGTTGGCAAAACTAAGAATCAAGGGAGAAGGAAGACCAGCTCTATCAGATGTTCTTGTACCAACTTAAACATAGAAAATGTGGATTTTTACTCCACATTTTCCTGGGTTTGAAGGTATACATACCTGAAATGGGCACCATTCCCCAAACACCACAAAATGTTCATTGACTGTCGTGCATGAGCTAAAACACGGGCATCTTATAAATGATGATTTCGGAATCCAAACACCTCTCTGCTCATCATCTCTGATTTCTTCTTGCACTTGCACATTCAAAACGCAGTACTTGGAGACACTTTGGAGGCCTGTATTGCTCATGATTTTGCTGAAGACAGGACCGTCATCTTCTCTGCCTCACAATTGCAAAAGAATTGTATTTTTAGATTTATAAATACCACTTAGAATGAGCGAGCCCATGATGCCTTCTTTTTAATGTTTCTTTTTTAGTGGTAGTTGGACACTATACCTTTATTTTACTTATTTTTATGTGGTGTTGAGGATCAAACCCAGGGCCTCCCACGTGACAGGCGAGCACTCCACCGCTGAGCCCCAGCCCAGCCCCTCAGGATGTCTAAATTTCTTTGTCAGCTACTTTCTTCCCATTACCTACACTCAGCACCTGTCTTTGCGTAAGCCCACCTGTGAAGTTCGGTGAATTTTGATGCACAAGAAATGCAAAAGATGAAAGACCCCGTGACCCATCCTTCAGGAAAACAGGACACCTAGGTTCTCACCCCCAAATCCTGCATGATGAAGCCCTTCCTGTTGAAGGGCCACTTGGACGAGAACACCACGCTCCTTTTTCCCCTAGAAATTCCTTGTTTACTCATCGATTCTTGAGTCGGACAAGAGTCACCTAGGACCTGTCATCTGAAGACTTGTGGTCTGAGATTTCCCTTCCGGGATCAGTCCCGCCACCCTGACCAACGTGCCTAAAGTGCTGCGACGTCTCTACGTTTCTCCCCTGAATCCTTCAATGATTACAAACCCCCTCCTTCTGCCAATTTTCTTCTCTATGTCATTATGGAGGGAAAAGGAAGAAAATCCCGATTTCTTGATTGTGCTTGACGAAAGCAAATGTCAGACCCCAAGACGGTTCTGCCATCTCCTTGGTCTATCTTCTGACAGTCGGTGTTTGGAATGACTGGGCTGGTTTCCTATTGCTCTGTAAGAAAATCATCGTCATCATCATCGTCACAAACTTGGTGACTTTAAACATCACAGATGTCACAGTTGTGGAGGTCAGAAGAGTGGCCCTCACTGGGTCAGATTCAGGCTGACGGCAGCAGCCTTCCTCCTGGGGACTCTAGGACAGAATTCTTTCCAGGCCTCTTCTGGCTTGGAGAGGCCACGCGAGCTCCTTGGCTGGTGGCCCCACGGCTCCATGTCAAAGCCAGCAGTGGCCGGCCACGTCTTCCTTGTGCTGGTCACTCTGGCTCTCTGCTCTCGTGACTCACCTCCTTCTGTGGATCCTTCAGGGACCCTGTGATTACCCTGGGTCACCTAGAGAACCTAGGACCGTCTCCCCTCCCAAAGGTCCTTCAGGAAATCTTCTCTTCAAAGCCACTTTCCCTCTGAGGAATGGGGGGGGACCTCTCTGGGAGACCATTATCCTGCCCACCTCAGCAGCCCACCCGGAAAACCACAGGATGAGAAAACCGTGACGGCTGGTGTCACTATTGCAAGGTCCTCCTAGGTGAGCCCCTCCTCGTCTCATTGTCCTCTAAGTCCTTTCAGCACAGTTGGTGATAACGATGGAATCGTTCCTGGGAAGAAAAAAGAGCCAACGGCTCAGAGGATGGGAAAAGGAGATCGATAATCCCATAACATACCTTAGATCTGTGAAGGTGCCCGGGGGACCACGTGGTAATTTCAAAATAAAGTAGCTTTTTTATTCTATTTCAAAAAGAACTAGTACAATTTCTCTTTGTTCTTTGGACGACCTCTAAGGAAAAAAATAGAAGCTATGAAACTCAATTCTTACAAACCTCCCTGCTCCAGCAAGAGACGGACCAGAACGAGGCCCAGAGGGTCCTGATTCTCTCCTGAGGGTCGGGCTACACTAAGCAAAAGCTCTGTCCACTCCCAACTAACATGAGTCTCGTGGTCTCAGGCCAAGTCTTGAATTCTGAACCTGTGGCAAAACGCACTTGGGGACAGCGAGTAGGACAGAAGGAACTGTTAGGGTAAGGCCAGCTACCGCGAAGCAAGAAGACCCTGAAAATCCATTGACTCTAAAAACAAAGTCAGCGCATCTGTCCCTCATCCATATCCCAGGGAGAGTGTCCACAGCTGGTGGGTATCTCAGCTCCACAGGGGGATACAGGGGCCCAGGCTCCTTCCACTCTGCGGCTCTGCCATTCCCCGGGAACTCGTTGTCACCGCCCCGTCCAGGTCCCAGCTGGTGGGAGTGGGTGGACTCATAGAGAAGACCCAGCCACTTTGTCAAGGCCTCGCCTCCACCACACCAGTCACATGACCCTCTCGAGCCCAGGGGAGGCTGGGACTTGTGGTCCAGCTCTGTGCCCATGAAAAGGAGAATTCATCTACAGGGCCAGCAGTGTCTGCCGCAGGAAGTGACTGACCCTTCCATCAGCTCCTCAAGGAGAAGAAGGAGTCAGACTTTGTTACAAAGCAGAATCAGAGTTGCCCACAGAAGCTTTTTCTGACTCAGTCTTATGAATCGGACACTCCGAGGGGCCCCTGGGCCATAGGTGGCTCTGCTGTGGTTAATGAAGGTCAGGCAGTCAACGCCCAGGTCTACAGAGTCACCTCTACGATCAGTGGCCCGTGTGGGCATCCACCTGGGCCACGGGAGGCTGCACTTCGGAGGCCCAGACGCCCCTCCCCAGGGCCCCCAGTGAGTGTTCCTACGTTTGTTATTTTTACTCACACAGCAGAAAGGGTAGCGTGGGGAATTCCTTTGCAACACCATTAAACCAACAGGCGGAAGTTCTACCCGTCCTTTGACTCGATCTGGTTTCCAAAACCAGCATAAATAAACGTCTCTGAGCAAAGGCACTTCCAGAGGGTCCCTGCCACCCAGAGGCCCGCAGCTGGAGGCCAGAGGACCGGGCGAGCTGGATGGGGTGAACTGGAACCTCCACCCTCTGTGAACCCAGCACACGACCCCTGTCCCCCGGGGGGGTCACACCCCAACGGGTATCTGGCCCCAGCCTGAGGCCTCAGGGTCTGCTCCAGCAGGTCACAGTGGGAGCCGCCTGATGGGTCCAGCCAGCAGCAGACCAAGGCGTGCCCTCCGGGACCCAGAGCCCCTGCTGGCCGCTGAGCCACCCACGGCTCCTCCCACTTGTTCCCCTCCCTCCCTGGTCCCAGCCTCTTGCTCTTTGGGGAGGAGACGGATTCCTCTTCCAAACTTGAGGGTCTTTGGCAGCCCCAGGTGGGACGGAGATGGAGGGCCGGGGCCGCCCTGCCCAGCACCGTGTGCCGACTGAGGAAGGCGGTTCTCAGGAGCCGAGGCCGTCTCTGCCACAGAAGGGGACGAGGGCCCAGGGGCGGATCTCCCAATGGCCCTGGATGGCTCTTAGCACTCCATACGGGACCCCACGTGCTCCCAAGTGCATGCTCACGGTCAGGGATCTATGTCCCAAGAGAGGCAGACAGGCAAGAGCCAACCCACCCGGGGCCACAGCGGTAATGCTGTCCCCGTGTCCCTGGGCTGCAGCCTGGGCCTGGAGGCTTCCCGAGAAGTCCCCCAGCCAATCTGCACGCGGGGCCCAGCCACCTCCCTGCCTGGCCACCTGGCGGAAGGCACTGCTGGCCGGCCTCGCCCACGCCCTGCGTGTTCCACCCCCCGCTCCTGCCTCCTATAGATCGCCGCTGACCAAGTGCGCGGCCGCTCGCCCAACTCAGCTTCATCAAAAATGCAGAGGTCGGTGCTTAACTCGTCTGCGCGCTACCCAGACGGTTTAAGTCGATGGCTGCTTGGCTCTGCAAGCCAAAGGCTGCTTGCTGGCTTCTCTGAAGTGACGCTCTATCTACAAGGCTCTGGGGACCCCAGCGTGGAGGGGCCGGTGACTGAGGAGGTTCGGAGGCTTCGTGAACCAAGGAAGAGCTACGAGTTTAGAAATGAGTTCAACAGTGCGTCACCGTGCTGCCACCAAATGTTACAGAGGAGACACCCAACACGGTGGAGGAGCGTTTCTTCACCTGTGCACACAAGGTGCACTTATTAAGCATCTACTGCATGCTACACACTAGATTACAGAGGTCACAAAGGCAAACTAAACTCTCATGGAGCTGAAATTCCATTTACAAAAGAAAATAAGAGTAAAATGGAAATAATAAGGGCTGGGAGATAGTTCAGTGGTGAGGCACCCCCCCAAAAAAGGGGGAAATAATAGTAGTGAGAGTTGACAATGATTAAGCACTTGCTGTGTACTGGGTATTAATTTTTTCCTTTGTAGTGTTGGGAATCCGACCCAGGGCTGTGCTAGGCAAGTGCTCGTTACTGGGTCACACCCCAGGCTTGCTTATTTATTTACTTATTTATCCATTTACTTATTTAGTTTTAGGCAGGATCTCACTGTGCGGCCCAGGCTGGCTTTGAACCCCTGGGCTCGAGGGATCGTCCTGCCTCAGCCTCCTGAGCAGCTGGGACGGCGGGCGTGCTCAGCTGGCCTCCTGGGTACCCTTGGAAGCAGGTCCCACAGAGAAAGCGTCTGTGCTCAACGACATTCTGAAGACTGTGCAGCCAGCTGCCCATAGCGACAGACAGGAAGGAGAAAGCCGTAAATAAAGGACGATTCCCAGGGAGCGGGTTCACAGAGGGCTTTTCTCTTATGTCTGATTCAACAAGGGAAAACTGGTCTGTGCTTACGTTCCAGCCTCAAAAAACCAGGCAAGGAGCCTCAGAATGCTCCTCTTTGCTGGCCCTGCCCGGGCCCTCCGGCTCCGCCCCTGCTCGGCTATTCCTGCCTTGGCCTCCGGACAGCAGAAGTGTGGAGAGGCCGCAGCCCAGCCGCCCGGGGCCTGTGCTCAGACCTGGGGCAGGGCAGAGGCATCTGAAGACGACACCTTGGAAAGGAACCCTTTAAGGCAGTGTCCCCAGATGGCCGTCGGGTGTCACGCGCCTTCCTGCCAGGAGTACCGGTGACAGAACCCAGCCTCCCCACTGATGAAGCTCCAGCCTGTGCCAGCAACGGCGGCCGGAGCCCTGCCCAGGAAACAGCTATGGCCCTGAGCGTCCTCAAGCTCCCGAAGGCCCTGCTGGGTCCGGCCACGCTCTCCATCCAAAGGCATGGAGTTGGGGTGGGGGGTGCCGTGAACGGTGGCCCCAGGGTGATAATGGTAACCATGGCGATAAGTTACTTCTGGGAGGCTGCAATTCTGAGCTCTTGACACACAAGGAGGCTGAACACGAGCATTTTACAGACCTTAATTCATTTAATCTTCATTGCCATCACCACCATCATCATTTTACCCATAAGAAAACCGAGGCCCAGAGAGGTCAGGTCACCTGCCCAAAGTCACACAGCCAGGGGGTGTCAGGCTGACTCCAGATCCCACAGCCTAATCACTGCCTTCCATTCTCTGGCTGGGATCTCTGGGACACTGTGTTAGAAGGCCTGCCCTCCAGGACTAGCCACTGAGGAGGCAGCAGAACAGAGTAAAGGGGACAGGTGTGGATGTCAGCTGGCCCTGGCTTTGTAAACTGGCCTAGTCAGCTGCTCACTGTGTGGCCGTAGACAGGTCCTCTCTCCTCCCTGGGTTCTGATCTTGTCTCTGTAGAGGACAACGCCAGGTGGGCTGTTTTTAACCCAGTGACCGGTGTTGATCAAGCACGTCCCACGTGTGGTTTGGTCTCCATGACCCTCTGGGACATCCCCACGATCATCTGCACCTCAGATGGACAAACTGGGCGGATGTGGTTTAAGTGACTTCCTGAGGTTGCATGATCCGAACCCGCGTCCTCCTGGGGACAAGTCCTGGTCCTAACCCACCTGCCTCCTGTGCACCAAATGAGGTGACGCCTGTCAGGGTTGGCGTGGCACCTGCTCCGTGTGCCCTGGTGACAGAGCCGCTGTGTGCCTTCAGTGTGGCCCAGGGCCTGGTGTCCCCAAGGCCTCGGGCAGCCCTGCGTGCTGTGGCCACCTGCGGTCCAGGACCTGCTGGCAGGGAGGGGCCGCGCCCAGCAGGAGAAGGTGTGTCCACAGCCCCACGGAGCGGCTGCCTCCGCCAGGGGGTGAGTGGACAGGGCCGACACAGGGGACCTGCCAAACAACCTGGCGCCATCCCAGTCCTCCCAGGGCCCCGGCTGCCCCCAGAGTGGCCTCTCCCTCCCAGGCACTCCCAGGGACAGGAGGACACGCGTAGGAGTCCCTAGATCCAGCGCACCCGCTTGTTGGAAGTGTGGGTCTTTGCTCTCCATTCGTCCTTCACGGACCCAATTCTGAAAGCCAGTTGCTCCCTGGTGTCCCCAAGGGCCTCACCGGCTCCTGTCTGCTTCTAAATGGACGAGAGCCGCTGTCAAGTCCTCCCGGCCCTGAGCTGCATGAGAAGCACGTAGGTCTTTATTTTATTGGAAGGGATTCTGCGCCCCCACCCATTGTGGTCCACTCACTTTATAGTTGATCAGAGGCTCAGAGAGGTTAAGTGACATGCTAAGGACACACAGCCAAGGAATGACGTCTCGGGGATCAGAACCCACATCTCTTGGTATCCATCTCAGAGTGGCTTCCGCTGCCCCCCCCAGGCCCCCGGGAAACATTAATGATGGACAAAGGCAGACGGCTTCCCCAGGAGGGCCGACCCCTCCGCCTTCACCGCAGGACAGAAGACGGGCTCAGGGTGCTCAAATTGGGGTCACGTTCTGGCTCTGTCACCTTGTGGCTCTGTCACCTTGGGCTGACCACTTCTCAGTTGTGAGCCCCAAACTGGGGAGGAGACTCTCTCCTTTATGGGCTTGTTTTTTCGGGGGGCAAATAAATAACAGTTGTGCACAGAACCGGGTTCAGGAGGCGGACAGCGGCCACCGCACAACAGGCACGGGTTGGCACACTGCCGGACATGGGGCTGGCCGGGAACGTAGCCACCTGGGGACCTCTTGTCTCCTAGTTTTGAGTTTATGCTTAGAGAAATCTTCTTCAGATGAAAAAATAAACAAGATCAATTGGCCGGTCTCCTACCCATCCCCGAGCCAGAGCCCACCTCTGACTCCTCTTAGCTGGGAGGCCGTCGAGCTCACGTTTCCCATGGGGCACTGTCCTCTTGCCTTCGGGAGCCCTGGTGGGTGGCATCTGCAGGAGGATTCATGAGGGAATGAGAGCCCGGTGCTGGGCACTAACGGCACTGCGTCTAGAGTCGCCATTTCCCGGCCCTTCCCACAACCACGCGGCTCCCTATTTCTCCCTGGATCATGATTATGTTTTACAAGAGAAGACACTGACGCTCAGAGAGGCAAAGCAATTTGTTCAAGGTCACACAGCTACAAGTGGAAGAGCCAGGATGTGAACTGAGGTCTCTTGGATCTTGTCACTGTGGAAGAGAGGGACCCTCCCTCGGGGATTTCCTCTGAGCTGGCTTCTGAGTCCACCAGATCTGGGCAACATTAGGTCAGCTCGACCGTGGAAAGCCATCCCCCTCTTCCGATTCCCGTAGTTGAAAGAGTGGCGACAGTGCCCCTCTGTGCTGGGCACCGCGGTAGCCACTGCATGTCCCTTAGCACAGAGCAAGTTCCTGACTGCCTGACGGGGGGCTCCTGTCATCTGCCCATTTCACAGATGAGGAGACCGAGCTGCAGAGAGCAGGTGGCCTGTCCTCAGGACCCCACAGCTGGGAAGGAGAGGGGCTGGGCTCCAGTGTGGCTCCAGATCCCCCTCTCCCCAGCCCCCTTCTTCTGCCCACTCTCCCTCAGCCCCAAGTCCCACCAACTTTCGGGGTGGCCGGGCCTCTCCTGCTGGGGACAGGGTCTGCACTGTCAGTCCTGAGGCAGAGGGATGTCCTCCCGGTGGGGCCTAGCTGCCCGTTCCTCCACTCTGGACCCAAACACAGCACAATCGGGGGCCTGGCCCCTCTTCAGAAGCAGATGCGAGACGCAGGGGAGTGGAAAGAACCCTAATTAGGTTCCCTGGGAGCCCCGGCTCTTCCTCTTATTAAATTAAACCCCTTTGAAGTGGAGCTCGGCTCCTGAGAGTCATCTGAATGCTGAGGAATTGTCTTGTGGCTCCCGAGCTGAGAAAAATTGCTCTTGTCCACGCCCCGGTCTCTCCCTGCTGTGACGGAGGACAGAGGACGTGTCACTGCCAAATTCTGCTTCACTGAAGAGCCTGCTTCCCTCAGAGATGTGGGGACGCGGCGCTGGGGACCCCACACGAGTGTGGGGAGAGGGGACGCTCAGGGCTCCCATCACAGCCCAGCCACCGGCCCAGGCAAGACCCCCCGGATGCAGACGTGGGTGGGAAATCCAGCAGATCCAGGCCACCTCCTACATGTGGGTCAAATGGCCCACAACGGGGACCCCAGACGCAGAGCCTTGCGCCCTCCTCCGAATGACCTGGCTGCAGAGCCCAGGGTCCACCCCAGAGATTCCGACTCCCCCGCCTGTGCAGGGTCCCTGTCTCCTTTAAGGCTGCCCAGGGTCCTTTTGAGGCATGGGCAGGTTTGGGTCCCTCTTGTCCAGAGTGGCTGGAGCTCTACTGGGGACCGGGGTCTCCTGCCCACCAGACCCCAGAATCCCTGCAGTGGGCACTGGGCAGAAGAGCGCGCCGTTCTGTCTCAGGAGGGGCCAAGTCACTCCACCCCCAGGCTGCAAATGCTGCAGGTGAGCAGGGACTGCGTCCCTGGGGTCCAGGAGCTGGGGGCCTGGCAGCCATCCCGGGGTCCCTGGGGTCTCTGGCTGACACCAAGCTGCTCCCACACACTCTGGTTCAGGGAGAGTCATTCTGGGCCCTTTCCCGGGGCCTGAGGGAGGGGGGCCTTGGGCCCTGAAGCCTGAAGAGGAAGGTGGCCGGGGCCACAACGTGACCATCCTTCCTGGCCGAGATCAAGCCTCACCCCCATTAAAAAAAAAAAGAGCCTTTGTTAAGGACTCCAGTGCCCTGGTCCCCTCAGCCCCCGTCTGTTGGTATACCTAAATAAGGCCTTATCCAATTTATGTCTCCTAATAACTTTTGAAAGTCATTAAGTGATTTGAGTTGATCTACTCGTATTTGAATTTTTGGTGGACGGACCATGGTTGAGGATAATAGAACTCCTAAATAATTAATTGGAAAATTTAATTGTACTTTATCTATTGCTATCTCTAGATTATAATTTTTTAATAAGTTTGTAAGTGTGGCATAACATTCTAGCAATGTGTTTTTATCTTTGTGTGCTAATAATACATCATCCATATAGTGAAATATTTGTAGTTCAGGATTTTGATTTCTAAGTGGCTGGATTACTTTGTTAACATAAATTTGACACATAGTTGGGCTGTTAGCCATCCCTTGAGGGAGTACTTTCCATTCATATCTCTGATCAGGACCTTCATGATTCAGTGCAGGGATAGTAAATGCAAAACGTGGACTATCCTCAAGATGAATCGGAATTGAAAAAAAACAATCTTTAATATCTATAACTAAAACATACCAGGTTTTTGGCAAAGCAGACAACTGAGGAATCCCTGATTGAGCAGGTCCCATAATAACCATCTCATTATTAATGGCTCTTAAATCTTGCAATAATCTCCATTTTTTTTAGAAAGGACGGATGCCCATGTCAGGAGGATTGTGGGAGGTGAAGAGAAGCTTGTGTGGGAGAGAGAGGCTTGTGGAAAGCCGGTGGTGGCAGTTGAGGCTCTGAGGGTTTTTCCTGAGAGGCTGTTTTGTTTGGCGTGTGTGGTTCTAAAAATAAAGTTAGTTTCTTTTGACAAGTGGCTCCTGATTGTGCCCAGCCAGACTGCGGCATTTGGTGGCTCGCACGGGGAGCGACTGAGGGTAAGTGAAACTGCTCGCCCCTGAGGGCAGGGCGAGAGGATGGGTAGCCATTTTAAGATTCCTCTTTTATTTTGCTTCACTTTTGTTTTAAGTTGCCTGTCCCTGGAGATGAGTGAGACGGAAGAAAAACCGCTCACATCTGAGGAAAAACTATTTACGTCTGAGGAACAGATAGGGAGAAAGGACGGATGCCCATGTCAGGAGGATTGTGGGAAGTGGAGAGACGCTTGTGTGGGAGAGAGAGGCTTGTGGAAAGCCGGTGGTGGCAGTTGAGGCTCTGAGGGTTTTTCCTGAGAGGCTGTTTTGTTTGGCATGTGTGGTTCTAAAAATAAAGTTAGTTTCTTTTGACAAGTGGCTCCTGATTGTGCCCAGCCAGACTGCGGCACCCGTCCCGCACTTCTCGCTCTCTCTGATGGCCACACGGAGCTGGTGTCCCCAGGATTCGGAGCCAGAAATTCAGTTCTGTCCCAAGCACTCTGTCCAGTGAATGGAGCCGCAAATGGACCTTCTCAAAGCCCAGCCCAGCCAGGTTCTGGTCACAGTCCTCTCTGTCCTCCAGGCCATGCCCCCCTCTTCAGACGCAGCAAGACCACAAGGCCCATGTCCCTTTGCTGTCCCCAGACCCTCCACAGAAGGCTGGCTCCTGGTCCCACTGAATAGACAGTCCCCCACGGCGTGACCCTTCCTCCTGGGCAACTCAACAGCTGAGCCTCCCCCTGCGGAGGAAGGAGCTGGGGGCCAGAGTGGCCCCCAGCCACCCCCACCGAGAGCAGCTGGAAGAGGCTCCACGTGTTGGGGAGTCTTAAGAAGGAGCCGCAGAGTTCTCGAGAAGAGTGTGGTCGGAAGACGACTCGGTCTCCACGGTCCTCTTTATTCAATAGAGCACTTGTCTGGTGTCCCCAGTCACTTCCGCTTGCCTTCCTGGCCCAAGGGTCTCCACAGCTTTGAGGTTCTTCCAGAGACTCACCTCCCCCTTCCAGATATCCTAAAAGGAAGAACAAATCCAAAGATCTGATTCCCAGAAAACATTCACCCACGGCCATTAGTCTAACCCCGAAATGGAACAGACCCAACCCTTGCATTAGCCTGCGAAGAATCCTCCTGCCGGGACCTTCCAGATGGTGTCAAAGGCTGGCCCAGCCAACACGTGCTGCATAACAACCACAGGGTGGAGCCTTCCAGTCTGCTCTGCTTCCTTCTTCTGGTCGCTCATTCGTACTCAGTATCTACCCACAGCGCACTGTGCTGTGGAACCCAGGGACAGCAACGCCGGAGACTTGGGACCGCATTTTCCAGTCTTCTCAATCCCTTCCGTTGGTCTGTCACTACCTGGCCGCCAAAGCACTTTATCTGTGCCGGACATGGTGGCGCACACCTGTAATCCCAGCTGCTCAGGAGGCTGAGGCAGGAGGCTCACGAGTTCAAAGTCAGCCTCAGCAATGCAGAGAGGCCCTAAGCAACTCAGTGAAGCCCTGTCTCCAAATAGAATGCAAAGTAGGGCTGGGTGTGGCTCGGTGCTCAGGGCCCTGAGTTCAATCCCGGTACCACCCCCCAAAAACAGTACTTATCCTTACGAATCTCAACAACAGGCACCGCAGGGCCGGGCCCTGGCCCTGACACCCTGTGACTCTGGATAAATCATGTCATCTCTAAGCCTCAGTTGCTGAGTCCTACAGTGGAAGCGATAATGCTCATCACAGCCTGGCAGGCCGGTCACCGTCACCGTCACCATCACCATTACCACCTTCCGTTTTACAGATGGGAAAACTGAGGCTTGGAGGGACAGTGGTTTCCCAGGAGACACAGAGGTCCCCAAGAGGTCCCAGAGCCAAAAGCATCTCTTGGACTTAACCTTTGGGCCCCTTCTCTTCAGCGACGGTGTGGAGTTGACCCTTTGGGGTGAATAGGGAATGAAGGCTCAGAGAAGATCAAATAGGGTCACCACGGCAAGAGGACCCACAGGACAGAGAGGAGAGGCCCCTGTGTCCACCTCCTCGTAGACTCTAGAAAGGACGGTGGACAGAGAGTTAGGGCACACGGGTCCCCTGACCCCATTACGGCTCCCTGAGCCAGGCGGGGACCCAGGGCTGCCCTGTCCCCGGGGAGGGACGGCTGGACACACACAGGACTCCATCCCACAGCCCCAGAGACAGCAGAGGCTCCCAGATTCATGGTCCCAACTCCTCCTCGGAAGGTTCTCAGGCCAAAGTAAACGTGGGAAGCCCACAGTGGAGTGCTGGTCGGGAGGGAAACCGCGGGGCACCCGGCGCGGCCAGTCCTTCCAGGCAAAGCCACAGCAGAGCCTTCCCGACAGACGCCAATTAGATGAACGGCTCTAAATTAAATAACGGGATGGGCAGGGCGGGGTGCCAAGGGGACTGGGAACAGGACCCGGCCAGAGGAAACACTGTCCAGAGGAAATACGCAGGGCTGGTTTGTACCCAGGGGCTGGTGAAGCGGCAGCTCTGGGTCACTCGAGCTGCGGCCTGGGTCCCTCCATGTCCCGCCTCTGGGCTGCTGGCCCCGGAACAGGCAGGAGCAAGCCAGTCCTGCAGGGGTCTCACCCCCTCTCCTCCTTCCCAAGGGCCAGCTCAGGAAGTGCTCCCTTCCTCCCACCATGCAGCCCCCTTGCCTTCCACTCCAGTTCTGCTGCTGATCTGACCTCCATCCGGGAGGTCCTGGCTCAATCCCAGATGCCCTTCACCACCACTCCCCCACCAAGCACAGGCTTCGGGGCCAAGTGCCCCACCCAGCCCAGAGCCTGTCACCACTCCGCCCCACTTGGCCACCTGATCACAGCTCCATTTCCCCGACTGACCACGGAGCAGCAACACTCCATAAACGTCCGGCAGATTAAAGAAGAGACGCGTGCCGAGTTCCCGAGTGTGGCTCCCGCCTCAATGTTTGAGGCTGAAAATAATAAGAAGTGGGCATCTAATGTGCCCCGAAGACCTTTAAATAGTAATGAAGTAGACATTTATCACACAGCATCTAATGCGCTGTGTGAACTGCTCCAAATACAGGGCCACTGCCATTATCTCCTTTTCAAGGAGGGGGAAGGAAGACCAGAGAGGTTGAGTAACTCTCCTGAGATCACACAGTCTTTTTTTTTTTTTAAGTGTAATAATACTTTAAAAATATAAAAAAGTAAATAAATATTTGTGGCAATGTAAAACAAATATAGTCAATTTTATGTCATGATTGTGACTGTTGAAACTGTGTATCTGCAAAAGGTAAAAAAAAAAATATACAGCTTTCAGAGAACGGTGAGCAACTTTGGCAGTAAAGAATTTGGGAAAATTTTTGGGCTGGGGATGTGGCCCAAGCAGTAGCGCGCTCGCCTGGCATGAGTGCGGCCCGGGTTCGATCCTCAGCACCACATACAAACAAAGATGTTGTGTCCGTCGAAAACTGAAAAATAAAATATTTTTTAAAAAAAAGAATTTGGGAAAATTTTTCATGTTGCTGTTTCTTTATTGGAAAGTGAAGATTGAAGTCTGATCTACTCTGCAAAGTTCCCAATATGCCAAAGTCAAACGCATCTTCCTGCCTTTTCCACACTGTGCTGGTGCGTTGTAGTGGGGCGTGAGGTGGGGTTTGTCGTCAGACTCGTAACCTGCACGCGATATGAAACGGGGTTCAGCCAACACCCTCCCGGCACCCCTTCCCTCTCCTCCGCCCCCCGGGTCCCTCTCCTCCTGCAGTGCCAGCCTGGCTCCTGGGGACCATCAGGAAGCCCCCGAGGGCCCTGGAAACCTGCCTGCCACAGGCGCCCGTCCCAGGTGGGTCTGGGTGACACTTCCCTGACCTGTCACAGCCCTGGAGCTGCGAGCTCTGGGGAAGGAGGGTCCCCTTGGACAGAGGGTGGGGAAATGACTGCAGCCCAAAGGGGGCTTGGCTCCTGGTCGGAAGGCACCACTTGGTCTTGGTTGTCACCAGCCTCACGTCAACAAGGCACAAGTCCCAGGGACAGGGAAGGGAGCCAGTGGCAAGCAGACTGCCCTTAGTCACCAGAGGCTGTGTCCCCCCGTGCAAGGCCCAGGGGAGCCTCCTCCCCTCCACGTTGAGGCCACACTGTGAACTCATGTTTCAGAGTCCCCAGAGGAGCCCCTGCTGACCCGCGCTGAGGTCCTCAGTCCCCAGAGCCCCTGCTGACCCACGCTGAGGTCCTCGGTCCCCAGAGTCTGGTTTGCCGTGTTTCCAACAATCACAGAGCAGCCGCTCCCCTCCCGGGGGTCTGGGTCCTGGCCCCCAGGCCTCTGAGCCAGCTCCAGCCGGTGCGCCTGGTGACACAACCACTGTTTCCCAGGGTGGCCGTCACCCGAAAGCAGAGCATCCGCCCCAGCATCAAGTTGACCTAAGCTGGAGATGTCCAGCCCTCATGGCGGAGAGGGCTTGGGCAGAGCACTGACCGTGGGGTGAACAGGCCTGGCATGGGACCAGCCCCACCTGGGGTGTCACCAAAGGGGACATACAGGTGGCAATCAGCACATGGAGAGTTTCCAGGACAACTGAACACCCCACCAAATGTCAACTGCACACCCAGCAGAAGGGCTCAGATCAAAAAAATAGCAAAGAGAAACCCTGGTGAGATGGAGGAATGGGATGGCTCAGCCGTGGCTGTGGGACATGGCGTGGCTGCTGTGGAAAAGAGCCTGTGGGTTTCTTGAAGACCTAACAGCACTCCCAGGCAACTCTCCCCTAGAAAGGAAAATGCACCTTCACTCACAAAAATGTTGGAAAGAAAGATGACAGCAATTTTATGTGTGACACCCAAAGTCTGGAAACTCTCCCGATGTCCTTCAGCAGACGGACGGTTAAACACACTGCGGTATATCCATACAATGGAATACAACTCAGCAATGAAAACGAACACACTGCTGATGCAAAGAACAACCTGAATTGCTCTCCAGAGACTTAGGCCCAATGAACCAAGTCAATCTCGAAAGATCAAATACCCTGGGTGCCTCAGGACCAGGTGAGGCTCAGCGGTGAGTCCTTGCCTAGCATCCCCGAGGCCCTGGGCCTCACCCCCAGCACCACACAATAATAATAACTGATAATACTAATCCTGCATGCTTCCACTTACATAATATTCTTGCAGTGACAATATAGATATAGAAAGGGACAGCAGACCAGTGGTCACCCGGGCTAAGGAGGGGCAGGGGCAGGAGTTAGGCAGATACGGGCTCTGAGGGCAGCCGACATGACGTTGTGTGTCGACTGTCGTTTGGTATCCGGGATGCAATTCTGCACTATGGTCGTGTAAGCTGTCACCTCGGGGGGACATACAATCCCCCATTGTTTTCTTACAACTGCATGTGACTCTATAATTATCCCAATTTTTTTTTAAAGGGAGAAAGGAAAACCCCCGAGATCCTTTTTCATAAGACCCACGGGGTTGAGAGTCGGGCTCCCTGGGCCTGGGGAGCCGGCTGCGCCTGGGGAGGCCCCTCCAGGAGGTGGAAACCACACAGGTGGCCTCTCAAGTCCCGTTGGCCATCACAATTCAGGCCCCTCGTGGGTCGGCTAGAGCAGCCCTCGGCCCGGTTCCCGGCAGAGGGAAGACTCAGGACTGAGGGAGGGGGACGTCCCAGCCACCGTCCAGGGACTCCAGGCCCGGAGGGAGCCACCAGGCCGGACAGCCCTGCTTCCCCGCCAGCTCGGCCCCCTGCGAGCGTCAGAGCCGCTGGAAATGGTTCCAATTACCAGCAGGAAGCTCTGAGGCCAAGGGTGGAAAGCTGCCCGTACCCCCCACCGAGTGTCCTTGGCTGTTGCTGAGGGTGACAAATGGCAGGAGAGGAGCCTTTACCACACAGGGGAGTCTCTGGAGCCAGGGTCTTGGGGAGGACAAGTCCCAGTTCCCCGTCCCAAGCTCTCCAAGAACTGCATTGATGCCACCAGATAGCTCCGTGTCCCCCCCTCCCCTCTTCATAATTAGCCACTAATTGTCCTAATGAACCACTGAAGACTCGTTAAGACCAGGCGCTGGCGGGTGCGTTCCTGTCTGGCTCCCTCCCGCGACCCCCTGGGTTCTGGCCACCAGACGAGGTTCCTCTGCCCCCTGGAAGGGAGCCGTGAAGCTGTGATCCGGAGCCAGTTAACTTCACAGCTAATGTGCTGAGCCAATTCCAGGCGGCTTCCGGAGCCCGAGCAGGCGGAGCAGGCCGCGGATGGCCCAGGAGCTGGGGTCCTGGAAGCCAAAGCCCTGAACTGAAGGAGGTTCCAATTCCCCCTCTCAGGGGAGTGCTGGCCGCATCACAGCCACAGCTCAACCACAGGGTACTGCCTCAGATGTTCCTATTTCCTTCTTCCTGGTGTGTCTGCCAACATAACAGCAGGAGACCCGGGGATGGGCATCTTCATCATCGTTTGCTGACCGTCCACCTCTAAAAGCCACTTCCCCTCTCTGAGCCGCCCAGAGTTTCTGTCTCTAGAGAACCTTCCCCCATAGAGCTACTAGGACTGGAAGAGGCACCACACGTCACCGGGTACAGAGGGGTGACAGGCCACCACAGAGTAGATGGACACAGTCCACGTCCAACCCCAAGAGCCCCACAAGCCTCTCCACAGGAAAAGCCAAGCAGGACCCTGGGCTGCTCTGCTCTTCCCAGCTCAGCGCCCCGTCATTTTGAAGTACACCTCACAACCAGGATTCGTGTTCTCTAAGGATATTAAAATATGAGGCCAGGTGCAGTGGCGCACGCCTGTAATCCCAGTGACTCAGGAGGCTGAGGCAGGAGGATCACATGTTTGAGGCCAGCCTCAGCCTCTCAATGAGACCCTACTTCAAAATACAAAATAAAAATGGCCAGGGACGTAGCTCAGTGGAAAAGTGACCGTGGGCCCAATCCCCCCCTCCAGTACTGCAACAAATAATAAATAAATAAATAGGGA
Source organism: Marmota monax (assembly GCF_021218885.2). Classification (NCBI taxonomy): domain Eukaryota; kingdom Metazoa; phylum Chordata; class Mammalia; order Rodentia; family Sciuridae; genus Marmota; species Marmota monax. Next base: position 21,827,889 of record NW_026694432.1, on the reverse strand, counting down.
GAACCTCCCAAAGACCCCTGAGTGCTCAGCACAGAGAGGCTAACCACATGCACAGCAGGAGCCAGTGTTGCCACACACTGGGGGGAAAAGACTGGAATGAAATCCACCAAAACCCAGCAATGGCTTTCCCTGGGCACTGAGATGGAGGGCACAGGGTGTGGGGAGAGCTCATTATCATCACCATGGCATTCATGAGATTCCTACCATGAACATCTAAGACCCATAGAGATGCTTTCCACATGTGCGTGTTACATACTATGAAATGTTTCTGTGAACATGTAACGTAGGAAGCCACTGATCTTTAAATCTGGACCTCTCAACAGAAGGGTTCAGGACACGTTAGGATCGCGAGTTCAAAGCCAGCCTCAGCAACTTAGGGAGGCCCTAAGCATCCATCAAGGCCCTGTCTCTAAATGAAATATTAAAAAGGGCTGGGGATGTGGCTCTGAGGTGGAGCAGCCTGGGTTCAATCCCCAGGGCAAAGATAAAAAAGTTGCCCAAGCACCGAACTCGCAATCCTCCTGCCTCAGCCTCCCGACCAGCTGGGACCAGAGGCCCGTGCTCCTGCTGCAGACTCCAGAACTAGGACATGAGTTGGGGACAGGAAAAGCCAAGTCTCTACACCCTGACTGCCTACCACGTGCTCCTCTCGCACAGCACATTAGATGGTCCCACTCCGCAGCTCAGAGCATCACAGGACCGTACAGCAGGAGAGGTAGAAATGTCCCTTGGAGACCGTGGTGTCAAAAATCCTCACTATACAAAAAAAAAGGAAACTGAGGCCCAGTGAGGAGAAAGGTCTTGCCTGCAAAGTCCCCTGACTTTCCTTCCAGGGAACCTGCTAGGCTACACTCACAGGCAGACTTGGCTTCCGGTACTAGAGTTCTGCACAGTATATTTCCTAGAAGCAGCACCACAACCCCATGGTACTGCTCTGGAGAGTCCTACTTCCTTCTTCCTGGTTACCTTCCATGTGTCTGAGACAGTGCTATGGTGTCCCACAAACACCTACTGAGATCTGAAAACTGGGCCTTGTCTTCCTCAGTCATGTACCTGGGAGCTCAGAACTGACCACGCATTGGCCTTCCAGATCCCCCTGAGAAGACTCACAACGGCTCCTCCTGGCACACCCTCCACCTATGCAAGAAAGGAAGGCCCGCCCTTCCTGGCATACCCAAAGTGCCCTCTTGCTGCACAACCACTGCATTTGGAGAAGGACAGAGCCTTCAGCCCGCCAGACCTGGGTTCCAGTCTCTGCTGTGCTCCTACAAGGAGCCTCTCGGCTCCTTCGGCGCCTTCTCTTCCTAACGTACAAGCCCATGTGCCTGAGCCACCCCCTCGTCCATCCCGAATCCCAGGTCAGGACGAAGCCTGGCCCTCCCCAGAGGCACCATCAAAGTAGGTGACTGATGAATGAATGAGTGAATGAATGAATGGAGGCCCAGGCGGGGATCCGAGCTGGGATCCTGAGCTCACAGGGTCCTCGACCGCAGGGAGCAGGGAGGGGGAGCTGTGGAACGGTACTGGTCAGATCATCTTGTCACACCGTGTGCAGGCATGAGGCACGACGGCAAACCCGCCATTGTGACCGACTCTTGTGCACTTACAAAAAAATATACAGAGGGGGAAAAAGAAGAGATAAACACCAGAAGTCTATTGCCAGGTTTTCGCTAAGATCTGCCGGCAGGGGCAAGGGCAGCTGGTGGCCGGGCAGGACACTGCACCAACTACTCCTAGACCCTCAGCCAAAAACCACCCAATGCACCAGCTGTGAAAAAACAGGCTTTAATTGCAGCCGGACATTCTCAAAAACAGAAAGCACATTCAGACCCAAACGGGGAGCGAGGAGGGAAGCTCAGAGATGTTCCTGCTACTAAAGCCACACAGAGGGGGACTGGGGAGGAAGCCCAGAGCCCACCCAGGGAGAGGACTCGGACACCCCCTCTGCCTACGGCCAGGGCCCCACGGAGCTGCGCTGGTGTCAAGGTGAGCAGAACAAAGCCACCCTGCTCCCTGCACTCCCTGGAGACTCCCAGGAAAATGGCTTCCACTGAACTTGGCAAGGATGGAGGCGGGACCCTCGCTTCCAGTGTGCAGCTGAAGCCAACCTTAATAAGAGGTTTGCAGCCCGAATCCACTCAACTTGGGTGGTCCCCAAACACCAAGCCAAGAATTTAGTCTAAAGTGGTCCCAAGTTGGTAATGACCACAGGCTCCTGGCTGAAGCCCTTGCAAATCCCCTGCGCAGGAACCCACCTTCACCGAGGTCTGATTTATGAGCTCAGGGCCACAACTCCCAAGGACACAAGGGAGCCGGGCATCACGAGCAGGACTCAGCAGAACAACAGGCGGTAGGTACAGACCCACGATGACCTCCAGCTCATCAGGCACAGATGCAGGTGACTTCAACACATTCAGTGACGTTTCCAAGGGGTATTACAGATGTCAGCAAAGAGAAGCATCTACTAAAGTGACCATGCAGGTTAAAGGAGAGAACTTCTAGAAATGAAAAACATCATAACTAGCATTTAAAACTCAGTCGGTGTAAGACCAGGGGGGACCTCAGGGCTGGGCCTAGCCTGCTCCAAGTCCCGGGTCCAACGGCAAAAAAAAAAAGAAATTAAAATTCAGTAAATGAGGTTTACAATACATTAGGCACAGTTGAAATAGAATGAAACACAGAAAACTAGAGACGGAAAATTAACAGGAGATTAAGACCCAGGGTGAAGAGTATGGAATGTGATAACAGATACCTAATCCTGGGGTCAGACGGAGACAGGGGACACACAGGACAGTGGCACTTTCTGATGATCGGATCAGCTGACACCTCTGAGAATTATCCATGACTTCATAAATAATCCCTGAATAACAAAATAATCACAAGTTTAAGAACCTAAAAAAATAAATAAATAAATCAGGATAAATTACAAGAAATGAACACTTCAAGGGCTCCCCAATTTAGTGACTTAAAAGATCCCCAGTTAAACTTGAATTTACATAAAAAAAATAAAGTTTTTTTTTTTTTTTTTTTTTTTTTAGTATAAGTATACCCCGTGCAATGTTTGGAACATACTTATACTAAGGATATATTTGTCATTTATCTGAAATTCAAATTTAACAGGGCGTCTCGTTTGGGGGTTTTGTTGATCCTGGCACCTCCAACACCTAGACATCTCCAAGTGAAGCTGCCAAACACCCAAGAGAAAAGAGACCTTGGTAAAAGCAGCCAAGGGGAAGACAGGTGGCCTCCCGAGGACAATGCGGCCAAGCGCTGACTTCCCAAGAGCGGCCGAGGTCAGGGGAGTAATGGCTTCAATGTGTTGGAAGAAAACAGCCCAAATGCCATAACAAGAGGATATCTGTTGAAATGAGCCTCGAGTGGAGACTTGTTCAAACAAATAGCAACGGAACGAGTTTGCCATAAGCACATTCTCATTTTTAAAAGAAATTGCTGCCCTCAGCCCTAGAAAAGCGTGCCAGATGGGAGTCAGAGAAGTGAGAGGACTGGAAACCAGGGGAGCTGAAGTCTGAGGCTGAATCTGAGCACTGCAGGCCGAGCAAACCCTGAACCCCAGCGGGAGTGAAACGCCAGGGTGGGGCTGGGGCTGGCGCTCAGCGGGGCAGCGCTCACTGGGCATATGTGAGGCCCTGGGTTCCCTCCTCAGCGCCACATAAAAATAAATACATAAAATAAAGGTATTGCGTCCATCTACAACTAAAAAAAAAAATTCTTTAAAATAAAATATGTGCAACAATAAAATGGAAAAGGGATGATAGGATTTTATATGATTCTTACATCTGGGAGAAAATGATAATTGTTGGGAATCGCCCGGCTCCAAAGACTAACTTCCCCATCTCCCCAGAAGAGCCGTTCAATGGTGAGCCCTGCTGGCTCACATGATCCTTACCCACCAATCAGACTAGTCCTGCTGGCTCACATGATCCTTATCCACCAATCAGACTAGTCCTGCTGACTCACATGATCCTTACCCACCAATCAGAGTCCTGTTTACTCACATGATCCTTACCCACCAATCAGAAAGCACCCCATGCCAACTGTCAAACCCTTCAACCGTTAAACTGTCATAACTGTCAATCCACCCCCTGGCTCTGTAAATATGCAGAGCTGTTCCTCAATAAACTGGCATTTGCTCCCACGACGAGCCTTGTTCGTTCTTTCATTGGTGCCGAGACCCAGGAGGGGGAATGCCTCGCTGCTCGAGGGCCCCCTCTCTCAAGGCTTGCCGTCCTGGTCCACTCGTTGGAGTGCTGTTTACAACACCAGATCTTCAGTAGGTGAGTTCCCCCATCAGGTATCCAACTTCAGACGGGCTACACAGGGGCTTTGACCGTGATCTTCCGGCAAACCTCTGATGCCCAATCTGGAGGAGAGAACGCACCCCACCACGATCTTCACGGTCACGGTGGACTCTCTGGAACCCGGTTCATGAGCGGGAGGTCCTGAGGGGTGGAAGAACAGGCACTCCCCCCCCACCTCTACCACCACCCTTGTCCCTCCCCTGACCTATGGGGGCCTCTTCTTCCCTCCCTGCAGACTCCCCCTTATTAAATTCTGCACATAAGATTGGGCTTACTATCAATTAGACAATCAAAAGTCAGTGGCCCCAGGAGGATCCCTAGATCCCGCAATTCTCAGAGACCTGTTTAACTTCTGCGAGTGCTCGAAAAAGTGGAAGGAGTTCCCCTATGTGGAGGCTTTTTCTCTTCTTCGTTCTCACCTGACCTATCCAGCAGATGAACCCCCTCCCTACCGACCTCCCCGTCGACTCCATCCAGCCCCTCAGGTGCTCCCCTTGACTAGGCCGACACCTTTAGTTCCCCCCAAACTAGGTCCCCCCCCCGAGTCCCACAAACCATGGCCCCTTTAAGAGAGGTTGCCAGACCTGAGGGCATTATCCAGGTACATGTCCCGTTCTCTATGAATGACCTCATGCAACTCGAGAGAAGGTTGGGCTCATTCACCACAGGAGAGAGTTTCAATGGGTCCTCCAGGCTTATAGCCTCACTTATGTTATTGGCTAATACTCTCCTTCTTGAGAACGTACCAGAGTCTGGGAACTTGCCAGAGCCCATGTGGACGAAACTCACCGAGTTAATCCCAATCACCCTCCCAGGCCACTTGCTGCCCCAGATCAAACTCCCGACTGGGATTATACACAAGCTGGCATACAGAGTAGGGACCAATTCTCCGCATGTATCATTGCTGGGCTCAAAAAAGCGTCACGTAAGGCTGATAATTTCCAAAAATTTCAAGAGACCCCATTGGAATTTCTGGATCTGCTTACGAAAGCCCTTCAGCAGTAACCTAGATCCTGAAACCCCAGACGGCCGTCATGTCCTTATGACATATTTCCTCTCGCAGAGCTACCCCGACATCCGGGCCAAACTAAAAAAGCTCGAACAAGGCCCTGCCACCCCCCAGATTGAGAAGTCTCAGATGTTCGCCCAGGCCCTGCAGGGTGCTTCCTCGCGTCGCTGCCCATCACCGAACCCCCCCCCCCCGGGTGCCTGCTTCAAGTGTGGCAAGGAGGGACATTGGGCCAGGCATGCCCTGCACCACGCACTCTGTGTACTCCATACCCTAAATGTCAACAACAAGGTCATTGGGGCTCTGACTGTCCTAGATCCCATAGGAGGCCTATGGCCAGGGAACCCTCTGACCTTCTGTGCATGGCAATTGATTGACAGTGCCTTGAGTCCTTGTCCCCGGCCGTAATGATCAATAGACAGGAACCCAGGGTGCGGATTCAGGTGGATGGATGCAAGGTTGACTTTCTCCTTGACACCAGGGCTACCTTCTCAGTCCTGACAGAATTCTGGGGGCAAATAGTGCTGTCCACCTCTCCTATTGTTGGGGTAGGAGGAAAGATCTTCTATCCAAGAAAGACTCCCCTGTTACTCTGTTCCATAGACAACTTCCCATTCTCTCAGACGTTCCTAGTTATGCCCCAATGTCCAGTTCCTTTGCTCGGCTGAGATATTCTCTCTAAATTCAATATAACAATCAACATATGGGCTCCTGGCATCAGTCAGGCCCCAGAATCGGCCTGTTCAGCTTTTCTGGCCCTTCTGGCAGAAGACTGGCCATTCTGCTCCACCTGTGAGGCTGACATGAAATACCATACTAACCTGGTTGACCCGATTGAATGGGATACCCACACCCCCTCCACCGTTTCCTGCCCATCAGTTAACATTCATCTCAAAGATCCTAACACCTTCCCAACAGGCTCAATACCCCCTGTCCACAAAAGCTCTTCTGAGCCTACAACCTATTATTCAGGACCTTCTTAGCAAGGGGTACCTCCATCCTGCTCATTCCCCTTACAATACTCCCATACTAGCGGTAAAAAAGCCCAAAGGGTCCCACCTACGACTCATCAACACCTCCGTTAGGCCCATACATCCTTTGGTTCCCAACCCATACACTCTGCTGTCTCAGATCCCCCACACTGCCACCCACTTCTCGGTCATAGATTTAAAGGATATCTTTTTGCCTTTAACCTGGACTGTCCTTCCTCAGGGATTTCAAGATAGTCCACACCTCTTTGGACAAACCTTGGCCTCCGACCTCCAATCTTTTCACCCCCAGTGCCCCGAATCCACCCTCTTGCAATATGTTGATTATTGTCTGGCAAATCTCTTTGCCCACCTGCGGGAAGGAAAGCACCCCACCATAGCCTTTAAGGCTACAGTGGCCCTCAGGGACTCCTTCCTTGGGCAGATTCGAAAGTCCTAGTCCTCTCACCTTAAGACTCGGCTGCTAGAGAGACACTTACCCTCCCCTTCCTCTCCCCTCTTTCCGGCCCTGGGAGTATCCGGCCTCTCCAGGAGGGGTCCCAAAAAGCCTTGGCAAGGTCTCCCACGGCTCCGGCTCCGTCCAGGATGAGAGCTTCAACTATCAGGATTCGGTGACGACCAATCTCTGCAGCTCGAACCTGCCACTTAGGCACTCCTGATTTTTTGGCTCTAGCGGGGATGCCCCTTTTGCCAATAAATCAGTTTCCTCCTTCTCTGCGTCCTCATCCCTTCTCCTCACATGGGTAATGTGTCTTCTCTGCTGGTCGACTCTCCCCTACAATGCCTCTTGATCAAATATAGCACCCTGGCCTGGCCCACTTATCCCTTAGAAAACCAAAGCAGATGGCCCCTTTTTGGGTCCCTGGATCCCTCCATTCTAAGGGATCTCTTCCAGGCTTTCTTCTTGCTCTGATCCATCCTGCTCTCTGCACCCTTTGCAAACCTCTACAAATTCTTCTAGCCCATCCAAAGGACACTCAACAGATGACACAGTTCTCCTACTTAATTTCTTGGCCTTAAAGGGACATCGGGCCTCTCCACAAAAGGCCCAAATAGCATGTATCTAGGGTTCGCTATCTCTCAAGGGAAAAAGACCACTACAGTAGACATAAAACAGCTTATTGTGTCTATACCTACACCAAAGACCAAAGACGACTCTCCTTCTTGGGTTTGGCTGGGTACTTCAGGGCCTGGATTAATTTTGAATTTCTCCCTTCTCGCCAGGCTGCTATATAATCTAGCCAAGGGCCCCCAAGATGAACCCCTACCCTCAGCGGTAGGGAAGCCCTTTACAAAAAGACTCTCCTCTGGGCACCTGCCCTGCATCTCCCCGACCTCTCCCGACCCTTCACCCTTTATGTACATGAAAAACAGGGACAAAGTCTGGGCGTTCTGGTCAGGAATATGGCCCCACATTTGCACTAGTGGCCTACCTATCCAAACAGTTCGACCCCACCGTCAGGGGCTGGCCCCCATGCCTCAGAGCCCTAGCAGCAGCCCATGACCTTGGAAAGAAGCACACAGGTTAACCTTTGGCTCCCCGCTAACCATCTCATCTCCTCACCATCTAGAGGATTTCCTCACTTACATGGGGCTACAGTCACTTCCTCCTTCCAGGATTCTAAACCCTGCCTCCCTCCTCCCATCTTCTCCCTCACAAAATCCCCTCCACAAATACCTGGAGGTATTAGAGACGATTTTACTGCCCTACCACCATTTCTGAGGGACCCCTGCCCTCTTCAGACCTCGAAGGGGTTAGAGTGGCGGGGTATGCTGTCGTTTCCCTCTCATCCATTATAGAGGCAAAACCTCTCCCACCCAATACCACCAACCAACAAGCTGAACTCATAGCTGCCACAAGGGCATGCGAGCTAGCGGAGGGGAAAACCCTCTCCCTATATACAGATTCCAAATAAGTCTTCCATATCCTGATCTTCCACGCAGACATTTGGAAAGAAAGGGAGCTACCACCAGAGGGACGGAAGTCATTGATTCCACACTTATTTCTGGCCTATTATGAGCCTCCAGGCTGCCTTCCCAACTGGGAATAATGTTGAGAGCCACAGCCAAAGCGGCTCCAGCAAAATTCCAGCTGATTGGCTCACTGCGGCCCCAGCAAACTTCCAGCTGCCAGCTGATTGGCTCCTCTGCCGTGATGCTCATTGGGCTGTTTCCCCGCCCTTTCAGACCACGGAGCTGCTCATTGGGGGACTCTTTTGGCTCCACCCACACGACCCAGCCAATCGGCCTCAAGAGCGGGAGGAGTGGGGGTTGAGAGGCTCGCCTGAAGGCGGTGGTGGCAGTTGGGCTCTGAGGGAATTCCTGAAGAGCTCCTGTGGTGCTGCGTGTGTTTTCTAAAAATAAAGTTAATTTCTGCTTGACACAAGCTCCCAAGGTCAGTCCAGCTTCCAAAGGGGCTGAAGCTGCAGACGTCAGGATGGAGCTTGGAGGCTCAGGCCTCAGGAGGACCAGCACAGAGGCCCAGAAGGACGTTCTGACCCACAAGTCCCCCCACCCAAGACCCTGAGAAGGGTCTTGCTCCTGCCCAACCACGGGCAGCCCGAGGTCACCTCTCGGAGCATCTTGGCTCAGTGCCGCGTCTGGACCCGAATCTGCTGGAAGCTCCTGGTGAGCACAGCCAGGCCCAAGGGAGAAGCAGGGCCTAGGGAGCGGCCCTCTCTCTGACCAGCCCAGGAGACCACTGAGACCCTGTGCCACTCCAGGGAGCTGGGGGCCCACAGACTCCAAGGGGCAAAGTCACATCTTGGTCACTCGAATCCCAGCACTGACCATCCGCTGGCCCGGTGCCTCCTGCTGGCCCTCCATCCACCCAGGAACCAGCGGCCATCCCCAACTTGCAGAGGCCCACCTCCATGGCCGCCCTCCGCAGCCAGGGCAGCTGGGTTCTGGCAGATGTTAGGACCAAGACCCTGGACCCCCTGGGCCCCCTGGACCCTCCAGCTTCTACCACGTCCTGTCAGCAGGCACCACGGCTCCAAAACTCCTGTTGGGACTTCAGTGCAGCCGCATTCAGAGGCAGAAGCTTTAGGGGGTGATGGGGTCACAAGGGCTCAGTCCTCCTGAACGAGTGGATGCTGTTGCCATGGGAGTAGGTTCTGCTAAAAAGGACGAATTCCCCCCAATTTTCAGACTCTCTGTAGGCTCTCCCCACATGATGCTGCAGCAAAATCACGAGATGCAGTGATCAACTCAGCCTTGGATTTCAACCTCCAGAATTGTGAGCTGAATAAACCTCCGTTGTTTATAAACCACCCAGTCTCAGGTCTCCTGTTATAGTATCAGCAAACGGACTAAGGCAGCGAGACCTGCACTCACCCCTCTGCCCAAAACTGCTCAAGGTGCTGGGTGCCAGGTGCCCTGCTGCCATGTGAAGTCACTCGATCTTTGCAGCGACTCTTTGAAATAAGTATTCCTCTCCTGGTTCTGCAAGTGAGGGGACTAAGGTTCAGAGAGGTGAAGTGGCTGTGACATGACAGAACAGAACTGAAGTCAGGCCAGGCAGCTCCAGGGCCAGGAGTCTCCTGGATCCACCACCAAGGCTCAGCCCTGGCTCCCACCTCTCACCCATCTCTTGACCGGACGCCCTGCTGCCCCTCCTTTCTCAACAGAGCAGCAGGAGATCTGTTGACAGGGCAATTGGCCGAGGTCACAGTGCAGCTCCCACTTCGCTCAGCGTCTGGGCCAAAGCCTGACCCCCAGGCCCTGCGTGGTCTGAGCACCTCCCACTCTGCTCCCTGTGCTCGTCCCCTGGCCTAAAATACCTGGCCCCACGTCTTAGTACCTTCTCTGATGCTAAAACAGAATACCTGAGGCCAGGTAATTTATCAAACTAGAAGTTCTTCTGGCCTATGGCTCTGGAAGCCAGGAAGCCCAGGAGCCCGGCAGAGGCCTCTGGGAGGTCCCCTCTCTGCACCCTCACAGGGGACGGCCTCCCACCCTGCAGAACCAGCAGGCCAGCCCCAGGCGCGCTTCTCACAAAGCCACCAATGTCGCCCAGGACCCACCCTCCTGGCCCCAGCCAACCCTGAGACTTCCAAAGGCCACCAGCATGAACCTGAGCTCTGTTTCCAACACGGGAGCTCTGGAGGGACACAGCACCCCGAGTCCCCCCAGGCTCACACCACTGCTGCCAGGGACGCCCTTCCCAGCCACCACCCCCCTCAGCCCCTCGAGGGCTTCTCCCCACAGCAGGCCCATCGTCTGACCAGTGACCCTCCATGCTCCAGCCGCCCACGAGGCAGAGACCACCCTGAGAGCGGAGCCTGCATGGTCCACCAGAGGAGGCACTGAGGGACACGTGACCAAACAACGTCCCTCCAAGTGCAACCGCAGTCCTGGGGGAGCTCGGTGGGACAGGTGAGTCACAGCCGCACTTGGGCACCCCAGGGTGGGAGGGGACACCTGGCTTCCTGGAGGAGTGAGGGTCCGAACTGGCCGCCTGGCCTTGTGGAGAGCGGTGAGCACACTTTCACACCAAGCCTGCACCCTCAGAAAGGGGGCAGAGTCAAGGTGCTTAACTAAGTCCCCATGAAACAGGGGTGGCCACACCCGTGTCAGGAAGGACAATCTCAACTCTATCAGCCAGAACCTTTGGCTTCCAGCAACGGAAAACCTGAGTGAAAGTGGCTGAAGCCATGAAGAGATTTGTGTTGACTTAGCAACAAGTGAAGTGGAAAAGGCAGTTCCAGAGGTCATTTGGTGGCTCCAAGAGGACTTACACCCCTTCCCCCTTCTTCTCTGCCATCCTCAGCTAATGAGCAATTAGCCGTGACGTGCATATTTTTGTGGCTTCACAGTGACAATGTGGCTGCCACAGCTCCAGGCATTATATCCTCTCACAACAACACAGTCCAAGGCATAATGTCTTCACCTGATTGAGCGAGGCCCAGCCACCTTATGGACAGTAATCTTGTCTTAAAGACAGCCAACTGCAGATGTGACCCACACCCACCACATAGCTTCCCAGCAACACCAAGACTGTGATGGTAAACAACAGGGTCCTGCAGCCTCGCCAAGCTAAAAAGTTAAGCATCAGGGCTGGGGGGCAGCTCAGTGGTAGGGGACAGGCCCTGGGTTTGATTCCCAACACCATTAAAAAAATAAATAAAACTGACCATGGAGCCCGCTGAGCCCGGCTCAGCGCTTCTTTTGTGATCTCCCCGTTTCCCCAGCTGTACCCCCCAAGCTCCCCATCCTTATCCAGCCAGACCCCCGGGGGTGGCATTCCCACCAGCAACCCTTCAGGGGGCCCTCCTCCCCCAGCAGGCTCCCACATGGAAGCTCAAGGGCCAGAAAGTGCTTCCATCAGGAACCCCCAACAAGAGAGACCCGGCCCGGCCCAAGGAGCCACAAAAACCCCCCAAAAAGAACCGCCTGCTCCCCCATCAGCTGCTCTCTCTCTGGATGCTTCTCTGCACCATGGGTTCCTGGGCATCGGCCGTCTCCTCAGCGACTTCTGTGATCTATACTGTAAATCTGCTTCATTTGAAATTCACAGTTAATGACCTATCCCTCGGATTCAGGAAACAGAGTGAGGTTCCGGCTCTTAAAGGCCAGGAGTTTACTAGCCAGAATTTGACAAGTATTACAAAGTATAGGCCTGCTCTAAAAGCACTTAAGGAGCAGTCTCCATCAGAAATTTCAAGAATACCTTCAAATAACATCATTTATCTGCCAAGAGGCCACGGGGACGGGGGACGGCTAGGCAGGACTGAATGAGCGTTTGCTCAGACCCATGCTTTCAGCTCCCGGGAGAGGGGCGCTGACCAACCCTTCTCGCCCTGGGAGGGATTGTTTGCACACTCAAGTGGGCGAGGGGGCGTGTGCACGGGCGCCCGGGCCTGCAGACACTCGTGTGCACAAAGCCCAGCTCCTGCACACCGGCCCCCAGCTGAGCTCCAGGATCCAGAGGGTAATGTAATAAAACTGGGGCCCCTGGTTTCGGGCTCGGCCCACTTAACTGAAACCCAAAGCCGGCCTCGAGCAAATTGGGCTGCGGCTGAATTGATTAGGCCCCTCGGCACTTTCTCATCTTCAACAGAGCGAGCGCCTAACCGCGTTAACTTCGGCTAAACGCATTACCCAGGTATCTCCTCTCACCAGCCAGTGATTTTGCGTCGGGCCTGAAGGATCGTAATTGCAATCCGGCCGGACACCTGTGATTTACGGAGGGTGCTGGCCCGGACAGGCTGGGGCCTTCTCCCTGCCCAGAGTCGCGATTCGCGCCCAAGGACCCGGAGCAAGGCGCCTTGCAAGAGGCTCACCCCGGGGAAAAGGGGGTGCTACTCTGTGACTCGTCCCACCCTGTGGCTCTCTCCCAGCCCAGGGAGGACGGCCTCCGTCCCATGGGACAGAAACTCCAGAGCCTGCTGCCCTGGCCTTGGGCACGGCTGGTCAGTCCAAGGCAAGCTCGTTCCCTGGGCGAGGTGGCCCTCCTGACCGTGCCCAGAGGTCGCTCCCCGCCCAGCCTTCCTGCCAGTGTCCTCCTGACCCCAGGATGGGCCCAGTGTCCCCACCTCCCTGGCCCTGCTCCCACAGGCTTAGGTCCCCACCCTGCTCCAAGGTCCCTTCAGCTCCTGGGTGGCTGTGACGAGGACACCTATTCCTAGAATTGTGCAAAACCCAGAGAACAGCCACCCAGGGTCTGGCCCAGGGTAAGTGTGAGGGTTTATGTGTGTCCCTGGAATTCACATGCCAAAGTCACCTGTGAAGGCATTTGGAGGTGGGGCCTTTGGGGAGGGATGGAGCCCAGGGCTCGTGGCTTCATGGGTCCCGGAGGGTGCTCGGTGCTGCCGTGTGAAGCCCTCTGCTGCCGTGTGAAGCCCTCTGCCATGTTCCACGCAGCAACAGGAAACAGGGGAAGGCCAGAAGTCTTTAAATAGCAACTGTCATCATCTACCTTACGAAGAGCAGCTGGCAGGGACACTCAGTAACCAGGGCTAGCGAGGAGGGGGAGAAGCTGCAGCTCTCATGCCTCGCTGGTGGGGGTGGAGAATGGTGCAGGTACTTTGAAAACAGTTTGGCAATTTTGAAAAACTTAAACAGGCATTTACTAAAAACACAGCACTTTCACTTGTAGGTATTTACCCAGGAGAAATCAAAGTCCTGTGTCCACATAAAGATGCTTACATAAATGTCCATAGCAACTTTAACCTAGAAACTGGATACAACCCAGATAACTGTCCAGAGGTGAATGGATAAAGTGTGGTACGTCCATACAGTGAAATAGTATGTAGCCATCAAAAGGAATGGAGTACTAATACCTGCCATAACATGACCAGGGTTCAAAACCGTGATGCTGAGTGGGAGAAGCCAGACGGGAAGGCCACATGTTATCTGGTCCTATGTGTGTGAAACGTCCAAAAAGACATCTATGGAGACAACAAGGAGATTGCTGGTTGCCTGGGGCTGAGAATAGAAACCAGGATTAACTATAAATGGGCTCAGTCGATCTCACTGATGATAAAAATGTTCCAAAACTAGACAGTGTTCATGGTGGCAGGACTGGGTGATTTGGCTAAAAAGCACTGAACTGCACTTAAAATGGGCAAATTTCATGAAATGCCAATTAGGACTTAATAAAGCTGTTCCGAGACAGTGGGAGATGCAGGAACCTGCCGCCTGCCAAGGGGGGCTGCCTTAGCTGGATTAGGGTCTGTTTCTTTGTTTTGCCAAGGTCGGGTCACAAGTGTGGTTCGGGACTGAAAAAGGTCACGTCCCTATGGTGGGATGAGACGCTCTTTCTGGACCCAGCAGGATATGGTAGACAGAGGCATGGTTTAGTGTCCACAGGTTCTTGTTCATTGGGAGAAGTTCCCTGGAAGAGGAAAGACTGGGGGGTCCTGAAGGACCTTCTACACCCCCCGCCCTGGGGGTCAGCGAGTGAAATACACATAAAATCCACTGTCCCCGAGACCCTGTGGAAATCAGGGAACCTGAGGAGGTGTGGGGAGTCCTCTGTGTGCCTTGGCCAGGGTGTGAGAGGACGGGGAGCCTGGGGAGGCCGGGAGGATGGTGGCTCTGCTTGGAGGCCTCCTGGAATCCTCCAGGGTTAACCCTCTACGCGCTGACCACCACCCTTGGTAATTCACGTCGTCATGGTCGGGGTTTCCTGCCCAGGAGCCTGGCCTGCCCACCGCCCGCCATCCGACCTGTGAAATCTCTGGTCAGGAGGTGGATGGAGCAGTGACCACAGCGCTGACCGGGGCCCCTGGGACCCTTGTGTTTGCCTCGTGCGGTGTGAGCTCGCACAGCGGCTGTGTCTGGGTGATGGGGGAGAAGCTGGACGGAAGGGCTGCACACGTCACCCAGGGACACTGTTTCTGGCAGGGGTTGGCCTTGACCTTGCTTTGGAGACCAGGGTCTTCTCCCCAGAAAAGCATCCAGCGTGGTCTGTGGGCCTCGGCCAAGCACCTCGCCCTGGGGTGAGCAGAAACAGGGGGCTCCCTCACGGGCCACCGACTGTCGGGGCAGCCCGCCTGCTCTGTCGCCTCGCCACAGGGTGGACTGGAGCAGCGGCCCTGCCCACCACAGTGTCCCCAGCAGCCCACCCGGGGCCCGCGGAGCCCTCAACCACCATGTATGGAAGGAAGAAAAAGAGGAAAGAGAAAGAAGGGGGGCCTCGAGCATCGACCACAGGAGCCCCCCAAGGCCGACGTCCTCATTACCAGGCCACGCTCTGGTCCCAAAGCCAGAGTCCCAGCTGGCAAGCGCCAGGGACCACGGGCCCACCTCACTGCTCTGCATCTGAGTTGCAGGTTGACGCGAGTCACTCTCGATGCCATCAGGCCCCGCTCTGGGCCCCTCATGCCTGTGGTCTCTCCCTCAGAGGACCCCTCCCCGGGCAGGGACTGCCATGGCCCCATTTCACAGATGGGAGGACGGAGGCCCTGCGGGCTCAGGTTTGGACGCACAAGGTGTGACTGCAGGAACCGCGTCTCAACCCGGGGCTCCTGGGAAAGAAGGCAACGCCGGGGAGCCCCCAGTCGGTTGGTCTGTTCCGACACCGTGGAGCCTGGGCACCTGCCCTGAGGAAGAGGGCACTCTGACTACCTCCTGGGTCAGTGGCCAGGGGGATACTGCTGGCCACAGCCTCTGTGAGATGCTCCTGGGGAAGGGACTGGGCGAAGGAGCACGAGACCCCAGCACGACTCCCAACCCGCCACATGAATGTCTGGGAACCTCAAAAGTAAATTAAAAAAGAAAAGAAACCTCTGCAGCCGGGTGTGGTGGCTCTCGGCTGTAATCCCTGTAACCGGGGGCTGCGGCAGGGGGTTTGTGAGTTGGCAGCCCGCCTCCGCGGCTCAGTGAGACCCTGCCTCAAATGAAACAATAAACCGCTGGGCTGGGGCTCCGGGGGACCACCCTGTACCTAAGAGGAGGAGGAAGGGGGCCTCTTCAGTCTGGAACATCCACACTGAGCCTAGAACAAGAAACGACCCCTTTTAGAAACGTTGAAAATAAATTTTAGAAATATTCAGAAACTATGATTTGCCCAATTATATTCAGCATATAATACCAAACAGGGTGGCTTAGAGTCTTGGTCCAAAATAATCATTTTGGAAGAGAAAGACTCCCTGTGTCACACCTGCCTCTTGGTGACCTGCAGGATGGAGGCCAGGGACTGCCCCTGATATCCACAGGGAACGGCAGTCCCCGAGTCAGAGTCCAGCCTGGCAGAGGGACAGCACTGCTGGGAGCCAAGCCGCCCATGGGACGAGGATCGGGCTGTTGGCTCGGACCCACTCGAAGAGCTGACGTGGGGCAGAGGCGGGGGGATCCCTCGCTCCGGTGGCAGATGGTGCAGCCTGCCCAGGGAGCTGCCCTCAGGAGAGGTCTGGGGAGCATTATGCATCCCCCCCCAGCCCAGTGCACCAGCAGGAGGACACAGGACCTCAGGCCCTCACCACATTTCCGGAAGGCGGTAGAATATGCCATCTAATGACAAGGGCCAGGAGGAGATCTATGGGCACCTGCTCAGGCCAACGAGCCCCCAGCTGACTCTCCAGCTCCTAATGAGGGAGCAGAGGAGCAGCCTGGCCCAGGTGACCTTGGACAGGTTGCCCGGGCCTCAGTTTCCTCAAGTGCACCACAGACTGTGATTACCCTGCCTTCTCGAATACCCGGCTTTGGGACTCTTCAAGAGGCTCCCGCCCACAGCAGGCTCCTCCCTTGGGACGGAGTTAGCTGGGACGGGTTAGTTGGGACGGAGTTAGTTGGGACGGGTTAGGGTTAGGGTTAGGGTTAGGGTTAGGGTTAGGGGGAGTTAGCCGCACACTTGCTGTTCCAGGGGCCACGCTGGGCCTCGGCCTGCACTGCTCACTAAGCCCTCACAACGCTGTGAGGTAGGTGTCTTGTCTTCCTGTTTTACAGAGGGAAACTGAGGCCTGGCAAGGTGCAGTGACTTTGACCACATGGCCTCAAAGCCCAATGGGTCTCTACAGGCCACTCTGTTCCACTGATCTCAGAACGCCATTGCAGGCAGAGGTTCTCCTGGACCCCACTCTCCTCTTCCCCTCTCTCATGCCCAGGCCTGCTGGTCCTCCTGAGGCCAGCTTCCATGGACCTCAACGCAGAAGCTACTACTGGAGGCAGCTTGGAGGCCAGGACACACCACTAGAGGTCTCTGCAGGGCAAGGCTCCCAGGGGCCCCTGGCAGCCGGGGCCAGCCCTGCCCTGATGCCCTGCACCCTGGACAGCAGCCTGCATCTGCAATTACTGCCCTGGTTCCAGAACCAACCAGAAGTAAAGAGCTTCTCGCTCTCGGGCAGCCTGTCTGCACCTCCCAGCCACCGGCAAGCCCAGCCCCGAGCCTCCCAGCTCACTTCAGGTGAAGAGCTCTTCACCCACAGCTGGCCAGCCGCTGCAGCTGGGCCCCACAGGGACCCGGGAGGAGAAGTGGAGTGTTGTGTGTGCATATGTAGTGCTCATGTGTGTGTGTGCATGTGTGTGAAACATGTGCGTGTGTGTGTGTGTGTCCCCGGGGCCTCCTGGGGCTCGCCTAGAGGAGTCTGAGGTGGAGGGATTCGATGGGGACAGGCAGGGGCTCCCACTAGTACTGCTTTCAGAAGGGTCCAGGGCCACCTGCAGAGACCCTCCACCTGAAAACGTGGGCTTCCCTGAGCCAGCAAAGGTACTGCAGACCATGGTCTTCATCTGGCAAAGGGAGACCAGGAGAGAGGTGGGCAGGCCCCAAGCCTCCGGGGCCAGGGCACCTGCACCCCGGACCCAGCCTCGGGGCTGCTGTGCTGTGTGGCCTGGGGCAAGGCCTCAACCTCTCTGGGACTCAGTTGGCCCTTAGTCTTGCTAACAGCTGAGGCTGACTGAGTGCTGGCCGGCTGCTGAGCACAGAGATCCTCCTGACATGGGGGGGGGGGGCGGGGGCAGAGGTCAGTGGATGAAGGAGCACCCCCCACTTTGCAACATCGGAACTGGGGCTGGGGAGATCCAGTCAGGGCTCTCGCCCCCCACTTGGGATTAGACCACACAGCTGGATCTCTGGGCCCAGCCATGAGGCATGTCCTCAGCCGCCCCCCAGAAGTGCCCCTGGCCTTGGCCCAGACCGGCCAGCCTCCCATCTATTTGAAAGTCTCAATCCCACCACCCTGAGGGCCTCAGGACACTCAGTCCTTACCCGTCTGCCCAAGGTCTGGGGATCCCAGACACCCACTGACCTGACTCCCCAGGTGGTGGGGCCGGTTTGCCCTCCCGGTCCACCTGGAGCTCCCCGCCCCCCTCCCCTGCACACGGCAGGCGGCAGGCGGTGGATGAAGGAGTTTCTGTTGAGACTGTGCCGCAGGCCAGGCAAGGAGCACCTCCACCTGGTAAGGAAACCCAGAGTGTTCAGACCTCAAAACCTCCCTGATGCGCAGCCCCCAGGGGAGGGGGTGGGCGGGGTTCCAATCGGCCAGGGGAGGTTTCCCAGCTTTGGCAGTTTTTAAAGAAAAGCCCTGCCAGGGGGCAGTTCAAAGGCCCCCTCCCGCCCCAGCCCAGCTGTCCAGCTGCATCCTGCCTCTGGCCTGCAGCGGTCAGGGGAGACGGCTGCCAAACCCCGTCCTGCTGCAGACTTCCCGGGCCTCAACCTCCCAGGCACCCCCAGGTCTCACCAACCTCCACGCACTCCACCTGGCAGGAGAAGTCCCAGCCTGACTGCCTACAGCTAGGACCTTGGACTTGAACTCGGGCCTGGTGTGAGGGGAAGTCAAAAGCAGCCCCCCGGGTTGGACCGCGGCCCTGCGGGCGGCCGGGCTGATCCTCACTGGCCAGCCCCGTTGGCCTGCAGGCCCTGCCCTGGTGCCAGGAGGTGGTGGCGGGCCTGGCCCGGAGTCCCAGCCTCCCCAGCCTGTCCCCAGCAGCCGCCTTGATCTACAGTCAAGCGTGAGCTCTGCACACCCTATTGGATCTCTCCAGGAAAACCTCGGCTCTGCGTTTTGCTGACACCATCTTTTCCTTTCCTTTCCGCCTTCCTCCTCCGCAGCCCGCAGCGCCCTCCGGCTGCCCCTGCGCCCCGCCCAGGACCCGCAGGAACCGCTGCGCCCTGGAGGCAGGCAGAGGGGACCACTGCCACGCAGTGGGGACCGGAGGCTGCGGGCACCCGCCCCCGCTGGTCGGTGCTGGGCACCAGCAAAGCCAGTCCCTCCCGAGGTCCCCTGATCCGCCTGCCCGCTGAGTTCCCGACCCCATCGCTGGCCACTCCCCCTCCCCATGGCGACAGGGGGACCCCTCACGGTCCCCCGCACACCCTCACTGATAGCCCCCACCATCTTCCAGAAATGTCAAGAGCAGCCAGCCCCCAGTGAAGCCGGACACCCCCGGTGGCCCCGGCAAGGAAGCCCCGCCCTCCGCCCCAGCCCTCCGCCCCAGCCCTCCGCCCCAGCCCTCGCCAAGGACTGCAGCCGCTAAGCTGCTTGGACGTGGGGGGCGGGGGTTGGGGGGGCGGGGAGCAGATTTTTAATGTTGCCTGTGGCCTTTGATTCAGAAGGTAAGGGTCACCCCCTGACTTGGAGGTATGGAACCCGATTACTTATCACAGGAGGGCTCCTTACCTTAAATAGGTGCCCGCGGGTGTATGCCTGCGCTCTGGGGGTCTCCTCTCTTCCAAAGAACTGTGCCCCGAGGCTGTCCTGTTACAGTTCTACAAGGGTAGAATTTGATGAGAGCTGCATCACCGAGTTCTATAACAAGGGTGAGGCCCAGAGAGCTTAAATCATTTCTCCAGGGTCACACAGCACAGTAAACAAATAAAATACACTAAAATTGTCAGTTTTTTAAAATTTAAAACACTTCTGATATGCCACCCAGCCATTCCTCTCCTAGGTATTTACCAAAAGAAAAAAAAAATATGTCAAGACTTGTACTAAATATTTATAGCAGTTTTATTCATAATAGCCCAAACCTGGATATAACTGAAATGTCCATAAACAGGCAAACAAAAAACAAATTGTTACCCATCCCTACTGACATGTGAACAGGGCAGTTTTTCAATTGTAAATAGGAGAG
Organism: Marmota monax; assembly: GCF_021218885.2. Classification (NCBI taxonomy): domain Eukaryota; kingdom Metazoa; phylum Chordata; class Mammalia; order Rodentia; family Sciuridae; genus Marmota; species Marmota monax. The sequence continues at coordinate 21,808,054 of NW_026694432.1, read as the reverse complement.
GGGGACAAGACAAAGAGGAAGGCCCAGCAGGAAAACGGGGAGCTCGGAAAGAGGTTAGGGTGCAGAATGGGAGTCCCGCCATGTTTCCTAACAGTGAGGCAAAGGGGGTAAAATGGCTTTAATACAATTCATAGATCCAGGACCCAGAAATGAAATCAGCTGATGTTTAGGGACACTGTGGGCTGCAATCCCGGTGCTCGAGGCCGTGGGTCGCAGGGCTCCTCTGGAACCTCACGCAGGCTCCCTGCCAGGGAGGCTCCCCAACCCCCCCCCCCAGGCGCAGGCTGCAGGGTGCTGGGAGAGGAGCCCCGACCCGGGCCCATCTCTATGGTGTAAATGCTGCTGCCGCTGCCAATCTGAGCTCCTGGTTTGGAGTCACTAGCCAGAGTCCCCCCACACACACAGACACAGTCACTGCCAGTACCCTCAAGAGCATAAGTAACAGCAACATGGAGGGAAATAATTAGGAAGTGGGAGTTTTGAATATCCATTGTCTTCTTCCATCTAATCTAATTGTGAGCTCCAGTAATTTGATTGTTAATGACGATGGCTCATAAGATTTAACAATTGGAAACAGCCGAGCTGGCCTGCTCCAGCGCACACTGGGCGGAGATGGGAGGGGGTGGCCAGCCAAGTCCCCAAGTGTCCCGGCGACCTGGGGTTGGCAGTGGCGACCAGAGCTGGGTGTCAGAAGAGGGTGACAGAAGCCACCTTCAGGCCCTGATGGAGTTGGGGCTCCGAGTGGGGTGAAGGTGGGGGCCCTGGCTTTGCACTGAAAAGGAACTGGTCGGCTCCTCCCTGGGGACTCAGGGAGGAACCAGAGCCCCTCTGAGCCCTAGGTCTGGGGTGGGGGGCCTGGCTGGCTGCAAGTGTTCATGGGGTCCTTGCTCTGCCCTTCCAAGCCACACAAAGTATTACTCATTGGCTCTTGAAAGCTCTCCAGAAAAGCGGAAGCCATCTTCTTAATAATTGTAATGACAATCACTAGCACAGATCCAACTCTGTGTGTCGCTGGGGACTGCTCCCAAGGCCCCCCGTATTAATCCATGTAATTTAACAACCCTGGAAGAGGGTACCGTCTGTAGGCAAGTGAAAACTGAAAACCCAGAGAGGTTGAGTAACTTATCCAAGTAACACAGCTAGTCACCGAGCCGTGGCCCCAGGACCTATGCGGAGGCACACTCCAGCCCACGAGTCCCCTCCTGCGGCGGTTTCGGGTACTGCACCCGGTTCCCCTCCACTTGCACAACACGGAAGCAGGAGGCCTGGAGGGAGGAGAGCATAGGGCTGTCCCCGCATCCTGGGCTGTCACCTTGGTGATTCCCAGCTCCAGGTCCCAGCGCGTTGCTCCGAGCTCCCGAGGACATTTTAATTGGTCTGAGGCAAAAAGTAAAAGACCCTAGTGAGGTGGCCAACCGTCCTTTCTTGGAAATAATGTCCTTTAGCGGGAGAGATGCCACTTCCTTTTTAAAAACGTCCTTTCTTAATGCCGCCCGGTGCAGGGTCTATTTCTGGCCATGTTTTAACATCCTCAACTGGTAAAGGAAGGTTGTCACCTCAAGTTGTCCCGAGGTGGAACAAGATACTGGGTTTCATCCATGAAAGCCCAAAGGTGGGGGACACCCAGTGCCACCCTTGGCTGGGGACACGCTCTGCAGATCCCCTGGTGCCACCTGGGGGCCTCAGCTGCTCACCAGAGACAGCCCTGCTGGGGAGGGGACTCCAGCTCACTCTGGCCAGGGGGCAGATGCAGCCTCAGCCTAAAGGAGGCCAGGATGGGCCCTGGCACCTCTGTCTGAAAACCGTGCACCCCAGCTCAGGGCAAGGCCGGGGACACAGCCCTCCCCACACTCTGCACACGCACACGGTGCCAGTCACACTCGGGCCCAGACTCACACGCCCCCTCTCCAGGCTGTCGGGGTCCCCAGGGCCTCAGGGCCCAGGCCAGGGCGCCGTCCCCCATTCTCCCCTGTCCCAGCCTCATCTGGGTCAGGGAGCCAGTTCCTGTCACTCACACATGGCCCTGCGAGGGCAGCACTGAGTTGACATTTTTAGTCACTTGCCATGCATCAGGCCTGGCAGGGGACAAAGGGACACTGACAGGGGACAGAGCCCAGCCAATCTATTCATTTTCAATTTTGAAACGCACACCAGTGCATTGTTGTCAACTGTGGTCACGCGCAGCGCAATGCACCTCTAAAAACGCACCCCTGCAGTTTGACGGGAACTTTGTGCCCCTTGACCCACGTCTTCCTTTTCTCCATCCCTCCTCTGCCTTTCCAGCCCCGTGCTACTCTGTTCCTTGAGATCAACTATCTTAGATCCTCAGATGGGGGGAGAGCGCGCAGCGCCTGTCTCCCTGGGCCTGGCTTATAACAGTCTCCAATTCCAACCATCCTGTCACAAATGACAGGATTCCTTCTTTTGGGGGGTTGTATAGTATTTATCTGTTCATCCGCACACTTAGGTCGGTTGTTATGTTGGCTACTATGAATTGTTCTGCCCAGAGAGTCCAGTCTCTTGAACAGGCCGATTTCATTTCCTTGGCATATTGCTATAATCTGAATGTCCCCTGCAAGGCTCACGTAGAAATTGAATGGTGGCTGGGATGGTGATTAGGCCAGGCTGGGGTGCAACTGAGTGGTAGAGCACGTGCAGGGCCCCAGGTTCCATCCCCAGCACCAAAAATGTCACCAGAGCCCTGGATGAGTCAATCACCTAGTAACCCATTCATCGGAATGAATCAAGGCCACCGTGGTGGGCGAGGCAAGCCAGCCCAGCCCGAGCTGCTGGCCACCTGTGAACCCAGTGGGAGACGGTTAAGATTTGTGAGGTGAAACGTGCTGGAGGTCCCTGGGTCGCTGGGAAGAACAGCCAAGCCTGGAGCTCTGCATCTGGGTAGCAAATGTTCTCCCAAACTCCAGCAGAGGCTGATCCACTGGTGAACACACATGGGGAGCTGACCGCGGGCCAGGAACGGCTCCGGCGTAGGATGGAAGGATGCGCCCCTCCTTCCCAGCAGCCCTGGGGTGTAGGGACAGTTATTCCCACCTGGGCACACACCTCTAACCCCAGCTACTAGAGAGGCTGAGGCAGGAGGATCGCAAGTTCAAGGCCAGCCTCAGCAACTTAGCAAGTTGAATAAAACTGAACGGACTGGGGTGTAGCTCAGTGGTAGAGCAGCCCTGGATTCAGTCCCCAGACCACACACACACACACACACACACACACACACACACATTTGGCAGCTGAGCAAACTGGGGCAGAGAGTGTGTCGGCAGCTCAGCCACAAGAGGCCAGTCTGGGGTCTCTACCTGGGCCACGCCCTGGGCCCTGTCCCCTGGCACCTCTCTGAGGCTGTGTGATTTTTATCTTGACAAGTGGCCCTTTCACAGTTGATATTTCCCTTCCGTGGTCCATATCGGAAATGAGAAGGGAGAAAGGAAGGAGTGGGACAGGCCTGAGGGTGGGGGACCGTGTCACACCTTAGACGGCTCCTTTCAACATGCAGGGCAGGGGCTGGCGGCAAGGTCCCCAAGCCACCACAGAGGGCTGGCCAGCCTCCAGGAGGGGCGGCTCCCTCCCCAGGACAGAGGGGGGTGGACGGGGCACACAGGCTGGCCCAGGGAGGACTCCAAGGTGCCCCAGAAGGACAGGCAGCAGGGACCCTCAGGTGCCACCTGCAAGCCACCCTGACAGTATCAGACAAAGCTTTTCCCGTGTGGCCTCAAGTCCCAGGAGACCTGGGGGCCAACAGGTGGGCAATGTGACCTTGAAATCGTACCTGTGCCTACCTGTGCTGCCTGTCCAGGGACAACGGGCCTCAGTGTCTCAGAGCTCCCAGGAAGGAGCGGGACTCACACAGAGTGAGACCCAGGCGGGCTGGGTGGCCACAGGACGGGCAGGCGGTGTGGGATGGGTCAGTGGGACCATGAAAATCCTATTAAAATCCTCCATCAGCTGTTTCCTGAGGGCCAGCCTCAGACCCAGGCATGTCACTTGGTTCTCCCCACCACCCATGATGCAGGCTTGCTCTAAGAACCTATTTTACAGAGGAGCAACATAGGCCCAGAGAGGTTAAGCAATGTGTCCAAAACCACACAGCTGGTCAAAGTGACAGAGCAAGGGTTTGAAGGGAGCAGCCTGGCCCCAGAACACGAATTGACACTAGCAAGGACGGACAGGGATTGGGAGGGCTGAGATGAGGCCAGCCAGGGGCCTGGGGAAGGCTGTACAGAGCAGGTGGAATCTGGGTGGAGAGGCAGGGCCCCCAGCTCTGCCCGTTGGGAGTCAGGAGAATCCATCTCTCTGCTGATACCAACAGCCAGGGGTAGTTCCAAGTGGGCAAAGCCAAAAGTCCAAGAGGGAGCAGAGGCCACCAGGGAGTGGACCATCCAGCAGCTGAGGACTCCAGGCTGAGGTGCTGACCCGACCGGACATGCCGAGGGCAGGAAGACTAGGGAGCGGGCAGCCAGAGCCTGGTAAGAAGCCACCTGTCCCATGGAAGCCTCACCCTCCCTCCCTCGAGCTGATGGAGCTCCGGCCACCCCTGGGAGCACCTGTGGCTGAATGCCACCTGTAACCTGTGGCTCAGCCCAAAAAGCCTCCCCCGAGCCTCCAGGACACCGGCCGGTCCCCGGGGAAACCTGCTGGACCCACAAGCTCCAAAGTCCAGGGTCACTGTGAGCAGGGAAGAGAGGGGCGGTGGGGCCATCAGGGACCCGGCGCACAGAGCCATAAAGCACGCTGGGACAGCCCATGACAGGTCGAGGGTCCTTGGTGGGCAGTTTGCACTCTTGTTAATGGCCATGCCGATGGACACTGGCTGTGGAGGCCCCCGGTGACCACTCATGAAGCTGGAATCTGTCACAGGAGGGGGGAGGGGGGAGGGGCTGCTGCTCATCTGCTCCTCGGGGTGCCTGAGCCTCTCCTGATCCCCGATGTGTCCCGTGGAGATCCGGCCTCGGCCCTCCGAACACACACGACGAATTCTCACTAACTCCGGGCACCGGGGAGTGACCGCAGCCACATTTCCCAATGTCTTTGATTGTCTTTAGAACAATGGTCTCCCGGCTCCGAAGCCCCTGCTCATCTCAGGGCCAGGCAGAAGGAAAGGGGACATCCCCGGGCCTGGGTGGCCGTGAGGCCGGGCAGGGAAGGCCGCGCAGGGCCAGCGCCCCGCTGGGACGGTGGGAGGACTGGACCATTCCTGCCCCTGCCACCCCTGCCAGCCACAGTGGGGCCGGAGCCACCAGCCCCCCCTCTCCGCACCCCAGCCTCAAGCCACAAAATGGCCACTGAAGGGAAGACCGGGGACTCGCCCTTTTGACTCGGGCTTAGCCCAAACTCTGAGTCCTGACCGAGAAGTCATCCCAGGGTCCCCAAAGCTGGGGCTCTCGGTTCACCCCAGGCTGTGTGTGCGCGAGAGAAGACAGAGACAGAGAGGGACGGAGAGAGACGAGACAGAGACGGAACTGAGGGTAAAAGGTGATGCTGGCCAGGTGCAGGGCGCCGCCTGTCATCCCAGCAGCCCGGGAGGCTGAGGCAGGAGGATGGTGCGTTCAAAGCCAGCCTCAGCAATGGCAAGGCGCTAAGCATCTCAGCGAGACCCTGTCTCTAAATAAAATATAAAATAGGGGGTTCGATCCTCAGCACCACATACAAACAAAGATGTTGTGTCTGCCGATAACTAAAAAATAAATATTAAAATTCTCTCTCTCTAAAAAAAAATCCAAAATAATTTAAATATATATATAAAATAGGGCTGGGGGCGGGGCTCAGTGGTCGATGCCCCTGACCTGAATCCCCAGTCTCCCCCCCTCAAAAAAAAAAAAAAAAAATAGGCGACAACGTTTGGCCCTCCCATTGGCCCAGGAAGAAAGCTCTGGCACCCCCTGGCCTGGGGAGGCTGTGAACGTCCTTTAATTAAGTAATAAATGGGGAACCCAGAAAATGAGCAGCAGCGATCACCCGCTCACGCCTGGCTCTGCCCAGGCTCACTGCCCCCGTTGCCAGGGCTCGGCGGCGTGTGGGCACCAGGGCCGAAGGCAGCAAGCCACATTCCAGCTCGGTTCCAGCGCCTTCCATGTCCAGGGAGACAGGGGCAGGGAGACAGCCAGGGCCCCCGAGCAGCAGCCATAATTCCGTCAAAGGGCTCTGATGACACGGAAAACCACGAGACACGGCCAGAGTGGTTTGTCACCAGGGCCCCAGTGGAATTGGCTCAGAAGGGATCCTTGCACATTTTTCCAATATGAGGCTGAAATAAAGAGTCCGGACGTGTTGGAGAGGCGGCCCTGGGCGTCTGGAGCCCCTGACTGTGCAGGAGCGAGCCCCTCTGGGACGATCCCAGCTCTGACACGGAGCCACCGCCGCGGGGTGCAGACCAGCCAAAGGCGCTCTGTCTGCCCTTCCAGCGGGGATCCGGAGCCCCAGCGTGTCCAGGGGCAGCCGGAGACCAGGAGCCAGAGCCTCAGAGATCCCATTTCTGCATCCTCAGCAGAGCTGAGGGCCGGGACTCTGGACCTAATTACACAGCTGGGAGCTCCTGGGTCAGCTCCACAGCGAGACCCTCCCGAGATGGAGGAGCTGGGGGGAGGAGAGACCCCAATTGACCTTGAAGCCCAGGCTCTCTGCCCACCGCATTATTGGCTTCCAGGAGTCTGTGGCTTTGGGATCTGGAGCATTTCTAGAATCCAAGAGAAGAACAAAATGAGGAGGCTCAGGGGGACGAGGGCTGGGATCCCAGACCCCAGCCTCTTGTTTCCCCCTCTGCCCAGACACTGGGCAGTGGCCTGTGGGATGGGCCCTGCTTCAGCCTCTGGCTCCTGCAACCTGCTCATCTCAACAACCCAGCCGCCCTGGGACCTCGAGAGCAGAGGGACCCAAGGCAGCCAAGGATCTTCGAAGGCAGCTTGAGCTTAAAAGTGAAGGCAGGGGCTGGGGTTGTGGCTCAGCGGTAGTGCGCTCGCCTAACATGTGCAAGGCCCTGGGTTCGATCCTCAGCACCACATAAAAATAAATAAAATAAAGCTATTGTATCCAACTACAACTAAAAAATATTAAAAAAAAAAAAGTGAAGGCAAAGAAAGCCTCTGGCAAACACAGGGTCCCGTTTGGCCCAATCCAGGGCTTTGGGAAAATATCTTGAGACATTTCGCCAAATCCAGAGCAAAGCCGGCAGGGCCCCCCTCCCACCATCACGAGTCCTCCGCAGATTGTTTCTTTTGAAAGCAATTTGCCTCTGTGTGCTGAGCCCTTCTGACGGAGCCTGGCTTCTGCAGCTGTTCGGCACCACTTCCTTCCCCCACCACCTGGCAGGCAGCAGGCGCAGGGCCCACCTCCAGCCCAAGCCCAAGGACCCCGGCCTGCTCTCCACGGGCTCCAGAGTCTCCAGGGCGGGGCCAAGGGCAGCAGGCACACAGGACACCGCGGGCCAGGCGGCACTTCAGGGCCCAGCGAGGCTGGCAAAGGCTGCCCATCTGGGCCAGGCCTGTCGCAGTCAAGGCTCTTAGAGGGGAAATCCCGAGTGGCTCAGGCACAAGGAGAGCATATGGAGGCCCCGGGGCCCCAGGGAGAACCTCAGCAGAGACAAGGGAAGGCCTGAGCCTTCCCACCCCAGCCCCCTGCTCCCAGCAGCACCACGTGGCCGGGAACATACACCTCCAGGCTGTGCTTCTTGTCTGGAGGGCACAGGGACCCCCAGGGTCCCCTCACTCAGGGCCCCGTGTGCACCTGGGCTCCTCCTGAGCATCCCTCTGCAGGGCGAGGGCTTGGGCAGAGCTAGAGCCTCTCCCTCGCTCCCCGCCCCCCAGTTCCCATCTTCCCGCCCCCAGCTGTGTCCCTTCCGCTGTCAGAATTGTTGCTCATTCTGTCACTGTCCTGTGCGTGGCCCCAGGCCCCACGGACCTGCCCGTCCCACGGACACCCCTGCCACCGCAGCCGTGCCAGCTTCCGCGTCACCATCACCCAGGCAGCTGGCTCTCGGGACCCTTCCAGTTCAACAGGTAAAGAGCCCTTGCACCTTGGTCCCTCGGCCCCGCGTCTCCTAGGTGCTCCTCAGAGCTCACAGTCCAGGGACCGCCACGGCCTGACCACGGCTTCTGGCACTTCTGGCGAAACCCCTCAATTTAACCTAATGGACTAAATGGGGAGCCATTTCTATATGATTAATTAATCAGGGTCCTACGAGGAAGGATAATAATATAACTACTTAAGTCCGTCTGTGAGGCCCCGCTGCCAGGCTATAAAAAGAGCATCCAGAATAGCACAGGAAGACCAGCAGGATGGGGGCGCTCTGACCAGCCCCAGGCTTTGCTGCGGGGAGGGTCCAAGCCCAAGGTCCAACTGGTCGACCTGCGCCCCTGAACTGTTTCCCCCTTTACGTTGGTGGAAGGATTGACGTGTTTGTCCGGGACGTGGTGGAAACTCAACAGATGCAATATCTGAAAATTGCCCGGGACAAAAGAGACTCAGAATACATGGAAAATGTTGCTCAAGAAATTCCGGCACAGACGCTCATGCTAAGGGTGTAAACAAGTGGAAACAACGTTGTCGTTTCGAATGGAGCCCCTTCGGTTTTATTAGCAAATGTCGACTCGTTGTCTGCACTTTTTTCTTTTTTCTTTTCTTTTCTTTTTTTTTGGTGGTGCTAGGGATCAAACCCAGGGGTGCTTTACCACTGAGCTACATCTTCAGCCCCCCTTTTTGTTTTATTCTGACATAGGTTCTTACCAAGTTGCCCAGGCTGACCTTGAACTTGACCTCCTCCTGCCTCAGCCTCCAGAGTCACTGGGATCACAGGCTTGACCCTCTGCACTTTTCCTCTGCACCCCACCTCCAGTCTTCTGAAAGCAAGTGCTCAAAATTTTAAGCAAATGTACATTAAAACCCCAACAAGCACAGTCTTGGTTCATTATAAGAGTTGGGCTTTGCAGATGAGTAAATGACAAACGCATAAAGGTGACTCTAGTCAGTAGAGTTGCTGGTGCATCTTTTTAAAATATTTTTTAGTTCTAGTTGACACATTACCTTTATTTTACTTATTTATTTTTATGTGGTGCTGAGGATTGAACCCAGGGCCTTGCACCTGCTAGGCAAGTGCTCTACTGCTGAGCCACAACCCAGCCCTGGACATTAGCATCTTCAATGATGGCTGCAAGCCTCTCGGTGCCTCCCCCTGCCCCAGCAGGCCAAGCCTCTCCCCCCGTACCCCTCCTTTTCCCTTCCCCCTCCCCCGAATCTCTTGGCCATTTCCCTTCTCTGGGTCTCCCACCTGGGTCCCTCGCATGTCCTGGGCATGGTGCTCAATCCCTCAAGGCCTTGCTAGATAATCCCTTCATCTATGGCTACACCTTCTTCTGCAAAGGACCAGACAGGAACTATCTGAGGTTTTATAGGCCACACCGTCTCCGTGGAACTTCTAGACTCTGCCGCTGTATCATGAAAGCAGCCACAGGTAGCATGGGATGAGTGTGGCCGTGTATCAATAAAACTTTATTTACAAACACAGTGATGAGTCTGTTAGCTCTCAGGACTTTGTGCACCATAACGGTGAATCTCCTGCATCTGGAGGCTCACTGCTGTTCCATCAGGGGCTTTCCCTACTTTACCCCCAGACATGATTAATGAGGGACATGCTAGACACTGGGGACATTCCACGGTAAAAGCTACCTGAGACGTGGTGTCTTCTGATGTCTCTCCGTCACCACATATGCCCACCACACAGGGCCACCTACGACGCTGGCAGGTTGTGGAAAGTCCTCTCGCTTTGACTGGATCAGGATCCCTCAAGCCTGAGAGTGCAGCAGAATCTCCCAGAGAGCTTGTTAATACAGGGCGCTGGGGCCCGCTCCCAGGGATTCTGAATCAGGGGTTATGAGGTGGAGCCAAAGAGTTCCCATTTCTAACAAATCCCCCCAGATGGTGCTGAAGCTGCAGCCCCAGGACCACCCTTTGAGAACCCCTGGGCTGTATGTTTAAAACAATCTAAAGGTGTACTGCCACCTAGTGGGCAGTTCCTGGTACTGCCCTATGTCTACAATCCCTTCAATTCTAAAGTGTACAAAAATGACACATCCTTTGTCACGGAGAAGAATCAAATTCACAAAGCCAATTTGTCATTTGTGTACTTGGGATTCCATAACCGTACTCCAAGCTTCTTTAAAGAAATGAGGTGTCACATTATTTACAATAACATGGCAGTGATTTTTAAATCAACTTAAACTAGAAACAGATTATTTTCCACCAGGGGAAAAACACTTTAAATATCTAAATAGAATAGAACTGCTGCTGGCTCTGTTCTCTGGCCACTCTCCCACTGCCAGATGCACATACCTCTTCTGAAAAGCGAATCCACGCCCCGGCCCTCCAACCCGCTTGGGCAACCACCCTGACCTGGTGTGGCCCATGAAATCCAGCAGGAGACCAGTGGAAACCAGCTGCAGCTTCTGATCTCGGCACACACAGAACCGCAGCGGCGACAGCGGTCCCTGCTCATAGGCAGCCTTATGAACACTTGCCACGTGGCAGGGAAAGCAAAATGGAGACCTCTCTCTGGATTTCACTCCTTGTGCCATATTTATATTTACCCAAATTTGTCGCCAATTCCCACTGCCCAGTATTTCCACACACGCACGTTTTTTAAAAATTTTTATTTTAGTTGTTGACGGACCTTTCTTTTATGCATGTATTTCTATGCGGTGCTGATGATGGAACCCAGGGCCTCCCACAGGTCAGGCAAGCTGAGCCCCAGCCCCAGCCCCATGCACCCTGAGGTGCCCCAAGCGCCATCGCCCACTCCCACCTACCCATCCCAGGGAAAGACCTGGGTGGCCAACTCCATGCAGCACAAAATAAAGGGGACCGTGGTCCCCGGTTGCAGATGACTCGCATTCCACGCTTGGTGGGCAGCTGGATTTCTGTCCGCGTGCAGAACTGTATTAGGACCCTGCTACGAGGATGTACCAGGAGAACGGAAATGACAGGGACCGGAATGGTTTTTGGTGCCAGCAGTTTCTATTTGATCTCCAGATGTGAGGCAGCTGACGGCTAATTAGTCTGACTTAGATCTTCACAGACCCCTGCCCTCCACACGTGCCGCGGCCACGCTGGTGTGACAACGCAACTGTCTGATTGAGGTCTCTCTGGAATGAACACACGCGTGACCCCTGAGGACTCTGGAGCCCCAGCACGTGGACCATCTGGTGAGACGGTCTCTGTCCTTCCTGCCTGACAGGTCGTGAAGTGACATTCTTTAGTGGAGTGGCTGATGGCGTCCTGACGGGGCTGGAGCAGGTTGATCAGCTTCAGGTTTCAGAGTCCGAGGCCACCATTAAGGCCGACCTCCGTGGTCAGAGCTACTGGATGTGGATTCGGTGGCTGCTAATGAAACAGCGATCGCGGTGCCTTCGCTGGCGGAATGTTTGCAAGGAATGAAGAGCAGAGCAGGTCGGGAGCCTGGGGCCGAGAGGGACCCGCAGGGAGGCAGGCGGGCGGCCTCCTCCCATCTCCCAGTCCCCTCTCCCTTCTTCCTTGATGGCTCCAGCGTCCCAGCTCTCAGGGACTGCAGGAGTGCCGAGACCCGCGGAGGACTGAGCTAACGGGGCCGTGGCACCATGCTGCGGGCCTGTGATCTTCAGGAGCACCCCGTGAGGTGCCACTGTCCTGCTCCTTCCTTCACAGGTGACGCGTCTGAGGCTCAGGGACATAAAGTGATCCGAGAAGACCCACTCTGGAGTCCGTGCTTTAACTGCCACCCACACTCGAGTTCTGGGCTGTGCTTGTCCTCCGCCATCCATGGCCACCAAGAATGTGGTCTGGGGAAGAGTGGACATGTGACCTTCAGTTTCCTGGAGGGTGACTGGAATTACAATTCACTCCCCCTGAACCCGGAGCATGACTTCATGGTGGACTAACGTGGAGTCCTGGCCCCTTGACTTTGGGCTTGGCCCTGGGACTAGCTTTGGCCACTGAGACGGTTCACGGTGACTCAAGTAGAGGTTTGAACCGTGCCTGTGCTATTGGTGGCCCCCTAGTGCCGGCGGGCCTCAGGACGTGGGTTGACCCAAGCTGGACCTGAGGCCTAGATCCACCCCCTGCCTTCATGAGCAGATCCCGCCCGTGACACTGTTCCAGGCCATGGGACACCAGGAAACCTTCCAGAATCGATGGAGCCTCAGAGGAGAAGTGTCCCTGTCCTGCCCCCTCCTGTTCCATGGACACTGGTGTGGGGGCACCATGCCTGGTGCTGGCACCACCTGGTGACCACAGGGTACAAGCACAAAGACAAAGGTCAGTCCACCCAGGATGCCCAACGAGAAACAGTCCCCGATGGTCACTGAGTCAGCCACCTGCACACTTTTCTATTAAAAAGAAGAAAAAGAAAAAAAAAAGCAATGTCTCTCTGTTCCCGCTGCAGCCTGGGGATCCTGGGTCACAGTCAACGCCATCGCCAGTGGCTGTGACTTTCTTAAAAAAAAAAAAAAAAAACTTTATAAATGCCACATCCCCAGCCCCTCTCTTTTTATTTAAATTGGCCACCACCACCAATGGCAGAAGGTCCTTGCTCATACTGATCATCGCACTGTGGCCCTCTCCTTGGCCGGGGCAGGGCAGAGCTGCCCGTGTGGGAAGCAGCTTCACTGGAATCAGCTCCTGGACGGGAGCCGCGTCTCCTTGAGGCTCAGGTTCAAGGCTCTGTGCTCCCTGCTCCTCCACCGGCTCTGCCCCTGGCCTCCGGCCGCTCCTGGCTCCCCTCCCGGCTCCACCTCTGGGCTCTGGCTGCCCCCGCTGCCTCCCTCCTCCCGTGCTCCCCACATGCTGTCATGGTGTGAATGTGGGCAGTGTCCCTGGGCTGGCGCTCTGGGAGGGACTGTGGGCCTTCAGGAAGCAGAGCCTTGGAGGAGGCCCCTGGGTCATGGGAGAAGTGTCCTAGGGGCGCTGTGGGACCCAGTCTGTCTCCTCTCTCCCTCCTTCCTTCTCCCCAGCTTCTTGGCTCCAGCCGTGAGCACTGGCTCCAACGCACGTTCTCCAGGTTGCGCTGCCCTCACCAAAGCCCCAACCAAGGGAGCTGCCCAGCCTTGGACTCAGCTTCCAGAACCGCGAGCCAAAATGAACCCCTCTTGGCTTCCCAGGCAGCCCGCGTCGGGTTTGTTACAGTGACGGGGGGCTAACTGATACAGCCAGCTCCCGGCCCCAGGGATGCCCCCCTCTGGGAGATGCCCCCCCTCTGGGAGATGGCCACCCTGACCACTTTATTTGAAGCCATACCCACCCCCCTACAAACCTGCAGTGCCTCATCTTGGTCTACTATTTTGTTTTGTCCAGTATCTAGAAGCTCCCGCCATGGTCTATAGTTGGGCTGTTTATTGTGCTCATCTCTTGTTGTTTCTGCCTGGTCCAATGTCCCTGAAGACAAGGGGCGGGTTTCGTAGACAGAACCAGGTCTCTAACGCTTTCTGCCACCGAATGGGTGTTCCGTGGAGCTTGCCAGGTGAGAATGGAGGTGATTACTGTTCCCCCAGGGGGGCAGTTGCCTGTGTCTATGGGGAATCTGTTTTCTGCTTTTTCCAGGGGCCTCCTGGAACTCACACCAGCCTGGGGTGTCTGTTTTGTTACTAAAGATTGAACCCAGAGGCGCTTAACCACTTGGCCACACCCCCAGCTCTTTTTCTTATTTTGAGACCAGGTCTCTCTAAGTAGCTTAGGGCCTCACCAAGTTGCTGAGGCCGGCTCTGAACTTGCAATCCTCCTGCCTCAGCCTCTCTGGCTGGGGGGTTTTGTGAAGGCCACACAGCCTGCTCACCAAACAGACCTTCCACACCCCACGGAAGTCTTTTCGTGATTTAGTTACAAACAGAAGCCACAGCAGCTCTGTTGAGATATAATTCACTGACCATAAAATTGAAACTTCTAAAGCACATGGTTCAGTGGTTTTTAGTGTTCACGGGGTTGTGCAAGTGTCATCACAGCATAATTCTAGAATGTTTTCATCACCCCAAAAGGAAACCCCATGCCCCCTCGCAGTCAGGCCCCACCCTCCCTCTCCCACCTCACCCAGCCCCTGGCAACCTCTAATCTACTGTCTGACTTTCTGGATTTACCTGTTCTGGACATTTCCTATCCATGGAATCATGCAGTATGTGTGGTCTTCTGTGCCTGAATTCTCTCACTTAGCAAAATGGTTTCCATGTTCATCCATGTCATAGCTGCATTCCTTTTTATGGCTGAATAATATTCCACAGAATGGATATACCACATTTTATTTATCCGTTCATCAACTGACGATGGGCATCTTACACTTTTTGGTGTGATACATTGTGTTGCCACGAACGCTCACTTTCTAGTTTTTAATGCAATCACGTCTTCAGTGTTCTTGGGTGCACATGGAGGAATAGAATTTGAGTGAGGGGTGCAGCTGAGTGGTAGCGCACTTCCCTAGTGTGCATGAGGCCCTGGGTTCAATCCCCAGCACTGGGAAAAAAAAATGTTTTTCTAGGAGTAGAATTGTCGGGTCACATGGTCACTCTATGTGTAACCTCTGAGGAGTGGCCAGGCTGCTTCCCAGGGTAGCCGCACCTTCCACGTTCCTGCCCGGCAGTCCCGGTTCTCCACACCCTCCCTACCCTGAGCCTCCATCTTTTTTATTACAGCCAGAATCTCATTATAGTTTTTCTCTGCATTTCCCAAAGGGCTAATGCTGTTGAGCATCTTCTCATGGTTCATTAGTCAAATATCTTCTTTAGAAAAATGTACAGACATCAGTTTAATCTTACTTTACAGTTTAACTTAGTGTAAATTTTTGCATTGCAAAAAAAAAAAAAAATCCCTGACTAAGCCATAGGCCACTGTTGTAGAACACCTGTATCCATTACAAGGGAAAGGTGCCCCCGTGTTCTGTATTCCTGGTACATCTGGCAGAAGAAAGAACCAGTCCAAGTTGAGCAAAAGTGTATTCAGAATTAGTGAAAAGATTAAATTCTAAATTTTTTTAAATATTTCTTTGTCTTCTCTTAATTACGTATAGTAAGGGAAACTAATTTCTTCTGTGCAGCCATGAGCCACCATGCGGTACCGGCAGCCACGCACCCGTAGAAGATGGCAGAACTGTGAGAATATGTGGCCTGGTGCCTTGCTCCGTGGCTCCTGCCTGTGATCCCAGCAACTCAGAGGCTGAGGCAGGAGGATGGCAGGTTTGAGGCCAGCATGGGCCACTTAGCAAGACCCTGTCTCAAAATAAAAATTAAAAGGGACTGGGGAGGTGGCTCAGGGATTGAGCGCCTCTGGTTTCCATCCCCAGTACCACACACAAAAAGATTCGTACTTCCCACCCCTTACCACCACCAAATCGGAGGATGCAATTTCTACAATAACTGTAGATTCATATTACAGCTGATAAAAATTATTACTATTATTACTATTATTATTATTAAATCTCCATAACAAAGCCTCTGGCTTGTAAGAAGACTGATTTTGAAATCACACTCCTGGGCTGACACAAGGGGGCGCTGAACACCTGCCCTGGCCACTGTCAACGGCTCCCGGTTTCCCTCCCACCCTGTTCCCACGCTCCCTGAGCACACTGGCTCTCAACAGCAGGTGAGGACAGGCTGGTCTTATTTGAGAGCTTTTATTATATTAATAAGAAGAATCCTGCCAAGTTAGGATTCTTCTTAAAATGGGGTCCTTTTACATTTCGGTGTGTAAAATGAACAACTTCCATACTTTCTAAGGTGTGTTTCTGAGATTGCTGAGTATTTTTGCATCTGTGCTCAATGGTCTGCTCCCAACGTAAGAAATACATACCTTTCCTGGGCACAGGGGCACAGGCCTGTAATCCCAGGACTTGGGAGGCTGAGGCAGGAGGATCTCAAGTTGAAGGCCAGCCTCAGAAACTTAGAGAGGTCTTTGGCGACTTAGGGAGACCCTGTCTCAAAATAGAAAGTCGAAGTGGCCTGGGGTGTGGCTCAGTGAAATTCAGTTTGGCGTGACCTTGGTCTGGAGGGGAGGAGGACGCAGGCCCAGGATAGGAAGGGTTCGTGGGGCTGATACGGATATCTGACCAGTTGTAATTCTCCCCGTGCCCACGATGGCCAGGCATGGGTCTAAGCACCGGACGCTCTGGGGAAACTGAGGCACCGAGCGGCTGAGTGATGATGGGGACTGATCTGTGTCCTCCCCAAAGTCCTGTGCCACCTTAACCCCCCCACGTGACCGCACCAGGAAACAGAGCCTTCCCATATGGTGGAGGCTCAGAGAGGGTGAGGGAGGTCATGGGTGGGGCCCTGACCAGCAGAGCCAGTGTCCTTATAGGAGGACCAAGAGTCACCAGGGGTTTAAAAGCACTGAGAAAAGCCACATGAGGACCCAGGACACGGAGAGGAGGCAGCCACCTTCTGGATGGACAGGGAGGCCTCGCTGACCCTCGGGCCAGCACCTTGACCTTGACTTGCAGCTGGACCTGTGGCCACTCTGGGGTGTGGTGCGAGCCCCTCCCCAGGCAATGGAAGCTCTGTTGGCATCCTGGCCACAGGGCACCTGCGTCTGTGCTTTTACTAGCTGTCACCCAGCAGAAGGACGGGGTAGGACGGAGTCCTCCTGGGGACACGGCGGTGACCACAGGAACTGCCTACACGCACGGCTCCCAGTGCTGGCCGTGGAGTGACCCGGGCACCGCCAGCAGCCCATGAGGTCAGCAGGACCAGCGCGTCTCACCCGGGTCCTGGGAGAGTCCCCCAGAGCCCCAGCCCCTGGGCTCCCCGGCCAGCTCCACAGCTGGGGGACGGAGGCCCTTCCGCCTGGCCAGACGCCGTGGACTGTCCCTCCACAGAGACGCCAAGGTCAAGCCAAGCAAGAGCAAAGCCCCGCTTCTGTGTGGAGCCCCACCGCCCCCGTCTGGGTTTCCATTCTGCCTCCTGTTTAGTTTTAGGTGGTTCCTGTCTCTGTCTCTCCACCAGCCTCGTCCTCCCACCGGCCTTGCCCTGTGGCGTGTGTGTCACCTGCTTGGGTCTGTCCAGCAGGAAGTAGGTTTTTCCATCTCACACACTGGGACTGCCTCATCTAGAAGTTCAATGTGGGTCTTTCATATATATATATATTTTTTTTTTTTTTAAAAACTGGGGATTGCTAAGAGGCGTTTTGACTACATCCCCGACTCTATTATTATTATTTTTTTTTTTTTTTACTTTGACAACAGGTTCTTGCTAAGTTGCTTGGGACCTTTTTAAGTTGCTGAGGCTGGTCTTCAATTTGCGATCCTCCTGCCTCGGCCTCCCAAGTCACTGGGATTGCAGGTGTGACCCACTGTGCCCGACTCCTCAACCCCTCGATCACGTCGGATACAGTTATAATTTTGGATTCCTGTCAATGGGTTCTAACGTCTGTGTCAGTTCTGGTTAGTTTAAATTGAAGGGTTATTTTTCTTCTCTTTATGCTTCCTCTTCCCTGTTTGAGCGTGGAAGATTTTGTGCTATCACATACTGACCGTCTCTGGGTTTCTCAGTGTCCTCTGGTCCTTGTTCTGGAGTGCACTGACTTGCGTGGGAACGGTTTGATTCCTCCCGGTGTGTCTGTTAAGATCTGTCTGACAAGACCCAAGCAGAGTTCACCGGGTTCAGTATTCTCCAGACTGAGGCAGGAACCTCTCACTAGTCACTCCATGCCACGTTGCTACGGATTGGATACGTGTCCCCCATAAGCCCGCGTGTGAAAGGCCTGTCTGCTGCCCCTGGTGGGACTGGGTGGAACCACCAAGAGGTAGGACCTACTAGGACCCTAGGTCATGGGGGATGTGCCCTACAAGATGTTTGTGGAACCCTGGTGTCTTCCTCTTCCTCTCCTGCACTGTCCAGCCACCATGAGCCCAAAAGCAATGGGTCGACCACCATGTACTGAAACCTCCAAACTGTGGACCAAAATAAACCTCTCCTCTTTATAAGCTGATTGTCTCAGGTATCTTGTTATAGTAATGGAATTGGCCTAACACACCCATTGAATTATGAAATTTTTTATTTCGCCTGATGGAAAAAACACTATTCCTGGCCCCTCACAAATGCCAAGTTCTAATCCCTCTGATCCTTTCAGGTGGTTCTTTCTCAGGAGAGAAAACTCCTTTTATACACAGCAGATCCATACTCTACCTACATGTAGGGGCCTTCTGTGGGTTCTCTGCATTGCCCCCCTGCAGCTGGCCTGCACTTAGCTGTCACCACCCTGGTCTTCCTAGACTTTCTAGCTCTATCTCAACTAAGGGACTCCACCGGCTTCTGTGTGCCACAGCCTGGAAGCTCTCCAAAGAAGCTGCAGCTCTCCTCGGGAATCACTGTCCTTCTGTCTCGTTTCTGGTATTTTGAAAACTCTTGTTTCACTAAGCTATCTTTTGTTGTTGCAGGAAAGGAAATCTGTTTCTCCATTTGGGTTAGAAGCAGAAGTCTCCTGTTTATTTTTTTTTCCTTTGATACTGGGGATTGAACTCAGGGGCACTCAACCACTTGAGCCACGTCCCCAGCCCTATTTTGCATTTTGTTTAGACACAGGGTCTCACTGAGTTGCTTAGTGCCTGGCTTTTGCTGAGGCTGGCTTTGAACTTGCGATCCTCCTGCCTCAGCCTCCCGAGCCGCTGGGATTACAGGTATGCGCCACCGTGCCTGGCTTCAATTAGATTTTATAATTTTCTTCACATTAATCCTATGTTTTTCTCTTTAAGTTTATACTAAATATGATTTTTGTTAATAGCATAACTAGACTATTTCCTTGGTCTCTTTTGTAGTCACTTATTTCTAGAGAAAAAAACTATAGGTATTTGCATTTAATCATTTAATGTGCTGACATCAATCCTGAAATTAAACCATGCAGAGGTCATAAATTTATTCAACAGTAACAGTAATTTCCCTCTGAGCCGCAAGGGAGGGCGCCCAGGGTCTGCAGGCCTCCACAAGCGCTCCGCCCTGGGCGCCGCTCCCCTTTCTAAACTCTGAAGTGTCCACTACTAACAGAAGTGGCCAGCATTTGTGGGAGGGAGTGCATGTGTGTGTTACCACACACCAAAGTGTACATAGGAAAGTGACAGGTAGATGTTTAAGGCTAGAGCAGAAGCTGAGCAATGCAAACATGGACCATCTCATCCTCCTCTGCACATTCTTGTGTTTATGCTTATTACTTCATGGCACAAAATGGCTGCCACAACTCCAGGCCTCATGTATGTGATCCAAGCAGGAAGAAGAAATGGGAAAGAAGGAAGAGGAAAGCAGGAACCAGCTTTCCCAAATCAAGAAAATTAAAAAAAAAAAAAAAAAAAATCAGGAAAGCAAAAGATTTCTCAAAATAAAATTTCATTTATTAGCCAAAACTAATGACATATTAACACCTACCACAACAAGTCAGTCTGGGAAAGCAAGTGTTTAACTGGAAATATTACCTCAAATTCACAAAGTTTCAGGGCTCTGTTGGTGATAAAGGAGAAATAACACTGGGCAGGATATTGACGTGCTCTATGAGCTAGTCTTGTGTTCTTGGAATGAACCTGAGTCATGGTGAACTGGTTGTTTTCTGGTACTGCAGATCGAACCTGGGGTACTCTGTGACTGAGCCACATCCCCAGGCCTTTTATTATTATTATTTTTATTTATGTATTTATTTTTAATAAAAGCTGCCCTCAAACTTTGGATCCTCCTGCCTTGGCCTCCTGAGTAGCTGGGATTTCCAGCTCGCACCACCACACCCGTCTTTGAACTGTTCTTTTAAATACATACCATGTTCTATTTGACAATATTTTGAAAGCTTTTTTTTAAATACCTTTATTTATTTTATTTATTTTTATGTGGTGCTCAGGATTGAACCCAGCACCTCTCACACGCTAGGTGAGCGCTCTATCGCTGAGCCCACACCCCAGCCCCTCTTGAAAGCTTTTTAGGGCTTCTCTAATATTCAGGATCAAAGGACTTGAACTAAGGTAGTAGAAATGGGAACAGAAAGATTGAGACATAATCAATACATTTTCAGAAGCATCAAAGCCCGACAGACCTGCCGGCGGAGAAAGAAGACCCCAGGCAGCAAATGCACAATTGAGCAGGGAGGGGCTCGCAAGGGCCTTGAGTGTGAAACCGACCGAAGCATTGATTCGGACTGAATTCAGAATATCCTCATTAGCAATTTAGTGTTGTGATCAACATACAAACAACACCGTCTGGCTTGGGTGAAGATGGAGTGGTTGCTGTGCTGCCAGTTCTCGAGTCTTTCAGGGACACATGCTGCGAAGCTCCCACTGACGCATCTGGGACCACCTTAAAACGACAGGGGAGCTCCAGAGAAGCTTCCACAGAAGGCACGATGGGCAAGACTGGCCCAGAGCGGGTGCTGGCCCGGCCCAGGCGTTTGGACGCACAGCTCCCCTTTCCCTCTGAGCCTCCGGGACCTGCAGGCCTCAGCAAGCACTCCGCCCTGGGCGACGCTCTCCTTTCTAAACTCTGAAGTGCCCGCTACTAACAGGTAGGCAGGTATTTGTTTTACATGATAAAGGAGGAATTCTATTCCACAGCAGTTAATTGTTCTTTTAAAAGGGAACTACCTACACATGGTTGACACTCGCAGGAGGACAGCGCTGTCCCTGCACTTGGTCCTGGGCAGCCCTGGGTGGGCCGCACCAGCCCTCCCGAGCCGACTGCCACCTGCACTGTCCTCGGCTTCAGAGTTCTCAGCCCCAGTGGCCCCACAGCCCAGCTCTAGATCCTGTCAAATCCACCATGATATTCACACCACGGACTGCACCTGGGCGCTGCCAGCATCGAGCTCAAAATCCTTCAAAGATTAGACCATCATACACGTTTAAGATACATAGAAAAATAATATAATTAGGATTTATACAAAGTAGATTTTTACAAAACAACTTCACTACAAGAAATACATCTCAGATCCAAGCACAAAAACGTGAAGTCTACGTGGAAGTGCACGGGGAAGAAAGATGTTTATTGTGGAATGCTGAGTGGGGAGGCAGAGGCTGAGTGGGGAGGCGGAGGCCGAGCTCTGGTTTACTGGGACAGCTGGGAAGAGACTTTCCATTTCTCACTCCGCCCTCCAGTTCCTGAAGGGATCAGACAGCCGTCCCTCTTTCCAGGTTCTGCTTGGTCTCGGCCGTGTACTTCCCATAGAACCGCTCGGCCTTCTTGTTGAACTTGGCGTTCCTCTCGTTGATGTAGTCGATGTCTGCGTCATCGTTGTAGGGACGTCTCCGGCTATATTTGTCTCGTTTTTCAATTCTGGGGAAAAAAACATTTTTAAAGTTCAAAACCACCTTCTGTTTTGATCTGAGTAACGAAAGGCAGGCACATTCACGGAAGGGGCTCTGCTGCCCACCCCCACAGGCAGACAGTGAAGAGCAGAACCAGCGCTCAGTGCCCAGGATGCTCAGTGCCCAGGATGCTCAGTGCCCAGGGCGCTCAGTGCTCAGGGCGCCGGTCAGGAGCGGGTCAGTCTCCACCAACTTTAAGCTGAAATTGCTAACCAGCAGCACAACCTCAGGTAGGAACCATGAAATTCATTAATACAAACTCCTCCTTAGACTCCGTCTAAATGAGCAATGACCCAGGGTTAGGAACTGAACAGATACCTTATGACTTAAAATAAGGTAATTATTATAATATTATTTATGTTAGTAACAATGACCCCGGTTAACCCGGTGCATTGCTATGTGCCAGACACAACAATAACACTTTACATATACAGTTCCTAAAGTTAAAACGTACTCTGCTCTACCTGGTATTCATTTCTATCAGTGTTAAGAAACACAGGTAAGTGGCTACGCGCCGCTGGATTCAATCCCCCGTATTAAAAAAAAAAAAAAAACAGGAAATTGGGCCAGGCTGGGCTCCACGGTACAGCACTTGCCTCACACATACGAGGCCCTGGGTTTGATCCTCAGCAGCACACAGAAATAAATAAATAAAGGTACTGTGTCCAACTACAGCTAAAAATATTCAAAAACAAAGTAAAAGAAACAAATAGAACGGCGGCACACTCACAGGACGCTCTTGTTTCTTCCAACATATAGTGCAGTGGGTGCTACATTGAAATCATTTTCTTTAGCTCTTCCTCCTCTGACTCTAACTGCTGTAGGGTAGGCCTGGAACGTCCCCGAAGCCCCTCGTAGGGAAAGCCTGGCACTCGCCTACAGTGCTTCTGGGAGGAGGTGGAATCTCTCACAAGCGGGGGGCTTAGCTGGAAAAGTCAGGTCACTTGGTGTGCCCTTAAAGGGACACCAAGATCCCAGCCCTTTCCTTCTCACTTGCACCTCGCTGCCTCCCCGATGAGGTGAAGAGGCTCCTGCATCATGTGGGCCTCCATCATCACCAGCTGCCACAACCCAGAGCAACAGGCCAGCAACCGTGGACTAAAACCTCGGAAACGTGAGCCAAAATAAA
This sequence comes from Marmota monax, assembly GCF_021218885.2. Lineage (NCBI taxonomy): Eukaryota > Metazoa > Chordata > Mammalia > Rodentia > Sciuridae > Marmota > Marmota monax. The sequence continues at coordinate 21,785,642 of NW_026694432.1, read as the reverse complement.
CCTTTCCTCCTTGTAACTTGTCTCAACTCTTTGTACCAGTGATGGAGAGCCGACACATGGTGGTCAGATTCCATCAACATGCGTATCTCTATTCCGGATCCTGGGGACTGAATCCACATGGCTGCCCATCCTCAAAACCACTGAGGATCCGAGGCCAGACAAGAGCAAGTGTCGTTTCTGCCTATTTAACTCTCTCGAAGCACAACGGCCTGAGACACACGCCAAGCCCACCCTGTCATTCAGCAGCGAACAGGCAGGCTGCTCTGAGGACTCACTGTTTCTCCAGGTCCATGACCATCCTGTCAATCTCCTCTGTGGAAGGCACGTGTGTCCCATGAAGGAGGCTGTTGGACGTCGGGAAAAACTCTTCTCCACTGAAAAGACAGCAAAATGGACTTAAAACAACACCACAGATTTTCACTTTCAAATTTCGAACTAAATTACCACTCACGATCTCTCAGTGTGACAAGATATATACATACACTTACTGTAGCATTCTACTTTTAAATTAAAAAAAAAAAAAGATACAGAATTAGAAAGGACCTAAGAAATCACCTACTCCAACACCTTCATCCTTCAGATGCACAAGGCAATGGCCCCGCGTGAAAGGGCTCATCAAAGGCTGCAGAGTTGGGATTAGAGCTCTGAGCTCTGGATCTCTTTCCACTAAAGCAGTAGCCTTCAAGCTACAGTCATCACATGTTTTTGAAAACAGTTCTACTGGGACACATTCAGTCATTCACGGATCTCTATGGCTGCTTTCACACTGCACTTGCACAGGTGAGCAGCTATGAACGAGACCACATGGCCCGAAAAGCTCCAAATATCTACTATCTGGTCCTTTATTTAAAAAAACAAAAACAACAACAACAAAAAAAACACCCCACCTGGGGTATGGTAACTCATATTTGTAACTCCAGAGACTCAGGAGGCTGAAGCAGGAGGATCGCAAATTTGAGGCTAGCCTCAGAAACTTACTGAGACTCTGAGCAACTCAGTGAAATCCTGACTCAAAATAAAAATGGTTGAGGATATAGCTCAGTAGTACAGAGCCCCTGGGTTTAATCCTTCAAACCAAAAAAAAAAAAAAAATTCACCCACCCCAGCACTAAAGCTTTCTGCCTCATAAATAATATCTATCTGTGCTAATCTGGGTCTTAGCTATCAACACTCAGAATGCCAGCTTGAAAGAGAAACAAGTGGTTAGTTTAACTGCAACAAAGTGAACAACAGCCAGGCCATGTGAGTGTGGGTGGCACATACCACAACCTCAGAGACTGGGAAGGCAGAGGCAGGATTGCAAGTTCAAGGCCAGCCTCAGCAACTTAGTGAAATCCTGTCTCCAAAAAAAAGAATAGGGACGCAGCTTAGTGGTACGGCTCGCCTGGGTTCTAGCCACAGTGTGTGTGTGTTGGGGGGGGGGGGGGGGGCGGTGTGGATGACGAGGCTTAACTGCTATCAACTGAATCATAAATAGTGCTGAAAAAAAAAGAGACCATTCCTAGGAGCTGCTAATAACCCACAACTCAGCATAAAGTGTGCCAGTATTTACACCCTTGTATGTGTAGGTGTGTGCACATATAACCACATAAATACACGCAGCCCCCAAGATGAGAAAACAACATCATAAAACCTATGGACTTACTGTTTTTCCCTCAGTCGCTCATAGGTTTCCATGTCAGGTTTGATTTGCTTTGTCAACCGATGATATTGGCGTAACTGGGCAGCAGCATAATCTAAAAATGAAATGAGAATCAGAGATGACATGTGTCCTTGTTTGGCCATTACTATTCAGAAAAAAATCAAATTGTCATTAAGTAACATGTGCACAGACACTAATCCATGGTCCCTTATCCGGAATATGCCGGTATAGACACCACAAAGAAGAACCAGGCTGAAGGCGCAGAGCCTTTTTTAGCTCCATCCTCTAAGTTGCATGTGCCTTTCCCTAGGGTTTAGGCCTCTCAGCAAACATTCCACGGAGGGAGGAAGCTCGAGCCTCCACTCAGTAAAGCAGAAGGCTGAGGCCAATGCTGTCTGACAGGCTTATTCAGGAAAGGTTAATTTTACCTGAAAATCCCAGGTCAGGATTTTTCCTTTTCTTTTTCCTCTCCCACCTTTCTGCATCTTCTGCACTGATCTCCAGCAACTTCACCTTCTCATAGTCTTCCCCTCTTGCTGCACACTCCTAAAAAGAAGAACAAACTGGTTCCCTCAATTATAATTCAAGCAATTACTTAATCTAAATCAGCAAAGTTTGAATAAAGACATTAAGCTAGGAAGGAAGTTCCTGTCCCTCAGTGTGGAAAGGTGTCCACAAGATGGACACAGTGGCATATGCCTGAATCCCAGCAGGATGGGAGGCTGAGACAGGAAGATCATGAGCTCAAAGCCAGCCTCAGCAATTAGTGAGGCCCTAAGCAACTCAGCAAGGCCCTCTCTCTAAATACGATATAAAAAAAGGGCTGGGAATATGGCTCAGTGGCTAAAGGCTCCTGGGTTCAATTCCCAGTACCCAAAATAAAGAAAAAAAAAAAAAAAGGGTGTCCACAGATGACCAACAGAAAAAAGACATTAAGCAATACTTTTTTAAAAATGATTGCTATATGAAAGAAATCTATGAATTTGATGTGGTATATAAGGGAGCATATGATACCTTTTAGTGTTTAAACAGGTATCAGACCCTATCTTGAACGTTTTGCATACGTTAACTCATTTAATTTATAATTAACTCAAGGTTAAATAACTAGCCCAAAGTGTGGCAGCCACAGAAGAGCAGAGCTAAGCTTTCAATTCCAAAACATTGGCTGCGGAGCCAGACTATCAGTGACCATGTTCCTGTCTCAATGCAAGAGAATGATGGAAGACGGAGCTCATGAAGACAGTGGAGTAGTTTCTGACCTTTTTCTTTTCTTCTTCCTGCAGTTCCCATTCTAAACGAGCCTTTTTGGCTTCCCAGTTTGCAGGCAACTTAAGTCTTTTATCTTCTTCCACAACTTCCTGGTGATTCAATTTACGAGCTTCATTCTAAAACCATAAAAAAAGTTTATCAGAAATACGAAAAGAAGGCACTAAAGTTGTAGCTCAGCGGTAGAGGCACTGGGTTCAATCCTCAGCACCACAAAAATATAAATAAAATAAAGGTATTTTGTCCATCTACAACTAATCTTAAAAAATATATATGAAAAGAAATCCAAATAGATCTTGCCTTTTTTGAGGAAATTCAGGAAAGACACGTTGTCACTCCCTTTCTACCCCAGGTGCAACAGTCAGCCATTACACGGTAGTCAGCTTTTTGTTGCTGTGACCAAAAGACCTGACAAGAACGACTCAAGAGAGGAAGTTTACTTGGGGCTCAATTTCTGAGGGTCAGTCCATGGCAGTCACTCCAGGGCTCTGGGCCCAAGGAAAGGGGCAGAAGGGTGTGAAGGAGGAAATCTGCTCAGTTCACGGCACTCAGGAAGGCGAGAGAAAGAAGCTAGAGACAAGACAAATCCTCTAAGGATATATCCGCCCCCTATACTTACCACTCTACAGTCCATTCAAATGATTAACCCATCAAATGATTAATCCACTGATGAGGTCACAGCTTTTATAACCCAATCTTCTTACCTCAGAGTATTGCTATATTGCCTAACAAATGAGCTCTTTGGGTGACATTTTCAAATCCAAACCACAACAGCCACCAAATGATCTTAAGCAAGGGAACAGCAGCCTAGTGAGGCATATCATCAAGAAAAATGCATCGGGCTGCACTGGTTTTCCATTCCAGAGCCTAGAAGTTAATATCAGATTTGCCCCTGTTTAGCCCTGTGGTCCCTTAAGTTGGATCAGAACAAGGTTTTACAAAGTGGGAGACCTATACCACAGGAGCACTGGAAAATATTCTACTTTTAAACCTCGAAATTCTGATCAGTTCAAAGAAAAAGACTTAATTTAGGGCTTAAGAACTTTAATACCTCTCTTAATATCCTAATCATTTCTAAGACTCCCCTACTTTTGAAACATTTTAAAAGTTTATTTACATTGAAAGCAATAAAAGGAACTTCCCATTTGAAGTACTAGTGAAGAATCGATTTTTAAAACAAAAATAAACGCATAAAACAAAATAAGTACATTTTCTTATACAAAACTGAAGTTGGATGTTTCTTAGGTCACGGGATGGTGGCAGGTAGTCCAGAAAGCCATATTTCCTATAGATTCCAGATAAGCTTTCATTAATCAATCCAAAGTAAATACTTAAGCATGTTTATGTGTTTATCAAATCAACTTTTCTGGACAGAGAGAGATACTCCTGGGGCTGGCAGCGCAGTTGAGTAGTACGACACTTGCCCAGTGTACACAAGGCCCTGGGTTCAATCCCCAACACCACCAAAATAGAACAAGTGCCAAGAGAGACACTGGTCTCAATTTCCACCCCTCATACACTCTTAGCTCTGGCAATGCCCTCTGGTTTGCCATCAAACAAAGTTGCATTTGTTGCATTGAAGGAGAGCACAAACCAAGGGGAACTTTTCAGTAAGAAAATGTTAAAAGAGACAGTTATAAAATATGAGTTTGTATCAGATGACTACAGTTCAAATTCAAGGCTTTGATTTGGGCATTGTCAAAGGCAGGGGCATTCTAGGATGAAGTAGCTTCAATTTTTAGATAGGAGACAGGAGGAACAGAGTAAGACTATAGTATATATATATGTATGGTAATGTATGTATATATAGTATATATATGTACGGTAATACAGTGAGTGGTGTTTGGTCACTTTTATGACCTAAACAGTCTTCTTCTCACTACAATATTTGGAGTGATGCCGAGGTTTTGTGGAAACATGGCCTAGTTGTCAGGCAGGCCACTCCAAGATCAAAGTCAGGGGATTTTTTCCTTTTCCAGTTCCAACTGTAGCCAGCTGTTTGCTGGACTCTTATCCCTAATATGAATTCTCCTCCTTTGCATGTGCTCCCTCCACTGAGTGTCTCTTCCTCCATCCCCTTTACTTGTCCGATGTCCTATTCTTTCAAACAGTGGTTTAGTGTCACCTCACTGGAGCCCCTAAAGCTACACTAATCTCTCCTCTGCACTCCCAAGGCACTTTATTCCTACCTCAAAACTGCATTTACTGCAGTATAATTTCTGGTTATAAGGTTTTGTCCTTAAATAAATAAATAAATAAGGTTGGTTCTCTACTTCAGAAGAGGCCTTCATCTAGCTGAACCACCACACTACAGAGTTTCAGCGGTTTGTTGATTGTTAGTCATATTAAAAAGCTCTTAATGACACGACACAGGTTTCTTCCAATTTCTAACTACATATTTCCTTAAGTAAAATGCACCGCTTGTTAGAGCCACAGAGCAGGGAGGCCACGAGTACCAGGCTCCCCAACTCAGCCCAGGCAAGTTAAATCCAGTGGGCGGGACGGGGAGCGAGCGATCTGATCTCGACGCGCTTTAGGGTCAGGAGCCGCCATGGGGAAGATCCAGCTCCGCGGTCTAACGAGTGCGGGGCCGGACGGGGGCAGGTCGGAAAGGGGCCCCGGGCTACTCACTCGCTTCAGATGCAGCTCCCGGAATTTGCGCAGCCTCTGTTCGCGCTTCTGGGCGGCCAGCTCCTCCGCCGCTGTGCGGAGCCCCTCCTCAGCGCGGTCCACCGGCACCTGCTGTGAGGAATCCCGCTTCAGGCCGGGCTCGGTTCCAGGCCAAGTCCCAGCGAGTCGTCAGCCCGGCCACGACCCCACTGGCGACAGACCCCGCGGAGTCTGCGCCTTCCTGGCCCGACGCCCAGGGCTCCGCCTCCATCACTGACCCCTACCTCACCGAAACTCACCAACAAAACCCTCCCAAGTAAGGCCGACAGCACTTACCAGTTCGACCTCAGCCGCAGCCGCCATTACAGCCTTATTTTTCCTATTTCCGGCAACAACACTGAGCACTTCCGTCAGCCTCTGGACAGCCCTCCTAAGCCCTGTCTACAGGCCACGCCCCTTCCGGGCGGCCTCAGGAACTTGGGACCAATCCCGGCCCCTTTTAACAGCGAGTTGTTAAAATTGGTCAAGGTTCTGCGCAGCCGCAGAAGGCTGCAGAGACGAGGGCAGGAAGTGACGCAGGGGAAAAAAAGGCTTGGAAAGTCCTCAGAAGAGGAAGGCTGGAAAGGTAGGGCTCAGAGGTCTTGGTAGGAAATCTCCTAGCCTACGTGCTGTTCCCTAGAACATCAAGTTCTTCCTGACTGCCTTGTCTCAGTAGAGACATGATTGATACTTGTTTTAAAATCCCTTCCATAGTCTTAAGTTTTTGAGAGAGAGAGAAAGAGAATTTTTGTTTGTTTTCGGTAGACACAACATCTTTATTTATTTTAATATGGTGCTGAGGATCGAACCCAGCGCCCCGCGCATGCCAGGCGTGCGCGTTACCGCTTGAGCCACATCCCCAGCCCAAGTCTTTTAAGTTTTTTTTGACTGTTGGGGCCCGTCCAGTCTTGTTAAATTAACATGCCCAATGGAGTATAATTAATAACATTGCTAAAGTTAAGATGAAGCATTAAGGTGAAATGTATGAAAATTATTGTTTCCTGACAACTGCTAATTACATGTAGAAATGAAAATGTGATCTCCCAAATGAAAAAAATATCTAACAGTAACATAAAATAATTCTAAGTAGGCAAAGTTAAATCTCAATAAATGAAGGATAATCTTTTCGAGTTAGAAGACTATCACAAAACAAATCGCCAAAGTGAGTTTATAAATATGTTACTCCCATCAGAATCTTGAGAGATGTTTTTAAATTTTGGTTCTGGAAAATGATGTGGCAAAATGTGTAGCTCTGTGAAGGGCACTTGCCTTGCATGTGTGAAGTCCTGGATTGGATTCCCAACACAGTAGGGGAAAACAAAAACCTAGAAGTTCAAAACCACTGAGAAATATATACGTTGGTGGTAAAACTGAAAATTGGTCTAACCCCTTGAGAGTTAGAAGACAATATCACAAAATATCAATTTGGCAATAAGTAACAAAACAATTACTCTTGGATTCAGCTATAGCTCTTCTGGGAATTCATCCTGCAGATAAAATTGCATAGGTATGCGATGACTTACCTATGACGTTATTCATTTCAGGTTTTTGTTTTTTGGCAATAGCAAAAAAATTGAAAACAAACAACTGTCAGATTATGCTACAATGAAACACCATGTGGCAAATGGAGTAGTTCTCCATATATTTAGAAAGATCTCAAAAATACACTGAGAAATAACAAGTGTGGAACTGTGTACCTGGTATGCTACATTTAGAGAGGTGATAGGATTAGGGTTACTAGGAATACATTTTATTTTGCATAAAGAACTAAGGGGAGGGGCAGAGAACTAAGGGCTATAAAAAAGAAGGTAATAGAAGTAACAATCTAGGGAGGGTTACTTTAGAATCCATTAAATTTTCCCTATACTAAAGACATTTTTGAAATATAGGAGGTGACTTCCTTTGTTTGGTGTAATTGATAGAGCCTGGGGTAAAGCTGGAGGGGAAGAAATAGAAAGGCTAAGAGTTAAATAGGCCCCAAGGGCTGTTTGCTGGGCTCAAGGATATTTAGAAGTACAGAATGTTTTTCTCACTTTCATTTTCTTTTGTGGTGCTAGGGATCAAACTAGGGCTGTTAGCCACTGAGCTGTATGCCCAGCCCGACCTTTTTTTTTTTTTTTCCTGACACCTTCTTCCTGAAAAGACTTCATTGTATTTTATCACAGAAAAAAAAAATCAATATTCTATGAAACACAATAATCACTCTTTCCTTATGAGGAAATTTTGGATCCAAATTGGTAGAAAAGACATCAAATAGAAGTTGTCCACCTACCCTCAAAGACATTAGTATTTCTTTGTGCTGTACAGTCTCTGGTTTTTGTTTTTGTGGGGGTTTTTTGTTTGTTTTTGGTGCACTATAATTGTTCTGCCTTATATTTCATGTGAATCTGGGCTATTCCCAAACTTCATATCATCTGACAGTACTGTTAACTTGTAAATTAAAATTAAATTCAAGAAAAATCAATGAACATTTTTTAAGTATTTTTCTACTAAGAGATATTGCTTTCAATCTTCAGACCAAAAAATATTTTAAAATGTGTTTTTGTGTCTATTACAGAATTGAAAAACAAGACCAAAATGACTGGAAATAGCTGAGGCTGGCTTTGAACTCGTGATTATCCTGTCTCAGCATCCGAAGCCACTGGGATTAAAGGCATGCACACATGCTTATGTATTTCTTATATTCACTTGTATTAGAAGTTTTGGGATTTTTTTGGCAGGGCACTGGGGATTGAACCTAAGAGCACTTAGCCACTGAGTGACATCCCCAAGCCCTTTATATTTTTTGAGACAGGGTCTTGGCTAAGTTGCTTGGGGTCTCACTAAGTTGCTGAAGCAGACCTTGAACTTGCAATGCTTCTGCCTCAGCTGCCAGTCACTTGGATTACAGATGTGCACCATTGCACCAGACAGAAAAGTTATCTGTGCTTAAGGTGAAACATGCTGGGCTTAAAAATTATATTATAAATAGGCAAGTCATTGTTGTGCTGAATTTGTCATATATCTGGACAAAAGCTTGAGGTAGGATGCTAAATTGATAGTAGATAATGTAGTAGATAATGCAAGGAAGCCAACAATAGCTTCTGGAAATTCACCTGTGTCCTCTTCTCTCTTGGAAGCAATCACAATTACAGGTGCTGCCTATCCCACAGTACACACGCTTCTCTCATAGAGATCCATTAGAGGATGTCTTCTTTTCCCCAACAGGGAAAAGAAGACATCCTCTGCCGCAGTCTGGCTGGGCACAATCAGGAGCCACTTGTCAAAAGAAACTAACTTTATTTTTAGAACCACACACGCCAAACAAAACAGCCTCTCAGGAAAAACCCTCAGAGCCCCAACTGCCACCACTGGCTTTCCACAAGCCTCTCTCTCCAACAAGACAAGCCTCTCTCTCCACCTCCCACAATCCTCCTGCTCTTGAGGCCGATTGGCTGGGTCATGTGGGCGGAGCCAAAAAAGTCCCCCAATGAGCAGCTCCGTGGTCTGAAAGGGCAGGGAAACAGCCCAATGAGCATCACCGCAGAGGAGCCAATCAGCTAGATGTTGCTGGGGCCGCTGTGAGCCAATCATCAGCCGGCAGCTGGAAGTTTGCTGGCAGCTGGAAGTTTGCTGGGGCCCCTTCGGCTGTGGCTCTCAACATCTCCCCCTCTCTGTTTAAACAAAAAGCATGTGGCTTAGGGACCGTGCCTGCCTTAGGTTGTCCAATAGTACATATGGTCCTTACCGGTTAGGTTGGTACCATTGCAATTGGATCTTACCCGTCATTGACTACCGGTCCAGTATACAGCCACATCTGTGGAGAGGTCTTTGTACCAGCGGGGGGTGAGGTTCTTTGCCTCACCTCTGTTGGCCCCAAAATCTTAGCTGGACAATCATGACAAGCAGAAGGGAGGAAGATACACCAAGCCAATTGACGGCTCCTTTTGGAAAAATTGTACCACCGATGACATCATCAGCAAAAATACCCCAACACTACCACAAGTCGCTGCACCAACAGATAGTTCACAATGCATACAGGTGAGTTCACAATGTGTCCAGGCAAGTTCAGCAAGCAGTTCAGTGATGGCTATTGCCGAAGCTGTAGATTGGTTTTATCTTTGACTTCACCAGCACTGGGATGAAGATAGGAATTCTGGCAATAATGGCTAAAGAAAAAAATTATGTAACATTCCAGAAGGCACTAAAAGAAAACAATTTTCTTAACAATTTACATTGTCTTCACCAGCACTGGGATGAAGATAGGAATTCTGGCAATAATGGCTAAAGAAAAAATTATGTAACATTCCAGAAGGCACTAAAAGAAAACAATTTTCTTAACAATTTACATTGTCTTTAAGAGAATTATTAAATATAATGAAAACGAAAGGTGAAAGTAAACAAACAGATCTGTTAACCTCCTTTTTTGTTTACATATTAAAACAATCTTCAACAGTTGTTTACCCAATTTAAATTAAACCATTTAAATCATGTGAATAAAAAAATATATATTTTTGGATCCATTTTTTCATGAGCGCTCATCATATATGATATATGGACTTACGTACATTCAAACATATAACACAAAACACAAGTGTGCACTCATATAATACATACAACACATAACCTCATAGTAAAGGCCTTATAACTTTTTACAGGTGAAATCTCCATTGCAATGTTTAAAAACTCTATAGTCAAAAAATAGAACTGATCAGCAAAACATTAACCTAGGTCTGTATGAGCTCAAAAAACGAAATAGAATGTGGGAAAGGGCAATAATAAAATTGATATTGAAAAAAAGCATCCTGGTTCTATTGCAGATATAAGGATAGCCAAACTGGAGTTTTGGATATCAGCTGTTATGGACTTGAGTCAAATCATCTTCTTTTTGGTCTGTAGAAATCGCTTTAGTTAATCTCTCTGGAATCCAAATCGGCTGCTGTTCTCCCTGTGGAAACACACAAACAGACCCTCAACTCCAGACAATTACTGGGTCAGGACCTTTCCATTGTCCTGTTAGAATATCCTTCCAAAGTACCTTGGGCTTATGCACATTTTTTGGACACATATGCCTTTCCGCAGCACTAAGTCCTGATGAATCCAAATTTAAAAAGTTTAGAGTAAAAAGGATTATTTTAAGTTTATCTTTGGGGAATATATACCCCTTCCCAATTCCTTCTTTTTGCTTTAATAAGTACATTTTAATAGTTTGATGAGCTCTTTCAACTATGCCTTGTCCCTGTGGATTGTATGGGATTCCTGTTATATGAGTAATGCCAAATGTTGAGCAAAATTGTTCAAAAGAGGTAGAAGTATAACCAGGGGCATTATCTGTTTGTAACTGTTTTGGAACGCCCACAGTGGCAAAATTTTGTAAGCAATGAGCTATAACATCTTTAGTTTTTTCTCCGGCATGAAGGGAGCCCATCAAAAATCCAGAAGTAGTATCAACTGTAACATGAAAATATTTTAATTTTCCAAATTCTGGCAAGTGTGTGACGTCCATCTGCCAAATATGGTTAGGTATCAATCCTCTAGGATTGACTCCAAGATTAACTTGTGGTAAAAAGGTCACACAATTTTGACATTGTTTTATTATTTGTCTAGCTTGTTCCTAAGTTATTTTAAAACACTTTTGTAAAGTATTAGCATTGACATGGAACCTTTTATGAAAATTTATAGCTTCTTCTAGTGTAGAGAAAATATGTATGTCATGTGTAGTTTTATCTGCTAAATCATTGCCCAAACTAAGGGCTCCAGGCAATCCTGTATGTGCCCTGATATGTCCTATAAAGAATGGATCTTTTCTGTCCCAGATTAGACTTTGTATAGTGGAAAGCAAAGAGAAAACAGTAGAGGAAGGGGAAATCCTACCAGCATCTTCAAGGGATACTATAGTGTTAACTATATACTGACTATCAGAAAATAAATTAAATACAGAATCTTTAAACATCACAAAAGCTTGTAATACTGCATTAAGGTCTACCTTTTGAGCTGATTGTTTGGGTACTAAAAATGTAAAAGTTTGATCAGGTGTAACTATTGCTGCTGTACCATTATTTGACCCATCAGTGAATATATTTGGAACATTCATGATAGGTGTTTTTCATGTCATTTTTGGAAAAATTACAGGATGCAATGACCAAAAAGACAATAAAGGATTAGATGGTAAGTGGTTATCAAATGAAACATTAGATTTGCACATGATTATTGCCCAAGTATTTAACTCATTAGCTAACTCATCAATTTGATTCATAGTATATGGAGTAATAATTTTATTGGGAGAAATCCCAAACACTCCCTTTGCTGCTTTTATTCCTTTGAGTATTAATTGTCCTACAGCCTCAAGATACCTAGTAAGAATAGTGTTAGGAGAATAAGATAAATGTATCCATAATAATGGACCTTCTTGCCAAAATACTCCTGTAGGAATATTTTTTGTTGGTAGTACAATAAATAATAAAGGCAAACTTATATCAATTCTATCCAAATGCATATTTTCCATATATGTTTCAATGATTTTTAATGCCTTTCTTACTTCAGGCGTTAACATTCGGGGTGAATTTGGATCTGATGGACCTTTTAGGATATCAAATAAAGGTCCCAACTCTCCTGTTGGTATACCTAAATAAGGTCTTATCCAATTGATGTCTCCTAATAACTTTTGAAAGTCATTAAGTGATTTGAGTTGATCTACTCGTATTTGAATTTTTGGTGGACGGACCATGGTTGAGGATAATAGAACTCCTAAATAATTAATTGGAAAATTTAATTGTACTTTATCTATTGATATCTCTAGGTTATAATTTTTTAATAAGTTTGTAAGTGTGGCATAACATTCTAGCAATGTGTTTTTATCTTTGTGTGCTAATAATACATCATCCATATAGTGAAATATTTGTAGTTCAGGATTTTGATTTCTAAGTGGCTGGATTACTTTGTTAACATAAATTTGACACATAGTTGGGCTGTTAGCCATCCCTTGAGGGAGTACTTTCCATTCATATCTCTGATCAGGACCTTCATGATTCAGTGCAGGGATAGTAAATGCAAAAAGTGGACTATCCTCAGGATGAATTGGAATTGAAAAAAAACAATCTTTAATATCTATAACTAAAACATACCAGGTTTTTGGCAAAGCAGACAACTGAGGAGGAATCCCCGATTGAGCAGGTCCCATAATAACCATCTCATTATTAATGGCTCTTAAATCTTGCAATAATCTCCATTTACCAGATTTCTTTTTGATGACAAAAATGGGAGTATTATGGGGAGATACAGAAGGTTGTATATGTCCTTCCGCTAATTGTTGTTTGACCAGGTCATGGGCTACTTGTATCTTTTCTTTAGTCAGGGGCCACTGAGGAACCCATACTGGTCTTTCTGATTTCCAAGTAATTTTTATTGTCTCAGTGGCCCTTTCTGAAAATCCATCCCATGTCTGTCTGTTCCTTGATCTATTTGTATTGGTGCTGCTATACCTTGTTCTTGTTTTTCTAATCTTTTTCCTTTCCTAAAACCTTGTCTAGTCATAATAGTGGGTGCATTTTGGTTGATGTTATTTGTTAATGTCAAACCTAATTGATCTAGGACATCTCGTCCCCATAAATTTACGGGAAGATGATCCAATACATATGGCTGTATAGTTCCTTCACATCCTTCAGGATCCTTCCAATCTAATACCATTGCACTTCTATGGGGATTAGTCGCCACTCCTAGGCCTCGAAGCGTTTGAGTGGCTTGTTGTAATGGCCAATGTTTTGGCCATTCTTGACGAGAGATGATGCTAAGGTCTACACCTGTATCCAGTAGCCCATTAAATTCATGTCCTTGAATATTTAGTTTTAGCATGGGGCGAGAATCTAAATTTAAAGAAACCATAGCCCAATCTACACCTGTGGAGCCTAATCCCTTGGAACCTCTTTCTACAGTACGACTGGAAAATTTATCATGTAGGCTGGGTATTATTAGTAACTGTGCTATTCTATCTCCTGGTGAAATTACTGATATACCCTTTGGAGAACTGGCTATAATTTTTATTTCACCTTCATAATCGGGATCAATTACCCCAGGACTTATCATAAGTCCTTTTAGAGTAGAAGAGCTGCGTCCCAATAATAAGCCTACTGTTCCTTTGGGAAGAGGTCCTTTCACCCCTGTGGGAATGATTTGAACTCCCATCTCTGGAGTTAGTACTGCTCTGGCGGAGGCACAGATGTCCAACCCTGCGCTCCCTCTGGTTTGTCTGATGAGGGATCTGATGGACAGTGTGTCCTGGGCACTACCCTGATGGGGTTGCTGGGTTCCTCCAGTGCTCCGTATATTTGTGGTTTTGGGCCCCGGAGCATTGGGCCCCCCTGTCCATTTTTTGGCAATGGAGCCCGATGCCTTTCTCCACGATATTGTGGATAAACACCTGGTCCTTGTTCGTTTTTTGATAATGGAGTACCCTCTATGGTGGTTTGAGAACGGCATTCATTAGCCCAATGTCTCCCTCTATGGCATCGTGGGCAAATACCTGGTATTCTACTCCTTTGATACCTAGTTTTGTTAAACCCTCCTCCAATGGGGCAATTCCTTTTAAAATGTCCTGTTTGTTCACAATTGTAGCATGTTCTTGGCCTGGCATCTAAAGCCTGTTTTACTGCAGCTGCCACAATTTGCCCTTGTTCATTAATGTCTCTGGCATCTAAAGCCTGTTTTACTGCAGCTGCCACAATTTGCCCTTGTTCATTAATGTCTCTGGCATCTAAAGCCTGTTTTACTGCAGCTGCCACAACTTGCTCTTGTTCATTAATGTCTCTACATAATTTAATACATGTGTTTAAATCTTCATGTTTCCATGGTCTAATGATATCTCTGCACCAATGATTCGCTTGCTCATAAGCCAGGTGTTTTAGTAATGGCATTGCTTGTTCTGTATTCCCAAAAACTCTGGTAGCTGTTTGAATAAGCCTATCTACACATTCAGCATAAGGTTCATTAGCTCCTTGTATTACCTTAGATAATTGACCTTGTAAACCTCCATGTCCTTGTAAAGTCTTCCATGCCTTAATTGCATCTACAGCAATTTGTGCATATACACCAGGATCATATGCAATTTGTTGCTGCTGATCCTCATAAGGTCCCTTTCCTAACAACATATCTAGATTTCTCTGAGGATAACCAGCTGCTGCATTTCGCCTAGCCGTCTCCTTGCAAAATTCCTCATTGGCAACCTTCCATAACAGGTATTGTCCTCCATTTAGCACAGCTTTACACATATTAGCCCAATCTGCTGGCGTCATGTTCAAGTTGTTAATGGATTCGACCATGCTTACAGTGAAGGGTGCTTGAGGACCATAGGTTGTTACAGCCTCTTTTAGCTGCTTCACTGTTTTGAAATTTAAAACATGGTAAACTCGCTGCCCTCCTGCCTCAAATACAGGGCATGTTAATATTTGAGATCTTGTCTCAGGATCCCAACTATCAACTGCAGGGGTTGGGGGCCTCCCAGCATATGGAGGTGGCCTTGTTATTTGGACATTTATGTCCTCTGGTGATAGAAAGGTGTTAGTAGCAGTCTCCTGTAGAGGTGGTGCTGTTGGTTGGACACTTACACCCTCTGGTGATAGAAAGGTGTTAGTAGCAGTCTCCTGTTGTAACTTTCCCCCTGATTACTTTTTCTGTTTTACACTTTCTTTCTCTGTCTGACTAGCCTGAGAGGCCTTCTCTTTTACTTGAATTTTTTCCTCTGACTAGCTCGAGAGACCTTCTCTTTTACTTGAAATTTTTCCTCTGTCTGACTAGCTCGAGAGACCTTCTCTTTTACTTGAATCTTTTCCTCTGTCTGACTAACTTGAGAGACCTTCTCTTTTACTGGAATCAATATGTCTTCTCCTTCCTCTACCTTTGTCTGAACTGAAGGTTTTGGACTAAGCAAACAAGATACCAACGTCCACAATGGCAATGTGCCAACTGGCAGAGTCCCTGGGCTTTTCTTTTCTATTCTTTTTAAATCTTCACCATGATGGTTCCATTGTGATACATTTAACAACTCCTCCTTAAAAAGCCATGGGCTACATTTTTGTATTGTATCAACGTATGCCCTGTTCTTGATTTTACTGAGATGCCTCCTTCCTCTAACAATTTACTTAACACTCTTTCAGTTTGTTTTTTACTAATTTCTGATCCCGTATTTCTACTATAATACAACCCAACAAGATAACACCAAACAAAACCGAGATAGAATGAAATAAAAATGGAACAACAAAAAATCATTATAACCTTTCTCCCTATCTGTTCCTCAGACATAAATAGTTTTTCCTCAGATGTGAGTGGTTTTTCTTCCGTCTCACTCATCTCCAGGGACAGGCAACTTAAAACAAAAGTGAAGCCAAACAAAAGAAGAATCTTAAAATGGCTACCCATCCTCTCGCCCTGCCCTCAGGGGCGAGCAGTTTCACTTACCCTCAGTCGCTCCCCGTGCGAGCCACCAAATGCCGCAGTCTGGCTGGGCACAATCAGGAGCCACTTGTCAAAAGAAACTAACTTTATTTTTAGAACCACACATGCCAAACAAAACAGCCTCTCAGGAAAAACCCTCAGAGCCCCAACTGCCACCACTGGCTTTCCACAAGCCTCTCTCTCCACCTCCCACAATCCTCCTGCTCTTGAGGCCGATTGGCTGGGTCATGTGGGCGGAGCCAAAAAAGTCCCCCAATGAGCAGCTCCGTGGTCTGAAAGGGCAGGGAAACAGCCCAATGAGCATCACCGCAGAGGAGCCAATCAGCTAGATGTTGCTGGGGCCGCTGTGAGCCAATCATCAGCCGGCAGCTGGAAGTTTGCTGGCAGCTGGAAGTTTGCTGGGGCCCCTTCGGCTGTGGCTCTCAACAATCCTCTAATGGCCCTATAAAAAATTACCATCTTCCAAAAGGCAAATATCCTTGGAAGAAAGGAAGTTAAAACATTTGGTCAAAATATTGTGGATCGGGGCTGGGGATGTGGCTCAAGCGGTAGCATGCTCGCATGCGTGAAGCCTGGGTTCGATCCTCAGCACCACATACAAAGATGTGTCCGCCAAGAACTAAAAAAATAAATATTAGAAAAAATATATATATTGTGGATTGAAACCAGGGGCACTACCATTATCACCGGCTTTTTTGGATGGTAGCTCCTTAAATTGCCCCAACTGGCTTGCCAGCTACCTCAGGCCCTGGGGTTACTGGAATTACAGGTGTGTGTCACCACACCAACTGATAAATATTCTATTACCTGCACTTTACCTGGCCACTGATTCAGAATTTGCTAATATAATAAAGTAACTGAATTTTTAAACACATAATTTATTGGAAAGTGCAAATAATGGACAGCACAGCCTGAGTGTGATACTAGAAATGTTTGATCTTCATCCCTTTCTTGGCAGTTCCTAAAACCTTTCCTGATAAAGGTTAAGTGATGTTAATTTACAATAAGTCCCCTTTAACTATACCATGCTTACGCTAATTAGTGGCTTGGAGGGTTGGTTGCCAAAGGAACCAAATGATTAATTACAGGGTTCCGCCTTACCTCCCCACCTCTGGGAAGGGATGGGGTCAGTTAATCACCCCATGGCTAATGATTCAATCACTAATTGGTAATAAAACCTCCATAAAACCCCTACCATATTCAGAGACTGGGGTTTGGGGTAAACATCCCTGTGCCAAGAAGGTGACACATCCCAAAGCACCAGAGATGCTCCCTTCTGGACTTCACTCCCTGAATCTCATCATTTGTATCCTTTCTAAGTCACCAAGTTTCCAGCCACACAACCCCACCCCACACTTGGTGAACCTTTGTAGGTGAATAATCAAACCAGGATTAATGAACCTGAGGAACACTTGCAATTAGCACAGAAGGGAGCAGGTAATCTTGCAGGACTGAACCCCTAATTTACAAGGTCTATACTACCTTCATGTAGCTTCAGAGTTGCATTAAAACCCAAAAATTAGAAAAATTGCTTGGCATGAGAAATCCACGTCAAAGTATTTCCTTTTTGAACACGTCTTTTTTGCACAGCCTGCACCATTTACTGTCACTCTTATGTCACTGTTATGCCTGTTCCTATGCTAAAAATTAAGGGAAAACACCCCAAGACATAGTATGGTCCAAGAGAACAAATGTTTATAAATTTTTTCAATGACACCCAATTCTAAAAAGGATTTCTACTTTTTGCCTAGGTTCCAGCACAACATGCTTCCTTGCCCTTGCTTAAGCAGTTTGAACCTGGCATCTTAATTTAAATGTTATGTCACTATTGCAAAGGTCACATAAAATCAGCTTGTTCAGAACAGCACATGACTACAATCCCATTAACTATGGAGGCTGAGGCAGGAGTTAAAGACAGACTCCCACAATTTGGACCTTCTCAAAATTGGGGGACAGATTGGGGGGAAGGCATGTCGCTCAGTTAGTAAAGTGCCCTTGGGTTCAATCTCCAGCACCAAAAAGGTGGGGGGAATTCTAAAATGACTTGGCCTCTTAAATGCACAAATAATGCCAACTGTACTTAGGACAGATTTCACACCTTAGTGAGGCACTCCAATTCACCACCTCCTGGCTTAGTTTCCTGCCCTGAAACTCAATAGTATACTACACATTTCATAAAATTTATATCAGCTTCTCAAACCTTAATGAATGTATTTACATGAATTGGGAATACAGTTAAAATTCAGAGGCTTTGAGGGAGACTTGAGGTTCCTTCCACTTTTCCTCAAACTCAACAAGAGGCCTATATGAACCCAATATATTGTCAATTTATGGACTTGATGAGCAAGGCTGATTTTAAAGATACTCCCCCCCTTTCATTTAAGACTTAAGGAATTAATACAAAATAAAGACAAGACAATAAAAATAAGTAATTTATTAACAAATATACAAAAACAAACAGTTCAATCACTGTGTTTGTCTTACAAATTTCAAATTTCTGTATAACCAACTGATATTATACAATATTTACATGTATTTACAAAGACTCCCACCTGTATGTAAACTCTGGTCCATTTGCTTTCATATCTTAAAAAGAAACATAAAACGTTAATGTTTTTAACTAGGAAGTATATGTATCTTTTCTTGTTGATTTAATTAACAAATACCACTATTAAACTACTCAAAGGGTGGAGTAATGCTAAAAACAAACTTGGAATAAAGTGCAACTTAGGCAACCTTAGTCATTAGTTTTCTTCTTTTAGACAGGTATCCATAGTCCATACGGACTTTTTTTCTTATCTATTTTTGGTGATCCTGAAGAGGTCTCTTCAGCAGCAGTTTTAGCTATCTTCTGTACTGGCTTTGCTACAGAATTCTGTAAGACAATAAATTAAGTTAAGTCAGCTTCTACCCACATTTTGTGGTTGTGGTGCTGGGGATCAAATCCAGGGCTTTATGCATGCAAGGCAAGTACCAAATGATCTATATACCCCAGTCCAGCTTCCACATTTTACACATTAAATAATTCTATTAGACATCATTAATCAAATACAAAGCATGGACCTAATTTGTAACTTGGTTTAAACTGTAAAGCCAAGAAACTATGGGGGTTGGGGATACAGGCCTACACAAGCATCAGTTTTTTTGAGATTTGCTTTTAAAGCCTTTAAAAAAATAAAATCGGGCTGGGGGTTGTGGCTCAGTGGTAGAGTGCTTGCCCAGCATGTGAGGCACTGGGTTGGATTCTCAGCATCACATATAAGTTAATAAAGGTCCATCAACTTAATATTTTAAAAATAAAATTATTTCAAAAATTAAAGGAGAGAAATATTCAAAAAGAAAAATACTGAAACCAAGTACATGTTAAGATATTGGTAGGTACCCATATAATGCCCACTTGTAAAGTGGTATAGGTTGTGTTTACAAAGAGGCTTAAGCTTAGCAGGGCTTAAGTCAAAGATTAAAAGAAATGATAAATGTCTACATTATTTCAAATAATCTTCTAAACCGAATTTTTGGATAGCTAATGCATTAATATACTTACATTAGAGCCAAAAGCTATGTTTTTCGGCTGGGAAGATTTTTCACTGGGATTTTTAGTTCCATCTTCTGTTAACCTTTCCGACAGCTAGACAGGTAAGAGAAAGACATTTCAAAAAAACCCATCCTTGGTTTTTTAAATAACTGTATAAAAAGCCTAGTTGTACATATTACAAATTTTGTAATAGACACACAAATCAAGTTGAATCTAACACCATATAGTTAACAGCCTAAACAAGATAAAACTTTCCACTTAGCAAACTCAAATATTCAGCAGTAGATTAAAAGGCACATTTTGCCAACAATATTTTCTTTCCCTGCCACAAATCCAAGTAACTTTTAAATGTAAAGACATACCAGAAATAACTAGTTTCAAGGAACTAATAAGACATTTGCCAGTTGGGTACCTAATCAATACATGACTCAATACTAAGACCTTACTTGTCTACTAACACTGAACAAAACCACACCTGGATCCCAATGATAGATTTATTTTATCAATTTCTACCTTATATCATTTATCAATTTTAAACTTTAGATTTTCACATTTAACTTAGAAGTACAGTGTAATTTGCCAACACACTTCCTGCATATTTCTGGAGAATTATAATAAACTTATCTGCAAGTGAAGCAGGACTCCTCTTCTGCAATCTCTCAAAACATCTGGAATATATTGCATATATTATGAACGGGACATCTATACCACAGATGCCCCACCATTATAAAGTGTACCTTTGCTTAACTTAAAAACTGTCTTTAATACCTTATGCAAATGGAACCTGTCACAAATTCTAGCATGCATATGGAACTACCAACACAAAACTAAGCTTTTAGTGTGTGAACATAAACTTTAGTTAAACCTCTGATGTTTTAGCCCATGTATCAATTACCAACAGATTTTCTTCATCATTGTCTGGAGACCACACATTCATGATTTCTATAAGACAGAAATAAAGCAGATAAACTATACTGTACGTTGAGCACAGATATGCGGGAACATAATCCTGCAAATGAAAGCTACAGGAGAAAAATAAAGGCACTCGTCTATAAAGACTGAGTAGGGAAAACTACTCAGTCAGAAATCTCCAAAGTACCAGTAACAATATATTCAGAATAAAATTCATTAACTCCCAATTTCATGAGTGTTGATACTGTCTAGCATTATGGATCTATTTTGTTATTGGCAAATTTTACATAGCTAGACTTCCCAAGAAGTGTAGCCCAGAATAAATAAATAAAATGGCTTTTCAGATCTTTCTGGCAGTAAGCAGCTTTAAAAAGAAAGATCTTCTGGTACTTAGAATACTTACCTCAGACTTTACACCATTACTTGGTACATCTGCTCCATGGCTTGTTTCTTTAGCTGAGAGAACAGTTCTCAGACTAGCTGGCAGGTCAAAGTTGGTTGTTCCCAAAGCTTTTGCTGCATTGGCTTTTGCTATTTCTAACAGCTCCATTCGATCTATTTTAAATAAATAAATAACAAGACATTTGTTAATCCTGTAGCAGTCTCCCCCCAAAAACTAAGACCCACAAAACAAGCTTGTTTTCCTTGAGAAGCAAAATTCTTTACCTCATTTGGTATCAAAAGCATTCCTGAATTACCCAACACTTCATTTTTCCAGATCAAACACCATAATTTGTATTTTATTTCTGAACATTAGCAGTCTTTTACTATTTACCAATAATTGATGTTACAATGTCACAACAGTTCCAACTTAAGTATTTCTACCTAATTTTGTAGTTCTATCTAGGACATTAAGTCACTCATTAAGACAGGCTCAATACTATTTTGTTCAGCAATACAATTAACAAAAGGTGTTTTGACATTTTTTATTCCCAACAGCTAATTTGGAACCTTAAGGTCAACAACTAAGAAGTTAACATTTAAAAAAAAGTATAGATGCCAGGCCCACACTTGTAACATTGAAGAAATCCCAGCGGCTGGGGAAGCTGAGGTAGGATCCCGGGGTCAAAGTCAGCCTCAGCACAACAGCAAGGCGCTAAGCAACTCAGTGGGACCCTGTCTCTAAATAGAATACAAAATTGGGCTGGGGGTGTGGCTCAGGGGTCCAGTGCCCCTGAACTCAATTCCTAGTACCAGAAAAAAAAGAACTATACTAATAACAATCAACCACAAGGGAAAGGGTTTCCTTGCTTTGAACCATTAACGTCACAGTTCAAAGAGAAAAAATCTAGTCAATTTAAATGCTAGATACCTATAACTTCAACTAATGACCAGCTACAGTTTTCCCTCTAACAAATAATTTAAACGACACAACGTTGGCTCCCTAGGGGCTGGGGACATGGCTCAGTTGGTAGAGTGCTTGCCTCTTGTGCCCAGGGCCCTGGGGCCAATCCCCAGCACCACCACCACACAAAAACATCTTTTTTGGCTGCCTCGCCTACTCACGTCTCCACCCATGCAAAAAAGAGGAAGTTCGCTGCGCTCTGAACCCAAATGCCCCACCTTTTTCAGTTAAACGAAAAGAGGTCCTGCTGCGCGACCGGGTCCGGGATCTCTCCCGCCACCTGCTGTGCTCCTCGGGGTAAACGGTGCGGCCGAAGCCGTAGTAGCGCCGCCCCCGCGTGATGGAGTAGTACGACCTTCTGTAACACGACCTTCCCCGGGAGCGCGACCTGCTCCGCGACCAGTAGGGCGAAGGCGAGCGGTGAGACCTCCGCGGCGGCCCGTAGCGCCTCTCCCGGTACCGGCGGCCGCGGGAGAGCGAGCGGCTCCGCGAGTAGGACCGAGAGTAGCGCCGGTACTTGCGCTGGTGGCGCCTCCGGGAGCGAGAGCGCGACCTGCTGCGCCTGCGGGGCCGGCTGCGGCTCCTGGAGGACGCGGGGCTGGATCGGCGCGTATCAGACCGGGAGCTCCCGGACCAGGAGCGGCTCCGCGACCGCGACGACAAGCGGCTGGAGCGGCCCGACCGCGAGGTCGCGGGGAAGTCCTTCTGCGGCGAGCCAGGCCACATGTCGTTCACGTAGTTGGACATGGCGCCTGCGGCCAGGGTTCCTTCAGTGCAGCGCGCGCCTCCGCAAGCTCACGGCCTCTGCGACACAGGGGAAGGAAGAACCAAAGGTCAGGTCCCCGGGGGCGCGGGCCGAGCGGCAGCTCGACACCAACGACTCTGCCCCAAGAGTACCGCGGCCTTCCCGTCCCCGCCCGGTCGCCCGACCCGTCCGGTCCCCAGGCACCCGCGCCCAGAAGCGCAGCCTCCGCCCCGTCGGCAGGAAACTCACCGCTGGCCGTCAACACCTAGCGGGACGGAGAGAAAGGCCCAACGGACGCCTCCCTCTCCAAACTCAGGACGCAGAGGGTGGTTTTCGTAAGTCTTTTGGAATTCCTAAGACTTCAACCTTCACCTCCGACGTCCGGACGCCAACTGAGAGGGGAAGTTCGCAGACGCAGCGAAAGTACTAGAAGCTGGCGCCCGGAGCATGCGCAAAAACGTTGCGCGATGGGCGTGGCTCTCCTGCGTTCCAACCGACACCCAGCCGCCGCGCTCCGCCCACCGCCTCGCGCTGTTGCCACCTGGGTGCGCATGTGCGGGCGCCTACATCCGGGCATCCTGCTGCGGCTTTGTTTTTTTTCGCTGAGAGAACTCGGAGCCGGGAGCTGGGAGCCGGAAGACGGTAGGGGGAGGGGGAGGGGTGCGGCCTCTGGCGGGACCCTGTCGCCTTGTAGGGAATCCGCCCATCTAAAAACGTGCCCGTTACTGTGACGTGCAAACTAATGGCCCCTAAGGATACCCCGCCCTAATTTCGGGGAACCCGTGAATATGCCATCTGAACATGGCGAAAGGAATTTTGGAGACGGGAACAGGGTTGTGGACCGGGCGGTGAGACGACCCCGAAGCCCACTGCTAGGCCGTCTGGTCGCCGGTCGGCCCTCTCCGGACGTCACGGAGAAGGCTCCCTCCGGCTCGGGCCGGTGACCGGAGTCAAGCTGGAGACCGTCCTGGCGGCCTCAGCGCTGCCCTCCACGGCGAGGCGGCCTGGGACCTGTCCCAAGGGCGGCGCCCGGTGAACCGGTGACGGCCCTTTTATTTCCAGGGACTTACAAATAGGTGCACCCCAGCGTTTTGTGGGAATAGAGCACAACGGTTAGCTTGAAAAGTGAGGGTTGATTGCTTTTCCCAGGAGCGCTCCAGCACCGGGCTACCCCCAAGACTTTTTTTTTTAATTTCGAGACAGGGTCTCACCAAGTCCCCCAGGTTGGCCCCCCATTTCAATCTGAGTTTACCCAGTAGCTGGGATTGTAGGCGTGCACCACTGCGCTCAGCATTAATTGATTTCTTTTAATTAAATGAACTAACCACTTAAGTAAGGAGCGTCCAGACATCTGTATTCCTTTGCAAGTGCATTGTCTAAGAACCACTTGTTTTGGAGGAACATATGAATGCTCTCAACTCTTGATCATCTTCACCCCACGTCCCCAAACAGGCACCCGAGTGGACGGGTAAACACCTGAACACCCACGGACATCATCTGCCTTGCTTTCAGTGTGCAGAGTGTGATCCACATCTTTGAGGATTATCTTGATAAAAACAATTATTAAAAATTGTTTCTTTTTCTAAAATCCTTTCTCAAGCAAGATACAATGCTTACTTTAACTGTTCTCATGAAGAGAACGTTCTCATGAAGCCTTGTGAGTGAACAGAAAAATGACATAAATTTCACTATTCTAACTGTACAAGGACACAGTGCCTTTATTTATTTTTATGTGGTGTTGAGGATTGTGCCCAGTGCCTCACACGTGCTAATGAAGCCAGAATTAGACAGGCAGGGGTATAGATAGGTAAATGGAGTCAGCTCTGATGAAGGAGGCCAATTACAGGGAGTCGGGAAGTTGGAGACTACCCCCTGAGGGATTGGAATGCCCCAATCAAGATAACCTGCTCCCTCCAACCTGTTGCTAAGGTAACCTGTCCCAGGAATTGCCCCTCCCTACAGGGAGCTATAAAGTTAATTAATGTGTCCAGGGCTGCTCCATCCGCCCCTTCCCCCTTCAGCCCACCTGGCTCCCACCTTTTGGCATTCCTGGGCCTAGTTACATACACAGGAAGGAGAAAAGAGGGAGAGGCCAGAGAACAAAGGAAACCTATGACAAACACCTTGATTGTGGGGATACCAGGATACCAGCTATGACCCCCTTCTCCTCCTGGGAGAAGTCTATTGATATCACCAGTAATGAGTTCTGCTTCCTCACATGTTGAAGTTTGAACATTAGAGAAGCACGACCGGGCAAGCATATGAAGAAGGGTTTATGTAAAAAGGGGTAACAGACTTTATATGTCCTAGCCTTCCTTTGCTGTCCTGCTCTCCTTATCTTTCTCCTTCCTGCAAACATGACTAGAACCCAGGAATGCCCAGTGGGACTGCCAAGAGGTGGGAATCAGGTGGGCTGAAGGGGGAAGGGCAGAAGGGTGCAGCCCGGGACACATCAATTGACAACTTGATAGCTCCTTGGGGGAGGGGGGCAATTCCAAGGACAGGTTACCTTCATCACAGGTTGGAGCTGGGACAGGTCCTTGGTAAGGGTGGAGGAAGGGCTCTGAAGGAATTAACAATTCAATTCCTCAGGACACAGTCTCCTACTTCCGGGGACTCACTCAGATTGGCCTGACTCTTCTGACCTGACTTGATTTATCTATGTATATTGACTGCTGTTAGGTGCAGGGCAGGCTGAACAAACGTTAGCTGCTGGACAACCCATGCACTCAAACCCGCCTCTGCCTGGTCCTTTATCACCTGTTTGCATCAAGTCTGAACACTCCACCCCACTCAAGGCTGAACACTCGACCCCCACCCGTCTAGGGCAATGGAAACCCACATCTAGCCCCTGCCCCGTCTGCCTGAAGGCAGAAGATGACCCTACTGTGTGATCCAATCACTGTACACCAACAAGGCAGCTTGCAGACCCAGAGACCCCATTAGATTTGGACTATTGTCCCGTCCGGCAGGACACATCAACGTGGGCAGCAAACCTAGATGGGGAGGAATGAAGGGACAAGAGACACAGAAGGATGACAGCAAGACAAGAGTTCTGATCAAGCTGCAAACTTTTATTGTTCACACAGGGGTATTTATATGCTGGGGATGGGGAAGCTCTCTTATCGGTAGTTGCTGGATGTCTGCACAAGGTGAGATAACCGCAGGATGTTTCAGGAAGATAGGTTTCAGGAAGATAGGTGGCCGCAGGATGTCTCAGGTGAGATAAGTAGCTGCAGGATGCCTCCCAGGCAGGATGTCTCCCAGGGGGCTGTCAGGCTAATCTTTGAAGGAGAATTTCCTTCTAGTCCCTGACAGACTATAAAAACTCCCTCCTGCCAGGCCCCCCCTCTCTTGCTCTCTCTCTGTCTCCTCCTCTTGCTTTAGCTCTCCCTTGCTCTCTTTCTTCTCTCTCTCTCTCTCTCTTTCTCCTCTTTTGCACTGCTGCAATAAAGATCTGTTGGTCCCTCTGTTACGCTGTTGACCGGTGACAAGTCCTTGCTTCCCCAATGTTGAAGAATAACACCAGAGAAGCACGCGGAGGCAAGGTCAGAGTAGAAATTAGAAGTTTATTAAAGGACAGCAGAAAAGACTTCTCCCAGAGGAAGAAGGGGACCCAAGAGGTGGAATCCGTGGAAGTGCGGTGGTTTTCTCTTTTTATAGTTCTGGTGATGGAATGTAAGGGGGAAGGGTTGGGACACAGGTGGGCCAAACAAGTAATCTGGGCAGGAAGGACTTCATTAACACTTCTTTGGGATGGGCTATCTTCAAATCTGCTGGGGCTGTTCATTAACATTTCTTTGGGATGGACTTTGGGCCTAGGGCTTTTCTCAGGACTTCATTAACATTCCATGAGTTGTCCTGCCTTTCCCAGAATTCATTTTCAGCATGGCCTCCATTTTAGATTTCACTCGATATTAGACCAAATTTACCTAACTATACTGACTAGCTAATTTTAAATCTGGCTTCACCTCCAAGTGTTGTGGTCACTTTCCTTTCAACTGCCAGTCTAGTTCTGGCTTCACTATGCTAACTCTTTTTAAAATAAATCCTGCTTTAGGGGCTGGGGCTGTGGCTCAGTGGTAGAGCACCCACCTCGCATGTGTGAGGCACTGGATTCAATCCTCAACACCACATATAAATAAATAAAGATATTGTGTCCAACTACAACTAGAACAAATATTTTTTTAAAAAAACCTGCTTTATATGCTTGCCTCCGCCTGCTTCTCTAATGTTGGGACTTCAAGGTGTGAGGGAGCAGGACTCATCACTGATAACCTGTGGTATCACTAGGCAAGCACTTTACCACTGAGTTACAACCATAGCCCCTAAATCTCACTTTTTTGTTTGTTTGTTTGTTGGACACAATACCTTTATTTTATTTTTATGTGGTGCTGAGGATCAAACCCAGAATTTCACTTTTTTGTTTGTTAGTTCTTTATTTTTTTAATATTTATTTTTTAGTTTTACATTGACACAATATCTTTATTTTATATTTATGTGGTGCTGAGGATCGAACCCAGTGCCTTATGCATATTAGGCGAGCTACCACTGAGCCACAAGCCCAGCCCCCTTTATTTTATTTTTATGTGGTGCCTGTAAGAGTAAAAGAAATTGAAGTTAAAGTGTAAAAGACGGGGTATTGTAAAGCTTCTAAGCTGCAAAGCCTGAGTTAAAATGTAAAGGACCAGGTATTGTTAAATTCCTATGCTATACCCAAAACCTGAAATTCCTGTAGCTGTTAGGACAATTCCCGGGACTGCCCAGTAAATATTCCCCCTGACCATCTAGTTGTTTAATAACCTAGGACCCTGTGCAGCTTGGCATGTAGGCATCTCAAGGCCTAAACCAATCAGTTTGAATGTGTACCCTGCTTTATAACTGATCTATCACGCCCTACCTGTTCCCGCCAATGAACGTACTAATCATGTTCCAGAGTTGTTGTTTGATTCCCCCCCCCCCATGATGATTTGCTCTGGTGTATGCAAAGCCCCCGCCCTCCCCAAAAAGTGTACTTAAGCACTGCTTAACCCCTGCTCGGGGCTCTGGGCCACTCTCCCTTGTTGAGTGAGCACGGAGCCCCAGCGCACTGGATTCTCAATAAACCCCCTTCTGCGGTTGCATGAGTCGGTCTCTTGGGGTCATTTGCCGGACCCTTACAGTGCTGAGGATGGAACCCAGAGCCCAGCACATGCTAGGCGCTCTACCTCTGAGCCAAAACCCCAGCCCTTTTTTTTTTTTAAATATTTACTTTTTAAGGGGTTGGAAATATAGCTCAGTTGGTAGAGTGCTTGCCTTGCATGCACAAGGCCCTGAGTTCAATCCTCAGCCTGCACACATACACACACACACACACACACACACATTTATTTATTTATATATTTGTTAGTTATAGGTGGACACAATATCTTTATGTGGTGCTGAGGATGGAACCCAGTGCACCATGCATGCTAGGTGAGCACTCTACCTCTGAGCCACAACCCCAGCCCCCTAAATTTCATTTTTTTTTTTAAGAGAGAGAGAAAACTTTTTTAATATTTATTTTTTAATTTTTTGGCGGACACAACATCTTTGTTGGTTTTTTTTTGTTTGTTTGTTTGTTTTAATGTGGTGCTGAGGATCCAACCCAGCGCCTCGCGCATACCAGGAGAGCGCGCTACCACTTGAGCCACATCCCCCGCCCCCTAATTTCACTTTTGATAAGTAAAAACAATGTGTTGGGGAAAGGAAGAGAAACTATACTGCAGTCTTGAACGTTTGGCTTTGAATCAGGAAGTGGTGATAGGAATCTTTGAATAGTACATAATAACAAATGTGTGACTAAAAATGATGACCAGAAGCCAAACATGGGGGCACAGGCCTATAATTCCAGCAGCTTGGGAGGCTGAGGCAGGAGGATGACAAGTTCAAAGTCAGCCTCAGCAAGGGTGCTAAGCACCTCAGTGAGACCCTGTCTCTAAATAAAATACAAAATAGGGCTGGGGTTGTGGCTCTGTGGTCTAGTGCCCCTGAGATCATACGGGTACCAATAAATAAATAAATAAATAATGACCATAAGAATCCTGGATGTTAATAGGCTATTGGAAACACAGTGTGAAATGTTAGTTTGTCCTGGTGCCAAATGCCGGTGTATTTACCTCTTGTCAGCTACCTTTATTTTTGTCAATATAATTTCTGAACAACTATCTACTTACCTGATGGAAAAATTCAACTTAAGTTATCATTAGTACATCTAACTCTAAATGTGTGCACCAATTTAGGCAGAAATTATATATTTAATTAGGAAAGCTTCTCATCTAAAAATAGGACATTTCACCCTTTAAGATTTTTGTTTCGTTTGGTTGTTTTTGGAGTGCTGGGGATGGAACCCAGAGCCTCACACATGCTAGGCAAGGGCTCTACCACTGAGCTGCACCCCCTAGCCACCATTTTAGGGGTTTTTTTGTTTTTTATGTCCTTTACTGTGATAGACAAGACTAATGGCACCTCAAGGATACAATTATTAATTTCCTGGAACCTATCAATATGTTGCTTTAACATGGCAAAAGAAATTTAGCAGATGTAATTAAGATTAATGACCTGGAGACATGATTATGTTAGGGTAGGCCCAGTCTAATCACAGGAGAGAGTCAAAGCACAAGAATTCCATGCCGGGTTTCTGTTCTTGCGACTAAAAGGCTCAGGGGTCACTCCAGTTAAACTGGGCTAACTAGGCTGCACGAAATAACCACACAAGAGACACAAATACCTTTTTCTTTGGGGTCACTGTGACGGCTCCTCTGACCTTAAGGGTCCACAGGAAGAGAGAGATCAAGAGCACGCGCTGACCCCTTTTATTGAGGAGAAGCTATTCAAATGAGGCAAGGGGTCAGGTTTCAGGGGGCAGAGTATCTTCATGATGTCCACTGTCAGCAGGTTGACTGACACCTGGGCAGGCCACACCCAAGGGCACAGTAAGAGGAGGGGACACACACAAGGCACTTCCATGGAAGATTCTATCCTAAACAGGGCAAGGAGTTATATTACAAAGGAACAGGTGAGCATAGCTTTACCCATGGGGCTGTAGCAAGACACACCCATGCACAAGACACAGACCCTCGCACCCAAGAAGGGTGCCACATTTCTGCGACTGAGAGCCTCAGCACCCAGCTGGGGAGTGTAACTCAGTCACGTGTAAGGTTGGCCTCCCACATCCATGCCTTGTTGCTGCTGCAGAAATGTGAAGAGCTATGTGCAAGACCCAGAAAAGGGCCTGTAGGAGCCTCCAGTGATTCCCAGATGACAGTAAGGGAATGAGGACCTCAGTCCTACAATCTGGTAGAACTAAATTCTGCCAACACCTGTTTGAGTTGGGGCTTCTCCCTTTGAGCAGCCCTGCTGAACCACTACTTTGGCCCAATGAGACTAATCACCTACAGAACTGCAAGATAATAAATTTGGGTTGTTTTAAGCCACTGAGATCATGGTTGTTTGTTACCACAGCAGTAGGAAACCAATATATTCAGTGAAATTTTGCATTTTTCATATATATCTTGCCTATGTCTTGCTAGGTATATTCTGACATATATGATGTACTGTGAATAGAATCCTTTCATTATATGTTGGCATTGTTTTAAGTGTTTCAACAAGTAAATAATACCTAGAATTAAATGAATCATATCTAATTTACTTAAATCCAAAATGAAGGGTTCCCCTCCCCCTGCTATGTAAATTTCATCCTTTTACATTTATTAGAGCAACTGTAATGTTGAAATATAGAGGTAGGCCCCTTATGTTCAATGCAATGTTGGCCTTATCGCTTCCATCGGTGCCTATTTTTTATTTATTTATTAATTGATTGATTGATTGATACTGGGGATTGAACTCAGGGGCACTCAACCATGGAACCACATCCCCAGCCCTATTTGGTATTTTATTAGAGACAGGGTCTCACTGAGTTGCTTAGCGCCTCACCATTGCTAAGGCTGGCTTTGAACCTGCGATTCTCCCTTCTCAGCCTCCCAAGCTGCTGGGATTACAGGTGTGTGCCACCCCACCTGGCTGGTGTCTATTATTATTATACTTTGTGTTTTTCACTTTTCCATTTTATTTTGCCTGAAAAAGTATCTCTTCTTTCTTCCCATTGTTCATTTAGAAGCTCTGCAATGCGTTGTCATGCCATTATATCAAGCCATTAATGGTTATCATTCAATCTCTACCAAACATACTTAAACTTGTTTTTCCTCCCCTCCTTTTGTTGTAGGGACAGATGAGGTACGGCACTGAAGATCGAAGGAAACAGTTTTATTTGGCTACAGCCAGGTTCAGAGGGCACAACTTTTGCTGTAATCAATTAATCCCCTGAACCCCAAGTTCAGGTAGATTCAGAGTTTTATCCCCAGCATGTAAGGGGAAGGGCTCAGAAGTTCACAGTCTACAGAAGTTCACATAAAAGCAGCTTTTTCTTTCACTGTTTTGGACAAGTTAACCCTTCAAGGACAACACCTGAGAAGGGGAGAGCTGCTTCTCCCCTTTCTTTCCTCCCCCTGCCAGCTGTTACCATGGACCCAATTGTAACTTATCTTAAAAATGTAGACAGCTCTGTGAAGCCCAGCTCAAGGCCAGAGGCCTTGTTTGCACATTTCTAAAAACTACTCTACTGGATATGTTTGTGAAAAACTAGTAAGGGGGTGTCCAGCACCTGGAGTGCTGGTATCTTCTCGGCCAGTAGTCAAGTAAAACAGGGCAACACAAAAATAGGAAGTTTATCTACACTGAACTGTTTTGCAAAGACTCTTTTGCCACAGTCCCCAAATCTGCCATGGTGAAGATTCCTTGAGAAGCCCAGTTAAGACTTTTTTGTGGAGAAAGGGAGTGCCACTACACTTTTACAAATATTGATAGAATGTTTATCGTATTGGATACTGTTGGATAGGTGAAGAAAATTTTATAGTCATCCCTTATCTAACCAAAATTAAGTTTTTTAAACTAAAAGTTTAATGAAAACAGTTTTGACAAGAAATTTTGTTTTGTTTTGCCTAGGGATTGAACCCAGAGGCATTTAATCACTAAGCCACATCCCCAGCCCTTTTTATTTTTTATTTTGAGACAGGATCTCACTAAATTACTTAGGGCCTCATTAAGTTACTGAGGCTGTCTTTGAACTTATGATCCTCCTGCTTCAGCCTCCCAAGCTGTTAGGATTACAAGTGTGCGCCATCACACCCTGCCATCATTTTTTCTTTTTTTTCTGGTTACCAGGGATTGAATTCAGGGCCACTCAACCACTGAGCCACATCCCCAGCCCTATTGTGTATTTTATTTAGAGACAGGGTCTCATTGAGGTGCTTAGCACCTCACTTGCTGAGGCTGGCTTTGAACTCATGATCCTCCTGCCTCGGCCTCCCAAACTGCTGGGATTACAGGCATGTGCCACCGCCACTGTGTCCAGCAATCCAAATATTTTTAATTGGTGCATTATAGTTGTTTATAATTGTTGAGAGCCACAGCCCAAGTGGCCCCAGCAAACTTCCAGCTGATTGGCTTCTCTGCTGGTGATGCTCATTAGGCTGTTTCCCCTCCCTTTCAGACCACGGAGCAGCTCATTGGGGGACTCTTTTGGCTCCGCCCATGCAACCCAGCCAATGGGCCTCAAGAGCTGGAGGAGTGGGGGTTGAGAGGCTCGCCTGAAGCAGGTGGTGGCAGTTGGGCTCTGAGGGAATTCCTGAAGAGCTCCTGTGGTGCATCCTGTGTTCTAAAAAAGTTCGTTTCTGCTTGACAAGTGGCTCGTGAATTGTGCCCAGCCAGACTGCGGCATATAATGATAGGATTTGTTACATATTCATACATGGACACAATATAACAATATAATTTAGTCTCCATAGTTTTGAAGTGTCAGAAATTAGGCTTTTATTCCTAATTTTTTAATTTAAGGACTTGCACATGGCTCCAGTATTTTCACTAAAAAAAACTTGTCTCAGAAACATCCAAAGATGTCAGAGCAGTAGCAGAACTTCCTGGGGCTCCTGATCCACAAGGTCAGGGTCGACTGAGCCATGTACAGGACTCAACCTGAAGCAGCTGATTGCAGTGAAGACCCAGCACCTCTCCAAGAAGTGACCTCCAACAGTGGTGGGGGTAAGCACAGTTCCCTCAGAGAGGCAGGGTTAGAGCAGCTTCCACCTATGGAGAGCACTGCCAAGCAGAAAAGAGCCTTATTACTTTCCTAAATAGTTGTCACAGCAGTGCATGAGAACACCTTCATAATCCCCAGACAGGCCATTCCCTCATTTTAGGTCATCATACTTTCCTGTGCTTATTTTTAGCACTTATTACAACTGTAATTAAATACTTATTTTTTCGTTTTTTAAATGCGTTGTTCCCACCAGAATATAAATTGCACAAGGACAGGAACTTATTCTTTACTCTAACATTCTGGGCAGCGAATTGCATATGGTAGGCACTCTGAGTTTACTGAATGATGAAATAGAATCTCCAACAGGTTTTGAAAGACATAGGGAAAGGAAGGGAATATTTTAGAATGAGGTCTTAGCAAACTTCAGAATTTTGGGACAGAAAAGAAACCAGCTTGACTAGAGGAAAAGAGTTGGGAGTGGGGGTTGTAAGATAAAGGGGCAGATGGTGGGCTATGGGGGTGAGCATCTGCTTGTCAGATCAGCAGGACCCTGTTTATCAGAAGCACTGAGTCTACCTTCCCAGTTCCCTGGACCTACCGAGGTACCACACACTCTACCTGCCTGGGTGGGAGGAAAGGAAACATTTGGGGAAATAATGCTCAAAAGGCTTTTAACTCTCTTTTTTTAACTTTTTGAGGAAATGTCCAGCTGTTTTACATTCCTGCCAGCAATGCATGAATGTTTCAGTTCCTGCACATCTTCACCAACACTTTTTTCTTTTTGAATTATATTCATCTTAGAGTATGTGAATTTAGAGTAGTTTCATTGTAAAGAGAAGACAGTAGTTGGACTGTTGGCTAGAGAATGTGGTCAGATCAGGATTTTATAGGCAGGAATACATGTGGCATGTTTATACACTGATGAAGATAGTCTGGTAGAAAGGAGAACGTTGATGATACAGGAGAGGCTGGACGGCTGGGGAGCCTCGCTCCTGAGTAGGAGAGAGGACACGTTCTCCAGACAAGTGGAGGGCTTGGCCTTAAGGGAACACAGGCCGTTTACTGAGTTTAACAGGTGGAGAGGCTGTGTACAGACACACAGGTGAGGCTGGTGTGATAGCTTGGTGGTGAGTGCTTACAGAAGTCCTCTTGTAAGTTTTTTCCCCCCAGGTGAAATAAGTAGTTGAGATTGAGAAGGGTAGGAGATATTGAAAGTCTGAAGAGAGAAGGTCTAAGGAGGGTAAGAGATATTGAAGATCTAAAGAGGTCTAAATATAGTGATTTGGGATGAACTTGACCATAGTAGGACGACTGGGCATCACGAATCACATAGACTCAACTGAAGTTAGCAACCATGAAGGTTTTTTTTTTGTTTGTTTGTTTTTCTTGAGTTCTTTTTGGATGGAACCCAGGACCTACAGATTGAACCGCCAGGCTACACCTCCAGCTCCAGTTTAAAATGAGACCAGTCTATTATTTTTTCCTCCAGCATGTGATCTTATCATATTAGAGATTTTTGGTATTTGAATGAAGAAGTGAGTTAATAACGAGTTTATATTGCACAGAGAGGTTTTTTTCCCTCTATCTGCTACTCATATTAGTTAAAAATGCTTTAAACTTAATTACTTCTGCTAAATTTCTTTTGCTCTTAGATATTGTTAAAATAAAGCACCTAAGAACGTGTCCGGGGTGGTGGCTCAGTGGTAGAGCGAGTACCTAGTATGTGTGAGGCCCTGGGTTCAATCTTCAGCACCACATGAAAAAAATAAAATAAAGGTACTATGTTTATCTACAACTAAAAAAAAATAAAATAAAATAAAAAAACCTAAGGACAAATGGACAAATTGAACATTTAATGTCAGTTCTTCTGATCAACAGAATAAACAAGGATTGTATTTTAGTGCCTTTCTCTTGAGGATTATGTTGTTGAATATATAAAGGAAAATGGAAAACTATCAAAAACATTTTCAATCTGTCCAGTTATTGTTATTTTCAGAGAAGGGGGAAGCCAAAAGTAAATGGTAGTTTCCTTAAAGATCTGGCATTCATTTTCTTAACAGTTTCTTTCTAGAATTCTGAATATGCTTGATTATCCATTAATTTATTCATTTCTCAGTATTTCCTCTTTTATCAGTTATAGGAAAAACAAAACTTCATGCCCTACCATGAAGTATATCATAGGCATTTGGATGCTACACTGTTTTTAGAAAAGGCAGATATACTTTTTTATTTTTTAAGATGTCTTTTTTTTAGTATTTATTTTTTGGTTATAAGTGGACACAATTTCCTTATTTTATTTTTATGTGGTGCTGAGGATCGAACCCAGTGCATCACGCATGCTAGGCAAGTGCTCCACCTCTAAGCCACAATCCCAGCCCCATATATACTTTTATTTAAACCAGTTCTTTCAGAGAATTTGATCCTATGTAGCATCACATAAAATTAGCACTAGTAGCTGGTGGTGCACGCCTGTAATCCCAGCTACTCAGAGGCTGAGACAGAAGAATCATAAGTTTGAGGCTAGCCTAGGCAACTTAGCAAGACCCTGTCTCAAACTAAAAAAAAAATTTTGAAGGGCTGGGGATGTGGTTCAGTAGTAAAGTGTCCCTGAGTTCAGCCCCCAGTGGCCTCCCACCAAATTAACACTGGTAAGGACAGAATGTTATGAAATTTGGTAGATAAATTCAACCAATACATTATTATTTTCAAAATATAAGATTTTTAAATCTAAAATTTTTCTGGTAGCCAGGCGCGATGGTGCATGCCTGTAAACCTAGCAGCTCAGAAGGCTAATTCAGGAAGATCACAAGTTCAAAGCCAGCCTCAGCAACTTAACAAAGCCCTAAAGCAACTTAGGGAGATCCCCCCAAAAAAATAAATATTAAAAAAAAAAGGACAGGGGATGTGTCTCAGTAGTTAAGCACCTCTGAATCCAATCCCTGGTAATCACCCCCCCCCCGCCCCCGCCCCCGCAAAAAAAAAAAAAAAAAATGTCTGGCAGGGCCTCTGCTTTTCTGACAGGTAGCAAGGAGCTCACAGAGACTGCTTTGTCATAGCAATCCTGTGCTTCATTGACTCTTAATCAAAACATACGATTAGAGTCTCAAGATTTTTGTACTTCCTTTGTGAAGACTATTCAGTGCTTTGAAGAATTAACAGCTTTGGGCTGGGGATGGAGCTTAGTGGCAGAGCATGAGCCTGGCATGTACAGGGGCCTGGGTTTAATCCCCAGTATTGGGGAAAAAAATTGCAGCTTTGTGAACCCATAGTGCTTGTGATTTAGCCCTCCTTTGCGACCCAGGGGAGAACTTTATTTTTACCCAATTTCGGGACACAGTGTGGGACAGTTTTCAAATGCTCTTCTAAAAGCTTGATGCAGGGATTCCACCTCTTGGGTCCCCTTCTTCCTCCGGGAGAAGTCTTTTCTGCTGTCCTTTAATAAACTTCTAATTTCTACTCTGAAAAAATAAAAATAAAAAAAATAAAAGCTTGATGCCACACCTCTGATCATTGTTTGCAAATGCATGTCAGTATTATATTTTTCTATTTCTCCGTGTCACACTTTACCAGACAGACTTGGAAATGAATAGGCAGTTATCTTACACAAATGTTAATAGCTATTTGGTCAACATTAACTCCATTGCTTAAGAAAAGCATAAACAATTTAATCACTGACTCTGTCCATATGTATCATCGTTATTACTATGAGGAATCTTGTTTTGACCAAAGTATTATTTTCTTTGAAAATTCTGCCAGGCATGGTAGTGCATGCCTGTAATCAGGATTTGAGTGGCTGACGCAGGAGGATTGCAAGTTTGAAGCCAGCTTCAGCAAAATAATATATATATATATATATATATATATATATATATATATATATATATATATATACACACATACACACACATGCACACACACACAAAGGTCTAGGGATGTGGCTCAATGGCAGAGCACTCCTGAGTTCAATCCTTACTACCATAAAAGAAAGAAAGCACAGTGAAAAATAAAAAATGAATAAGCTATCAAATTACCAAGTTTACACTTACATGAATATAGTTGTATATTTAAAATTTGATTGTGAAGTTTTTTTTTTTTCAGAATTTTTTCTTTTCTTTTTCTTTCTCCCGACAGGGTCTGGCTAAGTTGCCCAGGCTGGTTTTGAACATGTCATCCGTCTGTCTCAGCCTCAGGAGTTGATGGGATTATAGACACCAGGCTCAGCTATTTTTTCACAACTTTTAAATTACAAGCACTACTTGGAAACAGAACCAATGTGTTGATTGAAAAACATAGTATTTTATTTCATAGTTTTTTTTTCCCCCAATATAGCACAATACGCAGAAGGAATTGGAGGTTTCCCTCCCAGTACCAGGAAGGGGTGTGTGTGTATCCTCATTTTGTCCTTCACATTCTAGAATGATTCCACTCACCATGATTGGAATCTTGAACAGTTGTATTGGTCTGCTTGGGTTGCCACAACAAAATTCCACAGACCAGTGGCTTACACAATAGAAATCTATTTCCTCACAGTTCTGGAGGCAGCAAGTGCAAGGTCAAGGTGCCAGCAGACTTTTGGTGAATCCTTTCTTCCTGTCTTGTAGGTCCCTGCTTTCTTGCTATGTCTTCACATAGCTTTTCCTCAGTGCTTGCACTAACCTGGTATGTCATCAACTTCTTATAAGGACATCAGCCCTATGAAATCAAGAGTCCACCCTTATGACCTCATTTTAATTATTGCTTACTCTTTTTTTTTTTTTCAGTATTGAGGGTTGAACCCAGGAGAGTTTTATCACTGAGCTATATCACCAGTCCATTTCTTATTTTTTAATTTTGATTCAAGACCTTGCTAAATTGCTAAGGTTGGCTTTGAACTTGGGATCCACTTGCCTCAGTCTCCTGAGTCACTGGGATTATATGGATGTGCCACCATGCCTGGCTGTTTGTTAAATTTTGAGACAAGTTCTTGCTAAATTGCCTACTGGCCTCAAACTTGCAATCTTCCTGCCTCTGACTCAAGAGCCACTGGGATTACAGGCGTGTGCCCCAGTGCTGGGCTCAGTTACTGCTTATTAAAGGCCCCGTTCCCCAGTATAATTATATTGAGAATTAGAGCTTCAACATATACATTTGGAGGGGTCAGTATTTAGTCCATAACAGTAGTCATTAACAAACAGCATGCAAATGAAGATAATTTTAATTTGTGATTATTGTCCTGATGCATAAACCTCAGTATTCCATTGTCTCTGCTATCAAAAAGAATTTGCTTTGAGAAAATTTAGATCCTTATTTCCTTCACTGACAATTCCATTTCAATTACTTATAATAGATATATTTATTCAGCACTCAATGTATTCTAGGAATTATTCTAGAGTCTGGGGATATTCCCATGAATGTACTAAAGCTCCTTTTCTTAACTAACTGATAGTCTGTTTAGACTGTTAGAAAATCAGAAAATTGTTGCCTTCAAAGATATGTAGGAGCCAGGCATGGTAGAGCATGCCTGTAATCCTAGCAACTCAAGAAGGAGGTTGAGGCAGGAGGATTGAAAGTCTGAGGCCAGCAACTTAGTGAGACCCTGTCTCAAAATCAAAAATAAAAAGGGCTGGAGAGGGGTCTTGGGTTGTGGTTCAGTGGTAGAATACTTGCCTCACGTGAGTGAGGCACTGGGTTCAATTCTCAGAACCGCTTATAAATAAATGAATAAAATAAAGTCCATCAACTGTAAGGTCAGTTACCAAAAGTGAGGAAGATTAAAAGCTGTTGACCAAGGCTTTATTTAGATTCCCTTGGGAGCAAGACCCTCCAGTCCAACAGAGTTGCACCTAGGCTCAGCCAGATTGGAATTTTGGGGGGCTTAGGGCAGGAATGGAGGGCTTGGGACAGGAAAGGGAGGTTTTTAGAGTCCCTTGTCCTCCTGGGGTTGTCTGGGGATCTTGCTGAGCTCCGTGTCCTTCCAGGATTGGTCAGGAGACCCTGCTTATTGACAGGTGGTTATGCAGCACCTGATTAGTTGTTCTTTCCCGCATGCAGGTTGCCTGGTGCTTTGTCCCCTTAGCCACCTCCAACATCAACAGCTAAATATATCCACCTAAACTTACCTCAGGGTAAATGATGTCACTGAGAGACCCAATGGCAGCTGGTAAGGATTGAAAAGGGGGTCAAAAGCCCCAACTTAGTATAAATATATATATTTGTAAAAAGGGCCGGAGATGTCGTCCATGGTAAAACACCTCTGGGTTCAATCCCCAGCACCAAAAGAAAAAAGACGTGTAAGAGTTCAGGAATGATAGACTTTAAACCCCTGTACCTAATAACCCAACTTGCTTATAAAAAAGAAAAATCCCATTCATTGGTTCACCTGTTTAACCAGTATTTATTGAGTGATAACTTTGAGCCTAAGACACAGTGATAAGGAAATAGGCTGAAGTTCCTGCTCTCATGAAAGAGACAAAGAAATAAATAAACAGACACAGAATTAATGCCAGATCGTGGCAAATACTGGGAATTAGAACCAAGGTAAGGAGAAAGAGGACGACTTACACAGGAGGCTGCCATGCACAATGGCATCAGGAAGCTTGTCCCCAGAGGCAGCCCCTGAGCAGACTTGAATGAAGTGAAGGAGCAAGCCACATGCAGGTGTGGAGGGGAAAGTTCCAGGTGGAGAGGAGGAGCACAGGGCCTTGGGCAGGAGTGTGGTGACCTTCAAGGTCAGCAAAGAAACCCTGTGACTGACAGAGCCCAGTGAACCAGCAGGGGGAACAAATCAGCTCCCCTCAGGGCCAGCCTTCAGGAGCCAGGGCAACAAGGCTCTCATAGGATTTTACTTTACAAAAGGAGAAGCCACTGAAGCATTGTGAGGACGGCTTTGGGCCTGAGCCTAGCAACTCCATTTTAAAACTCCAGTTTGAAACCTGCAGTCTCACCAGGCTCACGTAAGGGAACCTTCCAGAATGGTTCTCAGGAACAAACAAGTCCCTTCTCCCCACCCTGACAAACCCAGAGTGAAGCCTCTGCCAGACTGTCATCCCCCCAGATAAGGGGGGAAAGGCAAAAAGATCAGGGTGGGGCCACCAGACCAGATGTTTTAGCCCCAGGGTAAATGATGTCACTGAGAGACCGGGTGGCAGTGTAATGCCAGATTCCTGGGACCCCAATAGACCTCCAGGAGCCGAATCGGATGCGATCACGCAAGAGTCTTCATTGTGAGCTCCAGCCTGGACTCACGACCGTTTCAAGCAGAGGTCCCAGGGAGTGAGTCCTGGTCCTTTGTTCAGAGAGATTTTATAGGTTTTTTTGCATCACAACATCACACAGCAAATCATTTCACACCGCAGGAAAATCAAGCAACAACTCTTAACTTTGATTAGCACATTCACTGGCGGGAACAAGTTGGGTAGGGGTGATTGGTTAGTACAAGAGGGGGATTCCTTTGAACTGATTGGTTTAAGCCACGAGGGGTGTACGTGCTAAACTATATGGTTTCCCAACGTGTTATCAACCACCATAAACTACTGGGGGGTCATTTAGCATCCCAGGTATTTTCCCTGTCTCATGCTGATTGATGGTTGCTAGGGGGTTGCTATGGGTCCTCACCTAGCCAGTGAACCAGCAGGGGGGACAGATCAGCTCCCCTCAGGGCCAGCCTTGGGGCTGGCGCAGCAGATCTCTCCAGTTATTTGTAGATAAACAACTCAGTAGGGTGGGTATGTGCCTAGGAGTGCTCTGTGGGTCTTTCCAAGGACAAGGGTCACGCCCCCTTCTTTCAACAGGCTTTGCTCTGAGGTAGAGGCTGGTTTCTCAAAAATGGAGTCACATCAGTTTCTCAGCACCTGATAATGATTGAAAGGGGAGTCAAAAGCCCCAAAGGTTAGTATAAATATTAAAGCAAATGAACAGACACTCAGCCAGCTGACACTGATGCCCTCACACTTGAGAGCCTGGTGAGGACCTGGGCTGACATCCCAGCTCTTCTCCTTGTTTGCTGATCCTCTGCGTCTTCCTCACCGCTCTCAAACCCTCCAGCCACATCTTGACCCTAGGGAGAACCACAACTTCCCCCTACGACCCTCTCCTCT
This sequence comes from Marmota monax, assembly GCF_021218885.2. Taxonomy (NCBI): domain Eukaryota; kingdom Metazoa; phylum Chordata; class Mammalia; order Rodentia; family Sciuridae; genus Marmota; species Marmota monax. Next base: position 21,744,934 of record NW_026694432.1, on the reverse strand, counting down.
GCCAGCCATCAGCTCCACCCCAGGAAAATCCTGCCTTGGTTCCTGACCTGATCACGGGGTCTGAGTGAGTGTGCTTCTGTGGACTTAGAGCCTAAGGCTTGAGACTTTTGATCTGGCACTTGAGCTTAGCGGGCAGAGGAAATGTTTGTCAAGAGCCTCTCATGATTAAGTGTGTTTGCGCTGGGTATGTGGCTCAAGTGGTAATGCGCTTGCCTGGCATGCGCGGGGTGCTGGGTTTGATTCTCAGCACCACATAAAATAAAAAAATAAAGATGTTGTGTCCACCAAAAACTGAAAAATAAATATTAAAAAATATTTTTTAAAAAGTGTGTTTGCAGTGCTTAAGTTAATCTAGAATTGTTTGCTGTGAACAGATTATCCTATTGCAGTGCCTAGCATTAAGGATTGTCGTTTCCTTGACAGTGAAATTGTATTGAGTGATTTGAGTGAATAAAGCATTGATTGGAAGGGGCAGAAGCACATGGACATTCTTTACTTCTCCCCCTGAACTGCATCTTTTGCCCATCGTGACAAGCATTCGGAGAAAAAGGATCGTTTTGTATTTTTTAAGACTCTGTGTGGCTGCTGTGTGGAGAAACAGGGGAGGGAGATGAAGTCAGAAAAAACTGCAAAGGTTGAGTGGGAAACAATAAGGGGGGGGGGGGGGGAGTGTGTGTGTGTATATAGGCAGGCCCAACAGTGTAATGATGAACCCAGCCTAATTCCATCTCAAGATTGGGAGCCATGTCATCTCAAAGTCATGAAAAGTTAATTTCTGTTTTAATATAAATTACTGTGATTTCTAAACTTGTTTGAAATTCCTGCCCTTGTCTTGAGCTCACCCATGCCTGGCTTCCCTGACCAGATAACAACCCTCTCCAAAACCTTAGTGATGCCTCATAAATCCTGGCTCCCCCGACCAGATAACAACCCTCTCTGAAACCTCAGTGGTACCTCATAAATTTTGATGTTGGGATCTGAATTTACTCCCTACCTTGAAATATCATGCCATCTAGATCATTAACCTGCTACCTGCCTTTGTATTATGCTTGTCAAAATCCTGTCAGCTCTAAGTTCTCAAGACACTCTCCTTTGCAACTTTTTGTGTTATAAAATCTTGTTCCTGGAAAGCTGGGGGGCTGGTCTCTAGCCTGTGTTAGGGGAGACAGCCGCTGATCAGCTCTCTTTGTGTACACAAATACAAGCTTGCTTTAATTTGATTTAAAATTGGAGTTGGTGGTCTTTGTGTCAGGGTTCAACAGTAATCCTAATTGATTAGAAATTTTAATCATAAAATGTTACACACATGTTACACACATGCCTACAACATTCCTGCTTGCACTCCTCTAATCTGTCATGTCATCCAAACAAGGAAAGCTTAAGAAACTGTCACAGCCACGAGAGACTAAGGAGATACGACGACAAAATGAAAGGTGGGCTTCTGGATGGGCCTCTGGAACAGGAAAAGGACAGTAGGTAAAAACCAAGAATCTTCAATATTAGTCCATCAATTGTGACAAGTATTCCACAATAATGAAATATAATAAGGAAAGCTGAGAGATGACATTTATATGGTAACTTTCTGTAGTATAATTTTTCCATAAGTTCATTTAAAAAGGTAAGCCCTCCAAACAATGTGACTGATATCCATGTATAAATGGAGATGGTTACACAAAATGTGAATAGACTCAACACCACAGAACTATGTACATTAAAATGATTAATTTTAGATTATATTATATTTTGTAATTTTTTTTTAAAGGTTCCCTTTTGCTTCAAACTTTTTTCAGTCCACAAGGTTTAGAATTGGGTGACTTGGGGCTGGAAATATAGCTCAGTGGTACAGTAATTGCCAAACATGCACAAGGCCCTAAATTCAATCCCTAGGATGGGCAGTGGGGGGGCACTAGGATTGGGTGACTAGCTGAAGTCAGAACTGATATTTGGATGCAGGTTTGGCTGCCTCCAAAGTCCAAATTCTTTTTTCTTTATATATTTTTTAGTTGTCGATGGATCTTTATTTTATTATTTATATCTGGTGCTGAGAATCAAACCCAGGGCCTCACAAGTGCTAGGCAAGCATATGGCTACCATTAAGCCACAACCCCAGCCCGCCAAAGTCCAAGTTCTTAACCACTCTGCTTCATTGTTATGAAATTCCTTAAGAGAGTCTTCCTGTCACTAATTGAATCCTCCTTCAACACGTCCTAGCAACTAATGCCCAGGTGATCTCCATGTCCCTCAGAACATCTCACTCTCCTGTGCAGGGGATTTGAAGGGGGATCCACTGCCTACCCATTCACATTAGGCATTCAGAAAGCCCTTCGTGGTCCCGGTGCCACGGGGCACACCAGTAGCTCAAGAGGCTGAAGCAGGAGGATCGCAAGTTCAAATCAGCCTCAGCAACTTAGTGAGGCCCTAAACAACTTAGTGAGACTCTTTCTCAAAATTAAAAAAAAATGGCTTGGGGATGTGGCTCTGTGGTTAAGTGCCCCTGGGTTCAATCCCTGACCCCCAAACACCCTCAAACGAAAACCCTTTATGAACTGATTGCAACTGACCTTTTTAGGTCAAACGAATCCCTTTATTTTTCTCCTGACAAGTCAACACGCACCCAGTACTGGATCTTTTCCTAATTCAGCTGTTTCTCTCTCGAAAGTCTTTCTTTGGGTTTGTCTGTGCAGGCCCAGCTCAAACTGAAAGGTCTGCCTTATCCCATGAGCCAAAAGTAATTATTCAGAGCTTCTCTTCACGAAGGATAATTGGTCCTGAGGGGAAAAGCCACAAAGAGAATCCACTTAAAACAGAGACCAAAATGTCATAGTTAAGAAGCTTAAAAGGCCTGATTGTAGGAAGACAATCTAGGATTAAGCCCAAACAAACCTATCGTAATACTACGTGTAGAGCACTTATACACGTTTGTTATTCTTAATACAAAAACATGAAAGGTGTCTATTTAAAAGGTTGCTGGGAGGAACCCAGCAACCCCATCAGGGTAGTGCCCAGGACACATTGTCCATCAGATCCCTCATCAGACAAACCAGAGGGAGCGCAGGGTTGGACATCTGCGCCTCCGCCAGAGCAGTACTAACTCCAGAGATGGGAGTTCAAATCATTCCCACAGGGGTGAAAGGACCTCTTCCCAAAGGAACAGTAGGCTTATTATTGGGACGCAGCTCTTCTACTCTAAAAGGACTTATGATAAGTCCTGGGGTAATTGATCCCGATTATGAAGGTGAAATAAAAATTATAGCCAGTTCTCCAAAGGGTATATCAGTAATTTCACCAGGAGATAGAATAGCACAGTTACTAATAATACCCAGCCTACATGATAAATTTTCCAGTCGTACTGTAGAAAGAGGTTCCAAGGGATTAGGCTCCACAGGTGTAGATTGGGCTATGCTTTCTTTAAATTTAGATTCTCGCCCCATGCTAAAACTAAATATTCAAGGACATGAATTTAATGGGCTACTGGATACAGGTGTAGACCTTAGCATCATCTCTCGTCAAGAATGGCCAAAACATTGGCCATTACAACAAGCCACTCAAACGCTTCGAGGCCTAGGAGTGGCGACTAATCCCCATAGAAGTGCAATGGTATTAGATTGGAAGGATCCTGAAGGATGTGAAGGAACTATACAGCCATATGTATTGGATCATCTTCCCGTAAATTTATGGGGACGAGATGTCCTAGATCAATTAGGTTTGACATTAACAAATAACATCAACCAAAATGCACCCACTATTATGAATAGACAAGGTTTTAGGAAAGGAAAAAGATTAGAAAAACAAGAACAAGGTATAGCAGCACCAATACAAATAGATCAAGGAACAGACAGACATGGGTTGGATTTTCAGAAAGGGCCACTGAGACAATAAAAATTACTTGGAAATCAGAAAGACCAGTATGGGTTCCTCAGTGGCCCCTGACTAAAGAAAAGATACAAGCAGCCCATGACCTGGTCAAACAACAATTAGCAGAAGGACATATACAACCTTCTGTATCTCCCCATAATACTCCCATTTTTGTCATCAAAAAGAAATCTGGTAAATGGAGATTATTGCAAGATTTAAGAGCCATTAATAATGAGATGGTTATTATGGGACCTGCTCAATCAGGGATTCCTCAGTTGTCTGCTTTGCCAAAAACCTGGTATGTTTTAGTTATAGATATTAAAGATTGTTTTTTTTCAATTCCAATTCATCCTGAGGATAGTCCACGTTTTGCATTTACTATCCCTGCACTGAATCATGAAGGTCCTGATCAGAGATATGAATGGAAAGTACTCCCTCAAGGGATGGCTAACAGCCCAACTATGTGTCAAATTTATGTTAACAAAGTAATCCAGCCACTTAGAAATCAAAATCCTGAACTACAAATATTTCACTATATGGATGATGTATTATTAGCACACAAAGATAAAAACACATTGCTAGAATGTTATGCCACACTTACAAACTTATTAAAAAATTATAATCTAGAGATAGCAATAGATAAAGTACAATTAAATTTTCCAATTAATTATTTAGGAGTTCTATTATCCTCAACCATGGTCCGTCCACCAAAAATTCAAATACGAGTAGATCAACTCAAATCACTTAATGACTTTCGAAAGTTATTAGGAGACATAAATTGGATAAGGCCTTATTTAGGTATACCAACAGGAGAGTTGGGACCTTTATTTGATATCCTAAAAGGTCCATCAGATCCAAATTCACCCCGAATGTTAACGCCTGAAGCAAGAAAGGCATTAAAAATCATTGAAACATATATGGAAAATATGCATTTGGATAGAATTGATATAAGTTTGCCTTTATTATTTATTGTACTACCAACAAAAAATATTCCTACAGGAGTATTTTGGCAAGAAGGTCCATTATTATGGATACATTTATCTTATTCTCCTAACACTATTCTTACTAGGTATCCTGAGGCTGTAGGACAATTAATACTCAAAGGAATAAAAGCAGCAAAGGGAGTGTTTGGGATTTCTCCCAATAAAATTATTACTCCATATACTATGAATCAAATTGATGAGTTAGCTAATGAGTTAAATACTAGGGCAATAATCATGTGTAAATCTAATGTTTCATTTGATAACCACTTACCATCTAATCCTTTATTGTCTTTTTGGTCATTGCATCCTGTAATTTTTCCAAAAATGACAAGAAAAACACCTATCATGAATGCTCCAAATATATTCACTGATGGGTCAAATAATGGTACAGCAGCAGTAGTTACCCCTGATCAAACTTTTACATTTTTAGTACCCAAACAATCAGCTCAAAAGGTAGAGCTTAATGCAGTTTTACAAGCTTTTGTGATGTTTAAAGATTCTGTATTTAATTTATTTTCTGATAGTCAGTATGTAGTTAATGCTATAGTATCTCTTGAAGATGCTGGTAGGATTTCCCCTTCTTCTACTGTTTTCTCTTTGCTTTCCACTATACAAAGTCTAATCTGGGACAGAAAAGATCCATTCTTTATAGGACATATCAGGGCACATACAGGATTGCCTGGAGCCCTTAGTTTGGGCAATGATTTAGCAGATAAAACTACACATGACATACATATTTTCTCTACACTAGAAGAAGCTATAAATTTTCATAAAAAGTTCCATGTCAATGCTAATACTTTACAAAAGCGTTTTAAAATAACTAAGGAACAAGCTAGACAAATAATAAAACAATGTCAAAATTGTGTGACCTTTTTACCACAAGTTAATCTTGGAGTCAATCCTAGAGGATTGATACCTAACCATATTTGGCAGATGGACGTCACACACTTGCCAGAATTTGGAAAATTAAAATATTTGCATGTTACAGTTGATACTTCTTCTGGATTTTTGATGGGCTCCCTTCATGCCGGAGAAAAAACTAAAGATGTTATAGCTCATTGCTTACAAAATTTTGCCACTGTGGGTGTTCCAAAACAGTTAAAAACAGATAATGCCCCTGGTTATACTTCTACCTCTTTTAAACAATTTTGCTCAACATTTGGCATTACTCATATAACAGGAATCCCATACAATCCACAGGGACAAGGCATAGTTGAAAGAGCTCATCAAACTATTAAAATGTACTTATTAAAGCAAAAAGAAGGAATTGGGAAGGGGTATATATTCCCCAAAGATAAACTTAAAATAACCCTTTTTACTCTAAACTTTTTAAATTTGGATTCATCAGGACTTAGTGCTGCGGAAAGGCATATGTGTCCAAAAAATGTACATAAGCCCAAGGTACTTTGGAAGGATATTCTAACAGGACAATGGAAAGGTCCTGACCCAGTAATTGTCTGGAGTCGGGGGTCTGTTTGTGTGTTTCCACAGGGAGAACAGCAGCCGATTTGGATTCCAGAGAGATTAACCAAGGTCCTGACCCAGTGATTGTCTGGAGTCGGGGGTCTGTTTATGTGTTTCCACAGGGAGAACAGCAGCCGATTTGGATTCCAGAAAGATTAACTAAAGCGATTTCTACAGACCAAAAAGAAGATGATTTGGCTCAAATCCATAACAACTGATATCCAAAACTCCAGTTTGGCTATTCTTACATCTGCAACAGAACCAGGATGCTTTTTTCAATATCTATTTTATTATTGCCCTTTGCCATATCATGAAGTTCTATTTTGTTTTTTGAGCTCATACAGACCTAGGTTAATGTTTTGCTGATCAGTTCTATTTTTTGACTATAGAGTTTTTAAACATTGCAATGGAGATTTCACCTGTAAAAAGTTATAAGGCCTTTACTATAATGTTATGTGTTGTATGTATTATATTATGTGTGCACACTTGTGTTTTGTGTTATATGTTTGAATGTACGTATGTCCATATATCATATATGATGAGCGCTCATGATAAAATGGATCCAAATATTTTTTTTCACGTGATTTATATGGTTTAATTTAAATTGGGTAAACAACTGTTGAGGATTGTTTTAATATGTAAACAAAAAAGAAGGTTAACAGATCTGTTTGTTTACTTTCACCTTTCCTTTTCATTATATTTAATAATTCTCTTAAAGACAATGTAAATTGTTAAGAAAATTGTTTTCTTTTAGTGCCTTCTGTAATGTTACATAATTTTTTCTTTAGCCATTATTGCCAGAATTCCTATCTTCATCCCAGTGCCGGTGAAGACAATGTAAATTGTTAAGAAAATTGTTTTCTTTTAGTGCCTTCTGTAGTGTTACATAATTTTTTCTTTAGCCATTATTGCCAGAATTCCTATCTTCATCCCAGTGCCGGTGAAGACAATGTAAATTGTTAAGAAAATTGTTTTCTTTTAGTGCCTTCTGGAATGTTACATAATTTTTTCTTTAGCCATTATTGCCAGAATTCCTATCTTCATCCCAGTGCTGGTGAAGTCAAAGATAAAACCAATCTACAGCTTCTACAATAGCCATCACTGAACTGCTTGCAGAACTTGCCTGGACACATTGTGAGCTCACCTGTATGCATTGTGAACTATCTGTTGGTGCAGCGACTTATGGTAGTGTTGGGGTATTTTTGCTGATGATGTCACCGGTGGTACAATTTTTCAAAGGAGCCCTCAATTGGCTTAATGTCATGGCATTTTGCATCCTCCTCTACTAGTGATGGTCTAAAATTTGGGGGCCAACAGAGGTGAGGCAAAGAACCTCACCCCCCCACAGGTGCAAAGGCCTATCCACAAGTATGGCTGTATGCTGGACCGGTAGTCAGTGACGGGTATGATCCAATTGCAGTGGTACCAACCTAAGACAGGAGGCTGACGCCTAGAGGTCAGTTCATCCGATGACGGGTAAGGACCATATGTTGAATTGGACTGCCTAACAGGCACGGTCCCTAAGCCACATGCTTGTTGTTTAAACAGAGAGGGGGAGATGTTGAGAGCCACAGCCTGAGGGGCCCCAGCAAACTTCCAGCTGCCAGCAAACTTCCAGCTGCCGGCTGATGATTGGCTCACAGCAGCCCCAGCAACATCTAGCTGATTGGCTCCTCGGCCCCAGCAACATCTAGCTGATTGGCTCCTCTGCGGTGATGCTCATTGGACTGTTTCCCTGCCCTTTCAGACCACGGAGCTGCTCATTGGGGGACTTTTTTGGCTCCGCCCACGTGACCCAGCCAATCGGCCTCAAGAGCAGGAGGATTGTGGGAGGTGGAGAGAAGCTTGGGTGGGAGAGAGAGGCTTGTGGAAAGCCGGTGGTGGCAGTTGAGGCTCTGAGGGTTTTTCCTGAGAGACTATTTTGTTTGTCGTGTGTGGTTCTAAATATAAAGTTAGTTTCTTTTGACAAGTGGCTCCTGATTGTGCCCAGCCAGACTGCGGCATATAGGCTATATTATTTATCTTTCAGCTACATAAATGTGATTATTTAAACAAAAGAACCAGTTAAAAGAGACAATAATTAATAGGAATAAGCAATGTCTAAGAAATACAGAACAATTTTAAATATTTCTATTCTGATACAGCAAATAACTTTTAAAATTCATATTGAATATTTACTTCTGTATATTCTTTTTAAAAAAATATATTTAGTTGTAGTTGGACACAATATCTTTATTTTATTTATTCTTTTTTTTTTTTTATGTAATGCTGAGGATTGAACCCAGCATCTCGCATGTACTAGGCAAGCGCTCTACCACTGAGCTGCATCCCCAGTCTTCTCAATAATCTTAAAATGCAAAAAGTAAGCTTTTGAAACTACAGTGTCTCATGATTTCGTGGGATTGTGTGTGTGTGTGTGTGTGTGTGTGTGTTACTAAGAAAGGAACCCAGGCTCCACACATTCTAGGCAAGTGCTCCACCACTGAGCTACATCCCCAGCCCTTTTAATTCTTTTATTCTGAGACACAGTCTCACTAAGATATCCAGGCTGCCTGGGACTTATAATCCTCCTGCCTCCGCATCCTGATTAGCTGGTGTTACCCACATGTGCCACAATACCCAGTTTAATGGGATATTTTTAAACCATTTTTTTTTTCTTTGAGATGACGTCTTACTATGTTGCCAGGGTGGCCCCAAACTCCTGGGCTCAGGCAATCCTCTTACCTCAGTCTCCCAAGCAGCTGGGATTACCACTGGGCGCCAGATGCCTGGATGTGTAAAGTTTTACTCTTCTGCCTTCCTTCTCCAGTAATCCTTCTCTGAACCACCTGCAACCTGGAGGACACCATTCTTTTCTGCAGGGGTAAAACTGAACACAGTCAGGGGGCTGGGGATGTGGCTCAAGCGGGAGCGCGCTCGCCTGGCATGCGTGCGGCCCCGGTTCGATCCTCAGCACCACATACAAACAAAGATGTTGTGTCTGCCGAAAACTAAAAAATAAATATTAAAATTACAAAATAAATAAATAAACCAAACTAAAGAAACAAGGCAACTAAATACAATGTGTAGTCCTGGATTATATTCTTTACTAGGAAAAAGTACAATAAAGGACATAAAAAAAAAAAAAACTGAACACAGTCAGATGTGAAATTCTCCTGGACTTGTAGCTTGCTCTTATCAAGTCCACATTACATGGACTCCTGGTGTCAGTCCAATGTGATGACATCACTCGGAATATTCTCTCAATAAAAACACTGGGCATGGAATAATTAGGGTTTTGCTTACTGGCAACAGCAGATCTTCAGACTTGTAGGAATTTATTTCTAGCTCTCCAAAAATGTCCATCTATCTTTTATCTACTGGCTTGTCTGGATAGACCACCTGTTTGTCAGTCAATTCTCTGTATCCTCTGCATCATAAAGGCAATGCATGTCTAAAATGCTCATCATTTCTAATCATTCTGAAGTACACTGAATGTTATTAAGTTAAACTTCTCCTCGGGGAAAATGGTTTTAAAGCACAAAGGTAATTTTTTGTTTGGAGGGTTTGGAGATTGAATCCAGAGGCACTTTACCACTGAGCCACATCCCCAGCCTTTTTCTTTTCTTTTTTGAGATAGGTTCTTACCAAGTTGCTTAGAGCCTCCTTGCTAAGTTGCCAAGTGAGGCTGGCCTTGAATTTAGAATCCTTCTGCCTCAGCCTCCAGAGCTGCTGGGATTAGAGGCATGTACTACATGCCCAGCCAAGCACCAGAGGCAATCTGAACTTGTAAAATCGAAAGTGGATTTCAAAAAGGTTATTGTTCTTATAAAGCAATTGAGAAAGTCTGTTTAACTTGGTTGCCCTTTTTTTGGTGATGTTGTTTTGAATTCTAAAGCAACCTTCTTTCAAAAAAACAATGAGTTATTTTTTCAGTGTTAGGAGTTGATGTTGCAACTTACTCATAATATTAAATAACTCAGGTGCAGTCAACCTGTCCTTTCTAGGCTCCTTATGGCTTCTTCATAGGTCATCAAATAGTTCTGGACAAAAAGCATATAAGTTTCTGTTGTAGTTTAACACTTTTATTCATTCTCATCCTCAATTTCTAAATTAAAGATGGACATTATCAGGATTTCTATTTATATATTTGTGATGCTAGGGATCAAACCCAGGGCCTTGTGCATGTAAGGCAAGCACTCTACCAACTGAGCTGTATCCTCAGCCTGATATTCTCCTTTTCTTGCATTTTGAGAAGGGGATTTTTTGGGCTGGGGATGTGGCTCAAGCGGTAGCACGCTCGCCTGGCATGCGTGCGGCCCGGGTTCGATCCTCAGCACCACATACAAACAAAGATGTTGTGTCCACTGAAAACTAAAAAAATAAATAAATATTTAAAAAAAAAAAAAAAAAGAGAAGGGGATTTTACAGCCAGACCAACATTGTTACATCGTTTTTATGACTGGCAACAATGGCAGCCACAGGACAGGTACAGATCTAAACAGTCTATCTCCTTCTATTGCTACAAAGTAAAAAAAAAAAAATCTCATTAAGTGCTTCTGCATCTTTTGAGGAAACTGAGAAGTAATGAAAAACTATTATTAAGAAGGCCTCAATATCATGGAAAAGTAAATCACACCCCCCCTTTTTTTTAAAGAGAGAGAGAGAGAATTTTTAATATTTATTTTTTTAGTTTTCGGCAGACACAACATCTTTGTTTGTATGTGGTGCTGAGGATCGAACCTGGGCCACACACATGCCAGGCGAGCGCGCTACCGCTTGAGCCACATCCCTAGCACCACACCCCTTTTTAGCAGTCTTGTGTACAAGCTGAATAGGTCATTAAGCATGTAAGATCTTTTCATTTTCTTTGGTAAGAAGCTTATAGACAGAATGGAATTTGCCAAAATTTACATGTGTGCTCTATGCTGAATAAGCAGATAGGTGAGCAAAATCTAGTCTGTATTTGGACAAGATGTCAGTAAGTTTTTTATGTTTTCTGTGGTTTCATCAAAATCTTCACAGATATCAAGAAGACCATTTGAAACACAGTTTTTCAAATCAAAGTACCAAAGAGCTAGGGGGAACATTTTGTGTGTGTGTGTGTTTTGCTGGGGACTGAACCCAGTGCTTTGTGCATGTAAGGCAAGCACTCTACCAGCTCTCGAACAGTTTTTTATTGCCATGATTCACTGCCGCAGTCCGGCTGCAGCAAAATAACCGGGGGGGTGACGAACAACTTGTGTACGTTGATACAGCAGGAGTGGGAGCCGTTTATTGTAGGACAGGAGCGGTATTTATACATTCCACACAGCTTATCTTAATTAGCATAAACTAGATACATCAGTCAACCAATAAGGAATCTCCACACTTAATAGCTCGCTGACATTACTTCACAAACCACTCCCTCTGGCAATATGCCAGGCGCCATCCAGACTTGTTTACAGACTAACAATTCACCACTTGATATACTGTAGAGAGCATGATCACAGATAAGATCTGACCAAATCAGCTCTGAACTGCAAGGTGCTAACACACCTGTTATCAAAATTTCCCCTTTTGTTCGCCCACAGGACATTTAAGTTGCAACTTCTGAATCAGGAAATGCAACTTTACTCAGTTTTATAAAGCAATCAAGGGGATGATAGGATGATGAGTATTTATGTAGTATGCTCAAACTAATTCAGTGGCTACTGTTTTCAACTGAACATTGGTGTCTTTGGGGGACACCCTTTGCACTGATTAAAAGAACTTTCATGTCTCATCCTGGACTTGGGAGATTCAGTCTCCATATGTGCTTCTATATCCCCTTCTCCATCATGCCCAAACCCACATTTCTCGGGGGGAGGAGAGGTATTGGGGATTGAACTCACAGCCACTCTCCATTGAGCTACATCCCCAATACTTTTTATTTTTGAGACAGGGTCTCACTAAGTTGCCCAGACTAGTCTCAACCTCAAAATTCTCCTGCCTCAGCCTCCTGAATTGCTGGGATACAGATAAGCATCACCACGCCCAGCTCCTCCCCAAATTCTTTTCTGTACCTCCTGCATGATCATGCTCTCTACAGCATATCAAGTGATTGTGGTGAATCAAGGCAATAAAAACTGTTTGCCCTAGCTCTTTGGTACTTCGATTTGAAAAAAAAAAAAAAAAAACAGAGTTTCAAATGGTCTTCTTGACCTGTTTGAATAATTTACCTCCCTAAGCCAATTATATGTGTCTTTCACCTATCATTAAAATAAAGTAGCTGTTTACCTTTTGGTAATGTCTGGGTCATGCTGGCCCTGGCAGTGTACTCAGGATACTATCACAAAGTTAAAATTAGAAGAGCAAAAGCACAACAGTTAACTGGAGGGATAACACCAAATATAACTTAAGCTGCACACGCTTCATAATTTAAGTTTCTCTGAGGGAATCCATCAATGGAGGACCCATTACCATAAACCTAGGTAACAAATGCCAATTCAGCCTCCAGCAAAAGACAGACCACTGCCATATTCATTTACCGCTAAAAAAAGTATTTTTTACCATTTCAGGCTATTTTTTGGGCTACCATGTGGTTTTATATCACTCCTCCCAACTTTCCATGCTCTGCTGAAAACCACAACTTTTTGCACCCAAGAATGGTTTCCTGAAATGTGGAACTTTCAATAACAATCCCAGACAATCCAGACTGGCTGCTCACTAAAAAAATAATCGCTTACTCTCCCATTTTTGTGGGTGACAGTCTGCTTGCTATTTTCAGGTTTGCTATTCCAACTTTAGCAAATTATATTTCATTACTCTTTATATTTATCTGAGATAAATCAAATAAAAATGGTGAATCACGTGTTTCTGGCAATAGTCCCTAAAGGCTTGAATAGAATGCTTTTTTTTTTTTTTTTGGTGCTGGGGATTGAACCCAGGGCCTTGTGAATGCAAGGCAAGCACTCTACCAACTGAACTATATCCCCAGCTAGAATGCATCTTGGCATCACTACTTGGTACACCTGCTCCACAGCTTATTTCTTTAGCTCTGAGACTCCTTGGCAAATCAAGGTAGGTTTTTTCTAAAGTTTTCCCTGCACTGTTTTCTGCTATTTCCAACAGCTCCATTCAGTCTCCAAAAGACAAACATAGACTCATTAATTCCATACATGTCCCCCAAAAGCTAAGAATGACAAAGCATCATTTTGTTATAACAGCAATATAAAATGCTTACTCATGTTTATAAATCACATGATAATGATGTAAAAGTAAAAAAAAAAAAAAAAAAGAGAGACAGAATAAAAGAGAAAGGTAAGTCAATGCCTTTCCTCCTACAGTCACCAGGTAGCTTTAGTCAAGCTTTGAAAATGCTTCTAAGAGCAGGGCATGGTGGTACACACCTGTCATTCCAGCAACTCAGGGAAGGCTGAGGAGTATCACAAGTTCCAGGCTAGCCTCAGCAAATTAGCAAGACTCTAAGAAATTTAGGGAGAACCTGTCTCCAAATAAAACATAAAAAGGGCTAGGGATGTAGCTCAGTGGTAAAGCACCCCTGGGTTCAATCCTCAGTATCCTCTTTAAAAAAATGCTATAAATCATAGGCAGGTAGCTCAGTGGTAGAGCACTTACGCACTATGTACAAAGCTGTGGCCTGGATCCCCAGCACTGAAAAAAAAATTAATAAATAAATAAACAGAAATGCAGCTAAGAGCTGGTAAACTAATGTTAGTCATTAATAGACATTAAAAAAGTTTCATTAAGTACTGCCTGCAGGGTCTGGGGGGTAGCTCAGTAGTACAGCTCATGTTTAGCTGAGTTGCGTCCTCAGCACAACCATTAAAAAAAGAAAAAAGAAAGAAAGAAAAGAAAAGAAACAATATAACAATTTTAGCCTAACCACACACTGGGTCCCCACCCCTCTACCCTGTTTCTCCTTTTCTTTCCCTTTTGTACCGGGGATGGAACCCAGGGGGTACTTAACCACGGAGTCACATCCCTAGTCCTTTATATGTTTTATTTTAGGGTCTCACTAAGTTTCTTAGGGTCCCGGAAAATTGCTGAGGCTGGCTTTGAACTTGCGATCCTCCTGCTTCAGCCTCCAAAGCCACTGCGATTACATGTATGTGCCACCGCACAATCGCTGTGTGCCTCTTTTAATGACAAATGTTGTTTTCCTGGATCTCTCCCTCGATCTGGCGGGTTCCGCTCGGTATACCATCGGGCCAAGGTCGCGTCGCGTAGGCTCTTTAATAGTACGACCTTCTCCAGGAGCAGGACCTGCTCCGGGATCGGTGCCGCGGAGACGGGTGATCCCTTCCGGACAGCAGCGGCGCCTCTCGGTACGGGCGCTGAGGGATCACGTCGGGCTCTGCGGGTGAAACCTCCAGCAGCACCTAACTCCACCAGGGGCGCCTTCTCCATCAGTCGAGCCCCTGACCCGCTTCGGTCCCCGGGCCGCCTCCCACTCCTGGACGCCGACTGGGACCCGGACTGAGAGCTTCTGCAAGAGGGGCTCCCTCGCCCGTCATTCGCGTGGCTAAGACATCTTTGCTCCCGGCTTATCTTCCTTTCTTTGAAAACGGTTGCTTCCCGAAAATCCAGGATATCTCCTAAATAAATAGTGGTTCTCAACCTTTTCCCCCGGAGGGCGTATTGGGCAAAGCCTGGAGACACCTTTGGTTGTGACAACCCCTTGCAAACATTGGGTGGACGGCAGGTGAGCACAAGACAGCCGCCCACAAACAGAATTATCCGACCCCCAAAGTGAGTAGGACCGAGGCTGAGACATCTTTCCCTGAAACAAACAGCCAAGGTCAAGTCCTGAAAGAGGGTCGCGGAGGCCGGGCTGGAGCTCAGGGAACCCACTGACAAGCCAAAGTGACAAGCCCCGCCTCCAGACTCGAGCCTGCCCCTCGCCGGGAGGTGGAGCTGCGGAGCTCCGACAAAAGCAAACAGTACTTTAAAGGCCTGAACACGTAGGGCTGCGAGTCCGCAAGCCACCACGTTTTGCACCACGGGACCCGAATCTTCACCTGCCGTACACACCTGAGTTAGCGGCGGGACCAACCTCAACACTAAAAAATGCGCCGCGTCACTCAAGACGGACACTAAGGTCTAATGGACGCCTCCCTTTCTAGAGCTTAGGACACAGATAGACTTCTCACACTCAGCCTCGAAAGGCTTGCTCGGCTCCAGTACGTCCCGCATTCAGCTCCAAACGTGAACTTGGCAAAGATGACTCCCCACCAACCGCGCCTGAGCATGCGCAGACGCGTCGGCGCGGTGGGCGTGGCTCCCCTAGGGCCGCCCCGTCTCCTCTCGGCGTCCCGCCCTCCTCCCCGTCTCCGCTTGCGCATCGGGCCCGGGGCGGAGCTGCTACATCCGGGCGTCTGGCGGCCTGTGGCTGTTTTGTTTTCTTGGCCGAAAGTCGGGGAAAGTGAGGCTGCCCGGCGCGACGCGACCCGGGGCTCCGGACCTACTGCACCCGCGGGGCTGGACGTAAGTGCCCAGGGGCAGTGGGGGCGCGGCCGCCGGCCTCCCAGGCCTTACAGCCTTGACTGACGCGGTCGCATCGGGTTCCCCGCCCTGCGGGAGGCTGCGGGGTCGAGCTGTGCCCTGCTGGACCCTCCCCGGCCACTTCCTGCCGTCCTGCGCCCGGTCCTGCGCCCCGTCCTGCGCCCAGCGGCCAGACCCCCCGGGCTCGGAGGAGTGGGGCGGTCGAGAGGGCACGGCGGGCCTACCCCTGGGTCCTGGGACCCCCCACCCCCACTTCAAGGCTGGAAGAGACCCCGAGAGGGAGTGTAGTCCGGCTGGGTCGCACGGCCGCGACTCAGCCGGGACCCGCGTCACCTCCCCCCTGCGCGTCCACCCCCAGAGCTCCAGTCCCTCGGCCGCGCGGAGCGTGGGCTGCGGCGGGCTGCGGCGTTGCCTGCAGCGGATGCGGGGCGGGGCCGCTGTGCGAACCGAAAACCAAACTGGGTTCCTGTTCCTCCCAGGGAAGGAGAAAAGGGTGGATTTTCAGAATGGAACTCATCCCACATGCTAGTAGCCTTGGTTATTATCATCGGTTTTCGTAAGGAAGCTAAAAATTGAAGTGGTTGCACTTTTTAGGACATCCTGGGTTTTGGACATCCGTAACTGCTGGCTGCAGAGCAGCTCAGTGCACGGGTTCTGATTTGCGGCAGGAGTTGGGGTATTTCTGGAACGTTAGCAAGTTACATGTAATTCAGGCTCGGCGTGGAGGAGTGTTGTATGTAATTTGTTACAGTTTAGTTCTGCTGTGATGATTTAAATAGAAGTGGATTATTTATTTATAGTCTGAATTAATATTAACCTCAGTTACGTGCTTTTGAGGGAGGGGGTTCTGTTAGAACCAGAACTAGAGGTATTAAAATAAGATTTTTTTTTTTTAATAGAAATGACACCAAAAGGTTTGGAAAAGGAAAAAAAAATGAGGTGAAAGAAAGTGATGTGGGTAGAGGTAAAATGCAGTGGGGTGTTTTCTTTTTATTCTTTTTATATCTGGATATGAAGAAATATACGTTTTATGATAAAAATGTGTAAATTTCCACGTGAAATTTTAAAAAAATCAGGTTCTGTGCTCTTAACTCAGCCAAAGTTTATCACTGCCCCACTGTCCCCAGGACGTCAGTGCTCCTGGACTGTAAATATCAAAAACAAATAATAACTTAGTTTGGAATTAAAGCAATACAAAAGAATTCTTGTGAGTTAGTCATCATTATACTGTTATTTAACATCATTTAAATGATCACTTAGGACTGGGGATATAGCTCAGTCAGTAGAGTACTTGCCTTGCATGCACATGGCCCTGGGTTCAATCCCCAGCACCATGAAAGAATAAATAAATAAATAAATGATCACTTAATGTTCTAAATAGGATGTGACAGCTTTCAGAAGTTAAATTCTTACTTTTTTTTCAATATTTGGATACCCACCTTTGTTCATGTTACTTAAATGTACCAAAACTGTCTTTTTTTTTTTTTTTTTTTTTAACAGTATTAGAGTAAACCCAGGGTCACTCTACCACAGAGCCATGTCCCCAGCCCCTGCTTAAATTTTCCAGGCTGATTTTGAACTTGTGATCCTCCTGCTTCAGCCTCCCTAGGCCCTGGGACCAGATTTTGTTTTTCAAAGTTATGTGGCAGTTCATCAGAAGCTAAATTGAATATTCTGAAGCAATATGTGGAACCAAAATATTTTACTTGTGTTAATTCTCTTTTGGGGGGCAGGTATATTGAGGATTGAACCCAGGGATGCTTTATCACTGAGCTACATCCCCAGTCCATTTTATCTTTTATTTATTTATTTTTTGAGACTGAATCTTTCTAAGTTGCTGAAGGTCTCACTGGGTTGCAGAGGTTGGCCTTCAACTGCCTCAGCCACCTTGCCTAGTTAACTGTATTAAGTTATTCTTGAGCTAGTAACTATTTTCCACGAACACAAATCAGGTTCGAAGAGTAAATGAAAATGCTTTATTTAGTTGTGTTTTGTTTTCTTTTTAAGTGATCTGAAAAAAATGTCTGGATTTCTAGAAGGTATGAGATGCTCGGAATGCATTGATTGGGGGGAAAAACGAAATACTATTGCCTCTGTTGCTGCCGGTGTTCTGGTAAGTGTCACTGATAATTTTGTCTATTATTGTGACGTGTTTTTGCTTATGTTTTGAATTCTTCGTGATGTTTCAAAATATGGACTCTTTTTTTTAACTTTTTTTAAAATTGTTTATTTTATTTATTTGTATGTGGTGCTGAGAATCGAAGTCAGTGCCTCACGCATGCTAAGCAAGTACACTACCACTGAGCCATAACCCCAACCCCCTGGACTCTTTTTAAAATATATTTTTTATATAGATGGACCTTTATGTTTTTCATATTTTTTTAAAGACAGAGAGAGAATTTTTTAATATTTATTTTTTAGTTTTCGGCAGATACAACATCTTTATTTGTATGTGGTGCTGAGGTTCGAACCCAGCGCCGCATGCATGCCAGGCGAGCGAGCTACTGCTTGAGCCACACCCCCAGCACCTTTCATTTATTTATATGTGGTGCTGAGAATCGAACCCAGTGCCTCACACATTAGGTAAGCGCTCTACCACTGAGCCACAACCCCAGCCCCTCAAAATATGTACTTTTTAAAAAACCTCTGACCAATGAATTTATTTTAATAAATTTTGATGTTTTGTTTATTGGGAGGGTTTGTTAATGGTTTGAAATTTGATTCAGTACATTGGTTGGGTTATTTTAACTGCATGGTAAAAATGACATGATGAAACATTTTTTATGGGCTGGGGATATAGCTCAATTGGTAGAGTGCTTGGCTTGCATGCACAAGGCCCTGGGTTCGAACTCCAGCACCAAAAAAAAAAAAAGAAAAAAATTTTTTTATTTAATAAAAAAGTATTATGCCTCATCATAGTGAGTACTGTAAGGTACAAGGCAGTATTAAAGAAACAATCTGGTTAAAACCAGTCAAAAGATATGATTGCATTTTTCCATAATCCAAAGTTGACTTTCTTCTCAATCTCATAAGAAAAATAGGAGGGCATCATTAAAATATATAATTGCTTAGAAATAATTTTCAGAATAAAATTCTTATTTACATGCAAATTCCTCAAAGGTCTGATATTTGTATTTTTTTTTTTTGATACTTGGGATTGAATTCAGGGACACTCAAACACTGAGCCACATCCCTAGCCCCTTTTTTTATATTTTATTTAGAGACGAGGCCTTGCCAAGTTGCTGGGGCTAGCTTTGAATTTATGATCCTCCTGCCTCAGCCTCCCCAGTCACTGAATTACAGGCATGTGCCACCATGCCTAACCTACACCCTTTTTTAAATTTTAATTTTTGAGACAGGATCTCACTAAATTGCATAGGCTGGCCTAAACTCACAATTCTCCTGCCTCAGCCTTCTGAGTTGCTGAGATTATAGGCAAGTACCACTATACTGACTTCTTATAAACATTTTTTTTTTAATATTTATTTTTCTAGTTTTCAGCGGACACAACATCTTTATTTGTATGTGGTGCTGAGGATCGAACCCAGGCTGCACGCATGCCAGGCGAGCGCACTACTACTTGAGCCACATCCCCAGCTCCTTATAAACATTTTTTAAAGTTTTATTGTTATTTTTCCGTGAAGAAAATATTTTGAAGCCAGGCAGAGCGGTGCATGCCAGTAATCCTAGCTATTCAGGAGGCTGAGGCAGGAGGGTCACAAGTTCCAGGTCAGCTTGAGCATTTAGCAAACCCTGTCTCAAAATAAAAAATTAAAATGGCTGGGTATGTAGCTCAGTGGTAGAGCATGCCTGGTTTTAGTCCCCAGTACCACAAAAAAAGAAAAGAAATTTGAATACATCAATCTGAGGGTTAAAAAAAATAGTGAGTCATTACTCATGCTAGCCAATAAAAATGTCATTAATAGCTTATGGATCTGTTTTTAACCTAATAGGAGTAACTTGATTAATCTACAATTGCTATTTTAAATAATTGCCAGAAGATGGCAATTTCTAGAGCTAACTGGGTCAGGGATGGGAACAGGGGTAGAATAGGTGGTTACTTTCAAAACCTTCAATCTTCTTGTCAGAATTTGGTTACTTTTATTATAAATTTCTGCTCAGATGATAAAAATATCTATGTAGTTTTGTTTTATTATGTATCTGCCCTTGATAATATCCATAACCAAATTTCAGTTAGATAGATTATGATCTGGTATTCAAATTGTATTAAACTCATATCTGAAACCATCTAAGACTATACTGTAATTTATCAAGAGGAGAAGCAGTACTGCAGAGCTGTTATTCCACGACACTCAGAGGACAGCTAACTCTACAAACAATAATTGTTCCCCATTTTTAGTTTAAATAATTTTTCTTCATTTTAATCATGTCTTCCTACAGGCCTGTAATACATCAGTAACAGGGCAATTCTTGGGTCACTTGGAATCTGATCTGTTTTTTTTTTTTAGTTGTAGTTGGACACAAAACCTTTATTTATTTATTTTTATCTGGTGCTGAGGATGGAACCCAGAGCTCTACTGCTGATCCACAACCTCAGCCCCTGATCTAGTTCTCTTTTTTTCCATAACATTATTGTAACTTTTTTCTAGTTCACAAAGTTAGATTGAATACTTTATTACAACAATATAAAGTAACAATTGAAAGACTTTAGGGCATGTAATGCTTAACCAGCTATTAAGCCACGTGCAAATTATATGCAAGAAACAGAACATTTAAGAAATTTTTGAGGGGCTGGGGATGTGGCTCAAGTGGTAGCACGCTCGTCTGGCATGCGTGCGGCCCGGGTTCGATCCTCAGCACCACATACCAACAAAGATGTTGTGTCTGCCAATAACTAAAAAAATAAATAAATAAATATGTTTAAAAAAAAAAAAAAAAAAAAAAAAAAAAAAAAAAAGAAATTTTTGAAACTCATTAGAAGGGACCTCTTCACTTAAATACCTTGTCTTCATTCCAGCCAGTCAGATGTGATAGTGCTGATATATATATGTGTGTGTGTGTGTGTGTGTGTGTGTGTGTATATATATATGAGTAGTGTGAGAGAGAGAGAGAGAGAGAGATAGGGTCTCTCATTGGTGTCATCTGTTTTTGTTTCAGTTTTTTACAGGCTGGTGGATCATCATAGATGCAGCTGTTATTTATCCCACTATGGAAGAGTTCAACCACTCGTACCATGCCTGTGGTGTGATAGCCACCATTGCCTTCCTCATGTAAGTGCCATTGTTATTGACAGCACCTGCATAGGTCACCACAAGGTCAAATTGTTTTATGTATAATTGCAAGATTTTAAAATATTATCAAGTTAAAATGTTGGGCATGATTTCAAAATCAAATAGTGGAGAAGGGCGTAAAGAAAAGTGACAGTCCTCTTTTCCAGTCTTCCTTCTGTTCTCTCCCATCTGTCTCCCCCTTTTCTCAGGTAGACTTTTATTTCTGCACTGCTAGAATTTAAAACCTCACATTTAAATCAAAAAACATGTTTAGGGAGGCTTAGACAGGAGGATCATGAGTTCAAAGCCAGCCTCAGCAAAAGCAAGGCACAAGCAACTCAGCGAGACCCTGTCTCTACATAAAATACGAAAGAGGGCTGGAGATGTGGCTCAGTGGTCGAGTGACCCTGAATTCAATCCCTGGTACCAAAAAAAAAATCCAAGTACTTTATCTAAGGGATTATTCATTCTTCCCTCAAATATTTATTAAGCTTTTGTATTCCAGGTTCCTGTTCTAGGTGCAGGAGATACAGTAGTGATTAAAATAGAGAAAAATTCTAGCCCTTATGGAATTATACTCTAATGAGTGGGAAGACAGCAGCTAAGGAGAAGTTAAATTCACAGCATGTTACATGATGATGAGTGCAAGGAAGAAACGCAGAGAAGGAGCTGGGAGCTCTGAACAGGATGGGTAGACATTTTATATAGAATCCAGGAAGCTCTCACAAGAAGGTGGTTTTAGTAAAGATTGGAAAGAAATGAAGGAGCTGACCGTGGGGATAGACAGCAGAGGATCATCCAGGCAGATGAACAGCAGGTTCTCTGCTCTACAAAGGCTCTATGGCAGGGCGACGCACGTGACTGGAGAGTGTGATCAAGGGAGAGGGTGATGGGCAAGGTGGCAGAGCTTCTCTGTCACGTGGTATAGAGCAAAGCAATGTGAGGACTTTGCATCATTGTGAGCGTGATGGAAGCTGTTGGAGAGTTTTGAGGAGAATGATGTGACCTGACTTAACAGGATCATTTCCTCCTTAGAGACAGTAGACAAGGCCAGATGCAGTGGTGCACACCTGTAATTCCAGCAACATGGGAGGCCAGAATGAGAATCCAGCCTCAGCAACTTAATGAGACCCCGTCTCAAAAAATAAAAAAGGACTGGAGACATGGCTGAGCACACCCCTGGGTTCAATCTCCAGGACCAAAAAAAAAAAAAAAACAATTAACACAATTCACTGCAAAGCCAGTGTGTTATGATAGCAGTTTGAATATTGTAACTCCTCACTTCTCAACAGATTTTCAAATGTGTTTTGACAATATTCTTATACTCTGTGAGCTTCTCAAATCCCTGCAGTACGTTAATTTGTTTCATACTTGGGTGGTGCTTTTCTTTTGTTTTTTTTAGTCGTTGATGGACTTTTGTTTATTTATGTGTGGTTCTGAGAATCGAACCCAGTACCTCACACGTGATAGGCAAGGACTCTGCCGCTGAGCCCCAGCCCCAGCCCTCCTTTCTTACTTAGTACTGTTTTTCCTGGCATTTCTGGTTGCCTTGTTGACAAAAAGAATTATGTTTGCTGGAGGGCCCCTTTCATTCTGCTAAAAGCCATACTGGGTTGCTTACTGTGTGGACTGAAATATAATCATGTTCAGCTTTATGTTTTTCCTGGAGTTTCTAGCTGCCTTTTCTCTCTTTTCTTGCATATTCTGTCATCATTCCAAAGTCTCAGTGATGTTTGTTACTGTATCGTTATCTACTTTGGTCTAGAGCTCTCCATTCCAAAAGCCCCAGTCGGTTTCAGTGTGAAGTGTATAAGTGTATAAGCCACCTGTAGAGCTGCACAGTGGAACTTCCCCTCCCCGTTGCCTCAGGATTGGGCCCACTTTTTTCCCTAGTTTCCAGTCTTCACCTTTCATACTCATTTTGCTGGACCCGATGCTCAAACAACTCTAAGAAATAATATGAGAAGGTAAGCTCTCGGATCCTTGTTTGTCTGAAAATGTTTCCATTTTCCCTCTTGCTGTATTCATAGGTTGGTTAGATGTAGAATTCTAGGTTCGGTGTCATTTTACCTCAGAACCTGGAGTCCCTGCCCTGGGGTCATTGACGGGCATCTGATCTTATCCTTCCTGTGCTTGCTGAGAAGACTCAGAGGACTCGCCTGTTAACCTTGCTCCAGGAGATTGTCTTGGGTTCTGTCTTTGAGAATGAAACTGTCACCTCTCTGGCACTCCTCTTGGAGGCGACTACCTTGTTAGCTTCTCCTGTCTCTCTTTTTGCTCCACATTCTAGGAAATCACCTCGGTATCATCTTCTCACCTGAGCCATATTTTCATTTCAGGTCTTGTTTTTTTTGTGTTTGTGTATTTT
The DNA here is from genome assembly GCF_021218885.2 of Marmota monax. NCBI lineage: Eukaryota > Metazoa > Chordata > Mammalia > Rodentia > Sciuridae > Marmota > Marmota monax. The sequence goes on along the minus strand of NW_026694432.1, from coordinate 21,721,568 downwards.
TTTTTTTTTTTAAATTTCCAAGGGTTTTCTTGTTTGAAGTGCCTTTATGCTTCTTCTGTGTTAGCCCTCAAGGTCGACTATTTATCTGACATGCTGCAGGCCTCTGCTGCAGTGTCTGGTGGCTCTTGTTATCTACTACTTGAACTTTTTTTTTTTTAAGATCTTATAGTAGGGCTTGGGATGTGGCTCAAGCAGCAGCGCGCTCGCCTGGCATGCGTGCGGCCTGGGTTCGATCCTCAGCACCACATACAAATAAAGATGTTGTGTCCCCTGAAAGCTAAAAATAAATAAATAAATAAAATATTAAAAATTCTCTTTCTTTTAAAAAAAGATCTTATAATAGGCCTTTAATACATATTAGAGTCTTTCCCATTTTTTTTATATTTATTTTTTAGTTGTAGTTCAACACAATACCTTTATTTCACTTATTTATTTTGATGTGGTGCTGAGGATTGAACCCATGGTCCTGCATGTGCAAGGTGAGCACTCCACCACTGAGCCACAATCCTAGCCCCCTCATTTTTAAATATATATCATTAAGCATGATAACAAGCACATTAAAACATTCAAAATAATTTTGCATGTAGTTTAAGAATTTTTAGATTCATATTCAGTCTGTACCACATTTTTATGAGGAAGGAGTTGTGATTCCCCTTTACTAAATAAGAAAACTGAAAGGTAGAGGTTAAACTATTTGCCCAATAGTTACTTGATCCTGAGCCTATTTGATCACTTCAGCCCACTGTAATCAGGCTTTCTGCCGGCCCACCATTTCACTGAAACCTTTTTCTAAGTGATTTCTCCATTGCCAAATCCAAAGATGATTTTGGTCTTATTGTATTCCTCCTCTCAGTAGCACTTAACACAAGTGATCACTTCCTTTTTCTTTTTTTTTTTTAATTGATCAATTTATTTTACAGTAGAATGCATTTTCACATGTAGTACACAAATGGTGCACAACTTCTCATTCCTCTGGCTGCACATGGTTAAGAGTCACTCCAGTAATCGCACACGTATATAGGATATTAATATCCATCTCTTTCTACCGTCCTTCCCATTCACACAGCCAGCCCCTCCCCCGACTCTCCTCTACACAAACGAAAGTTCCTTCCTTCCTTCTCTATCCCCCTGCCCCACTATGGATCAGCATCTGTTTATCAGAGAAAACATTTGGCTTTTGGTTTTTTGGGATTGGCTTATTTCACTTAGCATGATATTTTCTAGTTCCATCCATTTACCTGCAAATGCCATAATTTCATTATTCTTTTAGTCTGAGTAATATTCCACTGTGTGTGTGTGTGTGTGTGTGTGTATCACATTTTCTTTATCCATTCATCCGTTAAAGGGCATATAGATTGGTTCCATAGTTTAGCTATTGTGAATTGAGCTGCTATAAACATTGATGTGGCTGTGTCACTATACTATGCTGATTTTAAGTCCTTTGGGTATAAACTGAGGAGTGAGATAGCTGGGTCAAATGGTGGTTCCATTCCCAGTTTTCTGAGGAATCTCCATACTGCTTTCCATAGTGGTTGCACCAATTTGCAGTCCCACCAGCAATGTATGAGTGTACCTTTTCCCCCACATCCTTGCCAGCACTTATTGTTGCTTGTATTCTTGATAATTGCCATTCTGATTGGAGTGAGATGAAATTGCATTTCTCTAATTGTAAGAGAGGATGAAAATTTTTTCATATGTTTGTTGACTGATTGTATATCATCTTCTGAGAAGTGTCTGTTCAGATCCTTAGCCCATTTATTGGTTGGGTTATTTGGGTTTTTTGGTGTTAAGTTTTTTATATACCCTGTAGATTAGTGCTCTTTCAGAGATGCATGTGATGAAGATTTTTTCCCATTATGTAGGCTCTCTCCATTGCATTATTGATTGTTTCCTTTGCTGAGAAGAAGCTTTTTAGTTTGACTCCATCCCATTTATTGATTCTTGATTTTACTTCTTGCACTTTAGGAGTCTTGTTCAGGAAGTCAGGTCCTAAGCCAACATGATGAAGATTTGGGCCTACTCTTTTTTTTTTTTTTTTTTTTTTTAATATTTTTTAGTTGTTGATGTACCTTTATTTTATTTATCTTTATATGTGGTGCTGAGGATTGAACCCAGTGCCTCAAACATGCTAGGCAAGTGCTCTGCCACAGAGCTACAACCCCACCCATACTTTTTCTTCTATTAGGCACAGGGTCTCTGATCTAGTGTCTAAGTCTTTGATCCAGTTTGAGTTGATTTTTGGGCAGGGTGACAGAGGTTCAATTTCATTCTGCTACATATGAATTTCCAGTTTTCCCAGCACCATTTGTTGAATAGGCTATCTTTTCTCCAGTGTGTGTTTTTGGCGCCTTTGAAATAACTATATTTATGTGGATTTGTCTCTGTGTCTTCAGTTCTGTACCATTGGCCTATATGTCTATTTTGGTACCAATACCATGCCTTTTTTATTGCTATTGCTCTGTAATATGGTTTAAGGTCTGGTATTATGATGCCTCCTGCTTCATTCTTTTTGTAAGGACTGCCTAGCTATTCTGGGTCTCTTATTTTTCCAAATGAATTTCATGATCGCTTTTTCTAGTTCTGTGAAGAGTATCATTGGGATCACTACTTGAACTTTCAATTGACCTGTTTCTGAGGGATACAGATTCTAAGTGCAGGCTCCTCTTAATCTGTGTTGATTTATATTCCACAAATGTAAAGAAAACTTCATCTGCTGAGAACTACCTCATATTCTTTTTGTTTTTCTGGTATTGTATTTTTTTCCTCCCTATACTTTCATTTTTAATTAGGCTTTTGGGAGGGAGATGAAACGGGGAGTCATTTTTCTGACCTTTTTAACCCAAATCTTTGTGGTTTTTTTTTTGTTTGTTTGTTTTGTTTTGTTTTGTTTGTTTTGTTTTGTGGGGGGAGGTAACCAGGGAATGAAACCAGAGGCACTTAACCACTGAGTTTTGTTATTGTTGTTTGTTTGAGATCAGGGTCTCGCTGAGTTTCTTAGGGCCTTGCAAAGTTGTGGAGGCTGGCTTTGAACTTGTGACTTGTGATCCTTATGCCTCAGCCTCCTGAGTCTCTGGGATCACAGACATGTGCCACTGAGCCCCGCAAGTGGTGTTTTTTTTATCTTCCTCTATTATATTAAAACATAACATCAAATATATTCAGTGAGGAACCCAAAGTGCACAGATCATATTACATCTTAATAAGTCTTTGCTTATGTATAGACCTGTATAAGCACCACCCAGATCAAGACTGAAACATTTTCATCACCCTGGAATGTTGTCTTGCTTTTTTGCCAGTCAGTACTCCACCACCCCAGCACACGCCCCTGCCCTGCCCTCCGTCACTGACAAGTTTCTGCAGGGTCACCTTGAGTTTTGGAGTTCTCTCTTCTAGCTTTCACCTGACCCTATTGGCATTTCCCATGTTGATTTCAAGTTCTCCCTGTGCTTCTGTAAGGGTAATGTGGCTCTGATGGGCTACCCTCTGCAGCAGAATAGTTAACCATGCACAGGGAAAGGGTCTGACCTCAGGAGCCACCTGCTAAGCAAAGGGCTGGAGTCTTTTTCTTTGAAGTTCAGCTGGTAAGCAGCTGTTTCTAGTTCCTTCCATTTTGTTGCAATTTATTTTATTGTAGCGATTTTGCTGTTAAAGCCCCTTGAGAGAGCTGGCACATTTATGTTTCAACCTTGGTCCCAACTAAAAAGTTTTATTTTTGTTATATTGTTCATTCATTTTGTCCTCAGATCTTAAAAAAAATCATTTTGTTCCACTGTGGAGCAGTAGCAGCCCTGATTGGAGGAACGTGCTGAGGAGGTTGAGTAGACTGTGCCACACAGTGTCCCTGCCGGGGGTCTGGCACTTAGCCATCGCAGAGCTGACTCAGGTCTTCATTAGATTTCGCCATCTGTTTGGCTTCAGTGTACGTCTTTTCAAGGTAGTGTCCAACCATGACCCAGCTGGCCTTTTAAGCCAGAATTCTTAATTGTAATTCAAGTGCATAGGAGTCAAAGAGCAGCTACTTTTTTGTTAATTACTTGTTGATTGATTAATTGATGAATTAATTTTGAAGTACTGAGGATTAAACCCAGGGGCGCTCTACCACTAAGCTACATCCCTAGCCCTTTTTATTTATTTTTTATTTGTAAGATAGGGTCTCACTAAATTGCCCAGGTTAGCTTTGAACTTTCAATCCTCCTGCTTCAGCCTCCCAAGTAGCTGGGATTACAGGCATGTGCTATCACACCTGGCTTTTTCTCTTACTTATAAAGTTCTAGGGGCTGGGGTTATGGCTCAGGGGTAGAGCGCTTGCCTAGCATGCACAAGACACTGGGTTCGATCCTCAGCACCACATAAAAATAAAATAAAGATTTCGTGTCCACCTATAACTAAAAAGTGAATATTTTTTTTAAAAAAGTTCTAGTGTGGCTTTTAAAATGTTAGTAAATGTTTTATGTATTACTCTTTTTAATTAAAAATGCAGAATATACCAGATGCAAAAGAGAAACAGAAGTTACCAATAATCCCACCAAATTATAACATTTTGATATTTGTTCCACCTTTTTTTATACATATATTTTTATTTACTTATTTTTTATTTTTTTGTGGTTGGACAGAATGCCTTATATTTTATTTGTATGTGGTACTAAGGTTCGAATCCAGTGCTTCACACATGCTAGGCAAGCTCTCTGCCGCTGAGCTATAACCCCAGCCCTATACATATATTTTTAAAGTAGTAGTCAACTTATTTCTCCTTTCCTATACTCTTTTTTTTTTTTTTTTTTGGTACCAGGGATTGAACTTGGGTGCTCAAACACTGAGCCACATCTCTAGCCCTATTTTGTATTTTAGAGACAGGGTTTTACTGAGTTACTTAGTGCCTGGCTATTGCTGAGACTGACTTTGAACTTGAGATCCTCCTGTCTTAGCCTCCAGAGTTGCTGGGATTACAGGTGTGTGCCACTGCGCCCAGCCCCCTTTTCTATACTCTTAAACTGAATGATTGATTGATTGGTACTGGGGATTGAACCCAGGGCTCCTTACCACTGAGCCACAACCCATTCCTTTTTATTTTTGTTTTGGGACAGAGTCTCACTAAGTTCTTGGGGCCTTGCTAAGTTGCAGAGGCTGGCTTTGAACTTGTGATCCTATCGCCCCAGGCTCCCAAGTTGCTGTGATTACATGCATGTGCTACTGTGCTCAGCTTTTCCTCCATTCTTCCTGACAAAGTTTAGTTCAGATACCATTAGGTGGGGTCAGGGATGACAGACATCCTCAGTGGAGGGCCAGGTGCCTGCCAGGGCTAAGGCAGGGTGGTAAGTGTCTGCACAGGTGGACAGCCACCTCTGGCTCTTAGGTCTGCACAGGATGGGTGGTGGGGCTGTAGGGAGGGCCGTGAGAAGACAGTCCTAGAGGGATGTGGGAGTCTTTCGCAGGGTGACAAGGCTGTCCATAATGGGGTTGAAGAACAGTCCAAGGACAGCTATACCCCCAAAACAAAGAGTGCACCTAACACCCAGATCTTAGGTTATAAATACCATTCTCTACTGAAAGGGTTCCAGCTCTTTTTTGTTTTGTTTTGTTTTGTTTGTTTCTTTTTAGCTGTAGATGGACACAATACCTTTTTATTTTATTTATTTGTTTTTATGTGGTGCTGAGGATCGGACCCAGTGCCTCACACATGCCGGACGTGTGTGCTACCCCTGAGCCCCAGCCCCAGCCCATCTCCAGCTCTTTAAGCACATGGCTGCTTCTAGAGTTCGGGCACACAACACGCGAGGAGAGTGGACCCTCCGAGAAACGCTCACCGATAGGTGGGATGTGTCAAAAGAACCTCAAGGACATCTCGACATTCAAGGCACCCTCAGGAGTCACATGAGGAACAGATAAATAATGGTAGAAATATACTTTAACCTTCAAATAAAATAGGAATCTATGGCTCTATAATGATATGAATAAATACAAAAAGAAAAAGAAAATTTGTTTATAGCAGGACACACGTAGTACTTTCCCACAGAATACGAGCTGCCTTGGGAGAAACCTAAGGTGAAGTCTGGTAGATCCCACCTAAGAATCAAAGTCAACCTCATCATCAATGGGACAAATCAAAGCCCTGTGCCACCCGCTGGATGCATTGACAAGAACTCTGTTGCTTGTGTGTTCTTTCTGCCGCAGATGCGTCTCCAAGATTAGTCATGAGACTTTAAGCAAACCCTAATGAGGGAGAGTCTAAAAAATAACTGTCTTGAGCTCTTCAAAAGCATCAAGGTTATAAAAGTCATAAAAGGCTGAGGAAATGTTCCACTGTGAGGACAAAAGTGTCCCATGATTCTGGACAAGATCCTTTTGCTAGTGAGGACGTAAGTGGGGAAGCTCAGATAGGGTCCGTAGACTAGATGACTCAGGGATCATGGTTTTGATTGTTGTGGTTCTATAGAATTATCGTATTTGTAGAAATAAGTAGGAATTTCTGGGGTTATGAGGTATCGAGTTGAAAAATGTCAAATGCTGCAGGAAAAAAAATTATACTGTTCTGTAAATTTGAGAATAAATATGTCCCAATGCCAGACAAAAAAGTAGAAATCGTTCACTCCAAATGTACCTAATGGTGGAGAGAAGGGCAAGGTATCTCATAGAGAGCTATGAAGTTTATTCATGTGGCCCAGCAAGGAAAAACAAGAGCTAAAAATCACTAACCTGAATATTTGCATTTTTTTAATATGAAGGTTATTTTAAAATAAATTTTATGTATAAAACTTAGTATTGAATTCATAAAAAATAATTGTAAGTATTTTGAATCATTCTAAAACTTTGATTTGTATGAGTAAGTTAAGACCTCATGTTATTGTGTAAAACAATTAGGAGGTAAATATATTTTTCAACACTTTTATTGAGCATCTACTTTATGCCAAGCCTTGGTCTAGCACTGAGAATAAAAATGGGAAGCAGGATAGACATGGCTCTGCCCTCATGAATCTTACATTTTAGTTTCACACACACCAAATGGGTATATGTAAGACGAATGCAATATTTTTTACTTGTTTTAATTAGTTATACATGACAGTAGAATGCATTTATGCACTTCGATATATCATACATAGATGGGATATAATTTCATTTTTCTCAGTGTACATGTTGCAGAGTCATATTGATCATGTAGTCACATATATACATACATATTAATGTCTGTTTCATTTTACTATCTTCCCTATCCCCACATTCCCTCCCCTCCCCTCTCCTCACTTCCCTCTACCTAATCTAAGGTAACGCTATTCTTCCCTAGTGCCCACCTGCTTATTGTGAATTAGCATCCGCATGTTAGAGAAACATTCAGCCTTTGGTTTTGTGGGATTGGCTTATTTCGCTTAGCATGATATTCTCCAACTCGAACCATTTATTGGCAAATGCCATAATTTCACTCTTCTTTAAAGCTGAGTAATATTCCATTGAAAAAAATTATATATATATATATAATATTATATATCACATTTTCTTTATCCCTTCATTCATTGAGGAACATCTAGTTTGGTTCCATAGTCTAGCTATTGTGAATTGAGCTGCTATAAACATTGATGTGGCGGTGTCACTATACTATGCTGATTTTAAGTCCTTTGTGTATAAACCAAGGAGTGAGATAGCTGGGTCAAATGGTGGTTCCATTCCCAGTTTTCTGAGGAATCTCCATACTGCTTTCCATAGTAGTTGCACCAATTTGCAGTCCCACTAGCAATGTATGAGTGTACCTTTTTCTCCACATCCTCGCCAACATTTATTGTTGCTTGTATTCTTTTTTTTTAATATTTAATTTTTAGTTGTAGTTGAACATAATACCTTTATTTTATTTATTTTTACATGGTGCTGAGGATCAAACCCAGGGCCTTGCACATGCTAGATGAGCACTCTACCACTGACCCATAACCCCAGCCCCATTGCCTGTATTCTTGATGATTGCCATTCTGACAGAAGTGAGATGAAATCTTAGAGTAGTTTTGATTTGCATTTCTGTAATTGCTAGAGATGTTGAACACTTTTTCATATATTTGTTGATCAATTGTATTTCTTCTTCTGTGAAGTATCTGTTCACAGAAGTTGGCCCATTTATTGATTGGGATATTTGGGTTTTTTTGTGGTTTTTTTTTTTTTTTTTTTTTTGAGTTCTTTATATATCCTAGAGATTAATGCTTTATATGAGGTGCATGAGGTAAAGATTTTCTCCCAATCTATAGACTCTCTCTTCATATTATTGTTTCCTTTTCTGAGAAGAAACTTTTTAATTTGAATCCATCCCATTTATTGATTCTTGACTTTACTTTTAGGGACCCACTTTGAGTTGATTTTTGTGCAGGGTGAGAGATAAAGGTTTAATTTCATTTTGCTACAAATGGATTTCCAGTTTTGCCAGCACCATTTGTTGAATAGGTTATCGTTTCTCCAGTGACTGTTTTTGGCATGCTTGTATAGTATGAGATAACTGTATTTATGTGGGTTTGTCTCTGTGTCCTCTATTCTGTGCCATTGGTCTACAAGTCTGTTTTGGTGCCAGTACCATGCGGTTTTGTGAATATACCTCTGTAGTATAGTTTAAGGTCTGGTATTGGGATGCCTCCTGCTTCACTTTTCTTGCCAAGGATTGCTTTAGCTCTTCTGGGTCTCTTATTTTGCCAAATAAATTTCATGACTGCTTTTTCTATTTCTATGAAGGATGTCATTGGAATTTTAATAGGAATTGCATTAAATCTGTATAACACTTTTGGGTAATATGGCCATTTTGACAATATTTATTCTGCCTATCCAGAAGCATGGGAGATCTTTCCATCTTCTGAGGTTTTTCTTCAGTTTCTTTCTTAGTTCTGTAGTTTTCATTGTAGAGGTCTTTCACCTCTTTTGTTAGATTGATTCCCAGGTTGGTTGGTTGGTTTTTGAGGCTATTGTGAATGGAGTACTTTTCATAATTTCTCTTTCAGTGGATTCATCGCTGATGTATAGGAATGTGTTTGATTTATTGGTTTTTGATTTTATATCCTTATACTTTGCTGAATTCATTTATTAGTTCTAGAATTTTTCTGGTGGAATTTTTGGGATCTTCTAGATATAGAATCATGTCATCAGTAATTAGTCATAGCTTGAGTTCTTCTTTACCTATTTGTATCCCTTTAATTTCTTTCTTTTGTCTAATTGCTCTGGCTAGAGTTTCAAGGATGATGTATGTATAATATTTTGTAACTTCAACTTGATATATTGTGAACTTATACCCACGACATTTAAATTTTTCCAAAGCATCAATTTAGGGTGATACTTTATGAAACAGTAAAAGACTTTTTATGTTAGAATATGTATCAGGGATTGAAGAAAAGAGATTCTACCACCGAATCTCTTTGATAATGGCATCAAAGCAAAAAGTTACTATTTTATTTGAACTACAATTATGCTCCAAACATTGGGCACTAATACAAAACTATTACAAAAAAATTATTCCAAATTACATTTTAAGTAAATTTTGGATTGATAAGGGCCCATTTCCTTTCTACCACTGCCACACACTGTTGAGTGTGCCTGATGTATACAAATGAAACCAGAGAGAACTCTGCTGAACATTCTTTTACCTGTTCTAATCTTAGCAAAAAATTTTGAGAATCTCGTACTTAGAATCACTTGAAGATCAGAATCCAGGTTTCTGGGCTCCCAGCCTGAAGGTCCTGCTTCAGTAGGTTGGGGTGAAGTCAGAGAATTTTCAAGCAAGTTGACAGGGAGTGCTGACCCTGCCGTCTGGGGCCACAGCCACAGCTTTGGCAAATGGCTGGCTGAGGTGACTCAAGTAAAGTCACGTGAACGTGTTACCCAGGACTCATGAGGCCTGACATTGAATTTGGGAGACTTTAGCTTATTTTATCTAATAATTTGACATCATAGGCAGTTTCTCCTCAGGGTCTGAGGTCCTGACTTCTTGGTTTTATTTATTCCCACAGGATTAATGCAGTATCAAATGGACAAGTCCGCGGTGATAGCTACAGTGAAGGTTGTCTTGGTCAAACAGGTAAATAAGTGCAACCAGCATTTTACTATCATCCTCAAAATGAGAACTGCATAAAAGGGCAGAGGGAGGATGGTATATAGAGCAGAAGGTTGAAGTCACCTTTGGTCAGAGTTGGCTGACAGTGCAGAACACTGCCCAGGTTAAGTGCATGGCCCTCAGCAGTAGCAGGTAGCCATTGGTGACCGCTGGATCCGGTAGGGAACAGTTCGTGGGAACACATGCAAAATAGAATATATGGTATTTTAAACTATACCATATAAATTTTTTTTTTCTCTTTTTTTGCCACCATATTTGGTTGAATTAGCATTTTGAAATAGAATCATAGAAATATTTTTTAAATTGTGGTAAAATCCTATAAAATTCACCATCTTAACCACTCACACATGTACAATCCTGTATTATTAAGAATGTTGTCAGGCTGGGCGCGGTGGCGCAGGCAGTCATCACCGAGGCTTGGGAGGCTGAGACGGGAGAATCATGAGTTCAAAGCCAGCCTCAGCAACTGCGAGGCGCTAAGCAGCTTCAGTGAGACCCTGTCTCTAAATAAAATACAGAGAAGGGCCAGGGATGTGGTTCAGTGGTTGAGTGTCCCTGAGTTCAATCCTCGGAACCTAAAATAAAATAAAAGTACATTTGTGTTATTTGAAAGCGCTCTTGGAGAACTTCAAACTTTGGAGCACAGTTTCTAGAAATATATAGAGAATGAGCCTCTGAATATAGTGAGAAATGTGAAATGTTTTGTAGTAAGATTAAGTAAAATGTTTTTTAGCAGAGGGAATTGGGAGAAGTAAATACAGAATATACCCACGTAGAATACAAGACCAATAGATTTTTATTACACACACACATTCTGTAACCAAGAAAGAAAAAGGCCAACATCTCCACCAGTGGGGTTCCTAACACATCTTCTCCCACTGTTGCTGTTGTAGACATTAATGCACTTCCTATTTGTTTTTGTTTTCTTTTTGGAAGTTAACTGAGCCGACTGTGCCCTGTGCCAGGCAGCTCTGGTAACAGTCCCTCTTTACAGGTGCTCGCATCTGGCTGTTCCTGGGTTTCATGCTGGCCTTCGGCTCTCTGATTACATCTATGTGGATTCTCTTTGGAGGTTATGTTGCTAAAGGTAAGAGAGATGCCAGCTGCATTTTACTTTAACGGAACACTGAAATTTTGCATTGAAGTTGGTTATTTTAGAATGAAGCTTTTTTTCATGTAGATGGGCCAGCTCCCAGCAACGCATTTATACCTGAGCACACCCCTCCTTCCTGTTAGTGTGTGGTTGTGTTTGTTTTATATATTTGTAGCCTTCCTTTCTTCTGTATCTTTTCTTCCAGTCCAGAGTCTGGTAGGAATGACAAATAGCTCAGAACTTTTCTGGCCTCCCAAAGTCTCAGAAAGCAGAATGTGCATGTTCTCTAGCTATTGAGCAAGTTTTGACTTTCAGAATAGTGTCTGTGCAAACTCTAACCCCGAGACTTGAAATGTATTCAGTTACGTCTCCCTGGTAATATGATGATGTCTTTTCATTTTACATGGGAAAATTAACTAACATTTCATACAAGTCTGCCATAAAAGGCCAGGGTAAGGAAAGCTCAGGAGAAAGCGTGTGTTAGATCCCTGGTTGAAGTTCACCTTGAGGGACCCAAGAAAAATATGAAACCCATTTAATGTTACAGATGAAATCACCTGTACTTATCATAGTAAAAGCATAACAAGAATGATATGCAAGAAGTGGACCAACCTAGATCTAATTTAGTTCTTTTTTAAAAATAACAATGTACTTTCTTTTATTTCTCCTTTTAGAGAATAGTTAAGATGTGTGGTGAGTATGGTGGTGCACACCTGTAATCCCAGCAGTTTGGGAGGCTGAGGCAGGAGAATCACAAGTTCAAAGCCAGCCTCAGCAACTTAGTGAGGTCCTAAGCAACTCAACAAGACCTTGTCTCAAAATAAAAACAAGGGGGCTGGGGTTGTGGCTCAGTGATAAAACACTCGCCTGGCATGCGAAAGGCACTGGGTTCGATCCTCAGCACCACATAAAAGTAAATAAATAAAATAAAGGTATTGTGCCATTTATAGCATATATATATATATATATATATATATAAATATCCTCGGATATAGCTCAACGTTAGAGCGCCCAAGTTAAATCCCTAGCAAGAAAACCTGGGTTAAATCCTTAGGTAAGAAAACCCCCATGCCTCAAAAATGTGCTGGCTCTTAGAGAGTTGAGAATCACCAGTTCACGGGTCCAGAGGTCACTTGGAAGCAGAACTTGGAAGGAAGCCCTGGACGCACCCCTCAGCACCAGGCCGAGTACCCTGCACACTCCTCCTCCCTCAGGTGCTGTTGGTCCTGGCCAGGCTGTCACATGCCACTGTCAACTCTCTGAATTGAGATAATTTAGCTCCTATTTTAACACCTTACTTCTAAGAATAAAACGGAACTTTTATATTAAAGTCATGGATTTCATAAATTTTTATTAAAATTATTTAAATCTTATAGACAGGAATGATAGGCATTTGTAAGATGTATGTATTTTTTCTTTTGTTTATCTGATTTATTATCAAAACTGTTACCAAAAATATAGAAATGAAAAAAAGCAAAAGAAGCTGTAATAACCTTACCACTCTTAAATATTTGGGAATGTTTCCCTTCCATCCCTTTTGTTTGTTTGCCTGGTTTCCCGAGAGTGTCTCCACATCGGGTCGCGTCTCTCCCCTGCCCCCTTCATAATCTCGTTCAGCACAGCAGCCAGAGGGATCCTGTTAAAATATGTCACCTCATGCTACATTTTGTCTCAACCCTCCAGTGGCTTCTCATCTCAAAATTAAGGTCAGGGTCCTTATGAGGCTGCAGGGCTCTGCAGGACGCTCGCCACCAGCCTGCCCTTTGCCTCTCTGATCTGTCCCATTTTTCCTGCTCTTCAAGGGGTTGTCCCTCTATGTCCCTCTATGAGGCCAGCATGTTCTCCCCTCAGGGCCTTTGCCCTTGCTCTCCCACTACAGGGTCCCTGCCCTCTCTTCCTCATGTCCTCACTCCAGTGTCAGCTTCTCATGAGGTCTTCCTGGCCACCTGTGTCGCATGTCATCATTTGCTGTATTTCCTATACCACCAGTCCGCTTTATTTTCTTTCTAGTTTATTCTGCTCCATGAGGGCAAAAAAAAATTTGTGAAGGGAAGGAAGGGAGCTGCTGTTTACTAAGCCAGCCCTGTGCTGTCGCGCACATTACATTACTTAATGCATCGACCATAGTAACCAGAAAGATCAATTATCTTAGGCAAGAAAACTGACAATTGCTGGTACATCCAAAAATAAATGTTTTGAGGTCATAAACTTCTAAATATTTCATTTGTTTTTTACAGAAAAACCCATAGTGTATCCTGGAATTGCTGTGTTTTTCCAGAATGCCTTCATCTTTTTTGGGTAAGTTGGTTTTGCGCTTTTCACCTCATCTGCTTTTAATCCACTTCTTTTATGTTCTGTGTTGTGTTTGCTTGTCCTGTCCTGCCCTGCCCTGCCCTGCCACCCCCGCCACCCAGCCACTCCAGGCTGTGTCTCAGGAGTTCCCGCAGCAGGGCCAAGGGGGCTCTGTCAGCGGGAGCCACCAGGCCTTGCCATGTGCAAGCTGGAAGGGGGGGGGGGTTCTGCTTGTTCCTGGGCAGAGTCTGTGGCTTTCTTCAAGTTTTTAAAGAAGGTCCTAATCCAGAAACGGTTGGGAAACTATAGAACTTTTTCTTCCCCATCCCTTCCCATCTCTTAAAAAAAAAAAAAAGAAGAGCCTCTTATCCACTTGAACCATTAGGTACTACTGGTTGCCCTTAGTAAGAGCCAGCAGTTGGTATTCATAGTTAGTCTTTTCCACCACCAGGCATTTTTGCCATTTTATAAAGTCAGTTTGAAAATAAATATGAATTTAGATGTGGCAAGATACATGTCCTCTTCGGTTAAACCTTGTGTCCCGAAACTGATGGAGAAACCTCAGAGGGTTTTGTTTTTAAGTAAAGCTATTGACTTTTTTTTGCAGAAAATAATAACTGAAGCTTATTGAGCAATTACTATGTGCTAGGCACCATTCTTAGAGCTTCATTTACATGTACACTCTGTTAATCCCCATAGCCACTCTTAAGGTGTCATACCATTTTATGTGAGCAAACAGGCACAGAGACATAGATAACCTGAGACCAGGTGGCTGAAGTTCAGATTGAGGTTGTCTAACTGCAAAGCCTGGTGTGGTGAGATCTGAGGTGATTTCAGCTGGCACTTTCTCTTTTGCTAAGTCTTTAACCAGTTGCTTAGTTAGTTGTTTCCTTTCTCCCTTTAAGATCATAACACTTGGGCTGGGGATGTGGCTCAAGCGGTATCGCGCTCACCTGGCATGCATACGGCCCAGGTTTGATCCTCAGCACCACATACAAACAAAGATGTTGTGTCCGCCGAAAACTAAAAAATAAACATTAAAAAAATTCCCTCCCCCCCCTCCCTCCCTCCCTCCTCCCTCTCTCCCCCTCCCTCTCTCCTCTCTCTCACTCCCTCCCTCTCTCCTCTCTCTTAAAAAAAGATTATAACACTAAAAAAATATAAAATGAGTAAATCTCTCCTCCCCCTTATGAAATAAAATCTGAGTGAGTCTGTTAGTCCGCAGGGAGGTGTGGCTGTGTGTAGGAGAGGGAGTGCGGCCATGTTCAGGGTTCTCCTTCGAGTCACATGCTGAGGTTTGAACTTAAAGGAGAACCGTTATTCAGTTAAAAACAAATTAGGTTCCGTGGCAGTACTATAAGCAAATTGAAACTGAGTTCAGCTGGTGGGCACTGCTATGGGAACAGTTGTACAGATTGCCTGCGGTTCTGATGTGCAGCACAACAGTGCTTAGCGAAGGTACGAATTACCATTCCAGCAATCAGAGGCAGATGTCCGTACTAGAGGTGACCTCCTTCTAAAACAAAGCCCAGCTCTGAGGGGCCTAAGAGATCAACTGGCCATCCAGCCCAACCCTGCCACAGCTGTTTTATTTGGCCAGTATAGAATTATTTTTGTTATTGAGCCAACATTTAAAAATCAAGAGAGTTGACATAAAAATCTGAACTTTGACTTTTTCATTAACGACCAACTGGAGCCACCTGGGTGTCCCTTTTCAATAGGAGCTGTTCTTCCAAGCAGTCCCATTGCCTGGCACTGAGGACCAGCTGCCCCTCGGCTCGCAGGCTGGCCTCTGCCCTGTCCACTCCACATGGCACCGTGGGAGCTGGCCGCCTTGTGGTTGGCTCCCTGAAGCCTGGCGGCCTCTGTGCCCTGTCCTCCTCCTCATCTCTTCAGCAGTCACCTGGCCACGATGGACTCTTACCTGTCCTTCTACACTCCAGACAGCTTTTTATAAACATGGTTGCACTCTGGGCTTTTCCAGTGGGGGCCTGGACGACAGCGTGGACACACGTCACCTGAGCCCAAGGCCAGAGCGCTGGGAGGGCATCTTTCTGACACACTTGTCACTTGGGCTTTTTGTGGGTTTTTTTGCTTTGTTTCTGGCTCTGCCATGCCTGGTGAGATTTGGGGGGTGGGGCAGTGCTGGGTGGAACCCAGGGCTCTCATGTGCTGGGCAAGCGCTGGACTCCTCCCCGGCCCCCAGGTTCTCTGAGGCCTCTTGCCTTTTGAGGTGCTGCTTGCTCTCCCTGAAGCATCTAGTCCATCCCTTGCAGGCTCTTGTTCCCACCAGACTCCAACTGAACTCCTGTTTGTCCCCAGAGCCACCCATACATTGTCACCTATCAGCCCTTCCCTGCCTTCCAGGTGGGCTGAGCCCTGCATTTCTGTGCTCCCCCGGCCCCTGTGCTGGCCACATTGTGGTAACATACGTGAGCAGTTTGAGGACAGAAACTCTCTCAGTTATCTTTATGGCCCTCACATCTAGCACATCAGGACACCCGAAAAAGGTGCCTTGATGGCCGGATGAGCAGCTCAGTGAGGGGGCAATTGCCTGGTGAGCAGAGGCCCCAGGCTCCAGCCCCGTCCTGCAACAGGGTGTTGAGTGAATTTGACAAAATCAGATATGTGACAGTCATGCGCCGAGCGTCAGCTGACTTGGAAGCATCACATGCCCTTCCAGCACCTCCGGGTGAGGTCTGGGAAGGCGGTGTGGCCAGTAGCATGGCTGAGCAGGATGGGAGGGCACTGGGCCACAGAGAGGCAGTCTGAGCAGTCACTCTGGTGCTCCTGTCCTGCCATTCTCATACTGTCCCTTTCTGCCACTCCGGGCAGTCACGTGGTGTTTTTGCTTTATCCACAGAGGACTGGTTTTTAAGTTTGGCCGCACAGAAGACTTGTGGCAGTGAAGGCGCAGTTCATACAGCTCACAGCCCTGCGTGGGTGTCCCACCGCCCACCCCCAGTATTTTGTAAAGCCTTTTTCTAAACTTATTTCCGAGTGTAGTCTCCTCTTCGAGGTGCGCAGTGCTAAAGTCACGAGGGCAACCATGGAAGGCCTGCGGCAGCCAGCCCAGTCGCCTACGGTGTGCACTGATTAACTCGCAGCGCCGAGGGACACTGTTTCACACGAGAACTCCTGTCGGGTTTTATCATGGTCTGATTTGTAAAATTAAAATAAGTCACAAAAGAAATTATGGATTTATCAATATAAGAATTGTTTGATTTGAGGTCCAAAACTACGTGAAGTGCCCCAAGACTTAATGTGGTTATTTAATTGTAGCCTCTTTGTGTCAAATCTTAAATATAAACGTTTTCTTGTTTTTCAAAACTATTCAGTGGCCAGCCTTCTTTTTCATTATACTTTGGTTTTGGTTTATGCAATTTTACCAACAATTTCTGTCCACATTTCTGCTAAGTAGCACCTGAGGGGCTCCCATGGGGGTGTGAGCACATTGGAAGAGAGAGGCCCGTGACCCAGCCGCTGGGCACTCGTCCACTGCCACGGATTCGGGAGGAAGGAAGAAAGATGTAACGCAGTCAGGTCACAGTGTCCTGGACACTGATGTTCACGTTTACCATTGAGAGAAAGAAGGAAAGGAGAAGGACTTGACACCTGCCCTCAGGTGACACCATTTCTTTGTTGTTCTGATAATAAATTGGATCCTGTGTTTCATTTTATATCTGAGCTGAACCACTCAGCTCAACAGACCAGCAAGGTCAATCATAATGACATATTAGCTACCAAGAGCCCTGAGTCTGTTCCTCTTGGAACTCCTTTGTCCCCCAGGCTTCCTATCTCTGCAAAATAGGGTACATGTTAGCCTGCGTGAAACACAAGCTCTATCTTAGATGAATTGGATGTATGGGACTCCTCCATATCAGCCACTGTCTGCCTACTGCTAGTTTGAATATTTCCCTGTCATCAGGAAACTGTTCAAAGAAATGGAAATATTGCTGCTGTCATCCCCCAAGAAATGACTCACAAGGTTTTTGGGGTTTTTTTTTTTTTTTTTTTTTTTGATCAGGGATTGAACCCAGGGGCGCTTACCCGCTGAGCCACATCCCCAGCCGTTTTTTGTATTTTATTTAGACATAGGGGTCTCAGTGAGTTGCTTAGGGCCTTGCTAAGTTGCTGATGCTGGCTTTGAACTCACAATCCTCTTGCCTCAGCCTCCAAAATTGCTGGGATTACAGGCATGTGCCACCATGCCTGGGGGCTTATGAGTTTTTTTGGATAGATATATAGAATGTGGAAATGGGAGGGCATCTCACAAGTTGAAATCCATCCACTCTTCTATACATGAAAGGACTCAGACCATGGAAACTTCTTCCTCAAGGTCAGGTAACTAGTTCAATCCTGAGGCAGCCCATCTCCACCCCACTGTTGACCCCAGCCTCTGTCCCCACAGTGCAATTCAGGACAAGCTCAGAGTGCTGGGCTAAGAGCATGTTTGCAAGGACTGAATGTGAGTGAGTTCTTCATTTTCCCAGTTCGTATCTCTGCTCTGCTGCTGCAGACAGTTACCTGGCTAGCACCTTCTGTTGAGCATGAGAAAGAATCTAAGGATTGTTAATAGAATTGAACCAAAACCTTAATTATGTGTCTGCAACCAAAAATATTGGTAGTATCATCTTTAATGAAATGATATTATTTGAAACTATCATTAAATTACTACTTAAGCAAGTTTTCAGTCTTTTATTTTTTAATGTCAAATCCATCTCTGACCTTGTGCCATTATTCAACATAAGAAGACCTTGCTGTAGTGACATCGCGTACAAAGATGGGCACCAGGGACAGGAAGCTGGCTTGGTTCCAAGATCAGTCTGTCGTGTTATTCTTGGATGCTTTTGCTTAAAATCCAGCAGCCAAGTGAGGAAACTGTAAAAGCAAAGCAAGCATTTATATTAGAGATGAACCCTGGTCCTCTTACATTTTATATTCATACTGATTCCAGTTTTATCCCTCTTTTTTTTTTTTTTTTTTTTTGAGACAAGTTCTCACTAAGTTGCTGAAGCTGGCCTCAATCAGCGATCTTCCTGCCTCTGCCCCCAGTAGCTTGGATTACAGGGGTGCACCACTTCATACAGCTGTGGCTTGAACTCTTGAAGCTTATATGAACCTAATTTTTTTATTGGTTTATTTTAGTTGTAGATGGACAAAATACTTTTATGTATTTATTTATTTTTGGGTACTGGAAATTGAACTTGCAGGCACTCGACCACTGAGCCACATCCCCAACCCTATTTTGTATTTTATTTAGAGACAGGGTCTCTGAATTGCTTAGCACCTCACTTTTGCTGAGACTGGTTTTGAACCCGTGATCCTCCTGCCTCAGCCTCCCAAACCCTGGGATTACAGGCATGTGCCACCACACCCAGCCCATTTTATTTATTTTTATGTGGTGCTGAGGATTGAACCTAGTGCCTCACATGTGCTAGGCAAGCGCTCTACCACTGAGCCATAACCCCAGCCCCTGAACACTTTTTTAAAATTTTGTTGCCCAGGCTGGCCTTGAACTTGGGATCCTCATGCCTCAGCCTCCTGAGTTGCTGGGATTACAGGTGTGCCTCAGCATACCTGGCGCATTTAGATTAATAGTCACTTGGCGTTTGTTTGAAAACCTCTAGTAATGGAAACTTGGCACTCACTCTTTTTTTTTTTTTAAGAGAGAGAATTTTTTAATATTCATTTTTTAGTTTCCAGCGGACACAGCATCTTTGTTTGTATGTGGTGCTGAGGATCGAACCCGGGCTGCACGCATGCCAGGCGAGCGCACTACCGCTTGAGCCACATCCTCAGCCCTGGGCGCTCACTCTTGTCACATTTTGCAAATAGTTGAAATTGTCGAAACTGTTCTGCATCGCCCACTGGGCCTCATAGGGAGAAGTACTCTTCTCGGTGCCAGTCCTTAGGTCTCCTTCGGGTGTCCTCTTCTGTAGGCCGAGGACACCAAGTTCTTTAGTGCTGGGTCAGCCTGCCATGCTGCCAAGCAGCCGCGCTGCATGTTTTGTGACCTTGGGTCACAGTCCTTGGCTGGAGATGGGGTGCTGACCTTGGGGGCATTTCCTACAGATCAGTCAGGGCACAACTACCCAGTGAGAGAGTTGCTAGCACTACCTGCACTGCAGAGAGGGGAGGCCAGTGTTCTACAAGCTCACGCGAGTGAACATGGGAGAGCCCAGGTCTGGCTGACTCCAGAGCATTTTGTTTTGTTTAATATTTATTTAGTTGTAGGTGAACACCAGTATCTGCTTGTTTTTAATGTGTGGTGAGGATTGAACCCAGTGCCTCACACATACAGGGTAAGCACTTCACCACTGAGCTACAGCCTCAGCCCTCCAGAGCGTTCTTAGAATGTGGAGTTTGATCTCATTTTATTTTTATTTAAAAGAATTTTTTTTGTGTGCTAGGGATTGAACCCAGGGCCTTGTGCATGTGGGGCAAGCAACTGAGGTATATCCCCAGCCCCGATCGCATTTTATAGATTAAAAAAAAAATGGAGCCCAACAATGTGAACTGCCCAGGCCTCCGCCTGCCCGGTGAGCAAGGACAGCATGCAGAGCCCCTTCCAGAACAGAGCTCTTAAGCCTCTGAGACCAGAAAAGTCCACCGCAGGCTCCTGATCTATTTTCCTACTTTAAAAGCTGGCTTTTCTCCTTCCATTGACAACCATTTATTGGACCCTCCTGTGTGCTTAGAACATTTATTTAAAACCAGAAGAGGGTGATACCAGTGTGGCAAGGCTAGGTTTTTTAAGTTGCAAAATTTAAAAAATTATGCATTAAAACAGCAAGAGGAACTCAACACATTTTGCTGCATTTTTGGGTCCAGAGGGTACCGATATTTATATTTCTTGGTATAAAATCATTTAAAAAGCGACCTCCAGGCACTAGAGGTGTAACTCGGTGGCAGAGCACATGCTGAACACACCAAGGCCCTGGGCTCCACCTGCAGCACCAGCGGCCTCTTGGTGTGGTGCTGCAGATACTGCAGTCAGAAGCCCGTGGATGATCCACAGCGTACTGTCCACCCTGCACGCTGGTCCTGCCACCCTACTGAGTGCAAAACTTTCTTTTTTTTTTCCCTGATACTGGGAATTGGAACCCAGGGCCTTGTGTATGTGATGCAAGCACTCTACCAACTGGGCTAGATCCCCAGCCCCTAAAACTTTCATTTTATGGCAAAATTGCCCCACTCCAGTTTGGGAGTTTCCAGTCACCAGGGCTCAAGCCACCTCACAGCCTTTCCACAGACTCCACCGAGCCGGGCTGCTGCACGCTCCATCTGTCCTCGCAAATGGTCTCTTCCCCTGGAGGGCCTCTCAGTTCCGGCTGCCTAGCCCAGTCCAGCGCAACTTCAAGTTGATTTTCCGTGACGTCCCCAACCCATGACCTCCTTCCTCTTATTCTTCCAGCAGCTACTGCCAGGGTGACAGTCCTTACTAGGTAGATCTGTGCACATGCAAAGATTCCTCCCAGCTAAGTGCTTAAGCCCCACTTCCTGGGTCCTCCTCACCATGCTCAGAACAGGAGTTTGCCCTCTGTAGACTCACAAAAAAGCTCCTCATCCGACTTCAGAAAGGTTGATTGTGGAGTTAATTTTAAACAGTAGATGTCAGGGGATCTGTGTGCTTTGCAAAGCATGAAATAAAGTCCATGGTTTATTAATTGAAATAAAGAACTGAAGGAGCTGAGAGATGGCTCATTCTCTTAGCAAAGACAAGACCCATGAAAAAATATGTTCTGAACTGAATTTTATAAATCAGTATCGATTGAGAATCACCATGACTACAGGGAAACAAAAGATTAGCACATCTGTGTCCTTGAGACCCAGAACTGTTTTCCTTAAGTTGGTCTCACAGAACTTAAATGTCTGTCACAGATTAGCAGTTCACGTAAGGGAATAAGTTAGTGCATGAATGCGTATGTGTTCACAAACCAGACAAGGACGAGATGGACGCCCCCTCTCAGACAGCACCAAAGTGTGAGCCCCTAGGGAAGGAACAGCTGAGCTAGCTTCATTTATTATTATTATCATCGTTATCATCATTATTATTATGCACTGGGGATCCAACCCAGGGCCTCAGAGAAGCAAAGCACATGCTCTACCACTGAGCCCCACTCCCAGCCCCGGAGCTAGTTTTAATGGTCCTTTCAACTCCAACTGGTTTGATGAAGTACAATAAGGGTATCCAATAATGTTTAAAATGTCTTGTTGGACAGTTAAAACAAACAAACAAAAAAACACCTCTGGATTTATGAGCTCTGCAAGTTTGAATCCTTGCCTCTTTAATGGTTATTTGGCTTTCAAATGCAAGCTGAAAATGGTATTATTCTGAATAAATGGTTCCACTGAGCTACAAGAAAATAAATCAGCCGACCGCCCAAGTGGTGGTGGGCAGAAGAGCTGTTCTCTGCTGGCTGCCCGCAGCACGTGCATATGTGGTGTCTCTGGAGCCAAAGAGACATCTGTTCTGATTCCTCTCATTCCATCTACTAGCTGTCATTTTGGACAAGTTACTTAAACCCCTTCAGCCCCAATCTCCTTATCTTTAAAATTGGGATACTCGCCCTCATGCAAGCTTATTGTGAGGATAAAATCTGATGATGCTGAAAAGCATCTAGCACAAAATCAGAAACAGCAGGCTTGCTCTGTGAGAGCTACTGTGTTCACACAACCCTCCCTGGGTGGCTAAACCCCTAGTGATAAACTTCCACATTCACTTAGTGGTTTGTGTTTTCCAGGATGTTGTTACAAATATTATTGCTTCATTTGATCTTCATACAGCCTAGTGAGATAGGAAGAAAGATAATTATTCAGCTGGGCACTGGGGTGCATGCCTATAATCCCAGCGACACAGGAGGCTGAGGCAGAAGGATTGCAAGTTTGAGGCCAGTCTCAGCAACTTAGTAAGACCCTCAGCAAGTTAGTGAGACCCTGTTTCAAACTTTTAAAAAATGCAAAAAGGGATGGGGATGTAGCTCAGTGATAAAGAACCCCTGGGTTCAAGTCCCAGTACCAAAAAAAAAAAAAAAAGAAAGAAAGAAAAGAAAAAAGAAAAAGAAGAAAAAGCAAAAGCAAACTAAGAAAGTAGTTGAGCAAGTGCCAGGGAATGGAACAAGGAGGGATAAAGAGTGAGCAATTTCAAAGAGGCAAATGTTTGGGGGTGATGAACGTGTTCCTTGTCTTGACTGTGTGATGGGGTCATAGACATGTGGAATGTACCCAATTGTGTGTATACTTTAAGTAAATGTAATCCATGGCATGTCAGTAGTATCTAAATAAAGCTGTTTGAAGGGAAGGAGGAAGGAGAGGCTGTTCTCTCTGAAGGTCCCCCTGCTTGTTCCCTGACAGCACACTTGCCCAGGCCCACAGCAAAGCTGCTTCTGTGTCTCCTTCGTGGTCAGTGTGTTGGAGGTTGGTGGAGGAAGGACTGGTTTGGGAGAAGAGCTGGTGCCTCTTCTGCTCACAAGGCATGAGGCTGGGCCTTCACCTGACCTCTCTCGGCCAGCCTCCCTTGGCCATACTGACCCTGCTTGCCTAGCCTGCCCATGGCACTGATTGGAGGATTGATTTCCCAAGGACACACATCAGAGTGCTGTGTGCGCTGGGGGTGTGAATCTAAGGGAGGAGGGCAGTGGGGCGACAGGCATGATCCTGACCTCCTTTCTAGAGCAGTCACGACCGTGAAAGCTACGTTGTAAGAGTCCGCCACAGCCCTTGAGTCCTATAAGTGCTGAATCCTTTGGCTAAGAGACCCCAGATTCCTATTCTACATGTTTCCCTGTGTCCACTCTAATTTATCCAGAATTGTGTTCTAGATTCAGGGCTGTCACTCACTGTGAGGGCCTGCACCGGCCACACCTCCACTGGCCACACTGGCCACGCCTCCACTCTGAGCATCTGTTAAAGGGGGGGCGGGGAGCCAGCCGCATGGGCCCCTGGGCCCCTGGGGTTTCTTCGGCTCCTACATTGCAGGTTCCATCACCCTCTTGTCCTACTATCTCTGCCTGCTTAGTCATCCAGATGGGGAGGGCAAGTGTGGCCAGTGGCTCTTCTCTCCTCCCTGACCTTCAGAGACATCGAGGCCTTGGGGTGATGATAACCTTTACCAGCTCCCACCGACACACACACACCTCTCATGGGCGTGCACCATGGATTTGCCCCTCCCAGATGCTGTTCACCTGGTTTTTTGTCTGATAAACACCACGTTCACATGTGCACCCAGATATCTTTTTAATCTTATCCACTCAGAAGCTATCATGTGAGTTGGTAAAAAAAAATCTTACCTCCCAGAAAGTTTGATCTTCAAAATATTTAGCCTCATGAGGTGCTTTCCAGATTTTGAGTCTTAGAAGCAAACCTTAAACAAATGATAATTCGGTGTTAAAACATTCGGAGCGCAGCCTTTATGATCTCAAGATGAATCAAGATACTGTGCGTAGGGCTGGGGATGTGGCTCAAGCGGTAGCGCGCTCGCCTGGCATGCGTGCGGCCCGGGTTCGATCCTCAGCACCACATACAAACAAAGATGTTGTGTCCACCAAATACTAAAAAATAAATATTAAAAAAAAAAAAGATACTGTGCGTAAACTTTGGGGTCTCAACAGAAACCCGTGGGGCCCACCTTTGGGGTCAGGCAAGTGGAAGCACTGTCCTTCCTGGACCCGTTTCACTAATTCTGTGGACTTTTTCTAAAAGGAACGGGCAAGAGCAGCATTTGCCAAAGGGTCCAGACGATGCCGAGCAGGTTCGGCGGCCCCCAGCTCTGACACCCTTCCCAAGATGAGCAGAAGGGCCATGGCAGCCTGTGCCTCACTCAAAAACTGACCCGTTCAAAACACAAGAGCCACCATGGACGGAGACTCCCCACACGCCCTGGCCGGTCAGTCTTCACCAGCCTCAACACCTCCCAGACTTCAACTTAGCCCCCTGTGGGGGCTGGGCTGTGGCTCAGTGGTGGAGCGCTGCCTGGCATGGGTGAGGCCCTGGGTGCACTCCTCAGCACCACTTACAAATAAATAAAATAAAGGTCTGTTGACAACTAAAAATAATTTTTAAAACAGACACCACTTATGTAGAAAGGATAGTTATAATCACTTGCTTTTATTCCTATTCTTTTTCCTGTCCAGTCTCTGCCTAGAGAGCTTGACCCTCGGGGTCCCTTGGCTCTGCAGTCAGGTGAACTTCCCAGAACACGTCGTGTGTGACATGTCGTGAGTGCTGACCTTTTATTTGCAGCCAGAAAATGCTCCTCTTGGGTTTATCCCTATACATATGTGGGGAGGTTTTTAAAAGACAAGGGTCTAGCTAGGAATGGTGGCGCACGCCTGTAATCCCAGCAGCTCGGGAGGCTAAGGCAGGAGGATCATGAGTTCAAAGCCAGCCTCAGCAACTTAGTGAGACTCTAAGCAACTCAGTGAGCACTGTTCCTAAACAAAACACAAAATAGGGATGTGGCTCAGTGGTTGGGTTCAATTCCTGATACCAAAGAAAAAGACAGACAAGTATCTGACTGTATTACTGAGGTTGGCCTCTAATTCCTGGGTTCAAACAATCCTCTTGCCTGAGCCTCCTGAGGAGCTGGGACTAGAGGTACACACCACAGCACCCAGCTATCTTGGCATTTTAAATTATGATTGGTTCCAGTGTATTGAATAAGATTAACAAGAGAAGGCATGTGCTTTGTGAATTGATATTTTTCTTTGTGAATTGATACCTCTAATTGGTATTGGCATGCAGGGTGTAAACAGCACTCATCATAAAGCTAAAATTATTCAGAAATCCTCTCTAGTGCCTATGTGAATTTTCCAGATAACTAAGGCTTCCCCTTATCACTGATGAACAGCTCTCTAAAATGTTTGTGTGTGTGTGTGTGTGTGTGTGTGTGGTGTGGGGGGCACAGAGGATTAAAACCAGGGACACCTAACCACCGATCCACATCCCCAGCCTTTTTATTTTTTATTTGAGACAGGGTTTTGCTTAGTTGCTTAGGGCCTCGCTAAGTTGCTGAGGCTGGACTTGAACCTGCAATCTCTTGCCTCAGCCTCCCAAGCACTGGGATTACAAGCATGCACCACCACACCTGGCTTAAAATATATTTTCTTGTCTTAAGAGATGATACTGGACAGATTTAGAGACTTTAAAAAAAAAAAACAGAGGGCTGGGGATGTGGCTCAAGCGGTAGCGCGCTCGCCTGGCGTGCGTGGGGCCCGGGTTCGATCCTCAGCACCACATACAAAGATGTTGTGTCCACCGAAAACTAAGAAATAAATATTTTTAAAAAATTTAAAAAAAAAAAAAAACAGAGCCATCGTTAGGAACATCCATCCATGAAACGCACCGTGTGCCTCGAGGCCTGTGTCCAGCCGGCCTGTTGGTCTGCGCCTGGCTGCCCAAGCGTTTCTTGTTCTGGGCTCTTGACAATTGCTTGTCCTCTCCCAGGCTCTGTGTTTCCACCTCCAACTTCTGCCCATGTCTGTCACCCCTGGAAACCTATCCTCCTCTCATCTGCTGCTTGGAATCTACCGGTACTGGGAAGCCCGCCCAGCTGGACAGCATTGTAGACGGCCCCAAGGCTCAGTGGGGCCTCCCTTAGCCAGCCCCAGGCCTGGCTTCAGCAGTTCAGCGGGTGCTTTCTGGTTGTTTTGAGGCTTTTGGCCCCTCCCACTGTCCAGGTTTTTTCAGAGTTTGTGTGTGGTGTGGGGAGGGGACCCAGGGCCTGGAGCCCGCCAGGCAGGGACACTAACCACCACGGAGCCACCCGCCAGCCCTGCCCAGTAGTTTTAGGCACCAGCTCCCTAAAGAGTTGGCCTTGCTCTCCCAGGAGTGCACAGGTGTCCTTCCCACTGTTCTGTTTTTGGCTCCCAGGCGCCCACCAGACAATGTGCAAGTCGGTGTCACCTTGTAAATACCAGCGATGACGGCAGCTGGAGACCGAGAGTCCCCATGTAGAGTTGCCAGATAGAATATAGGGTGCTGGTTTAGTTCCGAATTTGAAAAGTGGGTGCCTTGAGTTTCCATTTGCTAAATGCAGCAGCCCAGCCTGGGCTTGGCTGGCGGGGCTTAGCTGGGCGGCCACCAGGAGCAGAGCGTCGGCTCACAGAGCCAGCGCTCCTCCGTGTCCACTCAGTCATCTCAGATTTTTTTTTTTAAAGAGAGAGTGAGAGAGAGAGAGAGAGAGAGAGAGAATTTTTAATATTTACTTTTTAGTTTTCGGGGGACACAACATCTTTGTATGTGGTGCTGAGGATCGAACCCGGGCCGCACGCATGCCAGACGAGCACGCCACCGCTTGAGCCACATCCCCAGCCCCCATCTCAGATTTTATTGACAGCTAAGGCCAGGCTTGAGCCAATCTCATGCCCTAAAATGACCCAAGTCCCTTCAAGAATCATCTTCATATACTTTCCCCCTGGGCAGGAAGCCCGATGGTTATCACTGCAATCCTTTCATTTGCAGAGAAGCTAACCAGGCCCAGACAGAGCGAGGAAAGGCCAGTGTCACCCAGCCCATGGTGTCTTCTGTGCCACTGGGCCTCTGTTTGGCTTCCACCCCCTGCCTAGGGCACGTCCCACGGGGGCCTAACCAACAGGAGGCCTTGGCTTGTGAAATGCAGCCGGCAGCTCTGGGCAGGTGTGATGGCCTCACCCAGCTGCCCGTCGGCTGCAGGCGGCCTCCGAAGGCCTTTCCATCTCTGAAGTTATTCTATGATTTTTTTTTTAAATCAGGGTCTGAGCCCTTTGCCTCCTTGAGCTGGAGCTGAGGGGTCCGTTGGTGGGGGGGGGGGGGGGAGGGTGCCCACAGAGCCAGCCCGGGGTGCCCATGGAGCCTGGGCCCGCGTCATACCAACCTGTCAGGAGACCCGAGGCCAGGCTCATCAACGAGCAGAAGCTGAAAGCCCCCATCATCGTGAGCATCTGGTTGCCAGTCCTAGAGATGACAAAGCGAAGGGTCACTCAGGCACCCACTGCAGAGGTCGTCAGGGACGAAAGGACAGTTGGCATCAGCCACTGCCAGGATGGGCCATACGAGGAGACCACGGTCCCCACCCCAGCTGGTCCCTATCATCACCCCATATTCCTGGAATATACTTCCGGGCTATATTCCCGGGTTCCCTCTCTTCCCAAGGTCACCCCAGGGCATCACTTTCTCTTGCTGAGAATCCAACCCAGTGCCTCGCTCAGGCCCCTGAGCCACCACCCCATCCCCCAGGGCATCGCTTTCAAAATTAAATAAGTACAGGGTCCCTGGGAGCTGGGAGTGACTTCCCAGGTTCACCGAGCCTCGCCCTCCCCTCCACTGCAGCCACAGACCGTCCTGCAAAACACGCAGTTTGTAAGTCTTTTCTGTTTCTCATTTCACAGCTCCGCAGGCAGTGGGCAGGTCCCCCTTTGGAAAATGAGGAAAGAGGAACCTCACTGCACTTCTGTTTCATCTTGGCCAGTCAATAAACCTGGCTTTCCTGGACACACGTTGTGCAGTGGGGGAAGGGTGACAGTACCCACCCAGTGGCATTGGGTGGGGGGTCTTGCTGACCCTCGTGCAGGGCAGGTGTGGAGGATTAGTAGCCCGGCTGGAAAGGCAGCCAAGGCCCCTCCAGGTGGCCAGGCCAGGCCCCCATCTCTACCTCCTTTGTCTACCTTGAGAAGTGGGCCTCCTCCCCAGCACCCAGCACAACTCAGGCCATCAACAGCTCAGGGAAGTGTTTGTTGAATGAATGAAAAATCAAGTAAGTTGCCCAGTTCCTTGATCCACTAACAGCAACTTTTAGAGAAAAATGCAGCACGTGTGTGAACCTGCAGACATTCTTAAACAGATGTAAAAGAGCTAAACATAAGGGAACAGTGATAAATTAGACTGCATTAAAATCAAGAACTGTTATTTATCAAAAGACACAAGAAAGTGAAAGTAACTCACAAAATGTGAGAAGATATTTATAATATGTGTGTGTGTAAATATATATATATATATATATATATATATATATATATATATATATATATATATAACAAAGGACCCATATTTTGAATATATAGAGAGTTCTTACCAATCAATAAGTAAGAGAACAACACAATAGAAAAATGGTTTAGGAACCTGAACAGACATTTCACAAGATACTCAAATGTCCAAAAAGTGCCCTATGAAAAGTTCTCTCCCCACCCACCCAGTACTGGGGATTGAACCCAGGGTGCTCTCTCAGTGAGCTACCACACCACCCCTTTTTATTTTATTATTTGTTTATTTATTTTTTAGTTATAGGTGGACACAATATCTTTATTTTATTTTTACGTGGTACTGAGGATCGATCCCAGTGCCTCATGCATGGTAGGCAAGCCCTCTACCTCTCAGCCACAACCCCAGCCCCGTCCCTTCTCATTTTTTGAGACAGGGTCTCACTACATTGCTGAGGCTGGCCTCAAATTTGTGATCCTCCTACCTCAGCCTCCTGAGTAGCAGGATTATAGGCATGCACCACCATGCCCAGCTAAGTGCTCCTTTTAACCAATCTTTGAGGAAATTAAAATTGAAACATTATGTTGGTAGCTAAATGGCTAATTAAAAAGAAAGAAAACACTAAGTGTTAGAGAACACAAACAGGGGAACTCCTCCATACTACTGGTGATTAGATATGCGTGCACTGTCATGGAAAACCGGTGATATTGACCAAGACTTCGCATTTGGACACCAAATGATAACAACAGTTCCACTTCTAGGCCTAAACTCAACAGAAGTGCATTCGCATTCTCAAAACAAATGTGCTAGAACATTCACAGGGGCAACTCCACAATATTCATACTCCCTCCAAACTTCAAACTACCCACGTGCTCATCAATAACGGACACTAAATCACATCATCTTCACACGATAGGACAGTTGTCCTCACTTGTCCTCCAGCGACTCATCGACCATAGGGCCAAACTCATGGCCAGAGTTATTTACCTCATTCTCCTTCAACTTGGCTCTCTGCAGACAAGGAAGCTCATGAACTCCAACACATGTGTCCTCACTTCCGGCCCAACAGGGGACATCCCCACCCAGTTACACCCCTGCCACTATTGTCATAAAGACATTGGGCCAGTTACCTTCCCCACGCTGTCTGCCACCTGGCCCCTGCATGTGATATGGTTTTGTGTGGACCTCGCCTAGGGTGCTGGGCCTCTCCTTGCAGCGGAATATTAAATTCTCATTCCAATGACATTGGCCCCCTTAGCATTGCCACTCGTCACCTGTATGAATTAAGACCAAGCACGATGGAACACTATACTTCAGTGAAAAAGGAACAGTCTGCAACAGTGCTCAACACATGGATGAATCGCCACAGTGCCGAGCAAAAGACTCCAGGCACGCAAAGCACAGGCCGCCTCTGCGGCTGCACCTACATAAAGCATAAAAGCAGGCAAAACTGTCGGAGGCTGCAAGAAGCCAGGTTAATGGTGACCCTGGATGAGGCTTGGAGAGGAATTGGGTGCTGTTTACATGGATTTGTCATCAAATGGTACCTTCCTTTTCTGGATGTAGATTATACGCTAATTAAAAGATTTTTAAAAAATAACAAGTGGCAGAATAGAAGTTAAACTGCATCTACTGACCCATAATGCACATTTTTGTTTATTTATAGATTTTTTTTTCCTTTTTTTTTTGGTATCGGGGATTGAACCCAGGGGCATTTAATCACTGAGCCACATCTCCAGCCCTTTATTACACTTTATTTAGAGACAGGGTCTTGCTGAATTGTTCAGGGCCTTCCTAAGTTGCCGAGGCTGGCTTTGAACTCGTGATCCTCCTGCCTCAGCCTCCTGACTTGCTTGAAGTACAGGCGTGTGCCACTGCATCTGGCCCATAACAGTTTGGACTGTCCTGAGGCCACGGGAAAGCAGAAATGGATGAAGGAGAATTCATCACTGCATTAATAGTTCCCGGGAGTGGTGTGTCCCCACCCCCATGCCAGGCCCTGGCTCTGCCTGCAGATTTCACACAACCCTGTCCGAGGTCTTCTGAGCCAGACTTTACATGGGTGCTTCCCAGAGCAGAAGTCCAGGTGAGGAAAGTGAACAAGCACCCAGCTCTGCAGCTTGGAACCAGGGGCTCTTGGGATTCCAACCAGGCAGGCCTGACTGTGGCAAGACCCTGTCTCAAAATAAACCCAAAAAAGGGCTGGGGATGTGGCTCAGTGATCAAGCGCCCTGGGTTCAATCTCCAGTGGAGGAGGAGGAGGAGGAGGAGGAGGAGGAGGAGGAGGAGGAGGAGGAGGAGATGATTGTTAGGTCCTATTCCCAGTAGGTTTGGGTGGGGCCACAGGATTTGCATTTCTAGTAAGTTCCCTGGTGATGCTGAAGAGAATCACCACCGTGGAGAATCACAGAACCACAAAGAACCCGGGGGACTTGAAGGTGGTTGGCCCACAGGTTAAAGGTCTGCAACTCAGAACAGAATTCGGTCCACCCAATGTTACTCATGATTTTGAGTTTTTTCTTTTTTCTTTTTTTTTTAAACATAATGATTTTTTTTAATTTTTGTTTTTTTTAAAGAGAGAGAGAGAATTTTAACATTTATTTTTTTTTAGTGTTCAGCGGACACAACATCTTTGTTTGCATGTGGTGCTGAGGCTCGAACCCGGGCCCCACGCATGCCAGGCGACCGCGCTACCACTTGAGCCACATCCCCAGCCCCGGTTTTGAGTTTTTTCACCAGTGTTTGGGGAGCACATGCCGAGCTGTGGACCCTGGCTTCCCCTGAAAACACTGGACCTGGTGACACTGAGCCTGGGTCCCTGCACAGTAATGGTTGCCTAGACTTAAAGAGTGACCACCAGCCTCCCTGGGTGGGCCTCATTGTGTACGTGATCTGCCTGGCTCCTTCAGGCTTCTGAGTTTGGGACACTGCTTTTACAGAAGGGAGTTCTGAAGCCCAGAGAGAGGAAGCAATTTACCTAGAGTAACACAGCTGTCAGAACAGTGGCAGACACATCACTGGTACCCGTTGCCCAGGTGCCTTTCCACACAGACCACCTTCCCCATTCCGGGGGGCGGGTCCTCCTCACTCAGTACTCCTGCATCATGGACGGCTCCCCACCCCAGAAGCTTCCTACAATTTGGGGCTATGGTCACCTCCTCAATTGTTGGAGCTCCCCAGGATCCAAGAAGTGGAAGAGAACTCCACCCCTCCACAGTTTCTCAGAGATGCTTCCAATCACAAGCTCAAACCCCACTTCAGCCACCCTTAGAGTCAGGTTCCAGCCAAGTGACCTTGGGCAGATCACTGAAGAGATTTTATATATATATATATATTTTAGTACAATGAGTAGCACTTAGAAAGCAGGCAGCAAACGATATGAGTGATCACATCAACGCTGTATCAGTTCATCTGTAAAAATGTTAGTCTCAATTTATAGGAGCCGCATCCAGCAAAAGCTCACACAAGCTGCGCACGGTGGCGCACGCCTGCAATTCCAGCAGCTCAGGAGGCTGAGGAAGGAGGATCATGAGTTCAGAGCCAGCCTCAGCAAACTCAGTGAGACCCTGTCTCTAAATAAAATACAAAATAGGTCTGGGGATGTGACTCAGTGGTCGGGTGCCCCTGAGTTCAATCCCTGGTACCAAAAAAAAAAAAGCTCTGATAAGTTGAGTGCTTATTGCTATCCATTTTCTGGGGGACACATAACCTGCCTCTTGTCCAGAAGCCCATGATCCCCCCTCACAGTGAGAAGGCCACCAAGTCCCTTCTCTCTGTGCCTTGGGGCTGGCTTAGGACTTTCCTACCTCAACTTCTTAAATCTTAACCTTACATCATGGGCACCCCGTAGCCTTCCAACAACCCATGAGCAGAGACAGCCTCACTGTCCCCAGTCACACTTGGACAACCAAGGAGGGAGAGTTTCTGTGGCATCCCAGCAGGACACTGGAGGGAATGACTTCAAGACCAGCCCCTGCGGGCTCTTGACCTCAACCTGAACTCTGTGGCTTGCGAAACGGGCCCAGTGGGCTTCGGCCGATTGATCGGGGCCCTTCCGCCCCACACCTCGGCCCTGCACCCAGCTGCCCCAGGGAGGAAGTGGCCTGGAGAAGTGACAACCGTCACATAGGAAGAAGTCATCGACCAACTTATTTCCTGAGGCCTACTAAGTGCCTGGGCCCGAATGCACCCGCCTCCCAGGGCTCTGGGGACACTTCCTAGTGCACTGCAACAGGGCCAGGAAGTGAGCTGAGGTACCCACATCTTGGATGAAGAGGTCCAGAGCAGCAGCACGATGTAGGTGGCCACCCCGAGCAGGCCCGGCAGGCCAAAGGTGTAGTGCACACCACTGAAGTCCTGGGTCACCTGCACGTAGTTAAAACTCGCCTGGGGACAAATAACATTATAAGTATATCTGCAAGTGACACTCCCCTGTTCCCTCCCCACCCTTTTTTACAGATCCTAGGTATCCAGGCCACCAGGGGTGATGGACGTGAGGCTGGCCTAAGGAAGCCTTTCTCACAAAAAAACAAATAACCCAATCAATAACTATGCCAAGGAACTGACAGACACTTCTTGGAAGAGGATATGCAATCAATCAACAAACCTGAAAAAATGTTCAACATCTCTAGCTATTAGAGAACTGCAAATCAAAACTAAGATTTCATCTCACTCCAGTCAGAATGGCAGTTATCAAGAATACAAGCAACAATAAGTGTTGGCGAGGATGTGGGGAAAAGGCACACTCATACATTGCTGCAAATTGGTGCAGCCAATCTGGAAAGCAGTATGGAGATTCCTTGGAAAACTTGGAATGGAACCATCATTTGACCCAGCTGTGCCTCGCCTTGGTCTATACCCAAAGAACTTAAAAACAGCATACTACAGGGACACAGCCACATCAATGTTTAAAGCTGCACAATTCATACTAGGTAACTTATGGAACCAACCTAGATGCCCTTCAGTAGATGAATGGATAGGGAACCTTTGGTATATACACACAATGGACATTGCTCAGCATTAAAAGAGAATAAAATCATGGCATTTCCAGGTAAATGGATGAAGTTGGAGAATATAATGCTAAGTGAAGCAAGCCAATCCCCCAAAACCAAAGGTAGAATATTTTCTTTGATATGAGGAGGCTGACTCATAATGGTGATGGGGGAGAGCATTGGAGGAATGGAGGAACCTTAGAGCAAAGGGATGGAGGGGAAGGGAGGGGGCAAGGGGATAGAAATGACGTGGAACGAGTTAGACATCACTACCCTAAGTTCATGTATAAGACACAAATGGTGTGAAAATACTTGGTGTATAATCAGTGACTTGAAAAACTGTGCTCTATATGTGTAATATGCAATGAGTTGCATTCGGCCACCATGTATAACAAATTAGAATAAATTTTAAACAAATAGAAGAAGCAGCCCTTCTCAGACTTGAACGTGCACTTACATCCCCTGAGACACTTGTTCAAACGCAGAGAAGAATCAGTGGCTCTGAGTGGGGCCCGAGATTTGTCATTTCTGCTATTATTTTACTTATTGAGTTTTACATAGTGCTGAGGATCGAACCCAGTGCCTCACCTGTACTGGGCAAGTGCTCTGCTGCTGAGCCATGGCCCCAGCCAAGACTTGGAGTTTCTGACAAGCTCCCCGGTGGTGCCAATGCTGCTGCCCGCACTCTGAGTAGCCAGGGACTTGTGTGGTCATTACTCACATTAGAGGCTGATAATTCCGTGCTGGGGGCAGGGAGAGGCCGCCTGTCCTTGTAGGATGTTTAGCAGCAACCTGGCTTCTACATTCTTTTTTTTTTTTTTTGGTACCAGAGATTGAATTCAGGGGCACTCGACCACTGAGCCACACCCCCAGCCCTATTTTGTGTTTTATTTAGAGACGGGGTCTCACTGAGTTGCTGAGTGCCTGGCTTTTGCTGAAGTTGGCTTTGAACTCACGATCCTCCTGCCTCAGCCTCCCAAGCCACTGGAATTACAGGTGTGCGCCTGGCTTGGCTTCCACATTCTACACGCGGGTACACCCCGTCTAGTTGTGCCAAGGTGTTACGTATTTGAGCCTTCTGCCTCAAATACATTTCTCTCTTCTTCAATGACTTACCTGTCACCAGTCTCCTCAGATGTCTTCTGCTCCAGGACACATTTCCTGACCTGACCCAGGCCAGCTTAGACATCTAAACTCCAGTAGCACCTGGTTGACCTTGCTGAGTTGCTGAGGCTGGCCTTGAACTCTTGATCCTCCTGCCTCAGCTTCCCAAGCTGCTGGGATTACAGGTGTGTGCCACCGCGCCTGGTCCCTTTTTATTCTTATTTTGAGAAAGGGCCTTGCTAAATTGCTGAGGCATCCTCCTGCCTCAGCCTCCCAAGTCGCTGAGATTACCAGAGGGCGCCACGTGCCCAGCCTTGATATGCACCCTTTGTTGTTCATATCCTCCTTTCATCTCAGGGTTTCAAAGCCAGAGGACATGAAAAGATATCTGTTCACATGCAGAGATGAAAAGCAGACGGCCTTATCTTTGGTCAAATCAAGCTTTGGTCAATATTTTGAGTTGGAAATGACTCCTGGAATATCCATCGTTTATCCAAATTCAGTCTTCAAATGTCCTTTTTCTCTGTGTCAGTCTTCAAACTCTTTAGGATTTGTTGTCCCTAGACATTTCTCTTAGAAATACTTGATAACTGATTGGCTAGTGTGCAGGATTCTGGTGTAATCATTACCTGCTGAGTACTGAAGGAAGAAAAATCCATCCCTGTGAAGAATTAAACTAAGGAGAGTGGACAGCACCTGGATTATTAGCTGGGTTTTCCCTCTTTGGGTGCTGCTCCTCCTTCCCACACAGTTTGTTAGCAGCAGCCCATGCATAAGCCCTCCACCCCAGCCTAAGCCCAGTCCAAGTTAAACCAAGGAGCCCCTTTTCCAGAAAATTTGGAATTGGGACCAAGAGATTCTACTTGGCTGCTTTTTTTTTTTTTTTTTTTTTTGCTGGGGATTAAACCCGGGGCCCTGTACTCGCACTCTACCAACGGAGCTATATCCCCAGCCCTACCTGGCTGCTTTCTCGAAGCAAAAGACCACATTCTACTGTGTGCAGCAGAAGAGGAGGCAGGTCCACAGAGTGAGAATAGAGCAGATATTCAGAAAAAGCAAAGAAAGAAGCAGAGCAGAAACTTCTTGGCATCTTTTCAAATGCAGTCATTCCAGGGTTTCCAGAAACATCCCTGTCCTTGGGTTCTAGAAACCCTGGCATCCTAAAATAGATCCTTCGTACGCCTGAGCAAACTTGAATGAGCCAAGTACTTGTTCCACCAGCCAACCAGGGTGAGTCCCTCTCCCAGGCTTTGAAGTCAACCTAAGAAGGACCAGCACACGCCTTCCACAGCCCATGGCCCCGCACAGTGCCCACCGGGGACTCAGGAGTCTGCTGATTAAGCCCAAGCAGAGGGTATTCCTTGTCCAATTCCTTACCAGGCACTTGGCTCCCCCAATGGAGATCAAGCCAGCCAGCAGGCCCAGCACCATGGCAATCCAAGGGGAGGAAATCAGGTAGGCTGGCGCACTCGAAGCCACGCCTCCAGCCAGCACAGCGTTGTGCATGTGAACCTGCAAAGAAACAGCAGGGGTGAATGAGGCGAGGCCGGAGGACCCGCCTTGCCCGGAGCTGGAAAGTGGCTTCAGAACAACCCTGTAATGTCCCTCCTGCTCTGTTGTCCCTCAGTGGAGACGACATGGCCTTCATCCATGGGCCTGCCCCAGTCCCACCCCTCAGGCTGGGAGGCAGCAGTCCTTCTGATTGGGAAGCACACAGGGAATCAGTGGGCAGGGGACGTTGCCCACCACCCTGGCCACCCTTATTTGTGATGTGTTCTTGGGCACTTCGAAGAGCAGGGTTTCGCCGCTCCTTGGGACGGGATCCAGTTCCATAAGCCAGGCCTTGTTCCTGGGTCCCATCTCTGGGTGTCCTTCACTCCTGCAGAGCTGGAGTCTGGTCTTGCTCACATCTGGCCCCTTGACTTTAACGAGGCCCCAGAGCCCTGGGCCCCGGCACAGGTTCTGAGCTTTCCTGACCCGATGCCAAGTCCTGCCTCCACAGACGACCCCACCTGTGAGCTCCTAGACTGTCACCATGGAGCGCGCACGTGGCAATGTCAACCTCCCCTCAGCTCTAGAACTAGGCTATGAATTGTCATCGGTGGCCACATTCCCTCCCTCCGCTCCACGCCCTCCATCCGCCATTTTCTCCCCAACACCTCCGGCTGGTGGATCTCTGCCCGATCATCATGGGAACTGGCTTTGCCTCTGGATTTCTCTTGTGACCCATCTGTCCTCCCCAAACTTGTACACAGGCCCCCCCCACTACGTCAATGACAGCAGCTAACGCCGCCTAGCACCCACTCCACATTAAGCACTTTATATGCATCTCTCTTCATTCCCACTTTACAGATGGGGAAACTGAGGCTCAAAGAGTTGCAGTGGCTTGACCAAGGTCATATGACTATTGGAACATATTTTTCCTTTTTTTTTTTTTTTTTTACTTCTGATGATGCTAATTCCATCTTGAGATTTCTTGGGAAAAGAGGAGAGGCTGACTAACCCTGATCTAGTCTGTTGGGCTGACCGGGGTTTAGGTGGGTAGCTGGTTTCAGTAACTGACAGAAATGGGGCTCAAATGGGGGCCTGTGTGTATAAACACTGATGAATCAACTACTCCCTGCAGAGAGCCTATGACCCTTTGACAGCCTCTAAGTCAGTGGTGGCCACCTGGCCTCCTTCCTGTTTTGCCCACAGGAAGGCTTTGTCAGCCATGATCTTTCCGTGTGGCTGGCTCTGGGGTGGGAGCAGGCACGGATGCACCCAAATGCTGCCCCAGGGGCAGCCCCTCCTCACCAAGTTGATCTTCCCGTGGGGGTGAGCCAAAGCTGACACTGAGGTGGCGGTCACCGCGCTGACTGCCAGGGCGAAGTAGGTGTTGAGAAGAGCCGTCCTCTTGTTATCTAGAAGGTTCAGCGGAGCAGAGTTGAAACTTGGCCAGAATATCCACAAGAAGAGAGTACCTGGGGGGACCAGAGAGGGTCACTGGCCAGAGCCACACTCGGGCTCCAAAGTCCTGGGCCTCCGGGACTTCAGAGGAGGACCCTAGAGCTGGCGAGCCTCAGCTTGGTCCCTGTCCAGCTGCACCACCTCGGGGACGTCCTGGCTCCCCTGGACCCACGAGTTGGCAGGAGCCAGCTAACACGCTTCACAGGCAGGGAAACCAAGGTCCAGGAGTTGAAATCTGTAACCCCAGCCGCCCGAGCCTGTCCGTGTTAACCCAGGGCTTAGTTTCCTTTAGTTTTGCAGCGCTGGGGACCGAACCCAGGGCCTCACACACGCTCACAAGTGCTCCACCACTGAGCCACAACCCCGGCCTCCAAAGGCTCACTTTTGAAAATCAAAGTGCTGCTTCAATTTGGTCCCATGGCCCAATACTCACATGCCTGCTGCTGTTGGGCCCTCCGCCTGACTTCTTTTTTCTTTTTTTGGTGGGGCAGTCCCAGGGATCAAACCCAGAGGTGCTCAATCACTGAGCCACAACCACAGCCCTTTTTTGGTTTTTGTTTTTTGTAGCTGAACACAATGCCTTTATTATTTACTTATTTATTTATTTATAGTGGTGCTGAGGATTGAACCCAGTGCCTCATACATGTGGGGCAAGCGCTCCACCACTGAGCTACAGCCCCAGTCCCCATAGCCCTTCTTTAATATTTTATTTAGAGACAGGGTCTCATTGAGTTGCTTAGGGCCTTGCAAAACTGCTGAGGCTGGCTTTGAACTCATGATCCTCCTGCCTCAGCCTCCCGAGCGGCTGATTTTGCAGGCGTGCTGCGCAGTAGCGCACGGCTTCTGCCTGATTTCTTCCAAGCCCCTCCCAGCCACCTAAACTGGTCACTCCCCTGCAGCTTTTCAGAATACATTACTCCCTGTTCCTTCCCACCCTGTTCCTACTCAGGGCCCCAGCTTTTCACCTGTCTGATTCCCTCCTTTCAGCTGAGGACCAAAGGACTGGATGAACCCAAACTCCACTGTAGTGAGCCTCCCTGTCCTTTGGGTACTAGTGAAGAGGGGCCCTTGGAAGGAAATGCTTCTTTCAAAGGTAGGAACTCAACATGGGTCCCCGGGAAGGGCCTCAGGCCCTCCAGCAAGGGGGGGGAGAGAGCCATTTTCACCATAGCCCTTTGGGAGGAAGGATGGAGCCTCACCCTTGCTACGACCTCCAGGAGGACCCTGAGCCATCTGCTGTCACCCTAACCTCGCACACTTCACCTCCGCGCCCTCGAGGCTCAGCCCAGGCAGGGGGTCGCCAGGCCACCTTGTCCTTACCCAGCATGCCAAACAAACTGGGGTGCGTAGCCATCTGGGTCTTCTTCTCCGCTCCCTTGGGAAGAGGCTTTGCGAGGCACCTGGCCACAATCACCCCAAAATAGGCCGCGAAGATGGGGAAGAACATGGTGTCCATGTGGTGGTCCAACTGCAAGGAAAGCCCAGGGGCCGTGAGTGTCCCCATCCTCTGAGCCTCCTGGAGGAGGCACGACTTGAAGTCACCAGGTGCACTCCAAGCTTCTCCCGCCTCTGCCAGCCGCCTCCCCCTCAGAGGTGCCCAGGGGCAGCGGGGTGAATTCCAAGATCCATTTAGGTGAGTCAAAGGGCCACATGGACGTCACCCCCTTCTTGCCGCTTTTCAGCTGCATTTCAACTCTGCCTGGAGGGACGAGGGATAGAAATTTTGCAATAGGCAGCAGCCAGACTTCCCGCCACACTACAGCGCTGAGCGCCTGCTGGACACAGGCTGGTCTCACCTCTCGGGTGTTAAGTTAGTGAGGCTTCATAGCTCACTTAGGGGGCTGCTGGGAACGGCTGCAGCTGTGCCTTCCTCAAATGTCCAGAATTGGCGGAATTTTTATTATCTCTCCCCGGGACCCCACCTTGCTTTGAGCCACTCTGTCACCCCAAATTCCTGTAATAACCTCCCACAGGCCCCTGTTCCCACCCTACCCCACTGACTGTTCTCCAGGCAGCAGAAGTTGACCTGAGTCCCACCTCCTCTCTGCTCTGCCCAGAGTCCTGCAGGGGGTCCCGCCTCACTCAAGGCTCACCCTTGCTGGGCCTCAGGACGACCCCCGCCATCTGCTCCGGCACCTCCTGCGCACCCCCCCTTCCACCTGCTCCTTCCTCACTCTCCAGCAGGCCCCGGCTCTAGGCCATTCAGGTGCCTGGACGCTCCTTCCAGCAGGGGCAGAAGAAGGGCAGGTGGAAGCCGTGGTCTGTCCTGGGTGCAAGCAGTAAGATGCGTTGTCCCCAGAGAACTTCACACCACACCAGTGCCAAACAAGGCTCTGTCCGTTTCTTATTGTCACCCTGTGTGACCTTCTGAACTCCTCTGGGCAGACACAATCTACAACCCTGCCTTTCGGGGGTCTTGTGCCACTGTCCTCAGACACCCCTGTGCTGACTGCCCTCAGTTGCTTGGGCAAGGCTTCCCTGCCCGCCCAACCTGACACTTTGTCCCCCACCCCCCAGCTCTTCGCATTTCCTTTCTTCATTTTATTTCTTCCCATAGTATTCTTTACCACTGAACACACCACATCTTTTGGGTATGTTTTGTTCATTGTGACCTGCCTTCTGGAATGAAGTTCCAGCAGAGTTGAATGGTTTCACTGCCACAAGAGTTCCTGGTACATAATAGGTACTAAATAAATGCTCCTGAAATGGATGAAAGACAGTAAGAATCCCTCTGTTGTACATAAATAAGCAAGTCTATGCAACTCCCTTATGAGAACTACAAAGAGCCAAGCACACACCTCTAATCCTAGTGACTTGGGAGGCTGAGGCAGGAGAATCCCAAGTTCAAGGCCAGCCTCAGCAACTTAGTAAGACCCTCAGCAACTTAGAGAGAACCTGTCTCAAAATAAAAAGGGCTGAGGATGTAGCTTAGTGGTAGAGCATCCCTGGGTTCCATCCCTGGTAACACAAAAACCCGAAAAGAGAGCACATAATATACATATTTTTGGGGGGTACCAGGGATTGAACTCAGGGGTACTTGTCCACTGAGCCACATCCCCAGCCTTATTTTGTATTTTATTAGAGACAGGGTCTTACTGAGTTGCTTAGTGCCTAGTTGTTGCTGAGGCTGGCTTTGAACTTTCGATCCTCCTGTGGGTCCAGTCCCTTCCTGAGTCTAGCTGCATTTTCCGCCCTTGAAGGTTGGAGGGTTTCTCTTTGTGGTGTGTGTGTGTGTGTGTGTGTGTGTGTGTGTGTGTATGTGTGTGTGTGAACTGACTATTAAACCCGGGAGTGCTCTGTGACTGAGCTACATCCCAGTTCTTTTTATTCATTTATTTATTTTGAGACAGGGTCTTCCTAAGTTACTGAGGGCCTTACTAAATTGCTATTGAATTTGCAATCTTCTTACCTCAGCCTCCAGAGTAGGTAGGATTACAGACGTGTGCCACCACACACAGTTTTGAAATCTTTATTCTAAATTCCTTTCATTCTGCCTAAGAAAGCACCAATGATATTCTCTCCCTTGGAACCAAGGAGTTGTAATCTATTATTATATGAAACAGAAGAAGCAGGAAATGAGAGTGTGCCTATGTGAGTCCATGAGCCCATAGTGATATAAATAGATGGATGAATAAATAATAGACGGAGAAGGGAACATGGAATTAGAAAACAGAGATTGGTAATTGTCAGAGTATTGATTGACTCAGGCCAGAATCAATGCTAATCCAGCTGGTGGAAGCCGAATGAGAAACAGAGTATTCACAGGAAGCATTTCCC
Organism: Marmota monax; assembly: GCF_021218885.2. Lineage (NCBI taxonomy): Eukaryota > Metazoa > Chordata > Mammalia > Rodentia > Sciuridae > Marmota > Marmota monax. Next base: position 21,680,338 of record NW_026694432.1, on the reverse strand, counting down.
AACATAGGTTTATTAATTACAGAGGGGAAAATAGTAACTTCACCGTGGAAGATCCTGGCAGCCACCACCTTAAACAAGTGATCAAAGCTAACATGTCCAGTTAATAGGACACACCAACAGCATGTCTCCTGAAACAATGTGCTACAAAGGAAACATTGCTGTTGTAGGATTTCTGCCAAAAGTTGCACGCACTCAATCTTACCAGGAGGAAATGGAAGACAAGCACACATTTTGTCGAGATGACTGGCTTGTGACTTCAAAACACATCAAAATCATGAAAAATAAAAGGATTAAGGGATTAAGGACAGATAAGCTTTTAAAAAGACAGGAGCGCTCAGTGGAAGGGGTGATTCTGGACCAGAAAAAATACTTTTTTCTTTTGTTATAACAGGATATTATTAGGACAATTGGTGACACCTGAATAAGGTAATAATATTAATGTCAATTTCTCAATTGTCGTCACTGAACAATGGCTATGTAGGAGAACATGTTTAGGAAACACACACTTGGTCTGCAGGGTTATAAGAAAGTCCAGAGAGCTCTCCCTCCCGCTGTCTGCTTCCTGGCTGCCTTGATCCCTGTGGCTTTCCTCAGCCAAACCCTCCACCATGACCCTCTGCCTCCTCTGGGGCCCAGAGCCAAGGAGTCTGCAGACCACCGAACCTCTGAGACCATGAGCCTAAAACAAACTTTCCCTCCTCTAAAAAATAAAGAAAAAGAGAAAATTCTGGTGAAGAGAGCTAAAGTGAAGGAATAGTCAGAACTTCCTGCGGTTTCCTGCAGACCACTGCCCTGCCCCCTCCCACTCCTCCAGCTACCTGGACACCCTGCCCACACCTGCCCCTCCCAGCCGCAGTGACACGCTGCCTCCTCCCGGAAGATGTTGGCACCTGCCCTTCCGCCTCTGCCCCCCGTCACTCTGCCAAGGACCCCTTGGTCCCCGCTCCTCCCCTCTCTTCCTTCACCCTCTCTGCTCTGAAACCTTTCCCTACATTTTACTTCTGCCACCCACACCCACAGTCACAACACAGGCCTTGCCACTCCTGGTCACTCCTGACCAGTAACGGCCACCTCCAAAATCTCAAATGGAGCCCCAGCCCCTGTGGCCCCGCCCCCTTCCTTATCCCCACATCAACAATGCCCGTCAATCAAGCCTGAGGATGATGGTGATGAGGAGGAAAACAGCATTGCCATGGCAACGCCCCACACACACACCAGGCACCGCCCCCATCACTTGTGGACTCTTCCCAGCAGCCCCAGGTGTGGGGATTGATGTCACCCCAATCTACAGATAGGGAAACCGAGGCACGGGGGTGTTCACTGCTCTGGTGATGCTGAGATTTGAACCTGGGTCCAATGGCTGCAGGATTAGTAGCAGAGCTGGGAGACAAACCCCAGTCTTGGACCCCAAGTCCAGTGCTCTCTCTCCTAAACCAAGCTAGAGCTCGGGTTCTCACGTGGGCTCTGCCACTGTCTTGCTGTGGGACTGTGGGCAGCCCCTTCCCGCCTCTGGGCGGCATCTTTCTCATCTGTAAGCTAGGAAGTTCAGCCAGGTCTTCACTCAGGGTCCTGATTATGGCAGAGGAGCTGAGAGGGGCCTCTAGACGGGCATCACCTTCACCGATTGCTCCAAACCTACATTTTTAATTTTTCTTTTCAATACTAGGGATTGGACCCAGGGATGCTTTTGCCCCAGCCCTTTTTTAGTTTTTATTTTGAGGCGGGGTCTCACTGAGTTGCTGAGGCTGACCTTGACTTTACGATTCTCCTTTGCAGCCTCCTGAATGGCTGGGATTACAGGAGAGCATCACCACACCCGTCTCAAACCTAGACTTCGAATGAATGTCTGTCTCTCCCAGCGAGATCACAGAGGTCACTATGGACACACCGGCTGATTTAAAAGAAGACACTGGCCATACGACCTGCTGGACCCTCTGCAGGTAGGGCCCGGGAATCCCTTCTCTTTTTAAATATCCTATAATTATCTTGTGAATATCCAGTCCGACAGGTTCCTATTGTGGAAATAGAGGCCATACTCTGTGTGTTCAAACACTGAGCACAGACCACCCTTCTGCGACCCAGTTGGCCCTGTCTTTATATTTTTAAAGGCCCTCCCCACCCCCACCCACCTTCTCGCCCCTCTTTCCAAGCCCCCCTCAGCACCGGGAGTCACCTGGAAGAATGTCGAGCCGACTGTCCTCATGATGCCAATGGCTGTCACTTCCAGTAGCGTCATCACTGTCAGCTGCACCAAGTTGGCCTTCCCCAGGACCATCCCCGCGGAGATGAGCACGGTGACAGCGCTCATGGAGGCCGGGTAGATACTGGAGGACACAGGGAAGGCCAGCGTGACCACGTGGGAAGGCCGCCTCTCTGCCTGGCCCTGCTCTAGGCACTGAGGACGCAAGATGGGGACAAGGAGACGAGGCTTCACCCACAAGAGGGCTGTCGCTGTGGTGGTACCTTTTGCCCTGTCCCCTGCAAAGCGAAGGCCGCTCTGCGCGCCCATCCTACCGACAGTGCTCCGAGGCTATCACAGTCAAGAAGGCGGCCGGTGGCCAGGAGCCCCGGGGCCTGACCACTGGGTTTCTGCCTGGGGACTTCTTTTCCGCCGTCACCACGCACAGACGCTCAATAGAGGGCGCCCTTGGCCTGTCGGCCCACCCGCCATGGGTCCCTGCCACCCTGTCTCTGCTGGCAATGGAGAGGTTGGCTGTGGATGTAGGACACGCTTGGCTCCCATCCCAGCCTCGCACCCTGAGTAGCTATTTGTTCTCACTGAGCCTGATTCCCCGTCTGCAAAATAAGAATGATGATCACACTTACTCCTGGTGGTGCCCTGGGGATGGGAAGGAACAGTGCACCCAGCACCCCCACGGGCAGGAGACCTGGCCCATGGCCAGAGGCTGGCATCGGCGGCTGTGCCAACCCCTTCCTCCTCTTGGCAAATGGACCTGCTCTGTGTGGGGTGCAGGAGGGAAGCCACTGTTGGCTGTCCTCAAGGTGCTTATGACCCAGCTGGGGAGCAGGCTTTCCCCCCAGCCTGTGGGCTAAGAGCCTGTGCTATGGAGAGGCCAGAGGGGTCTTGGGGAGGAGAGGGTGGCTCCAACTGGACTCGTCAGGGGGCTTCCCGGAGGAGGCAGCACTGAGCCTCACAGCCCACTTTCCCCTGAGCATCTTGCTCTGGGGACCCTCCACCCTGGGAGTCCTTGCTGTTGTTGTGACATCCACCACAACTATGATCACAATGCTATACAACAGGCTCGTGACGACATCACCACCAAAAGCTAATCCTCAGGGTGACCTCTGTAAGACCGTGATGAGTGACCACTCAGGACCCCATCGTGCAGAAGACCCTGGACGAGAAGAACTGACTCCTGGCAATGGCCGCACTCCAGGTGGTGACAGATGTGACATTCAAACCCAGCTGCCTGGATCCAAAGCCTGAGCTCCAAAGTCTGGACACAGCTCCTCAGTGTCCACTGCTGACACAATGTCCTGCTCCAGGCTCAAGGACTTCAGAGAGGCACAGGGAATGGGGAAGGGACCAGGAGCGACCTAGCTCAAGGGGTGACTGCATGTCCATCATGCCTAGACAGGCTGGGCCTTTTGAGGACTTTCACCGACAAGAGCTTTGTGGTTTTTGGTTTGTTTTGTTTCTTGTTCTGGAGGTTGAACTCAGGGTTGCTTTATCTCTGAGCCATATCCCTAGCTCTTTTCATTTTTTATTTTGAGACAAGAAGAGTGGTCATTGCTATTATCACCCAGGGCCAGTCCTCTGGAACTTTCAAAATACAACCTTAAAAATATCACTCAGAGGGCTGGGCTTGTAGCTCAGTGGTGGAGCGCTCGCCTAGCACGTGTGAGCCTGGGACTCAATCCTCAATATCACATAAAGATAAATAAATAAAATAAAGGTATTGTATCCATCTACAACTATAAAAATAATAACAATAATAATAATTTTAAAAATTAAAAAAAAAATCAGAGCCGGGCATAGTGGCGCACACCTATAATCCCAGCGGCTCAGGACAGTGAGGCAGGAGGATTGCAAGTTCAAAGACAGACTCAGCAACAGCAAGGCACTAAGCAACTCAATGAAACCCTGTCTCTAAATAAAATACAAAATAGGGCTGGGGATGTGGCTGGAGAGGCTGAGGCAGGAGAACCTCAAGTTCAAGGCCAGCCTCAGCAACTTAGAGGGACTTGCAGAAACTTAGTAAGACACTGTCTCACAATCAATTAAAAAAAAAAAAAAGAAGAAGGTAAAGGAGGGGGAGGGGGAGGACGGCTGGGAGGCGGCTCAGTGGTTAAAGCACACCTGGTTCAGTCCCTGGTATCAAAACACAAAACAACAAAAACCGGGGATGGTGTTGGGGTGTCACTTGGTGCTAGAGCACTTGCCAGGCACACATTGAGCCCTGGTTCAAGCCCCAATACCACCCACAAAAATCACACATACGGTTCCTTTGGTTTTCATTTTCTGTCCCGATAATCATCCTCTACCCAGTTTTTACTATGTGAGGGAAACAAAGGACGCAGCTCGCCACATGGCCCCACCCTGCCAGATAAAGGGCAGGTGGCATGATTTCAAGTGAGGCCCAGGAAGAGAGGCAGAGGACCCTGTCCCCAGGACGGCCCAGGCGCCCCCATCAGCTCAGCTCTGGTGACTGGCAGGAGGGAGCCCATTGTCCCAATGTAGCCCAGTGAGGGTCACAGCAGGGAGAATCCAGGTGGTCTGGGGCAAGGTGGCACAGGTCCCCAGTGGCCCCATCTTGTCTCCAGGATTGAGTCAGGGACCAGGAAGTCCCAGGGGACATCAGAAGGGAGCAGCCCTGAGACACCGCCCACTCTGACCTGCTCAAGTGCAGAAGTCTGAGGGCTTGAGTGCCCAGAGACAGGCCGTCAGAAGTCCCTCAGGGGACCCTTGTTACTCCCAGGTGGATACCAGGGTTGATCCAGGTCCCTTGGGAATCAGTGCCACAACTCTTTAAAATGAAAACTGTGGAGACCCCCCACCCACCCAGGGCCACTGGGGAACTGGCTAGGCTGTGTTTCATGTCAAAACCCCTCTGGAGTTTGTGAGGAAGCCTACAGATAGTTATATAAGCTGAAGCCACCGCCACCACTTAGCTGTGTGACTGTTCCCTCTCTGAGCCTTCATTACCTTATATATAAAGGTTGGACCTCGACCTATAAGGGCTAAACAAAATACCTGTGAAGGCTCATGGGCAGCTGTTCAACAGCAGGGCCCAGAAGGTCTAGGTGGGGCTGAGGTGGCCTCAAGAGGGCTTCAGATGCCCCAGGTGCCTAAGACGGTATAACCATTATATGGACACGGCAGAGTTGGAAAAAAAACAATAATATTCTTTTTTTTTTTTAATTTTTTTCGTTGGGGGTGTTGGGGATTGAGCCCAAGGAATGCTGCGCATTCAGAGAATCTTTTTTTTTCTCAGTTTTTTTTTTAGTTGTAGATGGACAGAATACCTTTATTTTGCTTATTCATTTTTTATGTGGTGCTGAGAATCGAACCCAGTGCTTTGCACACACTAGGCAAGCACTCTGCCACTGAGCTACAGCCCCAGCCCCCCAAAACAACAAAATTCTTAAGGTAACAATGTCACTTAGTTCTTCCTATCAAGTGCTGAGCACCCAGTTTAACCCACCTTAACCCCGAGAACGTGTACGGCCCCGGGTTATTCTGTGCTCCTCCCTGATCAGTACCACTTGTTGTCCACTATTCGGACTTCTAGCACCACGTTTTAGCTTAGCTGGCTCCCGGTGTCTAATACAAGTGTATCTAAATGCAGCAAAGTCAGTTTAAGGTCAGCAAACTCTTGGTTGTTTCTTGGCCCCGTCTCTGAAGATGCATCTTTTCAGGAGGCTGTCTCTCCAGGTGGGACATGACTGTTTCTTTCTGTCTACTCTCTTTTTCTTAATTTTTCCATGAGCCTTTGTTGATTGAGTGACTTCATAAAATCATAATTAATCATAAAAAAAGCAAGGACCCCGGGAGGGCTGCAGATCTGAAGGCCCATGATACCACCGACCAGGGGTATCATATAAAATGCAGGATGCCCAGCTAACTGTGCATTTGGGATAAACAATGAAGAATATTCCAGAATACGTATGTCCTTAGCATGGCATGGCCTCAGAGCAAGAAAGAGAAAGAGACATTCCTACTCTTCTAGAACCTTCCCTCTCAGACCCTATTTCCTCAATGACCCAAAGGTTACCTGGTCAGTTTGTTGGGCACCTTCCCACTGAGGAGCCACTCGGTGAAGCTGTCTGTCAGGATAGCCCACTGGACGACCAGGACCAGCATGAAGAGGCTGAAGGCCACGCTGCTCCAGCCCTGTTTCTGCAAAGACGCGTTGAGGAAGCCCAAGCCCAGGACGGCCCTGATGGTAAATTCCTGGAAGACTGCTCAGAGAAGAAGGGTGGGGAAGGAAGAGGAAGAAAACACAAAGAGAAGTGGGCGTGAAATGGGTTTCACTGAAGGCTGCTGGAGGGCCACTGGGGATCACTTAAGGGCGTTTGATCAAATCACTTTGCCTGCTGGCCTCAGTTTTCTCATCTGAACGATGGGGATATCGCCCATTTCTGCACAGGGTTGAGATGAGACAGAGGAGCTAATGCTGGTTAAGAACCTCGGGCAGGGCCTGGCCCAGTGTGAGCACTCAGGAAACGTAGCAATTATTTTTATTAATGAGCATAATGACATGGACAAGGGCAGAACATTGGGATCTGTGCCTGGCACATAGGTGACACTTAGTAAAGGTGATTGCTGCTATTACTAGGGATCAGGGACAACCCCCGGTCATGCACGTGAGAAAATGAGGCCACAGCGGTAACTCGGTGACTGGACCCAGGTCATGCAGGAAGGAGGAGGCAAAGGCAGGCCGAGAGCTCCTTTGCATATGAACCAAATTACCTTCCCAGAAAGCAGCTCTCTCCTTTGCCATCAGCTGCGAGGATCCTGGTGGGTCAGCAGAAAACATCCAGTGTCCCTCGCCTTTCCTGGCCTCAGAGCCTGAGTGGGGGTTGCTGAGGCAGGGGAGTGGAAAAGTCCCACCTGATGGCAGGGAGAGCCCCCACAGAAGGAAGATCGAGCACTTTGATTTGATTCTAGTTTTGAAAAATGATTGGCAGATTTACAGTAGCACTAGGCAAACTTGGGTTCAAATGAGCACTTTCCAGCTGTGTGGTCTTGAGCTAGTTACTCAGCCTCTCTGAGCCTCCGAATATGAAGTGTATATGATGTGCTGACAGTGTTTAAACACTTTACATATTCCATCTCCCTTGGTCCTCAGAACAGCCTTTGAGGAGGTTACCATCACCTTCCTACAGATGTGAAAACCAGGGTGCAGAGGCTGTAAGTAACCCGCCTACAGTTGGCCCTAGCCCCTGCCTTTGACATCTCCGCTCTCCGCTCCCTCCTCTTCCCATTCACATTTATTGAATGACACAAATGATCCTCAGTCACCGGGTTGCCAGAATCACATGGTAGAACACACACAGGGACTCAGAAGGGCACAGGCCACTGTGTCAATAAGCACTGTATTAATGCCTGGAGAGAGATCCTGAAGGGTTTTTCTTTTTTTTCCTTCTATGGATATTGTCTCTGGGTTTGGGAGTCTTTTACTTTCTTTTATTTTCCATGTTTAAAGTTTCTGCAGCCAGCATGGAGGCAGAACACACAGGGGGAAGGAGGAGGAGGAGGAGGAGGAGGAGGAGGAGGAGGAGGGGGAGGAGGAGGAGGAGGGGGGGGAGGAGGAGGAGGAGGGGGAGGAGGAGGAGGGGGAGGGGGAGGAGGAGGAGGGGGAGGGGGAGGGGGAGGAGGGGGAGGAGGGGGAGGAGGAGGGGGAGGAGGGGGAGGAGGGGGAGGAGGAGGGGGAGGAGAGAAGAAAGCATGAACTCCAGGTTCAGAGGTTCTTTTTGGTCCTGACTCCATCATCTCCTATCAGGTTAAACCTTATTAAACTGCCAACAGGTGGCCAGATTTGACCTATTAAAACGTTGGTGGACATGTCCACCTCGTGGCCTTAAATGCTGCTTACATTCCTTCAGCTTAATGGGGGCGATTCTTCCCTCCCCGGAGGGGGCTGGCAGCTCTGGAGGAATTAACACTCTGTTCAAGTGTTTGGTGTGGCCGGACACAAGGAAAACGCTTGATAAACGGTAGCTGTTCATTACCATCATGATGACAATCAGTAGGATAAGAACTCGCTGCCTCTGGTCTCCAGGCCTGGCCCTGATAACGCTGAGCAAGTTCTCACCACTGAGCCCTCCCAGACCTGGAGAGCCCCCGGACTTGGAGGCCAGCTATCTATCTATTTATTTATTTAAAGGCTCAAGCCGAGATTGATTTAGGAAACCAAGGATTAGCTACTTGTAGGGAAAGAGAGCACCCGCTATCTTGAGAGTGAGAAAATCCTACAGAATCCTTTCAAGTCCACTTCCATAGAGGAGGGCACACATCCAGGGTCCTCCACATCTGGGTACCTTGGGTGGTTTTGACGTTTCCAGATCAATCAGACAACCCCGGGATTCAGGAGGCCCCAAGGAAGGACGACCACCCCAGGATTTGGGGGCTTGGACAGTAGGTGGGGACAGGGTTAGGAGGATCCGACTCTGTACGCCCCCCAGACACGGTGCAGGAAATGTGTCCATCTCCAGCTTGTGTCCTCCCGGCAATAGGGCAGGTGGGCAGGATCCCTTCAGGAGCCCGTGGGGCACAGGGAGGTGCAACGGCCAATGGAAGGCACCACTGGGAATGGGGAGGCCTGTGGCACAGCACACCCCACTTGAGATATTTAAGTTCAACCTTTTGTCAGACACTGTTGTTAAACAAAGCTCAGCCGCCATTTTGCTGTAATGTTGTCTGCACAGGGCCCAGAACTACTGAAGATCCAGGGATAAGGGACAGCCCTCTATTTTCCTCAGGGAGACCAAAGAGAATGTGTGACTTTCCCCACGCCACCCACACCCCAGTGGATCCCAGCTCTGAACCCCTGGTGCAGGGTCCCTCCTCTAGGCCTCGGTTTCCCTATCTGTAACACGTGGAAGCTGGGGGTTCACATTGCTACAGGCCCTACAGGTCCTTGCAGCTCTAGAATATTCTGAAGAGCCATTTAGGGGAGGGAGGAGATATGAAGACTCCCCAGGATGAGGGCAGAGGTGGGGCCCTGGGGCTAGAAAGTCAAAGAAGAGGGCCGGGGAGGGGAGATTTCATGGCCTAGATGTCAACTTGATTCCAGGTGTCAAAGCTCATGGCCTTCTTCCCCAAGTCCCCGCACTGTCCTAGAGGGGGGAATCGTGCCCTGCCAAGAAGAGGAAATTAGGGCAGCAGTTTCCAGGAGCTGTTGACAGGGCCCACGCACCGCAGCTGGTGGGTGATGTTCAGCTCAGGCTCCTCCTCCCCGGGCCCCTGTACCCTCTCACTTCCTCTTGGGCCCAGACCCACTCAACTCCTGACTCACTCCCTGGGGCCCCACTCAGGGCACCTCCATTGGTGTCAACCGCCCGCATCAGCCATGGGTCTGATAAGCTAATGGACGCAAGGTGTTCAGGGGTGATAAGAAGTGGGTGTGCTGCGGGGCCCCCAAGGACTGGGCCCAGAGATGGATTTGAAGTCAGGCCTTCTGGAGAGGTTAATGAAAACCCCATGACTTGGAGAAAGAAGGCCCAACCAGGCAGCAGGCTAGCCTCCCTGTGAACAGCAGGGACTGAGGATGCCCACCCCCAGGGCAAGTGCTTCCCAGCCCCGCCCTCCGCAGCCCAGGACCCCCTTTTGCATCTGGATCAAGGGAGACACGGTGCTGTTTACCTGGCCGGTCCACACAGCCAGTGCAGGGGGCAGGGTGTGAATTCAGACAGTCCTCCCCACTGTGAGATCCTGCCTCTCCACACAGCGTGGACCGAACAGTGTCGAAGCGTGTGGGCATCTATGGCAGGTGCCAGGGTTCAGGGCCTGGCTCCGCCTGTGTCCCAGTAAAATGTCGAGGAAACAATGGCACGAGCCACCCTCAGAGGAGCCTTGTGGGCACTGAGCTCGCTGGCCCTGCAAATCGCTTCGCCCAGCCTGGGGGGGGGGGGGCACTCCGGCACCTGCCAGTCACCAGCTGTGTGGCTTTGGACAAGACTGTTCCCTCCCCAGGCCTGGTCATTCACTTGCAAAGAATGAACTGTGGATAATGCAGTTCGCCTCTCAGAGTGCATCTCAAGGCCAGCGGCCTCCTGCGGGGGTGCCCCTCCCTCTGGCCCATGGAAAAGTGAGCACTAATATCCCTGAAGCCTGGGCCTGTTTCTGTGTCCAGGCTCTGGGATGGACCCCCACCCTGTGCTCCCCTCCGTTGATTGGGACGACCTCCACAGCCTGCCTACCTCCCTCCTCCACGGCCTCTACACCCACTCAGCTCCCACCAGCAGCGGCTCAGGAAGAGGAAAGGAGATTTCCCAGAGGGACAGTCTAAGACTGAGCTATGGAAGGTGCCAGGGTTTGGGGTATTTCCATGTCACTGGGAAAGTCCTCCTGTCTTCCTGTAGCCCTTCTCTGTGCCTCTGAGAAGTACAGGGCACCGGGTGGTGTCGACAGCACAGGGTTGGGATGGTCTCCCAGTGAGGCAGCCCCCAATGAAACATGGCTTTGGCCAGTGGGACATCGGTAGACTCGTACAGGCAGAGGCTTGCCAAGCACCCCACACCAGGGCTTACCCTCTCTTACTTGTGGGGGGGCTCCTAGCGCCAGATGAGGGTCTGGGAGAACCCACCGCCACAGTCAAGGTCCTAGCTGACACCAGTTCTTACTGCTGACAGGCAGATGAGGTCATGAGACATGATCCCGCCCTAGTTAAACCTCCCCAGTACAGATGCAAGGGTGACCCTCAGCAAAACCACCAGAAAAATTGTCCATCCGATGAGCCCCACTCAATTACTGAGTCACAGAATCCTAGTCATAAGCAAATTAAATGGTTGCTATTTTAAGTCACTAAGTTTGGAGATGGTTGTTATGGTGCCATCGATAATCAGTGTACTTTGCTTCTCCTCAGTATCACACAGGCACCTCTGTTCAAGACGACAAGGAACACATCGTTGTGCATTTGCCCCACATCCGTTCCCTGTCCTTGTACTTCTCATCTCAGGAATGGCACAGCCATCCACCAATCACACGCATGGACACGTGGTTGACTCCTCCCTCTTTCACCCAGTACAGCTGATCTTATCCAACTCGGCTGCTCATCTGACCTCATCTGACCTCATCTACAGTCAGAGGTCAGTAGAACAAGGAACACACACCTCGGAAGATGTCTCAGACATCCACAGGGCTGAAGCAAGAAACCATTAACATTTCTAGTTTCATTTTCACCTAAAAAAAAATTAAAGCTGATAAAAATATAATGAAACTATGTAATGTTTTGAACAACCAATAATAAAAATTAAAATATATATATAATGATATAATAGTAGTAAAAGCTGATACTGTTTATCAATCTATATAATTATTCTTTGGCATCCTTCTGATAACTGAATGCAATAAATATTGTCATCATGTGACAGAGGTTGCAAAGAGGCAGAGAGAGGTTGAATCATTTGCCTAAAATCTCACAGTTAATAAGCTGCAGAGGCAAAATTTGAGCTGGTCTAGCTTCCGTAGTCTCCAGCTTTCATGTGCATTAGAATCTCCTAGAAGGTTCTTAAAAACACAGATGGCTGGGCCCCGTCCCCAAAATTTCTGTTTAGTATGCCTGAGAATCTGCATTTCTCATGGATACTGAGACAGCTTATTTGGGGACTACACTTTGAGAACCACAGGTCTAGGTTATTCTTCAGAAAAGTACTTAGTCGGTTTGCAACTTTGCAACGACTTAATATTCAGGTCAACCCAGAACCCCCCTCAATGTGCTTGGCCTGTCAGTCTCCACGATCCTGGGCTCCGAAGCTGTCCTGAGGGAATACTGGGCTACTGGGAAGGTCGATAAGTGCTTCTTCATCATGATCACGTTGCAAGGAATGGCAGAGCTTTTAAATTTTTTCTTGAACTATTACAGAAAATGGTAAGCATACAAAGACAGAGAGAGAGAGAGAGAGAGAGAGAGAATATAGCATGGTGATCCCACTTACTATTACTAAATTTCAATGACTGTCACATGAAATTACTCCTCTCTATCTTTTACTTATCTGTCTATTTATTTATTTATTTTTGCATAAGGCAAACCCCAGACACCACACCACTTCAATATGCTTATCAACAGATAGGATCTTAAAACAAAACAAAAACATATGCTTTTACCACACCTAACAAAATCAGCGATCTTTCTTGTATGTCATACAATATTCATGTTATATCCAAATTTCCTGATTGACTCAAAATGTCTTTTTCGATTTGGCAGGTTTAAATATTTACTATAGTTTACATGGCCGGGATTAGATTAAGTGGACAGACAGATCAAGCTACCTCGGCTTAACTCAACTAACCTACACAAAATGGACTCATGCATGACTTAACTGACACCTGCAAAGACACACAGATGGCGGGCCAATCGCTAAGGCCAGCCAGGAGGACAGAAAGAGAAGGGAAGAGCAAGATGCCTCCTGCACAACCCTCCAGTCACTCGGAGGCTAAAAAAAGTTCATCAAAAGTCAGATCTGGCCAGGTGCGGTGGCACACACCTGTAATCCCAGCAGCTCGGGAGGCTGAGACAGGAGGATCCCAAGTTCAAAGCCAGCCTCAGCAAGGGCGAGGCTCTAAGCAACTCAGTGAGACCCTGTCTCTAAACAAAATACAAAATAGGGCTGGGGTGGTTGAGTGGCCCTGAGTTCAACCCCCAGTACCAAAAAAAAAAAAGTCAGCTCTGACAGGAACTTAACCAAGACAACTAGAGGACTGGGGCTGTGGCTCAGCGGTAAAGCACTTGCCCAGCATGTGCAAGGCCCTGGGTTTGATCCTCAGCACCATGTAACAATAAATAAGTAAAATAAAGGTTTTGCGTCCAAATACAACTAAAAAAATAAATATTTAAAAGAAGACAACTTGAAATGATTAAGAAGGTGCTGAATATCATGTGTTTCATTTTGATCTCTTTAAACATTTTAAATGTGTGCATAGTTTATAGATATATATATATACACACACACATATAGGCTTTTCTTCAGGCAGAGTCTTGCTGTGCTCCCAGTCTGGCCCGGGGTCTCTTGGCCTCGGCCTCCCAAGTAGCTTCCCAAGTAGCTGGGTCGACAGACATGCTCAAAAACACCTGCCTACAGTTGGGGTGCGGTCAGTGGGCAGCACTTGCCTAGCAGATGGGAGGCCCTGGTTCCATCCCCAGCATCATGGGAAGAAGAAAAAGAAAGGTGAGCACCATGAGACGTTTGAAGCCCTCTGCAGGTGGACAGTTGGGACGCCTCACTGGTCTCATGCCTCGGGTTCCCCATGGTCCAAACCCAAGCTCTTGACACTCCTGCGTCCTGTCAGCAGGATGGAGGCCAACTCCCCACTCAACCACTGGGGCCCCCACGCCCTGCTTCCCCCTTTCTGCTCCAGCAACACCACAATGTGGAACCCTGGCCTGGTCCCCGCCTCCGGGGGCTGCCCTCCCTTCCCTCGTGGCTAACTCCTATGGAGCCCAGAGACCTGGCTGGGCAGTCCACCTCCCTTCGGAAGCCCTCCCTGTCGCCCTGTCTTCCCTGCCCGGGCCCCGGGTCCTCCCCTGTGCTTCCATAGGAAGCGAGTTTCTGAGGACACTTTAAACTCAGGTTAGCAGCACAGAGTGGGTGGAGAACGCGGTCCCAGGTGCCAACCTGTGGGTTTGGATGAGTGGCTCCTACACCTCCTGGTTAGGTGACAAATGAGTGACCGTCCTGTACAGAACACAATGGTTCAATGCATAGAAACTAAAACCAGGGTGCCTAAATTTAGATCTGCTATGCTATGGCTAGCTGGGCAACCTTGGGCAAATTACTTAACGTCCACGTGGGTAGTTTCCTCGTGAAAAACCCAGACCATAATAGGACCTACGTCATAGTGTTGCCGTGAGGCTTAATGTAAAGCACATGGTGCGTTGCCTGGTACCGACAAAGTAGGTGCTCAGTAAACACCAGCTCTAACCTGCAGGTATCTGGAACCCAAGCTGGATGTGCATGATTGTATCAATAAATAGAATAAAGGTCCATTGACAACTAATTTTTTTTTTTAATGAACTAAAATTATGCCTAGTGGGCTGGGGATGTGGCTCAAGCGGTAGCGCGCTCGCCTGGCATGCGTGCGGCCCGGGTTCGATCCTCAGCACCACATACAAACAAAGATGTTGTGTCCACCGAAAACTAAAAAATAAATATTGAAAAATTCTCTCTCTCTCTCTCTCTCTCTCTCTTTAAAATATATATATAAAATTATGCCTAGGTCTTGCTCCTGGGGTGCTGAGAGCCAGGCTTCAGTGGGTGGGCGGTCCCTTCCCTGAATTGCTTCTGTTCTCATTGCCTCTGCCGGGGACCCCTGGGTGCCTCCCCTCCACATCCAATTCTCTATTCCATTGACATCACTTAGGAAATGCACACATCTGGACTCGGGCTGCATCGCTACCTTGAGGACATCTTGCAAGGAGACCATCTACTGCTATTAACAATCTATCAGCCCAATGAGAGACTTGAAATATGTCTCAAGATTTAAAAAAAAACCTAAGTCACACCGCGGTGGACATCTGTCTTGTTTATAGTTGTTCTCATCACAGTCTCTGGATATTTTTAGCTGCACATAAAATAACCACCATCCTACATGCTCCTTCAGTCATGCCTTCTGGCTCTGGTTTTGCAGGCAGAATGCAGACTTTCCAGCCACTAAGAGAGAAGAAGGCAGGGGAGGGCGGGCAAAAGAGTACCGGAAGGAACAGGAGGGACCCCCAAAAGGAAGGAAACTCCCCAGATCAACAGCCACCACGCGAAATTCCTTGCTGCCAAGGAAGCAAAGAAGCTGAGAATCACAAAGACCCTTTGGTCCAGGGAATTTGGGGAACACCCAAAAGGAGGCCCCAAGCTCTGTGAGCACCTCCCCAGCGGGGAGGTGTGGCCCTCACCTTGATAGGCCTCCATGAAGGTTTTCTGGTCCATTAAGGGAACATCATAGGCGGTGAAGAAGACGAGGAGGAGGAGAGCTGCCTCCAGCAGCAGGGCCCACAGGGGCAGGCAGCTCCGGATCGACCGCGGGTACCTGGAGCCCATCCTGCCACGTCTCTGTGCGCTGGGCAGGGGTTCCACCAGCACAGCCCTCACTGGGTCCCCCACACCCACTTGAGGGCGTGGTAGGGGAGACACCCGCCAAAGCCCTTATCTCAGGATGCAAGGCGGATCCCACTGGCCTGTGTACAGAGCCGAAGCAGAGCAGAGGGACCCGATGGGGATGGAGCCCCGGAAGAGAGGGGGATCCCAACTCTGGACCAGTGGGGCTCTCGGCCTGTGTGATGGAGCCAGACAGAGGCATGGACAGAGGTTGGTTTAGGAAGCAGACAGACCTTCAAGGGAGAATGCGGGTGGTCTCAGAGCCAGAAGCAGCCCTGACTTGGGTAGGGGTTCCAATATTTATAGAAGGGCTGTATCAGGGGCTGGGCTGGAGGTGGGTCAGGGAGGAGCTGCACAATTTTACCAGTTTTCCTGCACTTGTGTATTTCCCTCATTTTACAAGGGCACAGGCCAAGGGCGTGGGTCCAGATTTGGGACGGAGTTTCCTGCCTCTGGTGGCTGGATTCTGCATTTCAATGGTGTGAGGGTGTGTTCCTCTAGATTGCAGGTCTCTCTCCTTATCCTAAATCCCTATCTCGGTCCTGACACTATTAATCCATCCAAGTCTCCCTGTCATTCCTGCGGCAAGTTCCTGCTGCGATCATTTTAAAGTGGGGCCCTCTATTTACCAGACCCCAAGCAAAACAATCCCCTTTACTCCCCTTCACGTGGCCTGCATCCCTGTGAGGCAGCTGGGGGGATGTGCTGGGGTGGAGCTCAGGGTAAAGCACCTGCCTGGCATGTACGAGGTCCCAGGGGCCCAGGCCCCAGAAATGCAAAAAAAATAAAAATAAAACCATCTCCTAACAAAGAGGGCACCCTGTGAGCCCTTGTCTAGAACATAATGAATGGAAACAAAACCCAAAACTAAGTTCTGGGGAGGGTTCAGGCAGGTCCTGGCTGCTTAGAGTTACCACTATTTGAATTTGTATTTGAATCTACTCATTTCTAAGCATTATAAGATTAGGTTGTTGTAGGGACAAATGAGGCGAGGCACCAAAGATAGCGTTACCACTGTGGACCGGTGAGGAGTCCTTGCTTCCCCAATGTTGAAGAATAACACCAGAGAAGCTTGCCGAGGCAAGGTCAGAGTGGAAAATTAGAAGTTTATTAAAGGACAGCAGAAAAGACTTCTCCTGGAGGAAGAAGGGGACCCAAGAGATGGAATCCGTTGAAGGGCGAATGTATTCACCTTTTTATAGTTTTTGGTGATGGAATGTAGGTGGGAAGGTCCGAAGGGTTGGGACACAGGCGGGCCAAAGAAGTAATCTGGGCACTTCTGAGTCAAGTTTGCTGTTCATTAACATTTCTTTGGGATGGGCTATCTTCAAATCTGTTGGGGGCTGTTACCTGGGCTTCATTAACATTCCAAGAGTTGCTCAACTTTTCTGGAAATTCATTCTCAACACGGCCTCCATTTTAGATTTCACTCGATTTTAGACCCGATTTACCTAACTACACTGACTACCTAATTTTAAATCTGGCTTCAATAGCAGGAAGCAGTTTTATTTGGCTGCAGCTAGGTTCAGAGGGTACAGCCTTTGCTGTAATCAATCAATCCCCTGAACCCCGAGTTCAGGGAGTTTCAGAGTTTTATACCCAGCGTGTAAGGGGAGGGGCTCAGAAGTTCACAGTCTGCAGAAGTTCACATAAAAGCAGCTTTTTCTTTCACTGTTTTGGGCAAGTTAACTCTTCAAGGACAGCACCTGAGAAGGGGAGAGCCTCTTCTCCCCTTTCTTTCCTCCCCCTGACAGCTGTTACCATGGAGCCCATTTGTAACTTACCTTAAAAATGTAGACATCTCTGTGAAGCCCAGCTCAAGGCCACAGGCCTTGTTTTGCACATTTCTTCAAAGTACTATACTGGATATGTTTGTGAAAACTAGTAAGGGAGTGTCCAGCACCTGGAGTGCTGGTATCTTCTCTCGGCCAGTGGCCAAGTAAGCAGGGTGACACGAAAATAGGAAGTTTATCTACAATGGACTCTTTTGCAGAGACTCTTTCCTGACAGTCCTAAAATCAGCCATGATGAAGAGGGCTTTTCTGTGGAGGGGGGGGTGCCACTTCAAGGTGAGGGAGAAGAAATGAGGCTTGGGTTTGGCTCTTGTGAAATAAAGGGGGTCCAGCCCTAGGCTGGAGTTGCCCACCTCCGGTCACCTTGTCACAGAGCCCAGGACTCTGTAAACATGACACTGCCTTTGAAGAAGGCCACACTGATGCCCGTCTTGAACATCAGGACTGGGTCCTTGTTTCCCACTGTTGAAGATTAAACACCTGAAGCCGAGTGCAGTGGCACACACCTGTAATCCCAGAGACTCAGGAGGCTGAGGCAGGAGGATGGAGAGTTCAAAGCCAGCCTCAGCAAGAGCAAGAGGCTAAGCAACTGAGTGAGAGCCTGTCTCTAAATAAAATACAAAATAGGGCTGGGGATGTGGCTCAGTGGTCAAGTGCCCCTGAGTTCAATCCCTGTTTCCAAAAAAAAAAAAAAAAAAGATTAAACACAGGAGAAACACGGAGGCAAGCTAGAAAGCAAATTTTATTTAAGAGACAGAAGAAGGCGGGGGACTCCTCTTCCTCTGGAGAGGAGGGGACCCAGAAGAGCTCTTGCCGAGGGTCCAGGTGTCTCCCCTTTAGGGATTTTAGGTTTCCTCTCTTCTCAGCCCCCCTCCTCCTCTTTTCTTGCCTATGAAAAGGCAAGAAAGGAAGCTCCTAGGGTGCTCATTAGCAGCTCCTGGGGCTGGGAAGAGCTGCTCCCTGGAGGCGTCAGTCACCTTAGTGGGGGCAGAGAGTATTAGCATTTCATTTCCTTTTCTTTGAATTAGCCCCCTCTTTCCCACTGATCATTTGTAATCTGCCCTCTCTGTCCTTTGCCCCTGTCTACTTCAGTATCCCCATCCCACAGCTGAGGACAGTTCCCTGGCTGGGGTTTAGGAGGCCCGACCTAGCCCTGACCCTGCAGCTGACTTCCCCATGGCCCACACCTTGTGCTGTGCAGAAAGCCTGTGCAGGGTCAGCATGGGGGGGCGGGGGGGATTGGGTTTTCCTTACTTCTACACTGTCCCCAGTCACTAGCCACTGAGTATAGATGATATGTGGATCCCCAGAGAGTAGAGCTAGGCTAGGAGCTGACAGATGATGGCCCAACCCCAGTGGATTCTTTATTCACCATTATTGTTGTCCAGTGAAAAGAACTGCTGTGTGGTCCCAAGCACCCTGTCACTAAAGAATAAGTTGAGGGTTACTTTCAGAGATGTCTTGGAACACCCAGGAGGAACCTGTTGTTATGCTTGAATTCAGAACCCCCAAAAGACCATCAGAGACTGAGATCCATGTTAGCAGCAAAGAGGTGTTTATTGCAAGCTAGCTAGGTCCTCTGCTTGCACAGCAACTAGTGACGCTGAGGCCCCGAGTCCAGGGTTTGCAGCAGTTTTATACACTCTCTGGGGGAGGCAGGGACCCCCACATAAATCATAGCATCTCTTAGCAAATCATCAAACACCGCGGGAAAATCATAAAACAACTCTAAAACATGATTAGCACATTCACTGGCGGGAACAACATGTTATCAACCACCATAAACTACTGGGAGGATCATCTGGCATCCCAGGTATTTCCCTGTCTCATGCTGATTGGTGGTTGCTAGGGGGTTGCTATGGGTCCTCACCTAGCCTGAGTCAGGGACACCTGGCACAGCAGATCTCTCCTGTTATTTGTAGATAAACAACTCCGAAGGGTGGGTGTGTGCCTAGGAGTGCTCTGTGGGTCTTTCTTTCTTTCTTTTTAAACAGAGAGGGAGAGAGAGGGAGAGAGAGAGAGAGAGAGAGAATTGTAATATTTTTTTTTAGTATTTGGCGGACACAACATCTTTGTTTGTGGTGCTGAGGATCGTACCCGGGCTGCACGCATGCCAGGCGAGTGTGCTACCACTTGAGCCACATCCCCAGCCCTCTGTGGATCTTTCTAAGGACAAGGGTCACGCCCCTTTCCTTGGACAGGCTTTGCTCTGAGGTAGAGGCTGGTTTTTCACCTGTCATTTTTTTTTTTTGGTGTGTGTGTGTTGGGGGTGGGTACCTGGGAGGGGATTGAACTCTGGAGCACTGAGCCACATCCCCAGCCCTATTTTTTTTTTTAATTTATTTAGAAACAGGGTCTCACTCAGTTGCTTAGTGCCTCACTGTTGCTGAGGTTCGCTTTGAACTCGGGATCCTCCTGCCTCAGCCTCTGGAGCCACTGATATTACAGGCGTGCACCATCGCACCTGGCTGTTATTTTTCTTTTACACGAAGAAACTAAGACCCACAGAGGTCATAGCCAAGATCACATAGTCAACTGGCACTGGCCACTTCTTGGTCAGTGCAACTTTATTTAGAGAAGGAAAACATGGGAATAACCTAAATGTCCAATGGAAGGAGACTGGTTAGGTGAACTGTAGGGCACGCAACTCGTCTTCAATATGACGATTCTGAACATACACAGCAAAAGATTTAAGTTTATCAAAAGTGCTACACAGGATATACTCTTAGGTAAAAAGCAAGTTATTGAACAGTATGTATAGTACATTCTCAATTTTATAAGATAATAATAAGCAGTGCTAGCACATGCATGGTTTTAGTCAGCTTTTTCATTGCTATAACCAAGACAAGAACAATTTTAGAGGAGAAAAAGGTATTTGGGGCTTATAGTGTAACCCGGATTCACTTGATGCTTTGATTATGGCTTTGTGGCTTTGAATTACATGTTTTTTTTTCTTTTCCCCAAACTTCTTCTCCCTGATCTTCTCCTTCCTGATCTCTCCTCCCTAATCTCATTTTCTCTGAATCACCTCTATAAAAGCCCCCTCTTCTTGCTGAAGGGCAGAATCACAGTCTTTGGGACAGGAGTCCCCTGTATTTCTCCTTTGCTAGCCAAGCAATAAACTGTCTTTTTCCTTTTTCTCAAGACTGTGTCCTCGTTATTGGACGGGAATCTGGGATAAGGAGAGTTCTGGGCAACAACAGTTTCAGAGGTCTCAGTCCATAAACGGCCATTACCTCTGTGCCAGGGATGAGGCAGAATATCACGGCTGGGGGTGGGGGGGAATGGCTCAGGATATGGCTCCAGGAAGCAGAGAGAGACTCCACTACCCAAGGACAATTTGTATTCCCCAGAGGCACAAGACCATACCTTATGTGCCTTCAGTTCCTGCCCAGTTAATCCCTATGAGGGAATTAATTTGGTGGGAGAACTCTGGCTTATTTATTATCTGCCTGCAGCAGACCTGGGCAAGCTAGTGCTCTGAAGTTCTGGGCCCCAAGCTGAGTCACACGGGTTGGCACCCCAACTTAACCATCACAACATTGGTGGGTTTGAGTGCTTGGCCTCCATGACCAAAGACCATGTGCAGAAATTTTATGGTAAGTAGTTCACAGGTGCAGAACAAAGACCGTAAAACACCATGATCATGAAGCGGCCTTTTGCACAGGTGGCAGTATCTCAAGATGACTTGAGTTTATCTTCCTAAGAGCTCTATTTTTACGAACTACAAAGTTATAGTTTAGACAGCAGTTAATTGGCCTAGTAATTAAGTGATGTAGCTACCTTCCTAGAGTTCAAGTAAGAAGGAGGGCTGGGGCTAGGGCTGGGGCTCTGGAGTAGGGCACTTGCCTGGCACATGTGAGGCCCTGGGTTCCATCCTCAGCTCCACATAAAAATAAATTAATAAAGTAAAGATATTGTGTCCATCTACAACAACAACAACAAAACAAAACAAAACAGGAAGAAAAGACCCTTTTCATAGGCACCTGTTGAATTCAGGCCTGCAGAGCCTGCCCAGGGGTGTTTACATATCAACAAGGCATCCTCAGGCTCCTGGAGACAGATACTTACAATCCAATAGGTAGGGACCAAAGTTAATCAGGTTCCCCACAGAAAGGCTGCCCAGGGGGTGGAACTTTAACCCCCCCCACACCTTTTTTTTTTTTTTTTTTTTTTTTTGTGGTGCTGGGGTTTGAACCCAGGGCCTTGTACATGCAAAGCAAGGACTTCACCAGCTGAGCTATATCCCCCAGCCCCCACCATTGGTTTTCTCATCATGTTCTTAAAATTTCATTTTATAATCAGGTCTGGATTCTCTCTCACAAATTCACCGGGTGAAGGCTCTGATGACCCAATCATTTCACCTCTCAATCTTCTTGTCTTGTCTCACACATGAGCTTTTGGGGGTCACTCGTATCTAAACCATGACATGGCTGCAAACCACTGAACCAAGGATGTTCCTGTCTTAGGTGTTTTCAGAGCTAACATGTAGGAAGCCGTGGCCAGGCACTGTTTTGAACACCTTTCAAGGTTTGGCCCTTGTGAGGTGGTGCTGTTGGTCTCACTTTACAAAGGAGGAAACTCATGCAGAGCCAGGTTAGGTGACCTGCGGGAGGCCACAGGGCCCTTCAGCCGCGGAGCTGAGATGAACCTAGGTAGTCCTGACACCCTGAGGCTGAACCTCTTAACTCCAGTCCAGGTGACTCCTAGGTCTGTCCAGTTCTAGAATTCTAGGAACATAGAATCCCAAGCCCTTTGCCACTCCAACAGCTAATGAGGGAGCGGGCTCTGGTTCCGGGGCTCAAGGGTCTCCACTTCCCACCAGGTGACGCTGGTTGTGATTCCCAGCCTTCCTCTGAGCACTGATACAAACTGGATTTTCCCAAGGAGAAACCCTCTGGGCAGGAGATAAAAGAATGTGACCCTTCACGGGCCTGGGCCCAGGATAAGTGGCTCTGTGAACCAGCAAGCAAGGACCCACCTGCCAAGGGCACCGAGTGTCAGTTAGATGATCGCGGAAAGATCTTCAGGCCCTGTGGCCCCTGTGCCCAGAGCCCTGATGGTGCACTGACCAGCTGGCAAACTGAGCTGTGTGGCCCCTTAAGTCCTGAGCCTGCAGAGGGCCACGCAGCATCCAGAACAGAAGGTCTTCACTTCTTGAGGAGGGACCTTGTCACAGGTGGAATTTTTGCTCTTCCCTCCCCTCTGACCCTTGAAGAAGGTCCCTGTCTTATGATGACAATTCCAGATGTTCAGACGTTTGGGGTTGTTCTGTTAGACCAGGATGCAAGAAAAGACCACTGACTCCAATTAAAATCAAATTAAAGCAACCTTATTATTTCGACCGGCCGGGCTGCCTCTCCCACCCAAAACGGTGGGAACAAGACAGCAGCAGTAGTTTCCTGCAGCCCAGCTTTAGAGCCCAGAAAGTTACACAAAAGGGGGGGTACAGATAACAGAACTCTGACGAGCATCACACTAATGGTAGTTTACATTTTTTGCTGGCCCCAACATCAGAATTTATGAGGACCATTAGAGCCTCAGAGAGGGTCGTTGTCTGGCCAGGGAAGGCCAATATTTATGAGGTGTCACTAAAGTTTCAGAGAGTGCTGCTCTCTGGTCATAGAGCCAGGCATGGGTAAGTTCAAGGCACGGGCAGGCATTCCAAGCAGGTTCAGAATTTGCAGTAATTTATAGTAAACCCGAAATTATCTTTTCATGACTTTGTGGCAAGATGGCTCCCAATTTTAAGTAAAGATCAGGTTGGGTCTATCAGTTTTTGGTGTGTGTGGGTGGTGCTGATGATGGAACCCAGGGCCTTGTGCATGCGACATGAGCACTCTACATCGTGGCAGCAGCCTTTGGTTTCTCACTGCAAAATTCTTCCAGTCTTTGTTTGTCCCCCCCTCCCCCCCGGGGGAGGAGGATAGTATGTTTAACATTTTTCATAATAAAATGCTGGAATGAAAACACTCCTGGCAGCTTGGTTCCTTCTGCCCCAAGTGCCTCCTGGCAGATACCTGCGGGCTCATACCCCTTGCAGGCAGGCAGGGTCCTCGGGTCCTGGTCCCTCAGCCCTGCGCTCCCCGCCCCCTCTCAGGAGGGTTCCCCCAATGCCCAAGTGCAGCACAGCCAGCACACGGGTGGCATGTGCCTGTGGTACCAGCTGCTGCAGAAGCAGGTGACACTGGAGGATCCCTTGGAGCCCAGAAGTCCAAGGCCAGCCTGGACAACATGGTGAGACCCCACCTCAAAAATTTAAAAATCAAATCAAATCAAAGGGCAGCACTTACTCCACCCCTTATGTTCCTTGTGCTCCCCTCACTTTCTCCACAGCCCTCGTGGCCATCTGACACAGTGTGGACTTTCACTTGTGCATATATCTGTTGATCGCCTTCCCCTATGAGAATCTGCACAAGTGAGAATGGGGACTTTCGAATGCAGTGGCATCCTTAGCACCAGCAGGCTAGCTTCATACAAGAGGTTCGAAGCATAGAAGTTAACTAGTGAGATCAAAATAAACACACAAAACTCAATTTACCCTTTTCTTTGACCAGGTCTAAGACAGCTCTCCCCTCTGGCTCCTGCCTGGAGCCACCCTGTGGGGCAGTGATGTTTACACAGACTAGCAGGAGAGAGAGCACACCAGGGAGTGGCCTTTTATTGGAGAACAAGAATTTCAAGGGAAAATTCCATCCAATGAGGGGGACAGCATTCCAAGGTCAGGGTCAGTGATTGGTCTCAGGGTCAATGGTCAGTCGCACCCCCACACCTAGAGAGGGTGGGGATTAGCTCCGACACAGTTTAGCCAGAATGCCTCACACCCAATCAGGGAGGTGCCCAATCACGTGTGAGGATGGCTTCCCACACTCCTCACCTGAGCAAGCCTGGGCAAGATCCAGGAAGTAGGTAGGTCCTCCACTCCCCACAGGAAGGTTGTCTGCATCAGACGTGACCTCACTCCCAGCATGCCTGGCTAGTGTGGCTAAGGCATCACCATTCATTCACTCTAAAACCATGAGCTCTGGAGTCAGGCCACCTGGGTTCAAATTCTTGCTTTTCTAATTTATTAGCTGTGTGACCTTGGGCAATGTGGTCAGTCTCTGTTTCCTCATCTGTAAAGTAGAAAAAAATCTGTTATGATGATTGAACAGAGTCTTGCATAGTGAGGTGTGTAGAAAATGGTCCATAAGTGTTAGTAATTATTATTATCATGCAAACTTGGCATATTTACTGTAGAAAACTGAAAACATAAAGACACATAAAACACCTATGACTTCAATATCTCTAAAAACTGGCACTACATTTTGGGTATATATCCACTCAGATGTTTTCTTTCCTTTTTTGGGGGGCAGGGCGGATTGAACTCAGGGTTATTCTACCACTAAGCCACATTCCCAGACTTTTTTATTTTTTATCTTGAGACAGAGTGGGGCCTAAATTGCTGAGGCTGGCCTCTAACTTATTATCCTTCTGCCTCAGCCTCCCCAGTCACTGGGATTATATGCATGTACCACTTCACCTGACTCAGAGCTTTTCTATGCATGTAGATTTGTGCCTTTTTATTCCCCCTACAAAAATGGTGTTATATAGTACAAACTGTTTGGTAACTTGCTTTTTTCATGAACAGTATATGATGAGCAGTTTCCAAGTCAGAAAAAAATCCTACAACACCATAGTCTGGTGGCTAAGAGCCCAGATTCTGGCAACAGACTGCCTGGGTTTGAATCTCAACTCTGTCACTTATCTTAGGCAAGTGGATTAACCCCTCTGTGCCATGATTTCCTCATCTGTAATGTGGCCAATAATAATCTCTATTTCATAGAGTGTTTGTGAGGATTAAAACAAAATGTGTACGGTATTTGGAGCAGCGACTGTGCTACATATAACCTTTCTATACACTACACCGACTTCCATGATAGGAATGTGCGATAATCTGTTTGACCAGCCCTCTTTGTGGAATATCTGGGTTGTTTCCAAAATGTCCCGATTGAACTCAGGGATGCTTTACCATTGAGCTACAGCCCTAGCACCCCACTTTTTTTCTTTCTTTAGAAACAGGGGTCTCAGTTGCTGAGCCTGGCCTCAAATTTGTGATCAATTCCCCTGCCTCAGCCTCCCAAATTGCTGGGATAATAGGCACGCGGCAATGCAGCTAGCTCCCAAGTGTCCCTGTTCAAAACACTGCAGTGAACATCCTCCATATGGACACATGTATGAGAGTTTGTCATCCACTGTTGGACTCTGCTGTGACTCCCGCAGACCAGGAACAGAGCTTTAGGTAGGTGGGTCTGAAGGAATTCTAGCTGCTAAAGGAAGCAGGGAGTCCTTTCCTTATCTGTGAAACATGACCTCTCTCCAGGGCTGTCCTGAACTCAGCTCTAAGTGCAAGACCCAATCCCTTGCTCATCAAAAAGTCCCAGGAAGGCTGGGGTTGTGGCTCAGTGATAAAGCGCTTGCCTAGCATGTGTGAGGCACTGGGTTCAATTCTCAGCACCACATATAAACAAACAAATAAATAAAGTCCATGGACAACTAAGAAAATATTAAAAAAAAAAAAAAAGTCCCAGGAAGTGAGACTGGCCCTAATTCCTACCTGGTTCTTGGTCAAGTGAATGAGAGCAAACTATTTCCCCTTTTCACTCGTCTATAAAATGGCCACTGAGGTTCTCCTTTGCTCCCCAGTCGGTGAGTTGTGGGGGCAGGAAGTGCACTAGCATTCTCTGTGCCCTTAGAATTCCAGAGGCCCATCTCAGGGTTCAGAGTACACCTGGCTAGAGCCAAAGGGGCTTCAGGGAGGATGGGCCAGGAAGAAAGAGCTGGTGGAGAGGAGTGAAGAATATGGAGAAGACAGTTTTACTCTGGCCTCTCCTTGTACTCTTGGCAAGAGGGCTATTCCGGCCTTACCACCAGATAGATCATCACCTCTAAGCATCAACAGCCAGATACAGCTCCAGGGTCTGTGCCTGTAGCCTCAAGGCTTACCCGTGCTCAGTTTATTCTTGAGCTAAACTGCTCTACTACATTAATGATGTGATCTTGTTTTCTATGAGCCTCAGTTTTCTTTTCTGTAAAACGGAGCTATCATGACCTGCTTTTAAACATAGGCTGGAAGCATTTCTAGAGGGGACCCTAGCACAGGGTGGGCAGGTGACTCAGCCAAGGATACCAGTGAGTTGTCATCTGAATTGAGGCTGTAACCCAGACCTTTGTACTGCTTCTTAGCCCATCACCCGGGGATTCTCTCCGACCTTTCTCTGCTTCTGTGTAGCCCTCAGCCACACCTGCCCATTGCTCCCAGCCACTGTGCACTTCTGTCACTTCTATCAACACATTGGAGTAGAGGCAGGGATGAAAAACAAGTGTACTGTTAAGAGCAGTTACTTGCTTTACCTGCTGCATGCCTGGTTCTGAGCTCATTATCCTCCCAGTCTGAGTACAAACCTGAATGTAATCAGAGGCTCTGAGAGATTCAGTAACTTGCCCAAGCTAGTAAGTGGCCAAGCTGGAATTTCAACCCTTGTCTGAAAAAGCAGATACCCTTGCTATTTTCTAAACTTCTGCCTCCACAGGGTATAGATCTGATGCCCAAGGAGATTTTTGTTTAGGTGGATGGATAAACCTCACCTATGAAACCACACACCAGAGGCAGTAGTGATGGAAATGCTCTGTGTGGAAGCAAAGACGGAAGGAAGGGATATAAAGGCACATGGGTTGAAGAACAGTAGAGATATCTTGCTGGCCTGGGAGACATGGAAGAGAGTATCTCCCCATGGAGACCAGCTCTGGATGCCACACTAAAGAAAATGGATTTTCTGTTCCAGGCACTGGGAACCTTTGAAGGTTTGTGAGCAGGAGGAAGTTAACAGAGAGCAGCAATGGAGGACAAAGCATTGGTGGGTGCTGATCAACGGGTGATCATAGGGCAGGGAGAAGTCTGCTGTGTCCCAGGACAAAACAACAGGGCACCTTCTTTCTGGAAGTTTTAAAAATGTGCTCCAAGGCCAACTGCTCCGATGTTGTTGAGAAGTTAAGATAGTGAAGCCACTTGGTAGGATGTTCTGCAACCACCAGAAACATTTATAAAGGATGCATAATAATGTGTAAAATGCTTATGTTAAAAAAGACACAATTAAATTTCTAATATGAGCACTATTCTATTTAATAATAGATTAAAAATGTCAACTATGGAAGAAAATTGGGAGAAAAAATAAAAATAAAATACGATGCCAACAGCGGTGGTTTCCCCTCTTCCAGCCATTTTTCTTCGTTTTCCCCAGTTCTGCCAAATGACTTACATTCTGCTTTTCTTTTTTCCACTTAAAAAGAAATCCTCGTTGTCTTTCCTAGTTGTTGTTTGGCATACATACTACGTGGCAGAGGAGTTAGAGGAGTAAATGAGCCAACAGGCGCAACTTGCCCAGCACCTTGCCCGGCACCATGCCCGGCACCACATCCGCGCTCCCGGAGCGTGCGCAGGGTCGCTAGCTAGGCGTCCCCAATTCGGAGGCACCGGGCCTGAGCCCGCCACGCACCTCCCGCCCCCGGCACACACGCCCCCGGGGCCGACGCTCGGTGGCCGCGCCCTCGCGTGTGGGACAGACTCCGCGCCAGCGAAGCGCAGCGCCCCGCCGGGTCTGCGGACGTGGAGCCCGGGGCGCGCCGCCCCACACACCCCGGCAGCCTTGCGCGACGTCGCGCGCCCCACGGCCCCGCCCCCGTGACGCAAACTCGGGGGGCGGGACCGCGCAGGCCCCTCCCATCGCGGCCTCCGATTGGCTGCCGCGCTGTCACCACGTCGCGGGAAGCTGGCAGGGTGTGTGTGTGTGTGTGTGTATATGTGTGTGGGGTTTGCTTTGTCATTCGTACCCCCGTCGCGCGCTGACGCGGCCGGCTTGACCGAGCGCTTCGGCGTCTGCAGAAGGGACCCCGGCGCTGCTCCCGGTACGCTTCCTTACATAATGACGCGCTGACTGAAGCACATGTCCGCGCAGAAACCCCACATGCGGAAAACCGATTCATACATTGCTAGACGAGAGCCTACAGTGCCACACAGCACGGTACGCTCTGGTACGGATTGCCACGCAGCGAAGCGCAATCCAATAATCATGAGGCGTACCTTCGCAACAAGGCATAATATAGGATGTTATATTTATAGGGCCTATTTATAAGCCTCTATTTAAATCTTTTCTGATAGGCCCAGCCGTGGGTCCAGACACCATAATGATTGGCGCATTCTTCTGTCCTTCAAAGAGGCGGGTTCAAGAGTCCGTTTTGCCTCAGCGGGCCCTACTATTGGCCGTCAGCGGCGCAGCGGCGCCTTCGATTGGCCCCGCGGGCCGTCCGTCGGGACCAAGGAGGCGGGGCAGGCGGCTGGCGGGTGCGGGGCGGGCGGGCCCCGGAATTGTCATTTCTTTGTTTCCGAAGGCGGAGGAGGCTCTGAGCCCCCCCTCCCCGTGCCACCCCCTCCCCCCGGGTGCTGGCTCCATGTCTGTGTGACCGGCCCCAGGGGTAGAGTCCAGGCCCGACGCGGGGCGGGCCGGCGGCGGCGGCGGCGGCTGAGGTGAGAGGCGGCGGTGGCGGCGCGGGCACCGGCCCCCCAACGGGAGGATGAAGCGGCGGAACGCCGACTGCAGTAAGCTTCGCCGCCCCCTAAAGCGGAACCGGATCACCGAGGGCATCTACGGCAGGTGAGCGGCGGCGCCCCTTCCACCGGGCGCGGCCCCGCGGCCCCTGGCCGGCTCCGGAGGGGCCGGTCCCCGTTATGTAACCCCGACTAGGCCGCACGCCCGCGCCGGGGGCTCTCCTGAGGAGCGCGGCCCGGGAGCCGCGGGTCGGCCCGCCGGGGGTCCGCCCCGGGGCTCGGGGCGTGGCGAGGCCCGCGGGCCGGGCGGGAGGGCGCGGCGGGCGCGGGCTGGAGCAGCCGCCTGCCGCCGCCGCCTGCCGCCGTTGGCTGCGCCCGGGCCCGCCGGGGGGAGGGGAGGCGCGCCCCCTCCTCGCCTGGCGCCCCCGGCCCAGCCCGCGGCGCCCGGCAGTCACTCCGGGCCCCGACGGACCTCCGCTGGCCGGGGACCGGCTGTAGCTAGGGAGTTTGCGGGTGGGAGCGCGAGGCGCGTGGCCCCTGTGCCCGGGGGAGGGGGACTGACAAAGTTGGGAGCTGACAGCGGCCCCGGCCTCCGGGGGCTGCGGACACCCTGGGCCGGGCCGCGCCTGCAGCTCTTTGCCTTCTGCTCCCCTTATGGGATCCCAAACTTGGCATCAGGAACCGAAGCTGATACCCCCAAATCATGCCCTGTGGCCCCGCTCCAAACTGGGGCTGATGTCAGTTTTGTCAGCAAACATTATTTTTGACAATGCCAAGCAGATATTTTTCCTCGAACCTTTTTAAAAGAGGTTTTCTCCAAACTGAGATTTCCCTCTACCCTCTTTTAAAGGAAAGCAGTGTTCCTTTAAATAGAAATTGAATTCAGACCTCTGGAGAGGACAACAGGTTCATGGGGCAACTCAGGGACTATCATAGTGTCCCCAAGCCGGATTTGTGTACGTCTGTTATTTTCTGGTTCTTTTCAGAATGTTCATTCTCAATGGTACTTGCCTTGAAAAAGAAACGATTTCAGTGGAGAAGCAATGAGTTCTTCAAGGAAAATTCTCAGCATGTAGATATAGGCTTAATTGAGTCCTCATGGTGCTTTACAATTTAACTCTTCTAACTGGGACTTAGAGAAACGTGGGAAGTAGCTGATGACACCCAAGTTGTCTTAACATAACTGTACACCTTGCACATGCTGTTGTTTACACATTTGGAATGATTGCTTTCCACAGGCAGCTGACCGATGTAAATAAACATTGGGGGTTTTCTTCAAGTTTAGAAGCATTAAGAAATCAAAAAGTTCTTGGATATACCCTTATGTAATGAACCATAACTCGTAGGAATAATTCATTCATTCAACAATAAATGTTGAGTGAGCAAGCAGTGTTCTAGGCAGCCAGGATACAGCAGTAGGTAAAACAAAATACATGCTAAAATCTATCAGACCTGACTATTTTAATGGTAAAGCAAAAACGATTTCTTCTATAGATTTAATGGGTTCGGAGAAAGATCTCTTCAAGTTACACGTAGTATATATTCTTGAATAAAGGAAGACTTTTTTTTTCTTTAGCTGTTGAAAAAGACTTGAACAACTTCACATTACTAGAATAGAAAAAGTGTATTACACATAGTTGGTAGACTTAGGACAACTGTGGCATTTGAATGGCTGCTATTTACAGTAACATAAGATGATGTACCTCCATTTATAGCAAGAAGATTGAAAGCCCTGTATTATTCACATGTTTTTTGCTGTATTTCAGCTTCTTGTTGTATTTAAACAAATATACCCAGTTTACTACATTGTAGCCACTCAGTGTGAATTAATATTGAAGAAGTGAATTCATTGTTTAATGAGGACCTATTATTTTACTGATGGCTTTTGGAAGTTGAACTTTATTACTATAAAGGTTAGTGGTAATACTCTATGCAAGTTACTCAGTTTCATTTGTAAAATTTTTAAAAACCAGCCATACCTCAGCTCTCAAATCAGTCTGCTCTTTTCTGTTTGGTATTAAAGTTAAATGTTGATAAAAGAACCTAAATATATTTCGTCCTCTTTCCTGATTGGGGCATCATATATCAAAAGAGTATTTCAATTCACTTGATTTCTAGTTTACATTAAAAAATATTGAACTGAAGAACAAGATTACATTTTTTTCCAATTGTTTTTAAAGAGAGATTTGGAAAATTTCCAGTTATTTCCAAAGCAAGCCAAACAAGTGGGCTAGATATAAATTAGGATGTTTGAGAATTCATGAATATCAAATTTCTGTTCATGATCAAATTTAATACTACTGAATTGTTTTCATACCATCTATTGCCGATTTTGTTTCTCAACAAAACAATCTCAATTTTAGTGTTCATTAAACAGAGTTTATCCCCGCCCCCCCCGCCCCCCCCCCCCCCCATGCTGAGGCTGTGTTGACAGTTTTGATAACCACTGTCTACTGTGGCATAGCCTAACCTTTCATAGCTTATTTCATGTTCTCAGCCTGTACAACTTTCTGAGCCTGGAAGGGAGCAGCTGGCTGAAGACAGCACTGGGCTACAGGCTTCAGGAAACCCAGATTCAGACACAAAATCCCAGCTTTGGACACGCAGCATCCACTACTTTGAGCCTCATTTTTCCCATCAGTTAAATAAGTTTTAAGGACTAAAAAAGATGTCTCTAGTTTGTGAAACTCTTTATAAATTCTAGTGTGCTGTGCAAATATTATTTGCCATGTTGTTGCAATCACAGTTTAACATGTATGGCTTCTTCTTTTTTTTTTTTTTAATTTTTTTTAGTTGTTGGTAGACCTTTATTTAATTAATTTATTTATATGTGGTGCTGAGATTGGAACATAGTGCTGCACACATGCTAGGCAAGTGCTCTACCACTGAGCCACAACCCCAGCCCCTGGCTTATTCTTTTAAAAAGGCAGGGGAAACTAAAATTTGGTACAACTATAAACAAAAAATTGAGTAGTCAAAACAAGAAGCCAGTTACTGCTTGGTTTTACTTTTTAAAAATCCTGTTGCTGAGACACTTTTAATCATGGTCTTTAGTCCAGCAACTGTTACTGAAGCGATTGTCAAATGATATTTACTGTCAGTATTATGGCTGTGTTGGAATTCTCTTTCAGGGGAAAGATATAAAAAAAATTAATATTAGATATTATATTAGTGCTATCTGCATTTATATGTATGCCTGTCATTTGAAAATTCAAGCATGCTTTAGAAATGTTATTCCAGTTAATAATCAAGAATAAGATCTTTTGGTGATTTTTTTTTTTTTTTCATATTGCTAAGGGCTGAAATTCAGTGTAGTTTTTTAAAAGTCTGAACCAACACAGGTTCAATCATAGAGTAGGCAGTTGGTGTTCAATAAATGTTGAGTGAGCAAATGAATATATGAAAATAAGCTAATCTGTTCCATTCATTAAAAACTAATTGTTCAGTGAGTTGTGGAAGCTATAGGATAAGACATAGTTCCTTGTCTTCAAGGAGTTTACTTTCTACTTGGCCATAGTAATACCCTCTTTAAAAAAAAAAAAAGTTAGTGCCTTATAATCATACATAATCGTGGGATACATTATGCTGTATTTGTAAATGTACATAACATAGTTTGATCAAACTCATTTCTGCCATCCCTTTTCTACCTCTCATAATCCCCGTAGTAATATTCTTTTAGATTTATACAGTGGTTTAGAGGTTCCAAAGAAGTTTAAGTTTCAGTCAGGTAAAATATTTCTGTTAAGCCACATTTTAGCTTACTGTTTTGGTAGTTAAAACCTGACACATTAACAAGTATATTTTGTCCTGTGCTATTTTATGAAGTAAGACAGTTGCCACTAAGTGTGGGAGTATTTTCTAACTCAAATGGGATAGATACTTGGAAAATTATGAAAATAAGTTATTAATAATGAAAAGTCTCCCTAACTATTACTCTTCTGAGGTCCTTGGATTTCCTTGTGATTCTTTGCCCTGGTCTACCTCCACACACAGACACCTGCCACTCCCCCAGCAGCATCTCTTGTAGCAGCAGTTCTTCAGGCGAGGTGGGACTGTTGCTGTATAGTGAAGCCATAGGGGATTCTTGATACTTCTCCCCACCGCTCATCCCCTGGAATTACTGACTTTATAATAGGAAGAAAAGGAGATAAAAATGTAGTAAATAGAAGATGGGACAGAAACATTTATATTAAAAGTATATTCTGGGTCTCTCCAGTTAGAATTATTACTTACACAGCAAATATATTAAGAATTTTAAGTAAGTCCTATGTTTAGCTTCAGGAAATATTTTATATCTTTGTTACTGGTGGTTGAAGGAAGCATACCTTCCATGTAAATTTATGACTACTTCCTATGCTGATTCTGCTTGTAGTGTTGCCTGAAAGTCATGTTTTCACAGCTTAATGCCTTAAAATTATTTGTAGGAACTTATGACTGCCCTCGTGTATATAATACTTTTCCTCATCTTTACTTCAAGAAGTGTTCTCTGATCTTTGGGACTCTTCAAAAGTGACATTTTAAAATGATCACATTTGGGCTGGGGATGTGGCTCAAGTAGTAGCGCGCTCGCCTGGCATGCGTGTGGCCCGGGTTCGATTCTCAGCACCACATACAAACAAAGATGTTGTGTCTGCCGAAAACTGAAAAATAAATATTAAAAAATATATATATTAAAAAAAAATTTTTAAATGATCACATTTGCATCCTCCTCAACTTCCCACTTTTCCTTTTCTAGACCCTTGTCTAAATAGTCTGGTCTTTAGAGATTTCACTTGACTGCTTTTCCTGTTTCTTTAATGATGCTTTTTTTTTTTTTAAGCCTGGTTTTAGACTCCTTTGGGCTATGGTTATTAAAGTCACCAGAGGCTGCCTGCCTTGATTGTACACATGTTCCTCAGCGAGAATCCCAGATACCAGTGTTGCAGTCTCACAGCCTAAAAGCATTTCAGTAATCATGGTAGGCTTTACCTTCAGCAGTGTTGAACCTGACATTAGAGAGAGATTCTGTATTGTTTTATTTTATTATTATTATTATTTTTTGGTACTAGGGATTGAACTCAGGACTACTCGACCACTGAGCCATATCCCCAGCCCTATTTTGTATTGTATTTAGAGACAGGGTCTCACTGAGTTGCTTAGCGCCTCCCCTTTGCTGAGGTTGGCTTTGAACTCTTGATCCTCTAGAGCAGCTGGGATTATAGCTGTGCCCCACCCCATTTCCATGCCCAGCTGGAAATGTTATTTCTATAAAGTGTTCAATTTGAAATTTTTTTTTTAATATTTATTTTTTAGTTTTCGGCAGACACAACATCTTTGTTTGTATGTGGTGCTGAGGATCGATCCCGGGCCACACGCATGCCAGGCGAGCGCGCTACTGCTTGAGCCACATCCCCAGCCCTGAAATTTTTTCTGCAGTGTCATAGTATATTTACATTAAGTTTACAAATTGGAAATTTATGAATTAAGATATTGAGTGTTTATTCTCATAATGTACATATTCTCACTTTTTAAAGGCTTGGTTCTCTTGGAGGATTAAGGAATTATATGATTTGAATA
Organism: Marmota monax; assembly: GCF_021218885.2. NCBI lineage: Eukaryota > Metazoa > Chordata > Mammalia > Rodentia > Sciuridae > Marmota > Marmota monax. The sequence goes on along the minus strand of NW_026694432.1, from coordinate 21,646,132 downwards.
TGTGTATATATATATATATATATGCATATATATGTGAAGGCATATAAAGAAGAAAATATTTATATAAAGAAGAAAGCATTTAATAGGATAAGAAAGTTGAATATGGTAGATAAACACACAGGCTTTGAAGTCTTAAGGATGTGGGTTCAGATAATACCTCTGCTTCCAGTTGTGTTGTGTGAGCTTGAGCCAGTCATTTACCTATTTTAACTTTAAGTTTTCTCATTTGTAATACCTGTTTTTATAGGGTAGTTATAAAGCTATAGTAGTCCTTCCTTTCTGTGGTTTTACTTTCCTCAGATTTTTCTCTGTTTTTGGTATGGGGATTGAACCTGTCATCACTTAACTATGAGCCACATCTCCACCCCTTTTTAATGTTCTTTTTTTTTTTTTTTAGAGACAGGTCTGAGTTGCTTAGGGCCTCACTAAGTTTCTGAGACTGACTTTGAATTCATGATCTTCCTGCGTCAGCCTCTCAAGCCGCTGAGATTATAGGCTTGTGCCACTGCGAGACTACTTTCCTCTGTTTTTTTAATTTTTTTTTTGAGGGGGTACCAGGGATTGAACTCAGGGGCACTTGGCCACTGAGCCACATCCCCAGCCCTATTTTGTATTTTATTTAGGGACAGGGTCTTACTGAGTTGCTTAGAGAGACCTCACTTTTTGCTGAGGCTGGCTTTAAACTTGTGATTCTCCTATCTCAGCCTCCCACGCCTGGCTTACTTTCCTCTGATTATTACCCATAGATACCCAAAATTGGAAGATGTTTAATGAAAAATTTCATAAATAACCAGTTTTTAAGTTATTCGTAAGTTAACATTGTTTTTATAATTAGTTATTGTTACTTTCTTATGGTGCCTAATTTATAAATTAATGTTTATCATGGGTATATATGAAAAAACATAGTATGCATAGAGTTAAGTACTATCCAAGGCTTCAGGCATCTACCGGAGATCTTGGAAAGTATACCTAGAAGATATGGGGGGAATACTGTAATTGAGAAAGGTCACATAAAATACTTGGCATAAGTATGGAGATTCCTTGGAAAACTGGGAATAGAATCACCATTTGACACAGCTATCCCACTTATAAACAGCATACTACAGGGACACAGCCACATGTTGATAGCAGCATAATTCACAATAGCTAAATTGTGTAACCAACTTAGATGCCCTTCATTAGATGAATAAAGAAAATATGGTGTATATATACACAATGAAATATTACTCAGCATTAAAAGAGAATAAAATCATGGCATTTGCAGGTACATGGATGAAGTTGGAGAATATAGTGCTAAGTAAAGTTAGCCAGTCCCAATAAAAACAAACACGGAATGTCTTCTCTGATGGAAGGATGCTGATTCATATGGGGATAGGGGAAGAAAGGGAGGAATAGAGGAACTTTAGATAGGGCAAAGGGGAGGGAGGGGAAAGGAGGGGGCATATGGGTAGGAAAGATCGTGGAATGAGACAGACATCATTAACCTAAGTACATGTATGAAATCACGAATGGTGTATCTTCTTTGTGTTCAACCAGAGACATGAAAAATTGTGCTCTATATGTATAATGTGAATTGAATTGCGTTCTGCTGTCATATATAACTAATTAGAATATGTAAAATTTAAAAATAAAAAAAATACTTGTCATACTGCCTTTATCTTTGTTATCTTATTTAGTCTCATTAAAGGCATTAGCTTCAGTTTCTCAGGTGAGGAAACTGAGGTTGCCAGAGGTTTAGTTTCTTGCTAGAGACATATATCTCCTCATTCCAAAGTCTGTCCTCTTTTTGTTTCGTTGCTTTGTGTCCCTTCATCCTTTCTGAGTGGTGCTTATGTGTCATAATTTATATGATCCTCTCAAACTCCTTCTACACACAGGGCAAGTGTCATAATGTTCATTTTCCATGTGAAACAATAGGTAGGTATCAGGAGTAGCTTGCCCAAGGCCATTAATCTTTTTTCCTTCTCAAAAAGAGGATCTCTCTCTATTAAGATTTTAAAAAGTAGACATGGCAGCTCAATGCAAAATATGATCCTGGACCAGGATTAATTTATCTTTCACTATAAAAGAAATTAGTGAGGTAATTACTGAAATTTGAATAAGGTCAGATATAGATCAGATAATAAATAGTACTATATTAATGTTAATTTCTTGTTTTTTTTTTTTTTAACAAGGATTCTTTTTTCTTATATTTATTTTTTAGTTTTAAGTGGACACAGTATCATTATTTTACATCTATGTGGTGCTGAGGATGGAACTCCGTGCCTCAAGCATACTATGCAAACACTGAGCCACAACCCCATCCCCAATTTCTTGGTTTTGATAATTGTGGTCCCATTGGAGAATGCTCTTGTTTTGGAGAAATTTAGGGATAAAGTAGCATTACATCTACAATTTATTTTCAAATAATTCAGGAAACATATGTAAACATATATAGGGAGAGAATGTTAACAAATTTGAATGTCTTACCATTTGTGGAATCTGGGTGAAATGTATAAGGGAATTCTTTGTGTTAGTCCCAAAGTTATTTCAGAATGAAAAGTTGAAAAGAAGTATCATATGCTTGATAAAAAACAAGTAAAAGCAGTATGATGATACAGAATAATAATGTGAAATCCCTTCGTAGTTCTGTCTTCGCATAGTTGCTGTTGTATGACTTATAAATATAGGGTTTTTTCTATATATAAACAAATGTATATTTCTTACTTGACAAAAATAGGCTTCTATTTTACATGTTCACTTCTTTATATAGGGATTCACCATAAAAACATCACAGGTTTCCATGCAGAATGAACACAGTTCTTTGTGGTCGGTCTCCTAACTTGTCTTTCTGTGCTTTTTCAACAGTTTCCTGTAGCCTGTTAGAGTTCCCTGTTCCTCAGATTTTTTCCTATAAAATAACAATAACTGTCTTGCCTACTTCACAGTTGTGGAGATAAAATGAGATAATTAATAAAAAAGCATTTGGGAAAGATTACAAGTGTGATTAAAAATGTAAGGTATTGTTAAGTAGATTTTCACTATCAATGATAGTAATATTTGATTCACTTTTGAAGTGAATTTCAAATATTTATACAATGTTGACACTGTTCTTTTAGGGCCTAAGCATTGCTTTTATTTTTATTTTTCTATTTTGTTTCTTTATCTCTCCCCATCCTAAGCCCCATAGACTTCACACTGTTAAAAGTATTTTTGGCTGGGTGGGTTGGCTACACTCCTGTGACCCCAATGATTTGGGAAACTGAGGCCAGAGGATTGCAAGTTCAAGGTCAGCCTGAGCAATTTAGTGAGGACCTAAGCAACTTAGTGAGACTGTCTCAAAATAAAAAATAAAAAGGGATGGGATTGTGGCTCAGTGGATTCAATCTTCAGTATAAAAAAAAAAAAGAAGAAGAAAGTATTTTTGAAGCAGAAATTCTAAAATTCCAAACTTTCCACTTAGATTAGGTTGTTATTTTTTATTTATTTACTTATTTATTTTTTAAGACAGAGGGAGGGGGAGAGAGAGAGAGAATTTTAATATTTATTTTTTAGTTTTCGGTGGACACAACATCTTTGTTTGTATGTGGTGCTGAGGATCGAACCCGGGCCCGCACGCATGCCAGGCGAGCGCGCTACCGCTTGAGCCACATCCCCAGCCCATAGATTAGGTTATAATACATTGCTATACTTGGTATCTCTGTAGTATATATAGTCCTTTATAAAAATACTATATCACAAAATTCTTATAAACTTTTAAAATTTATTCCCATTCTGGGTAACTTTTTTCTTTTGTTTCACATTGTTATATTAGTCGTTGCAGTGGCTGTTTAGGTATTTGTGTCTGTGTGTGCAGGCATGTGTCTGTATTTGTGTTTGTGTGTGTTTGACTCTAGAAAGGCTTCCTTTATAGGAGGCTTAAAATAGAAAAAAGATATATAGAATAGCTTGGATTATCTCAGCCTGCTCCCCTTTTCTGGATTGTACACCAGGATATGCTTTCAGACTACAGCAGTGGTTCTAATTTTTTTTTTTAATATCTTTATTTTGTTTATTTATTTTTTGTGGTGCTAAGGATGGAACCCAGGGCCTCACATGTGCAAGGCAAGCGCTCTGCCACTGAGCCACAACCCCAGCCCTGTTCTCCTCATTTTTATTTAGAGGCTTGCACACAATTATCCATAATTCAGATTTCTCAGAAATTTTTTTTGTTTTTGTTTTAGGACCTTACTTAATGCTCTTAAAAATAACTGAAGCTGGGCTGGGGTTGTAGCTCAGTGGTGGAGCACTTGTCTCGAATGTGTGAGGCTCTGGGTTCAATCCTCAGCACCACATAAAAATGGATAAATAAAAATAAAGATACTGTGTTTATCTACATCTAAAAAAAATGTATTAAAAACCAAACAAACAAACACAACTGAAGCCAAGCTGGGCACGGTGGCACAGACTTATATCCCAGGGACTCAGAAAGCTGAGGCAGGAAGATTATAAGTTCAAGGCAAGCCCCAGCAAGTTCGTGAGACCCTGTCTCGGAATAAAAAATAAAATGGACTGGTGATGTAGCTTAGTGGTAGAGCACCTTTGGGTTCAGTCTCCAGGACTACCCAAAAAAGATCGAGAACCTCAAAGAGCTTTGGTTTTTAATCTATCGATATTTATTGTATTAGAAATTAAAATGACAAAGATTGAAAACATTTATTAGTTCATTTAAAAATCACAATGATGAACCCATTAGAAAAGAAGTGTGATTTTATATTTTTCTGTACCTCTTAAATTTCTGGCTTACTAAAGGATACTTTGAGAACCATTGCTGGAGTCAGACCCAGTAGCAGGTAGGCCAAATGGGATGATAGTCTGGCACCCAGAATAAGGCTGATTACATTTGTTTCTTTCTAGTGAGGAACAGGCAGAACAGATTGGAAGCAGGTGCATGGTAATCCTTCAGGCAGATGCTGTATTGATATCTTTGTTGCTGTATTTATTGTTTTGATCAGACACCCTCTTAGTCACCTGTGCATCATCTCTTCTATTTTCATTTTAACTGTGCACATTGATAAAAGCCCTGTTGGTCCTAAACTCTTCTACATTGCAGGTCATTCATTCAACAAGAATTGTTGGGGGAAAGAAGTTCAAGTTCCTGTAATGTAGTGTGCTAGCTGCTGTGCTGGGCACTGAGGGTATGAAGTGGGGAACACAATGGCCAGATCATTTTGTTTGTGTAGACTTTACATCTAAACAGCTAATTATACAAAATAGTATTTAATTTTAATTGGTTAAATACTTTTATAGTACAGGATGCTCTGTGAGCATTTAATGGGGTCCCAGTATTTATTTGGGGGCCAGTAATGCTTTTTTGAGGAAGTGATATGATACTCATGCTGTGTGCTGAAGGATGAGCAGCAATGGAAGTTATTCTTTTATATTTATTTGTACTTAGATGGGATCTTCTCTGTGATTCAGAAAGAATTGTAGAAAAATGGAAGAACTGACCCTGAACATTTTCTGGTTGAGGGAAGGATGGTTAACAGTTTGGAGATAAGTACTGATTATCTGTACTGATTGTCTTCTTTCTGAGACATGGAATTTAATGGAAGTTCCATGACAGCTTGAAGTTGCCTTAATCCATTTCCTTTTGCTCTAACTGAATACTTGATACTGAGTAATTTATTTAAAAACAGAAATTTATTTCTTATGGTTGTGGAACATAGTTCTAGCATCTGTTTGGCATCTGGTAAGGGCCTTCTTGCTGTATCATAACTGCTCAAGTCTCTCTTTTCTCCTCCTCTCCCCTCCTCTTCTTCCTCTTCCTTTCTCCCCTCTCTCACTTTCTTCCTCCTTCTCCTCTTCCTTCACACAGTCTCACTTTGTTGTCCAGGCTGGCCTTGAATTTGTAATCCTCCTGCCTGAGCCTCCCAAGTAGCTGGGATTACAGGCAAGAGCCACTAATCCTGGCTCTTCCTCTTGTCATAAAGGCATCAGTCCTATCATAGGGTTCCCATCCTGATGAGTTTATCTAATCCCAAATACTTTCCAAAGGCTCCACTTCCAAATAGCATCTGGTATGTGAATTTAAGGATTAAATCTCAACATGAATTTCAGAGAGATTTTCAAACTATGGCATGGAACTTGTGTTTTTCTCAAATTTTAATGTATGCATAAATGGCCTAGAGGTCTGGTTAAAATACAGGCTTAGATTAAATAAGCTTGGATTGGGCCCTGAAATTCTGCTTTTCTAAACAGTTTATATATGATGATGATGCTGGGTCATGAACCATACTTTGAGTAGCAAGACTGTGTGTAATTACATCAGCCCACGTGAAACTTTAGCATGAGTATAAGGCATATAAGGGGCTGGATAAATATTCTAGAGATGATGTCCAGTAGGAAGAGGTATTGGATAAGAGATAAGACAAAGCAGCTGGGTGTAGGAAGTATCTTGCCATATACTGAATGCTAAAGGTGATTTACAGTTGCCATTACCAAGAGGTCAGGAAAGCTAGGATTGAGATAGATGGCTACTAGTATAGTCAGTGAAATATTCCACAGGCTTATTTCTGTGGTGAGGACCAAGTGAACTAAATGGCCATTAGTCTGTGTAGGGAAAAGGTCAGGTACTGAGGATTGATGGCCTTCTTATGGTAATTATGTGGTCTCCAGAAAATGATGTAGGTGACAAGCAGCTAGAGATACTGAAGAGAAGGTGCACTTTACTTGGAAAAAGAAGAATGTTCATTACCACTTCATATTAATCATAGATTATTAATCTGTAGATGGAGAGTATTACTAAATGAATTCAGGCAAAAAAAATGGTTGTAAGTAGCACAATAGGAATAGAATAAAAAAATTTATAGAAAATATCCACTTTGAAGACTTGACACCATAAGCCTAATAATTGCATTTGCCTTTTCTTTATTTCATTGGCATTCAGAATAGTTAACAAACCATCAAAAGATATTACTGGCCTGCCCTGTTTCAATATATAATTTTGAAGAATAATTTTTTTTTCTTTTTTTGCGGTTAGGCTTTACTATTTTATCATTATTAGCAAATTTACTTGGATTTGGAGACTCAAAATAATATCAAGTTAGCCATAAGTCATATGACCCATATAAAAGTATATTTAATTATATCTTCTTCATGGCTTAAAAGAAATATTTTGGAATTCCATAATGGTTTAAATTTCCCTGTGGAATATCATCGCTTTGGATTTGGCAAAAATCTTAGAACCTTCAGAATTTGGATGGAGAAGGATTAGTCAGGGTTTCTACACTGATGAGCAGTCATTTTAGATTACTATCTTTTAACTTTTTATATGTACCTACAGAAGGATAAACATGATTTTCTGATGTAAAAAGCTAAATGAATACTGAATCAGGCAGCTTTCTTAAATTTTCTAAAACTCTTTTAAGATTGAAATGGTTCAATAGAATTTAAGATTATTTCTTGAGAAAATCAGCTTTGTTAATTAGGTTGTCTTTTGATTTTAGAAGTAGGCCCACCTGAAAGGGGAGCCTGGGGAAAGCTGAGGGTGTGGCATATGTTTGTAAATGATCAGGTTTCCTTATTAGATATTTTTACTTCTAAACTAAGACTCATTAAGAACTAGGAGTCTAGAACATCAAAGGTATAAAAGCAGTTGCTTGAGCAATTAAATGTATAAGAAACCCCTCACCTTGAAGTTACAAAATTGAAAAAGAATAGTCACCAACAAGGATGATTGTTTTTGTATTGCCTTAGTTTTAAATGATCCAGTTGCTAAAAGTATTCAGAGCAGGCTGCTATTCTTTTGGATAATGCTTTCTAAACAGTGAAATGGAGTATTGCCAGCTAGACTGGGATTCTGCCATGCCTTGGGGGAATTTTGGGCAGAGAGCATTTGGTATCACTGTTCCTTTTCTAGCTGGGGAATGGTACCATGAGGTACACATGTCTCATTCAGCAACATTCCAGAGACAGCTCCATGGGAAAAAGGATTAACCAGAAAATTAATACATTTTCATACCCCTTTTAATTAATTAATTAATTTTCTAGTGTTGGGGATAGTACACAGGGCCTTACCACATTCTAAGCAAATGCTCTACCATTGAGCTATAACCAGCCCTATGCTATTTTTTAAATGCTTTAAAAAGATGACCAAGAGGCTATTATACCTTGTTTAAGGTAGAAACAGTTCTAGACACAAGGAAAATTCCTTTTAGTTTTAAAGTCATGTAGCTTGGAAATCTAGTTTCAAACTAGATTTGTGATCCCTAATACCTGCCTGACTCAGATGTTCCTTCTAATAAAATGTGCTTTGCTCTCTATTGGGTCAGTTTTGAACTTAATAAGAGAATGAGTTTGAGGGCTCTGTCTTCAACAGGGTGGTAGAACTGTAGTGAGTGAAGCTAAAAGAATTCTTAGAATTCAAGAATGTGTTCTTCGGGTTTGCTCAGGGTTTCTTGATTTTAGGCAAGTCTCTATGGAAGTTCAAGAATTAACATTAGAAATAAATCCTAGATGACAAAATATGCCTCATTATGAATATTATATCATGAAGGGCAAGGGTGTCTGTTCTTGATATCTTTTACCCTAATGACTTCAAAGGGCGCAGAAAAAATCCTCAATGCTGGATCTTGCCCCCCACTCCCATGTAACTCTTTTTGTATCTTATTGAAATATCCTTCAAAATTATTTATTAAAAATCTTGATTTGAGCTGGTGGTATAGCTCAGTAGTAGGACATATTTTAATATACATAAGGCTCTAGACTCAATTCCTAGCACCCAAACAAAACAACAACAAATTTTTGATTTTGTTGATATTTATTCAAATAACTAATTTGACCATTTCAGTATTGGAATGTTTGCACTGCAAAATGCCATGCAAGTTTCTAGCCCAAGTCAAAGTGAATTTTAGGTATTTTCAATCTGTTTATTTTGAAACCTTTTTTTTGGGGGGGGGTGTATGCTGGGGATTTAACCCAGAGCCTTGTGCATGAGAAGCAAGCACTCTACCAAATGAGCTATGTCCCTAGCCCTAGAACCTTTTTTTTTTGGGGGGGGGGTACCAGGGATTGAACTGAGAGGTAATCGACCACTAAGCCACATCCCCAGCCCTATTTTTTTGTATTTTATTTAGAGACAGGGTCTCACTGAGTTGTTTAGAGCTTCATTTTTTGCTGAGGCTGGCTTTGAACTTGTGATCCTCCTGTCTTAGTCTCCCGAGCTGCTGGGATTACAGGTGTTGTGCCCCGCCCTAGAACCTTTTTTAATACCTCAGTTTGATCTGCTCCAGAATCATCAGGATTGGGAACATATAAATAAAAGTTTATTAATAGGTACAATTTAAAGACCTGTATTATCCATTGTACAACTAATGGACTGGAAAATGGACTTTCAGATTTCATGAAAAAAATAGTAATTTTTTTATCCATGTCCTTACCTCTTTTTGAGCTTAGTGCAGTGGTTAGTTGTATCCTGACTGGCTTGTCAAAGTTGTTCTGTTTAACATAAATCCTAAGGGAACTAGGAACACATACATTTACTTCTCAGCTAGAACAAGGCCTGGATACTTAAGGAGTTTTTTCTTCAACATGTATTTTTGCACCCTCACAGTCCTTTGGTAGTGATTGGCATCTGCTCCCTCAGTTAGTTTCTATTTTGGGAAGTCATTTGGTTTTTGTTTGGTTAATGCAGATGTAAACTATATGGAGAGGCAGGAGAAGGGGGAAAAAAGACAGAATTCTTCAAGCATATAGGGGTTTGCATCAACAATTTCAAAGACTCTCAAACAGATGTAGAGGGGTGGAGAAGCAGCACATTTGAAGTCTTTCAACCATGACATTTTCTGCTAATGAAGAACAGCTTGAAAGCTATAATTTTGAGAGTGTTGCAGTATTTTAAAGTCAGACACTTAGCACATTTTTAAAATAGTGTTGAGATTTAAATTTTTTTTTTCCATCTTAAATGGGATTAAGCAATTTTGGTCATCATCTTATCTCAATAGTTATGAGTCTCAGAATGAACACTAGTGCTTTTTAAAATTTGGATAGGCCAATGGCAGCATCTCTATTTGTGCTTTATCTCTATTGCGCTCATGGTAAAAAAGTTATTTTGTTTGTGTCTTTTAAACTGAAACAGTGAATTTTCTGTTTCTAGTTCTTCACAAATGACCTTGAATTAATTCTTTATTTTTATATTTTGCAGTACATTTTTATACCTGAAATTCCTGGTAGTGTGGGCACTTGTCCTCCTTGCAGATTTTGTCCTGGAGTTCAGATTTGAATACCTGTGGCCATTCTGGCTTTTCATCAGAAGCGTCTATGATTCCTTCAGATACCAGGGACTGGTATGTTTACTAATATATGCTCTCCAACACTGAGGGATTTAATGACCCTTCTCAGAAAATCTTCAATATCTGATGGTGACCTATTTACAGTAGATTTTATAAGCAATGTTTAGGAGACTGCTGTACTGGAATGAGCTAATAGGGTCTATGGACTGAAAACTGGCCTCTTGGGCTATTTTATCTAACCCCAGGTATTCATATCTTTTCCTTCTAGCCATTCAAGTAGAAGGAAGAGATTGGATAGACACTTAAGTAAGGAGATAGTCCTGGAGGAAGCACTAAATTGTTCAGTTCTACACAGAAGTGCTTCTGAAATCCCTGGTAGTAATGGAATTGGAGTTAGAAAAGTGATTCTCAAATTTTTGACTCAAGACCCCTTTACACTCTTAAAAATTATTGAGTACTTCAAAGAGAAGTATTCATGTGGATCATATCTATCCATATTTTTAATATTATAAATTAAAACAAAAATTAAAATGCATATTAACTTACTGAAAATAACAGTAGTAAGCCCATTACATGTTAATATAAATTATGTTTTTTTAAATATTTATTTTTTTAGTTGTAGTTGGACACAATACCTTTATTTTATTTATTTATTTTTATGTGGTTCTGAGGATCGTACCCAGGGCCTTGCACAGCACTCTATTGCTGAGCCACAACCCCAGCCCACAAATTATGTTTTTAAACAAACAAACAAAAAAATTAAAAAATATATTAAAATATAGAAGAATGGCTTCATTTTTGCAAATCTCTGTAATGTCTGGCTTGATAGAAGACAGCTAGATTTTCATATATGTTTCTGAACTCAATCTATTGCAATACCAAATGTCATGTAACTTTTAGAAATTTCTACTATACACATGAGTGTGAAAAAGTCAGATTATATCTTAGTATTATTACAAAAGCAGTTTTCACTTCAAAACCATCTGGAAGGATCTGAGACCCTCCAGAAATCCCCAGACCGAATTTTTAGAACTACTGGGTTAGCAAGGGCACAGGCCAGGGCTTGTTCTTTGGGTTTGTGTGTTGGTTCCATTGTTGTTTCATAACCACACCTTAAATCCGTAAATCTCCAACCAGGCCTGGAGCTTTGGTCAGAGCAAATCCATGCTTTAAAAAGATGGTGTCAAGCTCATGTCCAGCTGGTAATAGATAGTGGTAACCAGAGGATGGTAACCAGAGGAAGGCTACATTATTAAGATTAGTAACATCAGCTTATGTCTTACTAATATTATGGTTCACCTGTGTTCCAACAAGCCTATCCTTTAAGAATAAGACTCTTGTTGGGTGTGGTGGTACATGCCTGTAATCCCTGAACTGCAAGTTCAAGGCCAGCTGCAGCAAGTTAGCAAAGCCCTAGGCAATTTAGTAAGACTCTGTCTAAAAATTAAAAAAATAAAAAGAGCTGAGGATGTAGCTCAGTGGTAAATTACCCCTGGGTTCAATCCGCAGTGCCCACCCTTCCCAAATAAAAAGGCTTTTAGCTGGGGTGTGGCTTGCTGGTGGAGTGCTTGCCCAGCATACCTAAGCCCTGCCTTCAGTCACCAGCACTGAAAACAGAAATGAGACTATCTAGGAGTGGTTTGTGAGGAGAGAGGCTTTTCTGGGTTAAAATTCTTATTCTTTCAGGTAACCCTCCCATAGCTCATTGTGGTCTAGCCTCAGTTTGTTCTGGTCTAGTTCTTCATGATTGAAAGACCATAAATGGCACTAACTCTTTAATGTTGAGTTAACCACTACTTTTTTATATGGATTTTAAATGTTTTAAAATGATCTGTTATTAATTTGCTCTGTTTTCATTAATTTTGTTCAATAAGCTTTTAAAAACCAGTGTTTGAAAATAACAAGTTCTAAGATGTGATTTCTTTTCTCCCGTAGGCCTTCTCAGTATTTTTTGTTTGTGTAGCATTCACATCCAATATAATATGTCTGCTCTTCATTCCCATACAATGGCTTTTTTTTGCTGCTAGCACATATGTATGGGTTCAGTACGTATGGCACACAGGTAAGTGTTAATGATTTCTTAGATGGATAGAAATTTTAGGTTCAAGTTTTTAAAATATGGTCATTTCTTTGAAAAAATTATTTACAATTGATTTTATGTGGATGTTTTAAAGTTGCCTTTTCTTAATAGATTATAATATACTTTTACAAAATTTTTTTTGTATTATTTCAATCAAAAGTCTAAGCCTTTATGATATGATATCTCTATAATAGACATTTTAATCACCAACTCTTATTATGAAGATATCCTTTTTTTAAAAAAAGTTGAAGTGGTTTTTGTTTAAAAACAATTGAAGACAGCTGTGTGCCAAATTTTAAAAAAGGTTCCTAGAATAGGTGAACCCATAATTTGACAAAAGAATCCTCACAGTAGCCTTGGCACATGAGGGTTTTAACTCTGATTGAAAACCTACAGTGATAAAGAATTTAACTGTCATTCCTGGTACTCTATTACCCATTTTGGGGCTGCTGTGATAGGAAGTTGTTCTTCATAGTGAACCAAACTCATCCTCCTTTTATTTTTAACCCAACATGTCTCAGCTACTTGGAAGCTCACTGATTCTTAGAGGATCTGAAAGGGTTTTCACCAGAAAAATATATGGGTCTGTGAAAACCTTTGCCTTAACATTTCAAGGGGTCTATAGACCATCCCCTCAAGCCAAAACTAAACCTCTCCCACCTTAATGGGTGTAATCTCCCTTCCCAGTTAACATTTCTTTAGAGATCTGAAGTTCCTGTCATATCCTTTTAAGTCTTTTCTGTTGGCGAAAATGCCTGGTTTCATCAGTTTTTCCCTGTGTGGCATTTCAAGCACACGTCACTAACCTGATCTCTCCAGTTTTTATAGGTTCTGTGTATTATATTTCAGGTATGTTCTAACTAGAGTTGAGCTCACAGCTACCTGCTGCCTTCTTAGAGCTACACTGTTAGTTCAAACCAAGAAAGATGAGATATTTTGACAGCTCCAGCCCACTGTGTTAGCTGGAAAGTGGCGTGCAGTGGGATTTGAGGATTGGTTCTCAGAGTCACACTTGTGTACAAAGTTACATGAAACTTAATTCTTAGGCTCAGCTGTAACCTGTAGGGTTTTGACCACTGAGAGAGTGCCAAATAATAAAAGCTCTCTGGAGCAGCATTCATACTCTTCCAAAAGCTCCTAAGAGGATGATGTGAGCCTGATTAGAAGACACAATTGAGCCCTGTTATTCAAAGTATCCACTATCCACTGTATGCTTGATTTTCTCCATCTTGAGCACTCTTTTGTATTTGACTTGATTTATAAGCTACCATGAGCTGTCTGTAGTCTGCTGTCCTCTAATTAGAGTGATTTTTCTTTGCACCAGTTTTTACTTATGTGTCCTTGGCCTGGACTTGGGTTTTGTTTTTTTTTTTTTTTTTTTTTTTTTTTTGAGAGAGAGAGAGAATTTTTTAGTTTTCGGCGGACACAGCATCTTTGTTTGTGTGTGGTGCCGCACGCATGCCATGTGAGCACGCTACCGCTTGAGCCACATCCCCAGCCCGGACTTAGGTTTTTCTTAAAAAGCAGACTCAATACTATCTCTGTGAACCTAAACCAAGTTCTGGCCTTTACTTTTCTCGTCGACAAGATGAGGAGGTTAGGCATACGACAAGATGAGGAGGTTAGGCATAATTGTGAGTGAGTTGCCATTTACACTAGCTCCTCTCTCTAGGTCTCAGTTTCATGTCTTGTCATATGGAGGTGGAATAATCTAGATAATGTAAAAGAGAGACCCTTCCAGTGCAAATATTTTGGGACTTTGAGGAACTATGGTGATTCTCTAAATTTCTTCAATAATATTTTAGTAAGGAAGAGGAAACTAAGCATATAACTTTTATCTAAATTTCTTCAATAATATTTTAGTAAGAGAGAGGAAACTAAGCATGTAACTCTTAGTAGAACCTTTCAGGAACTGTAGTTGAGTGAGTGACCCACCAGATAGCAGGTAGTTACATCATGAAATGATACTTGGCTCTCTTCAGCCCTTGGCTCAGTTCATTAGAATGACTAAATTGTGAAATATGTTTTAAATTGGAATAATTAGTACTGAAAAAAACAAGCAAAATAAAATGAAAACTTGTAGTTTTATTGGGCCTGACAAATGAGTACAATTTGTATAACTTGGGGCTAATTTTTTCTCTAGTTCTTAAAATTTTAAATTCTTTCCTAAGAATGTTAGGAATATAGGGGCTGGGGATGTGGCTCAAGCGGTAGCGTGTTCGCCTGGCATGCGAGCGGCCCGGGTTCGATCCTCAGCACCACATACAAACAAAGATATTATGTCCGCCAAAAACTAAAAAATAAATTTTAAAAACTCTCTCTCTCTCTCTCTTAAAAAAAATTAATATTAAAATTCTCTCTCAAAAAAAGAATGTTAGGAATATACAAATTATATATGGCCACAAAATAATGATAATACACTGTTGTAACCTTTTTCCTTGCTATTAAAAGAAAAAAAGGCCAAGATACAAAACTGAATTTATAATAGAATTATTACTCTTATTAAAAAATGCTTCCAATGTAGCTTTATTTACTGAGTAGATGTAGAAATATGAACATTTGTCTTTTTTCTGTAATCTGTTTATTATGTTTATAATAACTTAATACATTCATACAGGAAATAGGGAATATAAATTTTTGAAATGATTCTAAAAATTTATATTATAGGTTGCTATTTTTCTTTCTATATTCTGAAAGTACCTATTTTTGCTGTGTTAAGTCCATAAGAATGTTTGAAGTCAATAATCACCTTCACAGAGTTTCCCTTATTGATTTAACTTAGGGACCAGGCTTAAGAGGACTTTGGTTTTTCTTAAAAGCAGACTCAATACTATCTCTGTGAACCTGAACCAAATTTTGCTTAAGTTCTGGCCTTTACTTTTCTCCTCAACATGATGAGGAAGTTAGGCATAATGATCTTCCTAGTTTCAAGATCCTATGATTTTTTTTTTTAATATTTATTTTTTAGTTTTCGGCGGACACAACATCTTTGTTTGTATGTGGTTCTGAGGATCGAACCCGGGCCGCAGGCATGCCAGGCGAGCGCTCCGCTTAAGCCACATCCCTAGCCCCCTATGATTTTTTTCATCTCAAAAATCCATAGCAGAAAGCCTTTAGGTCCCTAATTTTCCCCCCTTATGCCTGTGTAGTCCACATTTATAATTATCCCATTGTTAATCATGTCCTAATGTAAATGAATCTAGTCTGCAGGTTTTGAGTCCAAGTCATTTCCCAATATTTACATCTTGTTTATTCTGTTGCAGGTTGATTTTCCTCCCTTGGAAATTGTTTTTAATTACAAAATGAGTATGACCTGTGGTTAAGAAAAACACATTTTCAAATAGTACTTAAATGTCCAAAAAACGCTATATTGTTTTACTGTTACAGCTGATTCATACTTAAGAATTTTATTTTTTAAAACATTCTGGGTGGGGTTGTGGCTCAGCAGTAGAGCACTTGCCTAGCATTTGCGAGGCTCTGGGTTCAATCCTTAGCACCACATAAAAATAAATAAACAAAATAAAGGTATATGTCCAACTACAACTAAAAAATAAAAAAAAAATACTTTAAGAAAAAAAAAACCTCATCATTCCATGAGAATACAGATCTTTTCCATTCTTCAGATAATCTGCAATCTATTTAAATATATAAATACATTTATCACAATTAAATAGCTGCCTATTGATAGACATTTAAATTAAAATAAAGTTTTTATTATTGCAAATAATACTATGATTAATATTCTTAAACATTTATCTCAGGGCTCTTATATTTCTGTAGGGTAGAGTCCTAGAAGTAGAATTTCTGGAATAAAAGTACAAGTTAAACTGGGTGCCGTGGCACATACCTGTAATTCCAGTGGCTCAGGAGGCTGAGATAAGAGGATTGGGGCTTCAGAGCCAGCCTCAGCAATGACAAGGTGCTAAGCAACTCAGTGAGACCCTGTCTCTAAATAAAATACAAAATATGGCTGGGGTTGTGACTCAGTGGTTGAGTGCCCCTGAGTTCAATCCTAGGTACCCAAAAGAAAAAAAGTGCAAGTTAAACCAAAGAAGTACAAGTTGCCACAATTTTGATTATTGTCAAGTACAAGGCTAAACCTTTCCTCACACCTTTCTTGTACTTTTATTAGACTTTAAAATTTTTTCTCTAGTGGGTTAAAAAAAAATGAATGTAATTATTTTTAATTTCGTATTTCCCTAAATTGTACTTTTTCATATTTTCTTCTAGTCATCTATGTTTTGTGACTTGTAAATTTTCCTCAGTTCCTTTTGTTTTGTTTTTGTTTTTTGGTGGGGTGGCGACAATGCTGAAGATTGAACCCAGTGGGCCTTGTACATACTAGGCACATTTTACGCTGTTCAATTACAGTTCCCTGACATCCACACACTCGTTTTTGTTTTGGGATGAGGTCTTACTGTGTTGCCCAGGCTGGCTGAGAACTTCTGGGTTCAAGTGATCCTTCCCCCTCAGTGTCCAGAGTGGCTGGGACTACAGATGTGGGCACCCCCCACCCCCACTGTCTTCAGTACCTTTTTTTAATTGATTTATAGGAGCTTGTTGTATGTTAGGACTATGAATATTTTGTTTTATGTATTTTCTGCCAGAATGATTGCCTTTTATTTTATCAGTGATTCTATGAAAATGTTTGTCATATAAGAGCTTTTAATTTGCATCAGATTGCTTTTTAGTTTAGTGGAAAGTCTCAATGAAAGTTATTGTAGTTGAATCAGTGTCCCAAATAACCCATCTGTTGTGTTAGTTAATGTTTCATTGATGCTTGTTTCTCTGCTGCTTTCCCACAGAAAGGGGAGTGTGTTTGCCTACAGTGTCCCTCTGGATACTCTTTGTTTATATTGAAGCAGCAATTAGATTTAAAGATCTCAAAAATTTTCACGTAGACCTTTGTCGTCCATTTGCTGCTCACTGGTAAGTATTATCTATACTCAATCTATAATTCACTTCTTAGTGGAATGGTAAGTTTAGCTGTGAATTTTTTCTTATTGTGAGTCCAGGAGCAGAACAGCACTGGTGGTAAATAGCGTGGACCCTCTTTTCAGGCAGATGAGTGCTGGAATCCCAGTTCCTGTTCCAACAGCTCTAAGCTTCAACTTTCTTACCTGTGTCTCCTGGGGTCACAGGAAAGAGTAAATGAGGTGATACATGCAAACTATTTAACTTAATGCCAAGTACATTGAAGTCTGATAAATGTTAACTATTTTTATTATAATCTGATATGATTCCAAAAAGTCTTCATGAGAAATACACGGCTATTTTATGAAGCTTAAAAGAACTTAGAATTTCCTTATTTATAGAGTAAGAGAATATTACTAATAATTCTTCAAGGAATATTATTTCTTCTTACGAAATATAAATGAATATCAAGTCATTTTTCATTTAGGCTTGATCAGAAACTTCTTTTTTTTTAATATTTGTTCAATTATACATGGACACAACATCTTTATTTTGTTTACTTATTTTCATGTGGTGCTGAAGATCGAACACAGTACCTCACATGTGTGAGGCAAGTGCTCTGCCACTGAGCCGTAACCCCAGCCCCAGAGACTTCTTATTTCCAGAAACTTTTTTTGCATTTATTATGATTTTTGTTTGCATTTATTATGGAAATCACCACTAAATGTATGTTTCTCTTAAACACACCATTTTTTATTTGCTAATATTTATGGAAAACCTAAAATAAACAGGAATCAACTAAAAAAATAAATAATTGTTTCCAATATTTTTAGTCTTCTCACTAACAAGTGAATTAAATAACCTGGTCATTAAAACTTGTCACTTTAAATTTGTAGTGAGACCACATTTAGACTAATTACAAATTGGTAAGGTTTAATGTTAATGAAGCTTAATGTATGTTCCACAATATTTGAAGAGTTTTTGAAACAGTATTAGGCAGGTGATGAGCTGAATTAAATATTTCAACTTTCTATTCCAGAAATTAAAGTTGTTGGTACGCTTGGTTTAATTTGGTGGCACAACCCAAATGTTAGCTCTCATATTAGATACTTATTTAAATTATTCTGGAATTTATGTGTGACAGTGTTTGTGGACTAATTTTCCAGGAATATATGGTGTCATTACCCCTGAGACAGCAAGACTGTGTCAAAGTAGTTACCTAAATTTGACCCTGCTTTCTAGTATTAAAACCCAAATGACGTCTTTTTGAATTTTTATCTATTTATTTATATGTGGTGCTGAGATTTGAACCCAGTGCCTCACACATGCTAGGCAAGCATTCTGCCACTGAGCCATAACTCCAGCCCCTTGAATTTTTAATACATAGAATGTTTACTTGTGGCCACCCATAAATTCTCTACCCTTTCAATTTTTAAAAGCATACAGATGTCTCAGTTTCAATGCATAAGGCAGGTCAGTGTTTCTTCAAGGCATTAGCTTGGCATC
Organism: Marmota monax; assembly: GCF_021218885.2. Taxonomy (NCBI): domain Eukaryota; kingdom Metazoa; phylum Chordata; class Mammalia; order Rodentia; family Sciuridae; genus Marmota; species Marmota monax. The sequence continues at coordinate 21,627,382 of NW_026694432.1, read as the reverse complement.
TGAGAGTCAGCTGTGGTGGTGACTCCTTGAGTAGTTCACCAGAGTCTGATGGGAAGGGTTTTCTTTTGGTCTAGGAGTTCTGTTGATCCTTTGGGGGCTTGTTTTCCGTGCAGCTACCTCAGATTTCCACAGACATTTAATAAATGTAGACATGACAATTGTGTGTTTATTGAATACTTCTTCAACTACCATCATCAACTAAAATTTATTTTTTGATTCTAGGAATTTATTTTCTCATTTAAATCATGAATAGCCACATGTGCTTGATGCATGTGTTGTTTATTTTAAAGTTTGTTTATCTGTTTTCTAGTATTGGGTACCCTGTGGTGACTCTGGGCTTTGGCTTCAAAAGTTATGTGAGCTACAAAATGCGGTTAAGGAAGCAGAAGGAAGTACAAAAGGAGAACGAATTTTACATGCAGCTTCTTCAGCAGGCCCTCCCTCCAGAGCAGCAGATGCTACAGAAGCAAGAAAAAGAGGCAGAGGAAGGTAGGTCTTTACCCTAAAGCTGTTGACTAAAAGGCTAGTTGTGGTTTTTGACTCTCAGTAGAATTATCTTTTAAGGAAAAATAGCTAGAATTTTAGATTTTTCTACTTTCTGGTGTTCCTTCTCAGGGCCATTGTTTGATTGTAAAATAAGGAGTGTAGATGACTTTTTTTTTTTAGTTTTAGGTGGACACTATCTTTATTTTATGTGGTTCAGAGGATCGAACCCAGTGCCTCATGCATACTAGGTGAGCACTCTACCACTGAGGCACAACCCCAGCCCTTGATGAAATTTTTTGTCTATTCTCTGAAGGCCATCAGCTTATAATTATAACTATGCTTATTTCATAATTTTTATTTTTAGTTTCTTATTTTATGTCATAAATTTTTTTAAACACTTATTCTCGGAGACAAAATACATAACTGTAAATTTGTAATTAAAACAAGCCAAGAGGGTTGGGGTTGTAGCTCAGTGGTAGAGCGCTCGCCTCTCACATGCGAGGCCCTGGGTTCGATCCTCAGCACCACGTAAAAAAATAAATAAGTGAAATAAAGGTATTATGTCAAAAAAAAAAAAAAAACAAGCCAAGAACCAAAGTATAAGCAAGATAGAGATGTGGACATAGGAAACTGAGTTTTATATGTCAGAAGTCTTCAATGTAGAGCCAAGACTGATAGGTTCTATTCTTGAGTTTCTTGCAATGTAATGTGGATTTATTATTATTATTATTTTTTGTTTTCCTTTTTTTTTTTTCCTTTTGTACTGGGGATTGAACTCTGGGTATTGAGCCACATCCCCAGCCCTATTTTTTAATTTTATTTTATTTAGAGACAGGGTCTCACTGAGTTGCTTTGCACTTGGTTTTGCTGAGGCTGGCTTTGAACTCACAATCCTCCTGAGCCACTGGGATTACAAGCATGTGCCACCATGCCCAAGATAATGTGGATTTTAAATTGGACCATATCTAATGGAACTTGTCTTGTGGGCATTTAACCAACAGAGATAGATGAATTCACAGTAATACTAGTTTTCTCAGTTTAGGAGTTGGAAGTTTGAGGTCATGTTTTTTGTTAATTAATATATGTCAAAATCTTTTTCTTTGTGGTACAGAAATCTCTTATATAGACCTTCAACAACTTGGAATGTATAGAGCTGATACAGAGTATTCTTTACTAGTGATCTAATAAATAATACAGACTATTACCTCAGCACTGGACTTAAGAAAAAGGATATATGTTCTGCATCTTAAAATCATACATCTTCTTTTATTTTATTTAATTTCTATGTTTCTGTAAACATGTCTGTGAAGTTGCTAGAAATTTATTCAATAGGCATCTTTTAAATAGGGCCTCTTAGGAGAAAATCTGCCTTTATTTTCTTAACCCCATGACAGACAAGTTTGATTTGACTGATATATGAAGTATGACTTGAATATAAAATTTCTTATCCTACTTTAAGGCCCAACCATAAATGACTTCATATGTGATGGTGTTTGATAAATGATGATGATTTTCAAATTTTGCAACTTCTCCAATGTGTTTAGATTGGCTTCTTGAATTCAACACAGTGTGCTGTGACTCTTGCTTCTAAATAAGTTTGCATATTTATATGGTGAATTTCTAACCATAACTAATACAATTTGTTGAATCAGTACAGTATATGTTTTTAAAAAACTAAATATTCCGGTATGGTTTTTTTTTTCTGTTGGTTTGTTTTTGGTATTGTAGCAGCCAAAGGATTACCTGATATGGATTCCTCGATCCTTATACACCACAATGGAGGCATCCCCGCCAACAAAAAACTGTCCACAACTTTGCCGGAGATAGAATATCGAGAAAAAGGGAAAGAAAAGGACAAGGATGCCAAAAAACACAACCTTGGAATAAATAACAACAATATACTACAACCCGTAGACTCTAAAATACAAGAAATTGAGTATATGGAAAACCATATCAATAGTAAAAGATTAAATAATGATCTTGTGGGAAGTACAGAAAATCTCTTGAAAGAGGACTCATGCACTGCTTCCTCCAAAAATTACAAAAATGCCAGTGGAGTTGTGAACTCCTCACCTCGAAGTCACAGCGCCACAAATGGGAGCATTCCTTCCTCATCTAGTAAAAACGAAAAGAAGCAAAAGTGCACTAGCAAGAGCCCAAGTTCACACAAGGACTTAATGGAAAACTGTATTCCTAATAACCAGCTAAGCAAACCAGATGCACTGGTAAGGTAAGTGTGTGTGCTGTGTCCCTGCCATCACTTTCCAATGAACTTGATATATTCTTGAAAAACAGTCTCCCCTATGGGCCTGTAGGAACTGTTGGTGATCAGATATTGTGAATAGGTGAATGGTGATATTTGGTGTTTGTTTTGCATAGGTTTGTTAACCACCTGATGCCATTGTCTTGCAGCATTGACTTAACTTTTTCATGTGCTCTAAAAAAGCGATGATGGTGATTACTTCCATACTTGACAAATTTACATGTAACCATTCTCATAGGTATCAAAATAATCCATGTCCTTTTATGTTTGTATATCCAAAGTTGTTTTGGCAAAAACAAGAGTTTTTGCCCTGTTCATGCAAATTTCTTTATTTGTCAAACAGATATAGATAGTAGGGGTGGGGTCAGAAAGTTCTTTACCACCTTGGGCTTGATTTATTTATTTTGTTTGTTTTTCTGCACATAGAATGTGAATTATTCCTAGATAACTCTGGTAAAATTAGGTTTGAAAAGTAATCTCTTTGTAAAATGTCCATAGACAAATACAAGTTTAGATGGGGATTTTAATCAGAAGTGTTTGTTTTCTCATCTTTAATTAGAAGAATACCATTGTTATATGACCCCGCCTGGTTCAGACTGTTAGGCAAACACAAATATGTTGCTTTTACCTAAAATCTTTATCTGGAAACTGATATCTGAACTGGAGCTTTTCTTGTTATTGCTAACTCAAGCAGGCAATTATAACTCTACTCATCCATAAATTATATTTCACTTCCGGTGGCTTACTTAAAGGCCAAGTATAATTTATTCTAGGAGGGAGGGTTTCTAGTATTTTAAATTTTGTTAACCAGATTATTAATTTGTTTTAATTTTCTGATTGGCAACTGGATTAAGGGAAATATATTTAGTTTCTACTGGTATAGGCTCTAGAAGTTTCATAGTTCCATGCTACTTTTGCAAGCCCACATGGCTGATGCTGGGTTGGGCATCCTCACAAGTTTATATGAGGTTCTGCCCCCCATCATGCCCTACAGAGAAAATGCTAAGCAGAGAACCCTCTCCTCTCCATGGGAGAAAGACCTGTTAGTGGACCTTCTATTTCAAAAGGAATTTCCTACAAATCTACTAGATGCTATAGATAAAAATCTGTCACAAGCTTTTTTTAAAATATATGTATTTTTAGTTGTAGAGGGACACAATGTCTTTTACTTTTATGTATTTATTTTTATGTGGTGCTAAGGATCCAACCCAGGGCCTCACACATGTGAGGCAAGCGCTCTACCACTGTGCCACAACCCCAGCCCTGCCACAAGCTATTTAAACATCCCTTTCTTCTATATGATTTTAATAATAGTAGTCAAGCCAAAGAGTTTTCCTCTGTTGGTTTTTGCTGAGAGTGGTTAAAACTCAGTCTTGTGGGGTGCGGTGGCACACACCTGTAGTCCCATTAGCTTGGGAGCCTGAGACAGGAGGATCACCAGTTCAAAGCCAGCCTCAGCAAAGGCGAGGTGCTTGAGACGCATAGGGCTGGGATGTGGCTCAGTAGTTGAGTGCCCCTGAGTTCAATCCCTGGTACCAAAACCAAAACAAAAACAAACAAAAAAAAACCTCAAGCCTTGTGATACTTGGATCCTGGTGGTGAGGTTAATGGTTTTGCTATCTCATATATCTTTAGTAGAGAATATTGAGGGCCCAAATGGCTAATTGGCCAGTAAACTAGAAAGGATGCTGTGTTTTTTGTGCCCCCCTGTCTGCTCCTGGGAGGTATGCTTCCTCCTGTGGTCACCATTGTGTACTATGCCTTGACCTACAGGGCCCCAGGGCATTAATCTGTTTTAGAGAACTACTTGCTATCAAATAAATATAAAATGTTACATTTAAGTAGTTTTGTAAGCTTCCATGGGATTATTTTCAACTTGCTATTTATTTTTTTTTTTTGGGGGGGGGGTACTGGGGAATTGAACCCATGGGCACTGAGCTACTTCCCTAGCTCTTTTTATTTATTTATTTTTATTTTGAGAGAGGGTCTTGCTAAATTACCAAGTCTGGCCTTGAACTTGTGATCCTCCTGCCTCAGCTCCTAAATCGCTGGGGACGACAGATGGGTGCCACCACACCTGGCTTATTTTCAACTTTTAATGCAGTATAAAAATAAAGAGATAACCTAAATATCCAATAGTGCAAAGTATTTAAATAAATATGGCCCATTCACTTGGTGGACTTTTAATACATTACAAATTTTTTGAGCCTTATTAAAGAATATATGAGAATATACATAGTATGTTTCATAACAAAGGAAAAAACATTTTAATTAAAAATAATTTTTTTCTTATATACACAGAAAAAGAATTGGAAAGGAAAAGAACCAAAGTGTTACAAGTTATTGCCCATGACAATACTGGACATTTATTTTTTATTCTTACTGTCCCACGTTTTAAAATTTTTCCATGAGGAACAACAGTGAAAGAGTTTGAAGGAAAGGTACTTATCAGCATATTATGCAGCTGGCCTGGAGAGGCCTTATCTCACTTCCTTCCATACTTGCCTGTCTCCTCCAGTTTGACTTCATATGTTTTCAAGAATGGTAATTAGACTGATGGATCTAAATCTGCCATGTTTGAGTTGCTAGCTAGGGGGTGTTTGTTATCTTCAGATGGAGAAGGCTAGACTCAGTGGTCTCTAGGGCTCCTTCTGCCACGAACACACCTGGGCCGACACTGAATACACATGCCCTTTGCTTCTGCAGGCACACCAGGGGCTATAACTTCCACAGAGATGCTTTCCGTCCTCTTTCAAATGTTTAAGAAAAATTTTGAAAACTAATATTTATTATTTTAATCATTAACTCTACTACAATAATAAATTAATTGCAACACATTCTATACCCGTTTGTCTTAACACCAGGTTAAGAGCTGCTATTTTTGAGGGACCAATTCAGTGACTTTGAGTAGAAAATTAATTGCTAGTCCACCTCTTTTTCTCTTTTTTACCTCCCTCTCGCCCTCTTTCCCTATTTCATCTTTCTCCATCCCTTCCACCCTTCCTCCTTCCCTTTCCCTCTTTTTTTCTCTCCCTCCTTTCTTTCTTTCTCTCTTTCCTTCTCTTTTTTTCTTCCTTCCCTCCCTCCCTTCCCTGCCCTTTCTTTCTAACAGGGTCTTGTTAAGTCGCCCAGGCTGGCCTCAAACTTGAAATCCTCCTACCTCAACTTCCCAAGGCTGGGATTTACAGGTGTGAGCCACCATGCCTGGCCCCTGGTTCACCACTTCCAAGGAGAATTTTTTGTGGATTGTTGTGTCTGTCCAAATAAGATGCGATGGCATTCACTGAAAGAGGCCTGCAGTCCTGCGGGTCTTTTCTCAGACTCTCCAGGCTTCAAGGATGTTCCTTAGGATGCTGTATACCACAGGTTGGCAGACACAGTAGCACCCAAGCCAAATCTGGCCCACTGCCTGTTTTTGTAAATATAAATCTTGTTGGAACACAGCCATGCAGATTCATTTACTTAATGCCAGTGGTTGCTTTCATGCTACAGTGGCAGAGTTGAGTAGCTGTGACAGAGACTGTATGACCTGCAAAGCCAAAAATACTTTCTGGCACTGTACAGAAAAAGTTATATGACCTCCATTGTACAGTAGTTATTTGTTTGGAGGATCTTTCCCCTTTATAAGACTGTGAGCTCTAGAGGACAGAACCAAGGCCTCTTTTGTTTTTTTTTTTCTCTGTAAATATAAAGTTCTTAATAATCTACTCAGAATGCTGAGGCAGGAGGATTGCAAGTTCGAGGCCAGCCTGGGCAACTTAGTGAGACCCTGTCTCAAAATAAAACAGGGCCAGGAATGTAACTCAGTTCCTCCTTGCCCCTGGGTCCAATCCCTAGTACAGTATGCAAAACAAAACAAAATTAATGTTCTTAGTGAATATTTGTTGAATAAATGAATAACATGAGGGCAAGGAACTGAGCCAAGGCAGAAGGCTTTAGTCTACAAAGAAGCAGAAATCCCAGCAGCTTGGGAGGCTGAGATAGGAGAATCGTGAGTTCAAAGCCAGCCTCAGCAACCATGAGGCACTAAGCAACTAAGTGAGACCCTATCTCTAAAAAAAAACAGGGCAGGGGCTGTGGTTCAGTGGTCAAGTACCCCAGAGTTCAATTTCAATCCCGGGTAACCACCTGCCCCCCTCAAAAAAAAAAAAAAAAAGAGAAGCAGATTGCTAAAGGAAAGGAATAAGAGAGAATGTGGGGAGCTTGGGAATAATAAGTGTTACCTATATTCTGCCCTGGAAAACTCTGAGAACTTACCGAAGCCTGTCCAAAGTCCTCTTTTGGTTGGGGAAATACATACCTTACGAAATGACTCTTTTTCCTAGTTTAATTAATGAATTCTTTACCCAAGGTATTTAAAAACAGACTTTTAATTTTATCAGAAAAATTCTAGCCAAAAGTAGACAAAGTAATGAAAATCAGTCATTTTAACTAAGTGCAATGTTTGAAAGAATATTGTAAATTAGAATAAGATTTTAAAATTTTCCAGTGGTCAATTAGAATATATTTCAAGTCTCCTCAATACTGTAAACTTTTTTTTTTTTAAATAAGCACTCTACTGACTAAACTATATTCTCAGCCCTGATCTGTAATTTTTTTTTAAAAATTTTTTATTTACATTTTAGTTTTCGGCAGACACAACATCTTTGTATGTGGTGCCGAGGATCGAACCCGGGCCGCACCCATGCCAGGCGAGCGCGCTACCGCTTGAGCCACATCCCCAGCCCCTGCAAAAAAATTTTTTAAAGTTATGTTTTGTTTTTTAATTCTGGGGATCAAACCCAGAGCATTCTGTCACTGAGCTATATCCCCAGTGCCCCCTCTCCCTTTTTTTTTTTTTTTCAGTACTTTTTTTTCTTTTTCTTGTGCTGGGGCTAAAAATCCAGAGCCTAGCACATGTTAGGCAAGGGCTCAACCACTGCACTACACTGCCCTTCCCCCTTATCTTTTATTTTGAGACAAGGTGTCACTAAGTTGCTGAGGCTGGCGTCAAACTTAAAATTGTACTACCTCCACTTTCTGAGTAGCTGGGATTACAGGTGTGTACCACAAGGCCCAGCTGTGAAAAAAGTTCCTAATATAATGGGGGGAGGAATAGTCCCACCACTATAACACAAATCACTGTTAAAATTGTGTTGTATTTAAAAAATATCTATATATGTATATATATATTATTTTAAAAAATATTTATTTTGGTTGTAGTTGGATATAGTAACTTCATTTTATTTTTTAATTTTTATGTGGTGCTGAGGATCGAACCCAGTGCCTCGCTGTGCCAGGCAAGCGCCCCACCACTGAGCCACAACCCAACCCAATATATATAAAATATATGTATTTTAGTTGTAGCTGGACACAATACCTTTATTTTATTTTTATGTGGTGCTAAGGATCAAAGCCAGTGCCTCACACGTGCTAGGCAAGTGCTCTGCCACTGAGCCACAGCCTCAGCCCCAGCCCTTGTTGTGTTGTGTTTTTTTTATCAGCTAATTCTGCTACTTGTTGCCATAGTATTTGGTATTTGTGTAGGGTTTTTTATTTGTTTGTTTGTTTTGTTTTTTTGAGGTTTTATTTTTTAGAGCAGTTTAAAGTTCATAGAAAAATGAAGTGGAAGTTACAGAGATTTCCCGTTGGTCCCTGTCTCGACATTATTAACAACATTCCCTGCCAGAGTGGAACATTTGTTATAATTGATGAACCTACTTTGACACACATCATTATCACCTGAAGTTCATAGTTTGCCTTAAGATTCACTCTCAGTGGTAAACATTAGGTGAGTTTGGACAAATTTACAACAGTTATGCACCATCATGATGCATCCAGAGTAGTTTCCCTAAAAGTCCTTCTCAAGCCTATTCATTCCTCTCTTCCTTTTAATCCCTGTCAAGCAGTGCTATTTTACTAATATTTTGCCTTTTCCAGAATGTCATATTATTTGAATCATATAGTATATAGCCCATTTAGACTGTCTTCTTTCACTTAGTAACATACATTTTAGATTGGCACACACCTGTAATCCCAGGTACTTAGGAAGCTTAAGTAGGAGAATTGAAAAGTTCGAAGCCAGCTTGGGCAACTTAGCAAGGCCCTGCCTCAAAACTTAAAAAAAACAGAGCTGGGTATATATATTAGTGGTCAAACACTGCTGAGGTTAATTCCCAGCCTTGGGTGGCGTGGGAGTGGGGGATTCCTCCATGTCTTTTCATGGTTTGATAGCTCATTCCTTTTTAGGACTGAATGACCCGTTGTCTGGAAGTATCATAGTTTATTTATGTATTCATCTACTGAAGAACATCTTTATTACTTTTAAGTTTTGGAAATTATGAAAAACTGCTATAAATATGTGACAATCCAGCTTTCCAGTTCTTTCTTTCATGCCTCCTTTCATTAAAGTTGTATGCGTAGTTTTTGTGTCCTTAATTTTTCACTTAAATTGTATCAAAATCATTTTCCCAACTTGACCTCATTTTCTTGTGGTGTGGAATATTCCAAGACAGTTCTGTGTGGCCATCTGCAGCTGCTGTCTAAGATGGGCAGATCAGGTAGGACATCTGAACCTGCTACCTGGGGTTGGGAGGCCTGCAGGCAGAGGATCAGCAGTTTGATTTGCATTTGGCACAAAGCTCCCTCCTCTTAAGTACTACCCAAGACAGTGAGGCTACTTTCTGGTAATGGTTACTTGTTTTAGTTTTCTGGGTAAGGGAGAGAATTCAAAACTCCAGGTTAACAAAATGTAAAGTGATCCTTATTCTGTAGAAATTTTGAAGCAAACTCTCTTCTAAATTGATTTCCATTCTATTGCTTTTTGTATCCAAAACGGAAGATTTCTCTTTTCTTTAATGTTGTTTTTAATATGATATCAATTTATTAAAGTGGTTGTATTGTATCAGGTGTGAAGAGTCATTAAAAAAGAAGTATCCAGAGTTCACTTGGCAAAATATCACAAACAAAACTAAGCAGAATTAAGAACAGGTTTTTATGTTTTGTTTTGTTTGGGCTTATCTTTTTTTTTTTTTGTTTTGCAACTGGAAGATATCTAGACCAGTTTTCCCTGACCCCACTGCTTTCTATCTGTGAAGTAAAGGAGTTGTAGAAGATTAAGTAGCTAGTGCAGGGAGCCCAGCTCGAGTGGTAGTGCCAGGACCATACTGAAGTTTCTTGACTTCTACACTTTCAGTTATACATCCTGCATTTAAAAAGTTTATCAACCTCCTTTGTTTTTCTGCTTCATGTTTTTGTGGTTTTATTTTAAATGTACATACAACCAACATTGGCTCAAGGATTGGCACCAGAGTTCAATTTTATGATCTCATTGCTGAAATCTATGGAAGAAATGTTTGGAACTTTAGACTTTCTTTACTTTCCTTTCTGCTAGAAGGGTGACGTCCTAAGTGTTTTAAAATTTTTTGCTCTTGCCAAAGACACAGGGATATACTTACCTGTAATAAATTACAGTGGCCTGCTACTTGTGTTCTCAAAAGCTCATATTAGGCGTAGTTTAGGAATCAGTCTGGTCCACACAACCTAGAGCAACCCAGCATAGGATTTGCCATTAATTGCTTGAATAGTTTTAGCTTGGCAACAGCAGACCTAAGAACCCGAATGGAAAGACCAGGGGTGAAAGCATTAGCTTACCTGCAGAAAGGCCCCTATTGACCAGATTCCTCTTTCTGCTTAGGAGGCCTGGGTTCCTCAGGTGTGGGCACTGCTGTGATGGGAAGTTCCTAAAATTGTGAGCTGTGGAAGAGGGAAGTTCCTTGTCTTAAGGGGAAAATGGAAATCTGGGTGAAGTTGTAACATACTGAACACTCAACTCTTATTTCTTCCTAAAATTCCTGCAGTTGTTTTAGGCACACCATAATGTTATTACTAAAACTTGGTTTGCTCCTACAATTAATTCTGTTTGTTGACTTGAAAGCCCAGAGTGGGGGTGGGGTAGGGAGAGTGGAGAAAACTTTTCCCAGGATTTTTCCTGAAATCTTTAACAAGTGATGTCCTGCCTCCGAGGAGGAAAATAGGGAAATGCTTACAGAGATTTCAATTTATTCATCTGCGCTGAGGATATTTAACTTACATGCATATCCAGGAACATTATCAGATCCAGATCTTAAAGAAATGCTTTTAGAGTTTATAGATTAAAAATATAATTTACAATATAATGTTCTAATTCATCAATGAGTTATGTTGATTAGTATTTGTTTTAATATTCTATGATATACTTAGTAGTCTTTGTTATGTGTATTTCTTGTTTAAGCTGTTGAGCAAAATATTGGCCTTCTGGCCCACATAAACCTGTGTTTATATTTTATGATTTTAAGTTTCTCTTTAGAAAGGCAACAAAAACAGCAAAAACCAAAAAATAGTCAGCTTTCCCCCTAACTTGTGGTTGGCACAGATTGTTCAGATGTGAAGATTTGACTGATAGTTCACAGACTTTCGTATTTCTGAATCTAATTGTCTAATTGTCTTCTTGATACGAAGATTTAAGATCTCTGTGTAACCTTACTGTTAGAAGGCTCCTTGGTGTGTGTGCTTGTGGTGTTTGCACACTTTATAGTGTTTCCTGTTTTCTGTTTGCCCACATTATGTAAGATGTCTGCATACAATTTAAAATGATATATCCACTGAAAAGAAGGAGCATTATTTTATTTATTGATTGATAGATAGATATGGGGTGTTGAACCCAGAGCACTCTACCACTGGGCTATATCCCCAGCTCTTTTTATTTTTTTTTTAAATATTTTTTTTAAAGAGAAAGAGAGAGAGAATTTTTTAATATTTATTTATTAGTTCTCGGCGTACACAACATCTTTGTTTGTATGTGGTGCTGAGGATCGAACCTGGGCCGCACGCATGCCAGGCGAGCGCGCTACCACTTGAGCCACATCCCCAGCCCTTTATTTTTTATTTTGAAATAGGGTCTTGCTAAGTTGCGGAGACTAACCTCAAACTTGAAATCCTTCTGCCTCAGCCTCCCAGGTCACTGGGGTTACAGGCAGGCGTGTGCCACCATGTCCAGCTGAAAGAGGCATAGTTTTAGATGCTGATTTTTAATTGTCAGTAGATTCAGTATAATTTGGTGAGAATAACTATGAAACAGAGCAAAATGAAGGAATACTCTAGGGAGGCCCTATTTTGTGATCTTTGAGAAGTATTTCAAAGCAAAAAGGAATATTGAGAGCTAATGTTCTTTGCTGGAAGAACAGAAAGTTCCTAATTCTTCTTACTGTTATCTGTCTTTCTATCTTTCCTATCCCTTTTTTTGTATATCCCATCTACTCTTAACCCTGGGATGGATCAGGGTTAAGAGTAGATGGGATATACAACCAATGACATGAAAAATTGTGCTCTGTTTGCGTAATATGAATTGAATTGCATTCTGCTGTCACATATAACAAATTAGAATAAATAAAATTTAAAAAAGAATATGATGTTGGGAAAGATATACACAATTCTTGCCTTTGTGAAGATTGAGGTTTGTAATGTATAAAATCCTTAATCTGTTACTATATTAATTCTAATCAAAATGTTTTAAAAAGTTACATAAGATATTGTTGTAGTTTACAGATTGTAGGTAAAAAATGTTCTTTTTGTCTGTAAGATAACTGGTATTAAAAAAAGGAAAAGAGGTATATAAAGATCTGTATCGGGGCTGGGGATGTGGTTCAAACGGTAGCACACTTGTCTGGCATGCGTGGAGTGTTGGGTTCGATCCTCAACACCACATTAAAAATAAAAAATAAAGATATTTTAAGAAAGATCTGTATCATGCCTTAAGCTAATTTAAGGGGATCAGGAAAATCTTTGTCATAGGAGTCTGACTTAATTCAGACATATTAGCAAGAATTACCCAAGAAGAGAGGATATGAAATTTTGATCAAGAAAGATATTCTAGGCAATTGTCAGAGCAAGTAGAAAGTCAGGAAAACAACAGAGATAAAAATATAATAAATATTTTCAATGAAAAAAAAAAAAACAGTAGATGGGAATGGCTCCTAGCCCCAGGGGCGGGGAGCAAAAATGGTGCTACAAGTTGCCACAGAAAGTGAGGAAGTTGCTACAGAAAGTGCCAAGTTGCTACAGAAAGTGTGGAAGAACATTCAGAGACAAAGCAAGAGTAGAATCTAAAGCTAAGATGTGACTCGGAGGAAGCTGGCAGAGCAGGTAGTTCAGGAGCTAGAAGCTCTGAGCAGTCCCTGGACTGGGAATTAGGAGGAGGGGGCCTTATTTTTGAGCCTTATTTTTGACTTCGAATAGTCCAAAGTGGGGAATCAGCACTTAAGGAAGAAAGTTAACAGATTCTCTTGAACAGTGGAAACCTGTCTTAAAAGAAGGCAATGAGCTGGTGCAGTGGTACAGGCCTGTGATTCCAGAGACTTGGGAGACTGAGGCAGGAGGATCATGAGTTCAAAGCCAGCTTCAGCAACTTAGTGAGGCCCTAAGAAACTCAGTGAAACTCTGTCTCTAAATACCAAAAAAAAAAAACCCCAAAACTGGGGGTGCTGGGGATGTGGCTCAGTGGCTAAGTACCTCTGAGTTCAATCCCAGTACCCCCCCAAAAAAAAAAAAAAAACAAAGAAGAAGGTAATGAAATGGAAAAAAACCTAGGGTTGATTGTCAAAGGGAAGTCGGGGAGTCGAAAAACAGATTATATAGTGTGAACTCGTTACAAAATATGGGTAGATGTGTTTTTAAGGTACACAAAAATTACTTAAAATGTACCAGATGCTCAGTTGTAGTTTTAGGGGATGTTTACTTCCTGTATCATTTCTTTCTGGATAGTTTGAATTTTTACAACCGGCTTATTATGTCCATAATAGAATGTCAACTCAGTGAGGGCAGAGACTTCCTTTCCTCTTGACCATTGTAGTATACATGGACCTTGTCATAGAATAGGTGCTTGGTTAATATCTGTTGAATGAATGAATATTTACTTTGTGTAGGGAAAATAGTGGAGAGGAGGTAGCTGGGGCTCAGTAATTTCATCACAGTGCAACTCAAAGGCTTTTTGACATTAGGAAATGTAAATATTACTGAGGACCAACATCCAGTGTCAAATGATTTGTAGTTTTTGAGAAGGTCATTATTGATTTTATTTTTTAAAAAATAGAAGGCTTGAGGGCTGGGGCAGGGGCAGAGCTCTTGCCTAGCGTGTGTGAGACACTGGGTTTGATCCTTAGCACCACATTAAAAAATTAAATAAAGGCATTCTGTCTATCTATCTACTACTACCAAAAAAAAAAAAGAAGAAGAAGAAGAAGAGGAAAGGCCTTCTGCTTCACACACCTTTCCATGGTATTTTCCAGGAAGTTGTAGAGTTTGTTAGTCTGTCAGTACTTTTTCTCAAGGCTTTGCAGAAGGTGTAAGAAATTCTGTAAATTACGTGTGACAAGGGGAGTGAAATCCTGAGAGACTGCTATCAAGCAGGCCACAGGCCATTTTCTCTGGCAGTGGGTTGGTTATGCTCTCAGCCAAGAACATGCAGGAAACCTCCGTTTGCCTTGTCCCGTGCCTCTGTCCTGGGAGTGGGTCTGGTTCTCTGTCTATCTGTCAGCTCAGAACCATCCTCTCTTTGTGGCAGCTGAAGAGAGTTCAGATTCCACATTTCTGTTCCACCTTTCTCTCCAAGGAAATCTCCCAGGTGAGGAAATGTGTTTGTCTGCTCATATATTACCTCCAGTGCTGGAAAGAGAACGGTGCATTTGTTTGTTCTCTTATGCATTTGAATATATTTTGCCTGTGTGTCAGAATAGTTTGAGAAAGAACATTTGATCTTGGGAGGCAGTGATTTGGGCTTTAGGGGCTTTCCCCTGGCTGCTGCTCTTGCACTCACCACCTGCTCTACAGCTGCTGGGGTGATGGCTCCTGCGAGTGATGGCTACTGAAATGGGCCTCTGCTTCTATAGGCATAGAGTAATGATTTGTAATGGCATCATTTCTAATTGAGAGGAAAAATGTATGAAATTTTAGAATAAGGACTATAAGGGGCTAGTGATGTAGTTCAGGAGTAGAGTGTTTGTCTAGTTATTTAGTGAGATGCTACTAAATAATTTAGAAATTATTAAGTAGAAAAAAATGTTGAAAAGCTGTATATGTATTTAGAAAGTTTAATGTATATTTCATCTTTATTGGAACGTGTTTGATTTAGTTTGTCATCGTGCCTGTGCAGATATACATTGGCAGACCTGATTTATTTACTGCTATGTTCGTAATATTTTAGTTTCCATAGTTTTATTTAGTTAACCCTATTTATATTAATTTATAATAGAGTTGGAGTTTATTTTAACCATTGCAGAACTTTATTTATTTATTTTTAAATATTTTTTAATTGTAGTTGGACGCAATATCTTTATTTTATTTATTTATTTTTATGTGGTGCTGAGGATCGGACCCAGGGCCTCGCACATGGTAGGTGAGCACTCTACTGCTGAGCCACAATTCCAGCCCAGGACTTTAAAACCCATAATATTCTGTGATGTAAATATGATTTTTTACTTAAATACAGCTATTTTTTTGACTTGAAAACCATACAGCATCTTAGAAACCAGGTATAAATGAATTTAAGCAAGCAGATTACCTAACGTCTCCTTATCCAAGGAGTCAAAACAGGAAGGAGATTATGTTGTGTAGATTATGAAATAACCCACAAATTATTTGGAGGAGTCCACAAAAGAAACATTGTACAGTTGAGTCCTGGGTGTATATTCTATCAAAGCAGTGATTTCTGAAAGTTTCCTGATTAGAATTGAGAAGGAACTACTGCAAAACTTTTGGTTTTGGAAAGGCTTTGTGTTCAATACAGAGTCAGGGCCTCTGCTGGCACATAATGAATTGAAATTTCCAGCTAAGGGAATTAGGGGGAGATTCCCTCAAGAGGAGGTAACCTCAAGGAAGAGGAACCATGTTTTTAAAATATTGATCATGCTGTTATTTAGAAACTGGACCTTTGGATACTTTGCCCGCCAGTGTGGGCATATTTCAGTATTTGAAAAATCTCTTGAGGACCTTATCGTCTTGAGGCTTTATTGTCTAGTCTGTTGAGACTCTTAGGATTAATTGTTTTTTCTTTCTTTTTTAAGGAAGAACAGCTCCTCTCCTCCATCACAAAATACATTTCATCTTTCTTGTTAATGTTGGAATAGATTCAAAACAGAAACTAAACAATGAACTGGAAAGGAGCGCTTCCATTGACACCCCCCCCAACGCCCACATACACAGAGGCTCTAGGGCAGACTCACACTCCTGCCAGAGTGGAAAATAGGCCCAGGAGTGAGTGCAGCAGGAGGGGGAGTGCTCTGGGGTCTGTGTCGCCATCATCATTCAATACTGCATCCTTCACACCCAGGAGTTTGAGAAGGAGTTTGGGAGCATAAACTCTTCCAAAGGGTTCAGCCAGCTGTTGCCATGGGAGATTATAGACCCAGTGTTGCCAAATCTTCTAATATTTTGGAGATGCCAAAATAGATATCTATTTTTGTGAAATCTTTTAGTTTAAAAACTTTTTTTTTTTTTCCTTTTTCTTTGAGCATCATGTTGGAAAGGGCTAAATAAAACATGTTTTATGAGCCAGATTGTTTCACCAGTTTGCAAACTCTGCTCCCTACCCTTCTTATGCTTGTATGTTGTTCCCTCCTACTCTCTGGCCAATCAAAATTTGATTCTCCTATAGCAAGTGCTTTGGGCTTTTCTATCAGGAAGTATCTGGTTTTGTGTAAACTAATCTGCCATGCTTAATGGGACCTTTTTGCTTTCCTGAAAAGCAAGCAACGTATTAATAGCACCTCTCCAGAGTGAAAGACCACTTCCTACTATGGAATCCCTATACTTAAGTGTAAACTTTAAGACAATTGAGAAGGAGAAGCAATAACCTTGGGATAAGCAGGGTAGTTTGGGGCCATCTGGCAGCATTCCTCAACCAGTGCAGAGAGCTGCTAGATCACCTGTGGCTTCTTCCATGTCAAAATGTTTTTCTATTGTGTTTTTGAAGCATAAACCTAGCATAACTCAGGTTGTGGGCTGGGGTTGTGGCTCAGTGGTAGAGTGCTTACCTAGCATGCATGAGGTACTGGGTTCAATCCCTAGCACCACATAAAAAAACTAAATAAACAAAATAAAGGTATTGTGTCCACGTATAACTAAAAATATTAAAAATAACAACAACAAAAAACTCAGGATGTGGGCCTGGTTATTCACAGACTTCACAGGCTCACTGGTTTAGAATCTGGACCTCTCAGCAGTGCCCTGGTAAATGTAATATGTGGTAATGCTGAGTCCACTGCTGGGGCAACGGCTGCCTCCTGTGTCCGGTGTTGTAAGAGATCTTTCCATAGAAAGCCATAACCAGATGAGATGCGATAGCTCTGCAGTCTACAGATTTAGAAAAGACATTCTTTTGATGGGAACTGATAAATAACAAGTAGTTGGTGTAGATTTAGGAACTGAGGCAGTCCCTGTTTCAGAAAGGTAAGTTCCCCTTCTTTGGAATGATGTTAAAAGATTATGAAGTAAAGGATTTGGGTTTTCCAAACTAAATCTTTCAGATTATTCTGAAACTGACCTGACAAGGCAAGCCTAAGCATAATGGGGAACGCTGGACAGCCACAACAAGCAGACAAGCAGTGTCCTCTTTTAAAACCATTTTTCTTCCAATTACAAAAATAATGATTAAAATGTTAAAAATATGTTATAGCATATTTATTATCTCTGATTCTGAAGGTGAAGAGATACTACTATTTAATATAGCTCCTCCCAGCATCTTTTTACAAAACTAAACCCAGGGTTGGGGATATAGCTCAGTTGGTAGAGTGCTTGCGTCTCTTGTACAGAGCCCTGGGTTCAATCCCCAGCACCACAAAACAAAACAAAACCCTAAACCATTATGTATGTTGTGATATATGTATATATATATGTGTGTGTGTTATATATACAAACATTATATTTAAATGTCTTATAACTTGTTTTTCACTGACTTTATCATGTATATATCAAATTATCTTTAGTGACTTTTCTTCTTTTTTCCCCCTCTTTTGTAGTACTCAGGATTGAACTCAGGGTTGCTTCATCACTGAGCTATATCCCCAACCCTTTTTTATTTAATTTTTTTTATTTAATTTTGAGCCAGGGTCTCCCTAAGTTACCAAGGCTGGGCTCAAATTTGTGATCCTCCTGCCTCAGCCTCCCAAGTTGCTGAGATGAAAAGTTGTGTGAAAGCCTCAATGATTTTTCAGTGACTTAGGTTTTTAATGGCATTCAGATACATGAATATACAATAACTTATTTAGCTGGTTTTCTGTTAAATATTTAAGTTCTTCTGTTTTTGTTTGTTAAATATTTAAGTTCTTCTGTTAAGTTATTGTATATTCAGCATGTTTGGTTTTACAACAAACATGCTTTTACACAAATCTTCCTGTGCCTCTTGGCTTGCCACAACTGTGAGCATTTTAGACATTTGATACAAATCATCAAATCTGAGCACATTCTTTTAAGGACCTTATTAAAAACCGCTCGTTCTTGACACTAGTAGCTTTGTTCCTGAAGAGCTTCAAGAAGTCTGCACCGTATTATCCTGAATGACCAGTTGTGTGAAAGAATTCTTTTTTTGTCTCTTTTTCTAGAATTCTTTTTCTGTCTCTGTTTCCATTCTTTAAGGAAAATTAATGTGTTTCCTTTTGTGGAGCAGAGACATAAGGTACTTTGTAATATGATTTCACCTAGTAATGAGGTCATCAGGCTGTTGACTATTTCTGGATGATTGTGCCTGGTAAGCATTGTAGTCACCACAGTGAGACCCGAGGCAGCTTCATTTGGGTGTTTCCAAAGTTGTGATTTATAGAATGTACTACAGCATTGCTTCAAGTTAGTGTGATCCTCACTGTGGATGGGCTGTGTCACCATATGCTTGGCACATACTTGATCATTCACAGAAGTGAATGACCCATATGCTGTCCTTTCCACTTTCCATCTGTGTGAATGACCCAGAGGCCAGAGGAGCATTTGGGACACAGGATATTTGGTATTTCTTCTGGGGACAGAGTTTTGATTTGTGAGCTCAATTTTCAGCTGTGCGTTTCCTCAAGTCTTGTCTTTGTGATCAGTGTATACCAGGGATTCCTATGGAATTAGGTACTTATCCAAATGAAGCAGTTGTTCTTTATTCATTCCTTTAATTTTTTTGGTACCAGGGGTTGAACCCAGAAGCGCTTAACCACTGAACTGTATCTCCAGCTCTTTTTATTTTATTTTTAAAAATTTATTTATTTAGTGGCGCTGGGATTGAACCCAGGGCCTTGTGCATGTGAGGCAAGCACTCTACCGACTGAGCTATATCCCCAGCCATTTTTTATTTGGAGGCTACGTTGCTTAGGGCCTTGCTAAGTTGCTGAGGCTGGCTTTGAACTTGCAATCTTCCTGCCTCAGCCTCTGGAGTCACTGGTATTACAGGTGTACAGCAACATGCTGGCTCATTTGTTCCTTTCTTGTTCACCTACTTTCTTCATAAGCAGATCTCACCCTGTCTCCTTCAGTTGCTATTTAAGTTAAAAACTTGATGGTCTGCTGTAGATAACTTCCAGAGCCTCCTAGGTCATGACACCACCCGTGTTCTGTTCTGAGCATTGAAGAGATGGGCACAGCTTGAGGATTAATCTGTAAGAATTAGAGAAACTTAAGAAAATACAGTTCCTGCTTCTAATTTTACAGCACAGTCAATTTCTGGCTCCAAAGAACTTACAGTCTTCTTAGAAATAAGATACCTAACACAGGAAAAGATTAAACACCAGAATGACATGAAGTTCTAGCAGTGAGGGCTTTAGGGCTCCACAAGAACGAACCTGGGGTACCTCATGCAAATTAGTTTTTGTGGTTGTTTTATAACTAGGCCTTAAAGAATGGGTAAGAGTGAAAAATGGAGATCTTTCTTCTCATGGGGTGACATCATTAAGGCAGAAGGCACTCATTGTCTGAAAACAAGGAGTGGGTCATTTGGGTTGGTGTGTGCGGTTCAGAAGGAAACCTGCCTTGGTCCCTGGGCTGTATAACTTGGAGAGGGCTTTCTGAAAGCTCCTTTTCCCTCAGAGCTAGCAGCAGGATTGATTGAGTGCATCCCTGTTGCCAGTTTTTAGTGCACAGAGGTAAAGCCAAGCTGAGGCTCATCCTCCCGTGGGCTCACAGGGTCCAGCCAGCAACCAAGCCTGTGGTTTTCTGGAATGCATGTGGGCGTGACTGTTAGAGTGCGCAGAGAGCCTGTCATCCTAGGTGAAAGCCTATGTAGAGTAGCTCTGCCTCTTTTTTTACAGAATTGGCTTCATGTGTAAATTTTCTGCCTTTGCGCCTTCAGCTTCTCCTGTGCTCCCAATTTCTTCAAAAGCAGGAACTTACTGTCAGGGCACACTGGAGACTTTAAACTTCAAAGAAGTTACAGTATTTGTTGTGGGCTGTAATTGAAGTCATTTATCAAAGATAAGAATTACAAACATTTAGACTCAGTATCTCTCTACCTTTTCAGATACTTAAATACCCTTTTCAAATAAAAGTGGACACTTGTATACTGTACTTTGTTTTTCTACCTGCTGTCCTTCCAGATACTCAAAGATGTTTTTGCTATTTAGCCTGTCTAAGGCTAATATTCGACTTTCTTCTCTTGGTCAGTTAGGAGATTATTCCTTATTAAAATGTAAATATTTTCCTTTTATAGTTAAATTAATTATCAGTTACAAAATATGGCTTGCATTGGGAAGAAGCTGAAATATAGTTATGAGTTAGAGTGGGTAAGAGGAAGCCTCAATTTGATAAATCTGCTTTGAAGTCAACCTTGTCATCTGACTTGGGGACCTGAGGAAGCACTGTTGTAGATGGTCCTGCCTTTATTAGTAATACGCCAGGATTCAGAGGTAACCTCAAAACATCCTTATAAATTATCAATAAAAAATATTCTTTTAAATTATCAATAAGATAGCTAGAAAGCTTACCTGGACCTAATATATAATATATAAAAGTTTAGAATCTATGGGCAAAAATGAACATAGTTTGGTACAGGTAGACTACACCTTTGCCATGGGCCCTCTGTATTCAAAGTGGTGATGACACTCAGCAGGCCTTTGTGAGGGTGAAAACTGGTTCCGTAGGAGCTGGGCAAACAGGAAGTGCATGCTTCCTGGTTAAGTCTTACTGAAGTTTGATTAAGTGCCTGGCCCAATATTTTGGGGGGATGGGTGGAGGATGAGATTGTAACTCTTCTGGAGAAAGTTCTCTTTTATCCTTTCAGGTTCCATAGGGTAGGGAAGAGAATAGGACTTGGCTCTGATAAGAAGGTTCCAAACTTATAGATGAATATTTTTCCTCAATTCTTTATTTACTGAAATTAGTTTCAAGTGTTATAAACTCTTTCTTCTAGCTCATTTTCTTTATGACCACCTGCTTCTAATTTAGGTTGTAGCTATTCACAGTTTAATAAAATCTCAAAAATAACATTTGAAGATTTTGCACTAACCTCTTAACTCTATTTAATCAGAACTGCTTAGTACTTAATACTAATTCTATATCTGTATTTTACCTGGGAAGTATTGACCTTCACCACCTAGGAACTAAGTACACCATTAAGAGAAATAGGAGTTATCTGTTCAATAAATGCCCCAGCACTTGACTGGCTTTATTTGGTTCAATTTATTAATTCACGCAGTTCTTTTAAAACTCGTGGCACATATCTACTGAGAAAATGCAAAGTTTGAACCATATCTTAGAAAATAGAATTGTAGAGTGTATCCGTACAGTGGAACACTATACAGCAATTAGTTATATGAAAATTTTCTAATAGTGTGAGAGATACTTAGGATATATAAGTTGTATATGTGGTACTCATTTACCGATATGAAATATATTTACATGTATGGAAAAAACTTAAAAGACATACAGAAGTATACCGAATACGAACAGTGAATGGTTCTGTCTGGATGAATGGATTGTGAGTTATTTACATTTTTATACTCGACGCTTTCCTATTGTATTCTGTTTTTTATACTGACTTGGTATCATTCTTTTTTTGAGGGAGGTGGGTACCAGGGATTGAATTTAGGGACCCTAAACCACAGCCATATCCGAAGCCCTGTTTTGTATTTTATTAGAGACAGGTCTCACTGAATTGCTTAGCACCTTGCTGTTGCTGAGGCTGGCTTTGAACTTTCCATCCTCCTGTTTCAGCTTCCTGAGCTGCTGGGATTACAGGCAAGCAGCACTCTGCCCTGCTCTGACTTGGTATTATTCTTGCAATAAAAAACAAATCCGATATGAGGTTGTATATCGTTTTACTGCCTACCTCAGTAAAGATTTGAAATAGGTAGTGAAGCTTCAAGGTTAAATTAATGCTTTCTGTAGAGAGGCAGTGAAAAATTGCTCATCATAATTTTAAAAGTTCCTGAGAGTTTTGCTACTAAGCACTGTAAGTTATTTTATATGTCATTAGTCAGTGTTCCTATAGTTCACTATTTCTTAAATCGGAAAGCTGATGTTAACTCAGAGGTTTACTTCAACAGTTTAGAAAACAGTAATTCATAATTTTATGAAGTGAATGATAGCAGTTAAAAAAATCATGAAGTATTTTACTTGTACATCTTGTGAAAGTATATTTTATTAAGAACAAAAACAAAAAATAACCAAAGAAAAACTTTTCTGCTGGGCGTGATGGTGCACGCCTGTAATCCCAGCTGAGGTAGGAGGATCACGAGTTCAAAACCAGCCTCAGCAACTTATAGAGGCCCTGTGCCTCTTAATAAAATACGAAAAATGGCTGGGATGCGGTTCAGTGGTTAACGCCCCTGAGTTCAATCCCCAGTATAAATAAATAAACAAACAAATAAACAAATAAGTAAAACCCTTTCTTTTGCAGTGTAGCACACATACACAGCTCTGCACAAACTTTACATGTAAAATTTATGAATTTTCACAAAGTGAACATACTCTGTCTTTTATTGATAGTGTGCTGTTTGTCTTTGACAAAATTTTCATAGAAGTTCCACATTTTAAAAATACATTGTTGAGTGTTTGGTGGGTTTCAGAAGCTATGTGTTGCACTTGTTGATCTTATAACTAACTGCCTTAGCTTTTTGGATTTTGCAGTTTTCTAGGAACTCTGAAATTTGCTGCAGAATAAATATTGTTGTTCTTAGTTTATGGTAGAAAAATGGCTTTTCAGGATTTAAAAATGAAAGAAAGCAGTAACTACAAAACAATTGACTGTAGCCTCTGCAGATTTAGTTTTGCTGTCATTCCCAGCTGTGGCACAGACTTTGCCTCAGTGGGCTGGGCTGTAGAACTTGATTCCTGTGCATCTGCATAGAACACAGTTTAGTTTGCTAATCTGAAGCAGCAAATTAGCAGGCATCTGTTAACATGTCAGCTTTGGAAATCCTAGATCAGCCCCGGAAGAACTTTAGAGAGTGCCAGACTCAAATGAGGAAACAGGCCTGGAAGGTGACAGCCTTGCCCAGGGTCACAAAGTTGGCACCAGAGCCAAGTCCAGAACCCTTACCTCAAATCCTGCCAAGTTCCTTTCTCAACTGAGAATTTACCTTTTCTACCAAAAACTGCAATCCTTTAACTGCAGTCGACATTGACATTAAGGAAAGTGATTATCTAACTTATTTTCAACTGAAGTTCTTAATGGGGATAACCTGACAGCATTGAATTGTTTTGGAATATGTCCCTTGGGTTGCTTCAGGTGAATGAGGGGTGATGTGGCAATGGTATAAATGCTAATCTGTACTTGTTCAGAGTAGTCCAAGAGTACTCTGAACTGGAATAACCCTGGCAATAGGGAAAGTGTAGCATGACGTCAACTGGTGACCCCTCCTGTGGGAGTGAGCTGTGTCAGGAGACCTAGCAGTGCTTCTGGAACACAAGGTTCCCAGGCCGTGTTTCTTGGCCATGCTCCCAAGCACTGGACAGGGACACTTAGGGCTTGCACCTATAAAATGACCATCAGTGTTTCATGATTTGGGGTACTTGAGAATTTTCAAGCTGTTCAATGGTAGATAGGGGAGTAAAGCTGCCCTTTGGCTTTCTAAGGGAGGTCATTATTGAGTAAGTGTGGGTCACTGTGGTAGTCCCCAGAGATTTATTGCTTAGTAAAACATGTCTAACGTCTGTGGAGTGCATAGTTCTTGAGAGAACACCAATGCTTTGCAGAAATCTTGGTTCTCTTAAATTAGTGACATGTTCAAGTTTTTCTTTTCTTTTTTTTTCTTTCTTGGTGGTAGTGCTAGAGATTGAACCCAGGGCCTTGTGCATGCGAGTCAAACACTCTAGCAACTGAGCTATGTCGTGTCCCCCCACCCTCACCCCCACCCCCACTCCCGTGTTCAAGGTTTTAATCAGAGGCTGGGAATGTGGCCTAGGGGTAGAGTGTGTGTGTTGCATGCAAAAAGCCCTGGATTTGATCTTCAGCACCTAAAGATGAATACATAAATAAATAAATAGAACAAAGTGACCTTTGTCTACCTGTGAGTTTGTATCCTGGTAGAAAGTGTCTTTTCAGTCTCACATGGCATGTTCTTACCCTGACCGTCAGCACCACAGTCCCATCTACCACATCCTTTCCCTCTCTGATTTCAGTACAAGCCTTCCTAAGAGGCCACACCTAGTGCTTGCCCCCAGATATCTATGGCTGTTCCTGGCTCTGAGTTTTTGACTATGTACCACTCTCCCCAGTTTAGAATGTCCGGCCTCCCCTCTGCTTTTCCGAATCCTGTCCAGCCTACAGGGCCAACTCAATTCTCATTCTCTTGGCAAAGCCTGTCCCAGCCTTGTCTCCACAGAGCTCAGGTAGCACTTGTCTTGTGCTATGGATGATGCAACTGCGTTTGGCCTTGTGGAAAAGAGCGTGGAACTCTGGGGCTGCTGCCTCAGGGATCTTGGGCTGCTAGGTTTTCCTGGCCTGGATTTCTTCATCTAGAAAAATGGGAATCCTTATTGCACTTTACCAGTATGGAGATAAAATGAGTGCACAGCACTAAACCCGTAGGATAGGGTCTGGTCTATCCGTCCTTATGAAACAGCAGCTGCTGTTTTTTATTCCTTCTAGCATGAATTTTATCATAGCCTCCTTTTTAGAGCATGTCATTTGTTCCTTTTTTCATTCTTTTCCACAGTCTCCACTAGCACAAACATTTTTAGCAAGGAGCTAACATGTCAGGATGTTGATGTGAACATTGTTTCCTTCTCAGCCATGGTGGGAGGGAATTTCAGACCCTAGAGGCTGAGCTATCAGAGTATCTCAGAACTGTAAGGGGTGGGTCATGAGCTGGTTGTTTTAACATACTCCCCTTGCTGAGGGGCATGGAAAAGTCATCCACAGGGAGGCCACCGTGTCCTGCAGCCACACTTTCTGCCTTCTCTTATCCTTTATTAGCATATGCACAAGTACCATCTTTACCCATCAGTGTCGCAAACATTTGGGGCAAATCAAATTACCCTTAGTAGGAAAGGGTAGGGACTTAGGTGGTATCCTGCGATAAAACTAAGCAGATTTCATACAGAAGTCCAGTGGGACAGTTTGCCACCCACCCAGCAGTTCAGGACTACAGGCAGTGTCCTTCACCCAGCCCTGGGTATGTCCCCTCCCAGATGAAAATGCTACATTTCTCCTTCTCCTAGGCTGGAACAAGACATTAAAAAGTTAAAGGCTGACCTGCAGGCCAGCAGGCAAGTGGAACAGGAGCTCCGCAGTCAGATCAGCTCCCTCTCCAGCACCGAACGAGGGATCCGCTCAGAAATGGGCCAGCTCCGGCAGGAGAACGAGCTGCTGCAGAACAAGTACGCGCACCTGGCGGGTCTCTGGTGGCCGGACGCACCCTCCCCAGTTCCCCATATAAAATGACCATCAGTGTTTTTATATGTTCCCAGGGGTGGGAGCACAAGCCTCCTGGTGACAAAGGGACCTGGCAGAGAAGTTTCTAAGTAAAATGTTTAAAATATTTAATGTACTACCAGATGTTCAAGATCTATAAAAACTTACTTCATTGCAACAAAGGTTTATTCATATTTTGTCCTTTTCATTTAATAATTTAAAATAGTTTCCATGATAAGTAAAGTTGTTAGGAGTAGTCACAGTTGGAAAATCTTGTTCCTCTGAGTGACAATTTCCAGAGGGGCAGATTATATCTACTTTGACTTATAGAATTAAAAAATGACATTAAACTTTGATTTTCTTGAAGAGGCAATCAAAAAGCCAGATCTGGGTGAATTCTTTTAAGCTTTCCATTAATTCATTCTGGAATTACTTGACTCAATGTAGAGCTGTCTTTTTTTAAAAATATCTAAGCAATATGTGCCCATCATAGTGATTACGATTATAGACTCTGGGCTTTTCCTGTTGGAAGAGGAGTCCTGCATTTTTTTAAATGTAACTTCAGAATTTGAGCATTACAGGCAAAAACTCTCTCTATTGCTTTTGACCAACATTTGTGGTGGTTTTAGCATTGATAAGGAGGAATGTTACCTCCTCACTTTGATATGTAAAGCTATGGGTGACTCCAAAGAAACTGATTCAGGGACATTAAGAAAATGTCTTACAGCTGGTAAGAAAAGTCTGCAGTAGGTCCCATCATGATTGTATTCAGGATAAGAAAGACTCCTCCCTTCTAGCCTTATTTTCTTTTTGGTGGGGCTGGTTCCAGCAGTGTTTTTTTTTTTTTTTCACCCAGACAAAAATTCTTTTAAGGTGCTGCAGGACACTGGAATTCGTTCTACAATGATTGTCCCCTCAGTTAGAAGCTTCTTGTATCCTATACTCTAGACTACCTGCTGTAGATCACTTACCTTAACAAAACAGAGGGTAGGACTGATTCTGGGTCTTGTAAGCAGCCTGTTTGTTAGTGTTTAGGCATTGTTATGACGCTGTGTTTTCCCAGGCACACAGGAAGTTGGTACTTAAGGTTTGCTGTTCATACGTTTTACTTGACCTTAAAATGAGAAAAAAGAAGCCTGTTTCTTATTATGAAGACTTTGTATGACAATTGTTTTCATATAGGTTACATAATGCTGTGCAAATGAAGCAAAAAGACAAGCAGAACATCAGCCAGTTGGAGAAAAAGCTAAAAGCTGAGCAGGAAGCACGGAGTTTTGTAGAAAAACAGTTAATGGAGGAAAAAAAAAGGAAGAAGTTAGAAGAAGCCACTGCTGCACGGGCTGTTGCATTTGCTGCTGCATCTAGGTAAGTTCATGTCACCGGAGTGTATAATCCAGGTTGGCTTTCCTTGTCCCAAGACATATGTGGGAATTTGCTGCCAAGGGTAGGATTGGACAGACCACAATCTTGCATGGATAGGTTGCTTTTAAGGGCTGTGTGTCTTGTAACAAATTCATTCCTTAATGACCTCACTTATAAAGTGGACTTAGCATCCCTGCACCAAGTGCTGCTTATAGAATGCCTCTAGTTACTTTCAGAAAAACTGATTACTAAATGTGTTGAGAGATCCCATCTGGAATTTTATTCCCTTTATAAGGCTCTTAAGTGTGGGTGTTTCTGAGTTTTTATCTTAAAATGGAAGAATGATAGAATCTTGGTTACCCAGGCACTGTGTACTAACTGCTCCTGGCTTTGTTGGATATCAGCAAACTATCAAATAGATGAAAAAAAAAAAGGTGAAATACAAGTTTCTATTAGATTTGTGGAGTGCTGAGCCAGGCATGATGGCAGTGACTATAATCCTAGATGCTCTGGAGGCTGAGGCAGAAGGATCTGCAAGTTTGAAGCCAGCCTAAGGCCCTAAGCAACTTTAATAAGGGCTGGGATGTAGGTCAGTGGTGTAAAGTACTCAAGGAAGGGAGGGAGGAAAGGAAAAAGAAGGAAAAGCAAGAAAGAAATATTTGTGTAGATTGTGTGGGGTGATGAAAACTGGGAACTACTTCTCATACCATTGAGAAGTACCCCTGCATGCAGATATTTCAAAAACTGATATGTAACTGCCATATGAATTCCAGTAAAGAAGGAAGATTGTTCAGTCTCCCCCCCACTCCTTTGTTTCTGCTTCACCTTCTTTTTGTTTGTTTTTTGACTCCTGAATTCCATCTGCATGATTGGGGTCAGTTATGGGCTTGCAGATACAGAATGAGGGTAAATTTTTTATTTCATGCTGAATTTTTGTCCTAATTTGTATCTGTGTGGTATAATTCAACCACAATTCTTTCTTGAGTTTTACTTTATTGCATTAAACAAGTAATTTAGTTGCCAACCTTTGGCATGTTAATAACCTTCTTTAGGGTTCTGGCATTTGCAGAATAATTGGTGAATCATCTTGTCACCTTTCAGGAAATAGCAGTGAATAGTGAGAATGTTTCTTCCCAGTGTGCCGCCCCCTACAGACTGTAGACTGCGGGTGGTTGAGACTGGGGGACTGGGGGCCATCTGATCTAGACAGACTCAGACTCTGATCTAGACAGACCCCTGACTGCCTGCTGCTGATATGGGTTGTTTGTGTCAAGGTGTGTGTTAGCATTTCCCATACACTTGCACTTGCAGGATATTTACTTGAATATTCATCCAGCATGGCCTGTGTTTTCCTTAACTTATCTAGCACCTACCTTTTCTAAAACCTTCTACGTAGTAGGATATAGCAGTACTTTTTTTTTTAAATATTTTTTTTCTAATTGTGGTTGGACATAATACCTTTATTATTTATTTATTAATACGTGGTGCTGAGGATCGAACCCAGGGCCTCGCATGTGCTAGGTGAGCGCTCTACCGCTGAGCCACAATACAGCAGTACCTTAACCACATCATTAGTGTCTCCCATGCCTGAGAGTCATCAGTCAGTTGGTTTCAGGGTCTACTCTAAATCGCTTTTGCTTCCAGTTAAGCTTATTTGTTTGGGTCTTGTCCTTGGAGGGCTCTTGTTTGCCATCTCTTAGGTGGAATGGCTTTTACTCTTGAGCAAGTCTCTCCCTGGATCTTCCTTTGGTAATCAGAGGACACCTACTTCTCAGGCCTGGAACCTCAACACTTAGTAGTTCAGCAGCTCTGGACTGCCTCATCCCCTTTAGCTCATCCTTAGCCCTGAGAAGCAGCCTAATGTTGCTCTTTTGTTTTTCTGTTTATTCCAGGCTGCAGCAACTTTGTGACTAACCAAAGGTGAAATTTACAGTGCATAATCCCCCAAAAGTGGAAAAACAAGGGATTTTTGTGTGTTTATTGAGCCTTACTAGAGATAGTACATGTTCAGTTCTACCCAGCTCTGCTCTGTGTGTAGTAAGTCACTGTGGCCTGGTGGGAAGAATGCTGGACTGGGAAGCAAGAAATCCTGTTCTTATCTCAATTCTGTGACCTACACACTAGGAGACTACTTTATCTGTGTTACCTCAGCTTTCTTATCTGGAAAATGGGATAATGTACTAAAGGGAGTTTGGGTAAAGTACCTAGCTTGTAGAGACACTCAGTTGATGACAGTTATTGCACATATTGAGCCAAAAGTTAAAAACTTACAGACCCTTGAGTATAAGAAAAAACCTCAGTCCTATAATATAAGTACTGTCAGCCCTCCACAGCTGTAGGCTCCATCAGCATCGGCAGATTCAGCCATCTCAAGATAGTTAATATTTGAAAAAAATAAACTGGATCTTTATTGAACATGTACAGACTTTTTATTTTTATCATTATTCCCTGAACAATGTAATATAACAAGTACATACATTTACATTGCTTTACGTATTATAAGTAATCTAGAGATAGTTTTAAAACATGGGAGAATGTGCAGAGGTTATATGCTAGCGCTAAGCTATTTTATATACAGAAGTTGAGCATACATGGATTTTGGTATTCGTGGAATCTTGGAACCAATCCCCCATGGATACAGAGGGAAAACTGTAAACCTGTAGTCTTTGAAATTCATTTATTTCCTTCTCTTATTTTTCAAAAGGGGAGAGTGCACTGAAACCTTACGGAATCGGATCAGAGAACTAGAAGCAGAAGGCAAGAAGCTCACAATGGACATGAAGGTGAAAGAAGACCAGATCAGGGAACTAGAATTGAAAGTTCAGGTAAGGAGGAAACAAAAGTCTCCTCTTGACCTGGAACTCCTTTTTCAGTCTAGATTTTTGTGTGCTGTGCCGCAAGGTGGAGACAGTGCCTTTTGATACAGACCAAATCCCATGGCTCTAAAAATTCATAGGTGATAAAAAGATTGAACTCTTAATTTTGTCTAGCTCATTTCATATTATAGCCAGATTCTGATACAAGCCAGAAGTGTTGGCAATCCCTGAACATGTTTTACACCAGGATTTGACGTTCTGTAGATCTGTTTAACATTTTCAGGTTATAGGCCAGATTAGTGTCCTTTGGGACCTAACATCTTTCCTGAGCCTAACTGTCTGTCCATTGCCAGGGAACAGATCCTGCTGGATGACTCTGAACCTTAGAGTCTGTAGTCTTGAGCAGTGCAGGGTGAGGAAAGATGCCAGGACAGGGTGTAGCCAGTTTAGGGGGCCATGTGTACCTTAAACAGGTACTTACCATCAGCTCTTCATTAATGTCATATATGGTAAAGTTACAGTAATTTACATCATGAGCAAATGGTAAGAATTACTGGCAAGTCAGTGGAGTAGAATAGATGACCTGGAGACAAAGCCTCAAGTATATAGTAAAGGTAATGCAGCCAGGAGAGGTGAGCAGGAGTCAGTAACAGGCTTTGGAACTGGATAAGTGATGAAAAAAATAAAATTAGAAGCTCATCTCACAGCACACAAAAAGAAATTCTAGATAAAGGGTTGCATGCAAAATAGCTAAGCAAAAACATAGTAGACTTCATCTTGAAACAGGGATACTTTCTAAACCTAAAAGCAATGGAAGAAATCAGAGTAAAATAAAATCAGCTGGGGAAGGTATACATATTGCAGCAAGTATAAATAATTACTGAATATCCTCAACATGTAAATAGCTCATAAAATAACTAAGAAAAGTTCAAATATAAAGAAATAAACAAAAATATGAACAGATAATTCACAGAAGAAATACTAATGACTGAAAAAATGTAAGAATATATTAATCATCAAAGACATGCAGATTAAAATTAGAAATAATTTGTCTTCTGTGAAACTGGCAAAGAATTTTTAAGTGATAGTATCAGTCTTGGTGAAGATGCTACAAAATAGCTTCATGCATTGCTGGTGGATGGAAATAAAACTTCTGGAAAAAATCAGGTATTTTTTAAGTATTTACCTTTTTAGGAATTCAGCCCTAAGGCAAATATTGAAAAATATTACCGATGATATCTCAAAGATGTTTTGTGTAGTGGTATATAAATGTTAAAAAAAAAAAAAAAGGAAACTTAACAATGGAAGATGCATTCAAATTGTTATATATATACATATAGGAGTATTATATATATTATTAACAATTTTATTTTGGAAGAATATTTGAGAGGACAAGTTTTTAAAGGCTATACAAATTATATATGTATTATTTCAGTTATGCTAAAAGATACACATAAACATTAAAAAGGCTCAAAGAAAATATATCACATTTTGCAGTGGTGTAATTATGGGTAATTTGCATTTTCTTTGAACTCTTCTGTATTTTTAAAGTCTCCATAATAGGTTTGGATTTCTCTCTTAAAAGAAAAAGTTCAAATATATTTTTATTGGCTATATTCCCAACTATTTTAAGTGGGCTTATTTTACAGTTTGTCCTGTCAAAATAACGAATATTTCTGCAATTTTTAGTGCAAGTTTAGAGAAGAGTTTTGGCAGCATTACACCAGCATTTGCAAGTAGTCAGCAGGGAAAAGTTCTCCATGGTTCCGAAGTAGGCTTGCAAGAAAGAGTTTGCTTTGAAGGCAGAGGCCATTTTTAGCTAGATTGTGCCTCATATAGTCAAATGATTATCCACTAAATGTTTTTGTGTATACATGTCACCATATAAATACATTTGCCATATGCTTGTAACTAGTGAGAATACCATGAAAGTACCAGATTTCTGTGTTCTATTGGCCAGGTCAAGAATAGTGGGATTTAATTTGTGATTTCAGGCTAATTTTTAGACATCGATGCCAAAACTACCATGTAGCATTGCTGTTTTGATGATATTGATAGGAGCTTCGGAAGTATAAGGAAAATGAGAAGGACACCGAGGTGCTAATGTCAGCCCTCTCCGCCATGCAAGATAAGACACAGCACCTGGAGAACAGCCTCAGCGCAGAGACAAGAATCAAACTGGACCTGTTCTCTGCACTGGGCGACGCAAAACGGCAGCTTGAGATTGCCCAGGGTAGGAGAGTGGTGGGCCCTGTTGGGGTGGTGGGGCTTCGGAGAGCAGACCTCCCCCATAGAGCTCTGAACCAAAGGGCATTTCAGTTTTCCCTTCAAATGGTTTGGTAAGTGCCCTGCAGACATATTTTGAGATGGAAGCATGTTAAGTTCAGGGTGTACAGAAAAGACTATGAGTGTCTACGTTCTAGGAGCTCAGGGTGTTGTTGAACAAGTAGGTGACTCTGAAGTCATCAAAAGGTGCTGACATAGCAGCATGTACCAGCCCTGTGGGAATCCAGAGAGAGAGGTAGGGACTAAACTAGTCTGGGGAGTCAGAGGAAGCCATGTCTCAGAGGAACTAATGTCTGAGCTAGAGCTTGAATTATGGGAAGGGGTGGCACAGTGAATAAGAAGCATAGTGGAGCACAAGGGTTCAGGAGGCCACTTGGCAGAAGATATAGTCTGACCAAGTGCCGGAGGTGAGGCAGGGCCTTATGCCTTCGGAACTGCAGCTGGCTCTGCTTGGATGGAGCTGTGGGAAGAGAGTCTGGAGAGCAGGACATCCACTCAGCAGATTGTCACTGAGACCTGCTGTGTGCCAGGCATCCCGAGAGTCCCTGGGGATTCGAGGATTTAGCCCTGGTGAGGGACAGTGGACAAACCAGTGGGCAATATGTCAAAGGACGATAAGGTTGATGGCAAAAATAAAGCAGTGGTGCCAAGGGCATGTGGGGGGGGGGGGCTTCTGGCATCACAGAAGTTCCCTTGAATAGGCAGCATTTGAGCAGAGAGTGGAGGTAGCTGGAGGAAAGCACTAAGGTGGAGGGTAAGTACAAAGTCCTGCAGGGAGCGGGGAATGCAGCCTCATATCAAGGGTGGGAATAGCAGCAACCAGGTTCTATAGGATTTGTGGTTCCCAGAAAGAACTGGGGACTTTTACTCTGAGAGACAAGAGGAGCTCTGGAAGACATCTGAACTGAGGCAGGACGTGACCTGATGAAAACAAATTTGGAGGCCTGGAGTTGTGGCTCAGTGGCAGAGCACTTGCCTGGCATGCGTGAGGCACTGGGTTCGATTCTCAGCGTCACATAGAAATTAATAAATAGATAGATAGATAGTTAAAGTCCTTGGCTTTTTTTTTTTTAATTGGATTTTCTTCAAGAAAATGATAGCCACCTAATTGACTAGATTCCTGAGTGGGATACTGAAAAAAACCTCCAGTTAATTGGCTTAGTAGATGGGAAAGACTGTTTCATCAGGACTTTTCTAGTAACTGTACTCTGCAAATCCTTATCCTGAAAACTCCAGGGGAGGCAGAGATGAACACAGCAGATCAGTGGGGGATCTACCAGGGCAGTGGTGTGCAAATTTTTAAAATTATTGTGTAGCCCAGATAGGCTTATTTCAAGTAGATTATATCTATCATCATCTACCTATTTGAAATTAAAACTTAAAATTTTTATTTATTAATCTATTATTTATTAATCCATCTTAAAATAACATAAACATATTCTATTTTTACATAAATAACATTTTTATGAAAAAAAAAAAACTTTTTTCCAAAACAAAAAAATGTAGAAAAGATTTTTACACGCCCAAAATGAGGATGAAGAAACCAGCTGATGTTTTAGGGTGCATGAGTTTGGTTTGGGGTGTTTTGTTTTAGAGGTGCACCCCAGACACCCAAATAGGAGCTGTCTTAGTGTTATTATCGAGGCAGTTCTGACACTGTAGACCCTGCCTGCACTTCCAGAATTGCTGCACGAGGGCAAGCCAAGCAGATGGCCTCTGCCATGAAGCAGAGGCAGAGGGCGGGAGAGGCCAGAGAAGAATTCAGGGAGGCTTCCTGGAGGAGGGGGCTTTGAAGACTAGGCTTGGAAGGATGAATGAGAACAGAGAATGGCAGGGAGAAACGCTGTTACATGAAGGAGTAGTATAAGCAAGAGAAAGAAAGTGTTGGGGATATCTGGGTGAGTAATCTAGTGGCCTCAAGCTGGGGGATGAAAGAAAAGAGTGGAAGGTTAAGAGGACACTGATGAAGCCATGCCAGAGAATATATTCTCCAGATTTTCCAGAGGTGTGAGGTGATGTGTTCTGGCTGCTAATTTGGATTTGAGAAGTGAGGTTGAGAGGAGGCAGAGGGGTCAGGTGAGAGCTTCTCCTGTCTTCAGTGCAGGAGTTGAAGTACCGGGGAGTTGACTCCTGGAGAGGGAATGGTCCTGAGGTCAGGAGATACCCAAGGTCCAGCCGGAGCCAAGGAAGGGAGGTAGCACGGCTTAGGGAGCATGAGTTTGGTTTGGGGTGTTTTGTTTTAGAGGTGCGCCCCAGACACCCAGATAGGAGAGATTTGTCAATCAGTGGGAACCTTCAGCCTAAACCAGAGAGAGAAGCCAAACCCCTGGGGGTGAAGGGTGGGTGTAGAAGTTGGGGGAAGTTAGTGAGGCCACAGAAGTAGCTGGGGACGGCCCAGATGATTGACAAGAGAAGGGGATTGGGCACCAGGCTGCCTTAGTCTGTGGACTTGGGGGAAAGGTGTGGTGAACAAAGGTTCCTGAGAAGCCACCTCTGAAGCTGAGTTTCTGACCCATTACCGGCCTTTTTGCTTGCCTGGTTCAGCTCCCTGGGGAATGGGCACCCGGCTATTGCACCCCTGCTCACTTGGGTTTGCATCCTTGAAAAGATCCCCTGGAGGGGAAGCAGCACCTGGTCTCAGGAGCCAAGGGGCCTTCCCAGCCCAGCTGTGCTTCGCTGACAGCACAGGAATCCTCGGGAGTGAGGGGGGCTCTTTCCCAAAACTTGTGAGATGTGTTCATGTTCCTGATGAAAGAACTCAAATCTGCACTGGAAAAGATAGAGTGGCTCACGTGTGTCAGATGCCATTAGGTATTTTATTCATCTGAAGCTTATTTTGTTCAAAGCGGAGGAGGATATTTGATGCTCATTTGAAGCTTAGGGGAGAAGAAGGAAGTGAGGGAGCAGTCCCTTTCAAACACTGCTCCTGGCTGCTGCCTTCCCCACTGCCCGCCTCCCCTGTCCTGCTTAGAATATTCTAATAAGAATCCAGCTTTGTAATTCAAATCAAAACCCCCCGTTGCTTTTCTCCTTCCTTTCTGTATCATTTGATTCATCCTGGTCACAAAATGACTTTCATCTCTACTACATCCTTTTAAAACATGTGCCTCAAGCACTCTCACTCCAAGTACACGGTCCTCTTCCCGGGGACTCATGAGCGGTCAAAATAAGGGCAGTTCACAGTCAACCTTTTTTCTTTTTTTTCTTTTTCTTAGTTGTAAATGGACACAATACCTTTATTTTGTTTATTTACTTATTTATTTTTATGTGGTGCTGAGGATCAAACCCAGTGTCCCACATGTGCTAGGCAAGTGCTCTACCTCTGAGCCCCAGCCCCTCTCTTTTCTTATTTACTTCCCCTCAGAGCCACATAACATGATGGCAGTCTTGTGGGCTTTTGAATATAGTGATCCTGGGCTTAAATCCTGCTCTTGCTAACTAAGTGACTTTGAGTGAGCTACAGAGCTTGCAGAGCCTCCGCTTTTCACTAGGCTGGGCAGTGGAGGATGGTGATGGGAAAAAATGGAGACGCAGTGTCTGCTCTCACAGGGCTCAAGTTGAGCAGGGAGATGATGGACACAGATCATCACTCAAAGAATTAGTTTCAGGAGGCAGAAGAATGCTGGGAGTGTAGACTGCAGCAGGCTGCATGGAGTCGAGCCCTGGCTCTCTGCTATCTGTATTCCTTGGGCAAGTCACTCGACCCCTCTTATGCATTGATTTCTTCATCTGCAGAATGGGTGGTGATGATAATTCCCACCTCTTAGGGTTGTCCTGAGAAAGAAATGAGCTAGTAGATGTGAGCACTTAGAACATCATCTGGCACCTGTGAAGCCCTATGAGTCAGTCACTGTCATCATGATTATTGTGGAGAATAAGGGACATAAAGGAAGGTTGTTAGGGCAGGTTGAGAGTCTGAGAGTCTGGGGAGCTGATTTAGATGGCAGGTCCAAGGAGGGCTTTGCTGAGGAAGTGGAAACCCTCAAGTTAGTGGGGCAGGGACAATAGGAGAAGACCCAAAGGGGACAGGCCGTGAAGCAGCCAGAGCTGATCAGATCACAAAGCTGAAGCCCAGTGATCACACAGAGGGAGGATGTGCCGAAAGCTGAACGGGATCTTGGTGCTAACATGGCCAGCCAGCTGCACACTGGGCGGTGGTCAGAGGCACACTGTGCCAAGAGGCAGGGACACAATGGCAGCCTTGGCCACTGGAGAGTTTCCCTAGGGCAGCAGTCCCAGAGCTTCTGCTTCTGTGAGGGAATCTGGCACCACTAGTTCTGAGGCCTCAGTTTTATATTCTTTGGTCTGACGCTCAGCCCATGCCCCCAGGAAAGAATTCCAGCCCAGTGGGTAGAGCTACAGTTCAGAACCAGTACCCCTCTTAGGCTGTTGGAGATGACTGCCAGTTCAAGATGTGGCTCCTGGAAATTGATTTTGTCACTCTTGTCACACATATGTGAGCAGAATCACTTTTTACCTCTAAGCTAGAAATCAGTAAACAGCATCCCATAGGCCGCATCTGGCCTTCTGCCTATTCTTACACCATTGTGAACTAAGAATGGCTTTTACATTTCCTAGGGTTGGGGAAGAAAACAATGACAAAGACAGTACACGGCCCACAGTGCCTAAAATATTCACTATGTGACCTTTACAGTAAAGGAAAAGTCTGCTTTGCTCTTTTAAGCCATAAGCCTCATAAGCCTTGGAGTTGTTCCAGGGGAACCAAGGCCACTCTGGGGTTGGCCCAAGGGAGCATTGTGCCGAGTGAGCCCTCCCTCCTTCCTAATGGCAGGTCTTTGATCTTACAGGACAAATCCTTCAGAAAGACCAGGAAATCAAGGACCTAAAACAGAAGATAGCCGAAGTCATGGCCGTCATGCCCAGCATAACGTACAGTGCCACCACCAGCCCCCTGAGCCCCGTTTCCCCCCACTATTCTTCCAAATTTGTGGAGACCAGCCCATCTGGACTTGATCCCAATGCCTCTGTCTACCAGCCCCTGAAGAAATGAAGGCCAGCTGTGGGTTTGCCCAACCATTTGGTTACCAGAAGGCCTCACAAAGCAGCATCTCTGGCAGTCAAGACAAAAAAGTTTATATTGTATTTTGTGAGACTGTATATGTTGTCATTTTTAAAAGGGGGGAAGATGACATCCAAGTCTGATTAGAACTGCCCATCAGTTGTAAATTTTTAGAAAACCTCACAGAACTTTGCAGTTTATTTTTCTTGGCCAACACATTAAAACCATTCTTGGATTTCAAGTAGCCAATTTTGCCTTTTCTGTATTCTTAAATAGTTTCCTCTTGAAGAAAAAAAAAAAAAGCAGAGTTTTTGCTTTTCAACACTTTGTTTTGCTTTATTCTTAAATAAATAAGCAAAAACTGCACATTGGATTTACGTGGGATGAGGACAGAAGCTTAGTTTTTAGAGTGAAGGGTTAAGTTACCTAACAGCTTTGATTTATAGCTGCATTAAAGAAGATGATTATCCATATTATAGAAAGTGAAAATTGATAGCCCCTCCAAGGACCAAACCAATTCAAGGAGCATCATTTAGGCTGAGAGACTTGAGCGAGGTGACTAGCGTAGGGACGAACAGGGTTCCGTTCCAAACATTCACCTCCCAACACTATTTAGTCCTAGGAAATGGCGGGCAGCAGTCTTCTCACAGTGCCTGGGCAAAGACTTCAAGAGGAAACTTGACCACTCTAAACTGTTTCCCCCTTCAGTCATCTCTTTCCTGTCTGTATCAAGCTCACTGCAGATCCTGCCGTGAAACTGGCGGGTAGCGGCTGTCCCTTGCCACCTGGCCACCTCTTCCATTCCCTTTGATGGAAAGCACCTGGTGTCCTGTGCTGTGTCGAGCGCCTGGGGAGGAAGCTGGTGGCGATTGTGTATGAGACTGTAATGTGGCTAATAAAAGCTGTGGTCTAGGTTGGTTTTTTCCCCCTCATTTCACGTAACTGTGCTTTATCGACTTTTCATCATCTTGTGTTTGACACTTTAAAAGAGGCGAGACTATTCCTCAGCTCTTGTGCCAAGGAGGGTTGGTTTTTTTGTTTTGTTTTTTTAAGAATTTTAAAATCAAAACTGCACAAAGATATTGGTTTCAACTCTGTATTATACATTGGTAGAAAAAAGTGTTTGCACAGGCAACTTTTGGAAGTGTTTTAAAATCTGGGTGGGGTGGGGGGAGGGACTGGGAGAGAGGGACAAAGCAAAATTGTATTGGAAACTAGGAAAAATTAAGAAACCAAATAGATTGGTTTTGCTTCCTTGCCATGGGTCCTAGAAGGACATAGTTCTAAAATTTCCTGTTAATTGGCATGTATGTCTCATTTAAAGCAAATTAAGTAGGACAAGTCAGTGAACTAGAAGTATTAAAAAGAATCATCCTTTTAATCACAGATCTTATTTTGGGATTAAAATAAAAACTCCTAGCTTTAGCCAGGTGTGCATGTTGCTGCCATTTGCATTTTTGAATCATCTTATGTAATCGTCACCATGAAAGTGTTATCAAAATTGTCATAGATTTTTTCATCTTTGTGCAAAAACATGGAAAATTGTCACTGACTTTGTGTTGAGGTTTCCCCCATTTTGCTGCCCTTCAGACACTATTTTCGTTAAATACTTGGTCTTGGCTGCATTCTTTTATTTTTTCCCCCTGTGGGGTTCAAAAGAATAAACATTTTCTTACTGATAAAACTAGTTTTCTGCCTTTTTAACTTTTCAGGAGGACACAGCAAGGTAGACAGTCCGAGTGGGGCTGAGAGGGCTGTCCTTTTGTTCTCTCTTGTCCTGCCCACGTCAGGTGTGGCGAGGCAGGGCCACTGCCCAGGGACAGAGGGTCTTCATTTGCTGTAGTTTCTGTCGGGTGCTCTCCCAGCTCTCCTGTCCCCAGCATCTGATGAGAGCCAGCACTGCCTTGTTTTCTGGTGTGACCCTCCTTTCCTCAGAAAGCAAGTAAGAGCACGGTTGGGGGATATAGTTGGTGAGAAAATCTCAAGGGCAAATTTCCTTCACCATGCCTTGCCCTCTCCCGTTTTCCAGAATCTTGTTGGCTACCTAGTGACCAGTGTCCTGCTGGGTGCCCTGTCTGCTGCAGTCCCGAGTGCCGCCATCGTCCTCACTTGTTTTTAAAGGCTTTGTCTGTTTTCATCTTCTGAGAAGCCAGCTGCCTCTCTTGGCCCGTGTTTTTCTCTCTTGGCCATTGTTACAATTGATCTTGGCTTGAGGTTTGGAAAATTCTGCTCTTGGCACCTCACCCTCTGTCCTTGCTGCTGGATAGCCTGAGTCTTGGCCAGTAAGTCTCTTGCAGACACCACACTTAATACCATGAGCAGAGTTCCCCAGGGAAACGCTGGGGCTGGGCTGGGCTTTTGCCTTTGCCTTTCCTGAAGGAATGTGCCCGGTACTGAGTTCTCATTGGCACGTTCTTTTCCACCAAGGAAATCTTGAGTTGTTGTCTTTGTTATTTTAGGCCCAGGATAAAGTGCCTCCACATCTTAGTACGTTGTGTTTATTACATGCCGCCAAGCCCTGTTTGCCACTCTAGATGGTCAAACATTTACAGGAAGAATGGGCTGCGTGTGTTTTGACTCACTGAAGAACCTCTTTTTAGCCACATCTCCCCACTTTATATATATTCATCCTCCCTGTGAAGATCTTTCCAAGGCGTCCTATAAAAATCCTTGCCTCCTGGTCTGGAGGAAGGGAATGGCCCTTTCTCCCATCATCCTCTTCCCCCATGCTCACTGGGCACCTGAACCCGGCTCTCAAGGCCACCCAGCAGCTGCCATCAGATCGCTGCTGGTGCCGTTCACACCACAGCAGAGGGAGCTGGAGAAATAGAAGAAAACCTACCCCGGAGCCCATTCTGTGAAGTCGAACTAGGAAACTGTTTTTGGGGAGCGAGGGGTGGGGGGAGGGATTTGTAGCCAGGCCCATGTGGGTTAAAGGGCCACTGAGATATAAATGCTGGCTGGTGTGACAGTGACGTGTACAGCCGAGCTGGCTTCTTCACAGGCCTGGCAACACTTGCCAAAGGCTCCTGCCACCTTGAGGGCCACTCTGCTGGAGTTCCCGCAGAGCCCTGTGGCATGCATGGCCAAGCCCCCAGACAGGGATGGGGATCTGCTCCTGGCCCCGCCCCTGCTGACCTCCACTGCCCTCCGCCTCGCTGGGTGCTCCTCCCTCACCTTTAAGGAGTCTTGTTCCCTGCCGCCCCTCCTGCTTGGAGGGGATGCTGTGGGGACTAGGGGATCAAAGAACACTGACTGGCAGCAAGGAGTCCTGACGAGGACAGGGGATCCCACCCTAAACCAGTGCTACTCAAGTGTCCTCAGCTGCCGCAGACCAGCAGCACCAGCACCCGTGTCAGGACCAGGAACTCGGGCTCTCCCCGAGAACCATCACCCTGATCTGAATCAGCATTCTGAACACATCTCCTGAGATTCCACTGCATTTTTTTTTTAAGTTGTAGATGAACACAGAAAACCTTTATTTATTTTTATGTAGTGCTGAGAATCAAACCCAGTGCCTTGCACATGCTAGGCAAGTGCTCTGCCACTGAGCCCGAGCCCCAGCCCCAGCCCCAACTGCATGGTGTTCTAGAAGCCCTGCCCTATGCTGACTTTCCTTACCTGAATCAGCAATGTCGCCCTCTTTCTTCTAGTTCAGAATAAGCCCAGATTTGGGTTTTGAAAATCTAGAATTGAAGAGTTAATTGAGGCCACGTTCGGTGGCACATGCCTGTGATCCCAGTGACTTGGGAAGCTGAGGCAGGAGGATCTCAAGTTCAAAGCCAACCTCAGCAATTTAGTGAGGCTCTAGGCTGAGGCAGGAGGATGTCAAATTCAAAGCCAGCCTCAGCAATTTAGTGAGGCTCTAAGCAACTCAGCAAGACCCTGTCTGTAAATAAAATTAAAAAAAAAATGAGGATGTGGTTTAGTGGTTGAGCACCCCTGGTTTAATCCCTAGTACAAAAAAAGGGGGGGCTGGGGATGTGGCTTAAGCGGTAGAGTGCTCGCCTTGCATGCTCGGGGCGCTGGGTTCAATCCTCAGCACCACATAAAAATAAAATAAAGATGTTGTGCCCACGGAAAACTAAAAAATAAATATTAACAAAAAAAAATGGACGTTGATGAGGAGACATGCAGGAGATGAAGCTCTCCAAGATGTGCCCCTTTTACAAAATTTGTTTCCCCACCATTGGAACAAAAGATCCATGAGGATCAAGATTTTTGTCTGTTTACTGCTGTAAACCCAGAATCTAGAATGATGACATCTACACAGTAGGTGCTGAATAAATATTTATTGAAAGAGTAAGGGTCAATTAATAGATGGAGCGTGTAAAATATGGTGTCATCAGAGCATCTCTGCAGCAGTACCAGGAGAATGACAAGTCTACACAGAATTGCTTCTGGAAAGAAAAGAAGAAATTTGAAATAGCGTATTTGCTATGACATCTCCCATCTGCCTGTCTCTGGTTTCTGCTGAAACCTTGATTTTCTTGTCAGATTTTCTCTACAAACTCCTGCTTGACTCAGCCAGGTGCAAAGATTTCCTAAACAGCTGGATGCACTGAGAGCCGTCAGCTGTCTGGAAACCCTTGCTGCAGGGAACCTTCATGGGGCACGTCCATTCCTCACCCTGTCAGAGCCGTAGACCTGACTTCCCCCAGAGCCAGCCCCCTGCCCGGTGCGTTGGTGTGGGGATTTTTCATTTTGACAGTAATGGAATTCTCAAGCATTTCCTCCAGGAAGGGACCTGTTGAATGAGTGTCTCAGAGGCTCTGGCAAAGGGAGCCATGCTTCCTTCCTTCTTGGGTGTCCTTTGAATGCCTGTGCATTATTCCCTTCTCAGCATTTGCTGTTAGTTCCTCTGCCTTTGTCCCAACCTGATTGGAGTCTTGCATCCCCCTGAGTTTTGATGCACCAGCTGGCAGGTGCTTAAAATTATTATTATTATTATTATTATTAGTGGTGTTAGGGATTGAACCTAGGGACTCATGTATGCTAGGCAAGCACTCCACCACAGTGTCACATCCCCAGCCCCTTAAATCACAATTCTAATAAGTTCCCAAGTGAGGCTGAGTCCTGGGCCCCCACTTCCAGAACCACTGACTTGAGCATAAGCTTGACCCATGACTGCCCAAAGTCATCCCCCCCAGCTGCCACCAGGGGGCACATGCAGCCTCAGCCAGAGGTCTTGGTTCATTTCTAGTCATCAGCACAGCACCCCTGGACAGCAGAGGTGGTTCCCTAAAATATCTCTATAATTGTAAGATGAATTGTTGTTATTATTAGGAAGAAGAAACGTAGACCTCACAGTGAGGTGTTCTCTGTCTGACAAGTATCAAAGGTCAAAAGGGTCAGCCCCATGGAGGTGATGAATGTCCTGGCTCTTGAAAATGGCAACCAGTGATCCCCACTGGAGAAGGTCCTGGGTTCTCATCTACACTGCAGCAGGGCCACTCTCAGAACACCCCAGAATCTTTCAAATTAAGATGGTACGTGATTTTCATTTTCTTCTTTATGCTTCACATCTCCAAATTTTCTACAATAAACTTAATAATATTTTTACAATAAAGGTGATTTTAAAAAATACATTTTAAGTGCTATTAAAAGCCAAAACAACTCAAAAGAAAGACCCAAGAGTGAACTTGGGGTGAGCAGCTTTGGATAAGGAGAAAGCCCCCACTTGGACTTGCCTCCCCCATTCTTTGTTCTGCTGGAGCATCGGCCCGGGGGTGGGATTCAAGTGGGATCACAATCAGCCAAGTGCTCAAGAAAGCAAGGCTGAGATCAAGGGGTAGATGGTTACGTGTGCGGGGTCAGTCCATCATCTCTGCAGTGCACCTGTCACTAGGACTTGTTGGCTTCAGGCAGCTCCAGCCAAAGCATAGTGACTTCCAAAGACCATGTGGTTGGGAGCAGGATAAAAAATGTCAAAATTTCAAGACTTTATAGCTCAGGTGCTTCTTTAGTGGCTTGCAGATCTATTTTATTTTATCTACATAGAATTTAATACATTTGAACTAATATTATAAAATAAGGAGATATCATATTATCTAGATTTGAGGATTTTCTGTTGAAAACTGAAGATCTGGCATCTCAGGGATGGCATCTCCCTCTCCACCCTCTGCAGGGCTTGGGAGAAGTAGAACGGTGGGTCTCGGCTCTGGCTGCACCTCAGAATCCCCCTGGGGAGCTCTCGAGAATGCTGTGTCCAGGGCCCACCCCAGGGAGCCTGCTCCACCGAGCTGGGAGGAACCTGGGCACGAGCTGCTTGCCTCATTTCCCCCGGGGCTTCCTAACGGGCAGCAGCATTGAGAAGCTGGGACTAGACGGGGAAGTGGAAGCCTCGGTCCTGGCTGGGGCTAGACCGCAGAGGCTGGGTGGGTGTTTGTGGGGCTGGGTCAGGAGCTGGGCTGTCAGATCTGCCGTCTCTGCTTCCTGTGGAGACCCCTATCAGCTCTCCTTCCTCTGGTCCCTGGGCTTCCCTCCAGGCCCTGGTACCG
The DNA here is from genome assembly GCF_021218885.2 of Marmota monax. Taxonomy (NCBI): domain Eukaryota; kingdom Metazoa; phylum Chordata; class Mammalia; order Rodentia; family Sciuridae; genus Marmota; species Marmota monax. The sequence continues at coordinate 21,583,815 of NW_026694432.1, read as the reverse complement.
GTGTTTACCAATGTCAGTTGTTAGAGTTTCCATGACATCACCTTGATTTATGGTGTGTATTCTCTTCTTATTTGAAGCTTTGTTTTGGTTTGTTCATTGGAGATGGGGTCTTGCTAAGTTGCCCATGCTGGCCTCAAACTCCTGGGCTCAAGCGATCCTCCTACCTCAGCCTCCTGAGTATCTGGGACTACAGATGCATGCCACTGTACCCAGCTTTATCTGGGGTTTTTATATGGAAAGTCATAGAAACTGACTGTAGCCAGTGTAAGCCCAGAGGGCAGCTGAGTGGAAAGGACAGAAAGAGGGCCAGCCAGCAGGGCTGTCTCCCAGTAGCCCTGCCCCTGGCATGAGCGAGTCCATGTCCAGCCCCGTGGAAGCCAGAGTCCTCCTGGGAGGCTGCAGTAGATGGGTACAATTGTTCCCAGGGGCTCATTCCATCCCCACGGTGCGGCCAGAGCCTCGCCCCGGTCAGTGGAGCATGAGAGGACATCCCAGTGCCAGGCTGAGCAGAAACTTCTGTACCCACGTGATTCAGAAAGCCCCTTGCTTCTCTCCTCAGGATGGACAATATTCCCAGTTGGCGGCCACAGATGGTGAGGATTGAGCCAGTAAGAGTCACCCTCAGACCTGGGAGAAAAAAATGTATGTTTTTGGTGTCAGCCACTGAGGTTGGGGCTGTTTGTTACCACTACAAACAGAAGAGCCCAGGTTTCAGTCAGCTGGCCTGCCCTGCCCTGGAGAGAGGGAGCCTGGGAGGGAGACGCAGGCCCTGCCCAGCTATGACTACTCTGTCTCCCTGCAGATTCCTATGCTGAAATCCTAACTCCAGGGAAATGGAATTAGAATGTGCAACCTGGAGATGTGTTTAGGCCCCGGGGCAGAGCCCTGTGAATGGGATCAGTGCCCCTATGAGCGAGGTCCAGGGAGCTGCCTCTCCCCTTCCACCAAGGGAGGACCCAGCGGGAGGCGGTCTCACCAGACCTATGGACTCTGCAGACGCCAGAACATGAGGACTGAATCTCTGCCTTTTCAGCCGCCCACTTTGTCATCGCAGTGCACATCGACTATCGCAGGCCCCTTAGCCTCGGTGGGAGACAGAGCTTGTGGCCCCTCCTAAGCTGCACACGGAAATTGGGAGTTTGGATGAGAAAGCAAGCAAGATGCTCCTGCAGGAGGGGCCGAGAGACCTGGCGACATCCCCACGCCGGTGGTTCCAGAAGCCCAAGGCCAGGCGGTGAGCCCTCCTCGTCCAAGGCCGCTTCACTTCCCTCATCTCCCAGGAGTCCCAGGGTTTAAAGGTTTTACCAGCAAACAAGACTGACCACCTGTTGTACCCATCACCACCCACCCTGCGTCAATCAGGGCGCCACTGCTCATAGGACTTCTGATCCACTGACTTGGCCAGCGGAGCAGAAAAGCCAGAGAAGCCACCTTTCTGGTCACCTGTGCAGCCTCCTGCTGGCTTTCTCCAATAGCAAAGATAGCATGGGAGCTGGTACCGCCTTCCTGCCTCTGTTTTGGGACCCCAGATGGGAACCGACAGCTTAATGTGCTCCCTCTCCTGAGATGTGTCCCCCGAGCAGGCTGCACTGGAGCGCAGAGCCCTGAGAACTGGCCCAGGTGGGGCGTTTCAGGGTCAGCAGACCCTGCGGGCCAGGCTGTTCCCCAGAGCCACAGCCCCGAGCGCGAGCAAGCTGTGTTCCTTGGGAGAGCCAAGGGGGTGCGAGGCCTCCTCCCTCCAGGCTCTCAGGTAGACACACCTGGGCCAAGTGGCCTCACTTTCTGTGATCACCCAGGTCCCCGGGTCAGCTGGGGATTTCAGCCAACAGGTTCTGGCGTGGTCATTACCAGTGCTCCCCCCACCCCATGGCTGAGCCCAGCTGCTGCAGGGGGAGCATGCAAGGCGCGGACTGGGGAGTGTGGCAGGATGACAGGCGCGTGCCTGTGAATCTCTAGGTGCCACTGTTCAGGGCCACTGGGTGCAGGCACGCAGGCGTCTGTGCTCTTGCTCCCCAAGGACCTCACACCCCGGCTCCCACGGATTTAGACGCCGTCTCTTTGCTGAGGACTCCCACATTTATCACCTCCAGCTTAGACCACCCTCCTCAACTCCAGAGCTGAATTTCCAGAGGCCTCTTGACATTCGCTCTCGAATGCCTGACTCCTGGGTGCCTCCAGTTCAGTGTGTCTGAGCCAAGGTCCTGGTTTCCCTGCAAACCTGTGTCCCTATCTGATGTAATGGCCGCTCCCTCCTTCCAGTTGCCCGGGGCCTCTTCACCCCGGACTTCCTCTCTGCATCTAACTGTCAGCTCTGCCTACACTGCATGTGCAGAACCTGGCCTCGCTCACCTCCTCCACGGCTTCCAACCTGGACTGACCCTCCATCCTCTCCCTGGACCTCGCAGGAGCCTACTTGCTTCAGCCCCTGCCCCACAAAGTCGGATTTCAGCAAGCTAGAGAAACGGAGTTAGAACCCAGGTCAGATGATGTCACTTCTGTGCTCAAAGCCCCCCTGTGGCTCCACATCGACCCCGAGCAGGGCAGAGTCCTGTTCACCATTTACGCCCGCTGCCTACCTGGCCTCCTTCGTCACACTCTCCCTGGAACAGTTCCCTGTCAGTCCCACCAGGCCCACTCCTGCCTCAGGGCCTTTTCATTGATCCCCCACTCCCACGTTTATTTTAGAACAGTTTTAGATTTAGAGAAAAATTGAGAAGATACACAGAAACTTCCTTACACTTTACATGAGTATGGAAGAAAGATATCAGATTCCCTTGGGTTTCATCCACTGTCCTCCCTGTCTCCCAGGATCCCCCGGGATGCCACATTACATCTGGTTGTCACGTCTCCCTGGCCACTCTGTTTAGAATGCCTGCCTCCTTCCCTTCCGCTTCTGATTGTCACGTGTCACTTCAGTGAGGCCTCCCTGACCATCCTTCTCGGCTCTATTCCTCTCAATATTCAGCACTACCTATTTTATTTTTATTCAGTCTATTATATTGTCTATTACCATCATCTATCATGTTTTTTACTTATTTTGTGGTTTGTGTCCCCTGGCAGAAATGCCAGGTTCAAGAGTACAGAGGTTTATCTCTGTTTTGTTCACTTTGTATCCCTGGCCCTTAGAATGGTGCCTGGTGCCAGGAGCAGTGGCACATGCCTGTCATCCCAGCCACTCAGATCACATGTTCAAGGTCAGCCTCAGCAACTTAGTGAGACCCAGTCTCAAAATAAAGTAAAGAGGGTTGGGGACGTAGCTCAGTGGTCGAGCACTTGCCTAGTATGTGCAAGGCCCTGGGTTCCATCCCTAGGACCACAACAAAACGAAACATGTTGGCATGTAGTAGATGCTCAGTAAATGTCTGCCAACTGGGAGAGGGAGCACTGGAACCCAGAGCCTCCGGCTGCTCATCCCACCCACATCTTCACCCCACCTCCTTCCTCCTCAGAGCTGCCCATCCCAGAGCCACCAACAAGGAGCCACCTCTCTGAGCTCTTCCCCGTGCCAGGTCCTGAGTCCGCTTTTCGCATTTGCTTCCGCCACAACCCAGGGGTTGGTCTATCATGACCTTGTAGATGAGGAAACTGAGGCTCAGAGGCACAGGGGCCTTATCCAAGGTCATGCAGATGGGAGCACAGAGGCTGAGCTCTACACCCAGTCTGGTCTGGCCCTGAAACCCCAGTGCGGTAGCCATGACATTGGCCATGGCGGTGTCCCCCTGGGCCTGGGGCAAGTCCCAGCTGTTCCCATGGCAGGACACTTTCAGGCTCCTATGAGGGAGAGGTCACTCAGAAGGTAAGGGTGTCCCCAATGTTACCACTGAATGGCTTCTTCCCCCCAACCACACCCTAATTTTTGCTCCTGGTGTTGGCCAAACAGCTGTTCCATTCAGTCAGACCACAGGTGCCTGTCCAGGAGGACCTGTGAGCTACAGTGGCCACCCACAGCTGCCAGGACCAACACCCTCTGCTCATTCTGGAAGTCACCTGTCTCCAGGAACTTTTGTGGCTGATACTATCAGCCTGGCCAGGAGGAGGGGACCTCTGCCCAGCTCTGCTCCAGGGCCTAGAAGATGTCTGCATGAGAGAGCGGGACCCCACCCTTCTCTCACCACCCGCCTCCCCCTCTGTCCTCCAGCCCCAGGACAAATCACCAAAGGGCTCTTCTACCAGTGACAGAAACCCAACAGGCTAAGAAAAGAGGAATTTCTTTGACTCCTATCATTGAAATTTCCAGAAGGCACAGCTGGCTTTGCGTTAGGCCAGCTAAAGGGGCGTGGCTGCCACCGGATCTGGTTCCTCCAGCCTCTGGCCTTGGGGGTGCTGGCTTCACTGGTGGCGGCAACATGGTGACGAGATGGTGGCAGCAGCCCCAAGTTCCGTATCTACCAGGGCTCCCCTTCCATGGGAAAGAAGCAGAGGTCTGAGGGCCACTGTGCTGATTCTGCCTGGACCCTCAACAGTCCCCAGGGAAGGCCACACACTGGTGGCTCACAGCTAGAGTGGAGCCCACCTTGTGCCCGAGAAAACTGGGTACTACTATTAGAAAAGTAGGCAGGCACCGCGCAGGGTGGGCAACAGACGCCAGGCCCTTCAGAGGGGCCCTCCTGCCCTCTCCAGGACGGCCGTGGTGTCCTCCGTGGGCCAGTCTCCCGAGGCCCCATCCCTGGCCACCTAGGATTCCTCTGGCCATTTCACTGCCGGGAAAGCCAGGCCCGGGCAGAAGGCTTTGTGTGCAGGTTGGCTGAGCTGGGAGCAGCCGGGCATCGGCCGTGGGGGGAGGAGCCAGGGCGGCCGGTGCCTCCTGGTCACTTGGACGCTCACCACAGCTTTGTGCAGGCAGGAGGCCGAGGCCCCATCCCTGCCCGCCGAGTCAACAAGGGAGCAGCTGGGCAGGAAGCTCTCTCCTGGAATCGAGCTCAGGGCTGGGCTGAGGCCAGCAGCTCCCTTGGAGATGGTGGGCTCCACCCGTGAGCTCTCAGCTCTGGGAAAAATAGAAATCAAAGGTGCCGCCTCCTGGCACCCATCCCCTCCCGCCACCGCGGGGCCTGACCTTCCTTGGGGAGACTCCCTGCGCCTCGTCCTGCTTTCAGGGCCGAGCTAACCCACCCAGCCCTCCTTCAGGCCACCCTGATTGGTCTGGAGGTGGACATTCCACGCACACAGACCCATGAGCTGGAGGAGGGTTGGCCAGCTGCTGTGAGGTCCTGGCCCTCCCTCCAGAAGTACCTGGAGGCTCTCTGCCCGGACCTTGTGGGGCGAGGATGTGAAGTTTAAGATGGTCAAGGCCATCTGGGGCCATGTGGGAAGAGCTGCGGGGACCTGGGGGGGTTGGCCCTTGGGGTGGGTCTACAAGGTGCTGAGGCTTGGGTCCCGGCTGCTTTGAACCCCAGCCAGAGCGAAGAGGGTGTTCAGGGGACTGTCGCACCTCTGTGAGCTCAGACACCCCACAGCCCAGCAGGGACTAGGAATCCCATAAGTGCTAACCCCACAGGCCTCTCCTAACTCAGCCAAGCATGCTGGGCGAGCTTGCTGCCATCGCCACCGCGCTGTGGCCGGGACATGTTACGCATCCTTCGACTGCTCCCCCGTCCCAGTCTCTGAGCCTCATTTCCTCGCTGACATCTTAAGGGCGCTACCTCCTGGGATGTGGTGGGGACTAGCTGCGCAGTCCCTGTCAGGCACGCTGTAGGCTCACAGTAACTGCCCGCCACTGTCCTCCTCAGCCTCCTTTCCCTCTGGGAGCCGTCTCCTGGGCCGTCAAATGGCGGTTCATTCATCGGCAGAGTTGTGGTCAGGACCTAGGACAGTTACTGAGGTGAAAGAGCCAGGGACTCTGCCTGGAGGGACCAGTCTTTTGGGCAGGTGGTCAAGAGTTGCACCCACAGGGGTGAAGCCACGGTGCCCGTGAGGTCTGCTGGCAGAGTGGGCTGTCACCTCAGAGCTGGGTCAACTGAGGGGAGGGTGGCAGCGGACTCTGCCCCTGCTCCTTCCAGTATCTGCAGTTGGCATGAAGCCATTTAGGGGGGACTCCAGTCGTTGACCAGATCCAGACAGAAAGGGGAAGACAGACCATCAGGAAGCCCACGGTGTAGGGCAGAAAGATCAAAGTTAAGGGTCAGGGAAGAATGAAGCAAATTGCATCACAGGCATTGGAATATCTTAATCTAAGAAATTTAATTTAAACTATATATAAATCTAATCCCCCCGTATCTCCCCATTCACAGTATAGATGAGGCACAGGGCACGGGCAGGTGCACTTGGGGTAGGCTTCCTCTGCCTCCTCTGTCTACACAGTCGGTGGAGGAACACAGCCTGCGGCCAGCACCAGGAGTCCCTAATCCTGATTCTTTAAATACACAGATCTTTTTGGAAAAGGACTGAAATGTTTGTTTTAATGGGGTTGCATCTACTACGGGTAGCCAAATTGTACTGCCACCTGGTGGCAGCATACCAAAGTCACAGGTTTGTTTTCCGTTGGGATGCACAAAACTTTGCAAACAAGACTTTTGGACCCCACTGAAGATACCGAAGTCATTGCCCCCCATCTCCCCATCTCTCCACCCCTTGATAAAACCCACTTGCTTAGTGGAAGCTCACAACTCCCAAGTTCTCAGCCTTTCTATCCCGAGCCCCGCTTTCTCCAGGTGCCAGTAGACCAGCCAGCCTGGCCACCTCCCTCCTTCCCGCCCTTTGCCCTCTCTGGAGAGCCTCAGGCCCACTCAGGCCCCCAGCTCAACTGTGAGCTAGGCCCTGAGGGCAAGGTAGGACGGGCAGGGAGAGAACCCTTCAGGGGTGGGGTTAAGCACACAGATTCTACCCCCTGACTGACAGTGGGTTTGAATCCTGGTGGACACTCACCGGCTCTGGGTTTCAGGGCCTCTCTAAGGCCTCTGAGCCTCAGTTTCCCCATCTGAAGAGTAGGGTGGAATCTGGATTCAAAACGAGATTTCTTGTCTTTCCATACGTGTCTGCCTACTGTTCTTTCCACAAGAGCTGGAATCAATGGGGACGGGGACACTGTGGGCAGGGGGCTGGGCAGGGGCCCCGGGGGTAGAGCGCCCAGCACCTGGCTGCAGCCCCGCTGCCTGGAGCTCCCTCATGTCTCCTGCCCAGCCTCTCGCCCTTCCCCCTCCCCCTGGCTCCCTCTTCCACATTCCTCAGAACCTGGTCCCCAAACCCCAGATGATCTTGTAACCCCCTTAGCACAAGGGACCATGACTGAGCAGAGGTACATTCCACCCATGGGACATTGGCATCACAAGCCCCTGCCCAGAGTGGGTGATGTAAGTCCCTCAAAAGGGACTTAAAGGTAGTGTCCCAGGCTCAAGGAAAGGGGGACATCTTGCAGCTGGGTGTCCCCAACCTTGGCAACCACCAGAGCTGCCCTGAAGCCTGGGAAACCAGCTTCCAGCCAACACTCTCGCTGTCTGGACCTTGCTGTGTGGCCTCGGACAAATCGCTCACTCTCCCTGTGCCTTGAATTCCCCTCTCAAAGAGAGCTCTCCTTCCTAGGTAGCTCTGACGATGAGGCTGCTGGCTGCTGAGGGCGTGGGCAGGGGTGGGCAGGGGCTGGCAGGGTGGCAGGTCCCCTCCCTGCCCCTGCCTCCTCAGGGAACCCGCCCCAGGGACGTGGACTCCAGGGGACCCGTGAGGCTCCCCACACTCCCGTGGGCAGCGGTAGTAAGCGCGGTATTAATTATTACCATCTCCCCCAGGGAAGCAGATTCAAAGTGAGGTCACCATGGAAACCCAGACGTGGCAATGTGACCAAATTTTTAAAGTGTTGAACATGTTCCAGGCAAATTATATCTTGGAGGAAAAGAAAAGAATGGGGCCTCGGTTCTCCTCCTTGGTGGCCTCAGGAAGAAAAGCCCAGGAGCCCCCGTGGGGCCTGGAACGTTTCTACAAAAAACGGAGAGGCTAGAGCAGGGGTGGAAGATGGGAGCCCCTGCTCAAGGGACCAGAGCGGAGCTGGAAAGGACAGCGGGATACCCTGAGCAAGCTTGGATGGCTGGCCAGAGAATCCAAGGCCCCGGGTTCTAGTACTAGCTATGGTGTCAGCTTGCTCTGAAGTCCCAGGCTGGTGCCTTGCCCTCTCTGGGCCGGAAAAAAAAAAAAAGCAGTATTTCTTAAAGGACCAGAGAAATGAGCTACTGGGTGGTCAAACTCACATACGGTGGTGGTGGGGATAAGCGGAAAAGTGGAAGGCCAGCGGGTTTTGTTCCTCAGGCCTCCAAGGCAGAGAGACTGCGATTCAAATCCTACTTCTGCTACCCAGAAGCTGTGTCACCTGGGGCCAGTGACTTCACCCCTCTGAGCAATGACTTCCTTACCCCTAAGAGGCAGCTCAGCCAGATGCGGTGGCACAGGCCTGTAACCACCTAGGAGGCTGAGACAGAGGATCACACGTTCAAGGCCAGCCTCAGCAACTTAGCTAGGCCCTGAGAAACTTAGCGAGACCCAGTCTCAAAATAAACAGTGAGGGCGCTGGGGCTGCGGCTCAGCGGAGAGCGCTCGCCTGGCCTGTGCGAGGCCCTGGGCTCGCTCCTCAGCGCTACTAAAAATAAACAAATAAAATAAAGCCAGTCTGTCCATCCACAACAAAAATATTTTTTCTTTTAAATGAAAAGGGCCGGGGGATGTGGCTCAGTGGTAAAGTGCCTGGCTTACAGCCCCAGCTCCAAAAAAAGAAAAGAAAAGAAAACAGGGCTCATGGTGGCACCACGGGGGTGTTTGGGGGCATTTACTTATTCTCAGTGCTGGGGTCTGAGGCTGCGCTCCCGCTGGGACCGTGAGCATGGACACACACCCAGCTGTGGGTTCCAACAAGGTGACCCCAGGAGGGGCTCCACACGGTGCCCTGCGCACAGGGGTGTGAGTGTCACCATCACCGTGCTCATGAGTAGGGACCCCACGCACCAGGCTCTAAACGCCATCCACCCCCACATCCTTGCGGGTCCCTCCTGAGCGACGGGGCCACAGCTCACCCTCTTTTAAGGATGTGGAAACTGAAGGGAGCAGCTGCGGAGGCTCACGAGGTACAGGGTGCGGGGAGTGTACCCCCTCGGAACCCAGCCCTGGCCATCATCACACCTCCTGAGGAGGACACAAGGCGCGGGCTAGGGCCCAGCGCAAGTGTTGTGGCCCAGTGAACAACTCAGGGCCAGGTATGATGGCACGTGCCTGTAATCCCAGCCCCCTGGGAGGCTGAGGCAGGAGGCTTGCAAGTTGGAGGCCAGCCTCAGCAACTTGAAAGACCCTGTCTCAAAAAATAAAAGGGGCTGGGAAGGTAGCTCAGTGGCAGGGAGCTTGGCTAGCATGTGTGAGGCCCTGGTTGTATCACAAAAACAAATAAATAAAAAGTAAAAATAGCAGGTGCCCATCAGCCTCTGTTCACTGCTGGCCCCTTTCTTCTGGGACTTAGGTGAGCTCAGGGCATCCACGGCTCAGGTGCTGACGGACATGAGAAGCAGAAAGCCCAGGGCAGGGGCCGCTTCTCAGGCCGCTGCCCAAAGGGGTCACTCTGGCCTTGCCAAATAATCTGGTGGCCCTGGGGCGCTGGCTGCGGTCACACTGTGGGGACCCAGACCTCTAGGAGCTGCACCTGAACTCAGCCAACCCTCCCTGCTCTCAGGCCTTCCTTATCTCCCGCCCGTCCCTTCCTGCTGGGTCAGCCACCCATCCCATGCTACCCGCAGCCAGCCCCAGGCAGGACTGGCTTTCTCGGGACAGAATGAGGTCAGACCTGCCGGGTGATGGATGGACTTAATAACCAGCCTTCCCTACCACCAGCCCATTTGTCCTCCATTGTCCCAGGTCCATGAGGAGCCACAGTCATCCCCACCAGTCGGAAGAGCAGGAGAGGAGTGGAGGCCACCATCCTAGCCATCTCAGGGCTCTCGAGGACCCCGGAGCAGCCCAGACGAAGACCTGGACCGGGGACAGTCAGGCTGTGATCTTCCGCCTCAGCGGCCCCGCGAGCTGTCTCAGCCTCGTCTCTGTGTGTGCACTGGAGGGGACGATGGCTGCTGGTGCCTCCGGGGTCACTGAGGGACTGAGCAGCAGCAGACGTGACCTCACCTGCAGGCAGCAGAGGCGACTCAATCTTGGCTGCTTTTGCCTGGATTCCCCCCCCCCACCTCCCCAGGGTGAGGAGAGAGCAAACAGTTCCCTGGGGCGGCCATCGAGGTGGGGAGGTGAGGCAGGGCCGAAGGAAGCCATTTCCGGGTGTGCTGGTCACGGGGTACAGTGAGACCGCTGGCCTCATCCCGCCAGAGAACCCAGGCCCAGGGTGGAAGGGGTCTTAGATTTGTCTTCACGCAGGCCGTGAAGGCTGGGCCCTGGATCCTGCCATCTCCATCCTCTTCCCGCCCTTCCAGCCTTCTCTGTGGGGCTGAGCCTGGCCCACAGAGGGTCCCAGTGGCTCAGAGCAGGAGTCCGTCATGTGCCCTGGAACCTCACCACGAGGGCTCCCATCCATGCTCACGTCAGGGGAGGGACTCTTACAGCCCATTTTACAGATCAGGAATCTGAGGCTCAGAAAGGCGAGGTTCACTGGCTAAGGCTACACAGCTCAGAGAGGCAGATAAAGACTAGAAACAACTCTAGGGTCTTTGATTTTTTTCCGAGACAGGCAGGACTTGACTTATTGTCGTGTGGGGTACAACCAGTAGCGTACTAAAACGATGTTCAACAAGGGGAGAAAAGAAGCCTGACTTATACATTTGCCAGTTACCATGGTGTAAATACTCCCTGGCCAATTTTAAGCTGCCACAGCGAAGTCACTGAGCACAGAGTTGGAAAAAATGGTCGGTTCCCATGAGCTGGTATGAAGCATGACTCATACCAGAGCTCCAGAGCATGATGGGCTGGGACTTTTTTGATCTCAACTCCTACCTAGCCACATGGTCCACAGAGCCAATCAGACTGAATTTTCTCTCTAGGGTAAATTTCTCTATATGTTAGTCAGTTTTGTGTCACTGTGACAAAATACCTGAGATAAACAACTTCAAAAAGAGGAAAGGTTTAGCTTGGCTCAGAATTCCAGTCCATAGTCCCTTGGCCCTGTTGCTTTGGGCCTGTGGTGAGACAGAACTTTGTGGTGGGGGTGTGCGTGCAGCCAGGAAGCAGAGAGAGGAGGAAGCCAAAGTCCCAATGCCCCCTTCAAGGGCACACTTCCCAATGACCCAACCTCCTTCAACCAGGCTCCATCTCCTAAAGCTTCCAGTACCTCCCAACAGCACCACACACAGGTGACCAAGCCTTCAACACATGAGCCTTTGGGGACAGTTTAAGACCCAAAACATCATGGTATCACACTGTTTCCGGCTCCACCCCTTTGCTCCTGGGCTATTCCTCCCTCTAGTCTGCGTCTCCAGATCTAACTCACCTTTTTTTTTTTTAAAGGGATGATATTTATTCCTTTTCCAAATGTTACAGTAAAACCAGGTGGAAGAGAATAGTTTAAGCAATTAGGGAAAAAAAAGTACAAATCTGGGGTTTGGCCATTAAAAGTCATTTACAACAGTGGGAGAAAAAAAGACAACAAGAAGCTGTTTCACCTTACAGACCTCCCTCCCCCCGAGCCCGACACCTGCTTACCACGTCAAAGAAGAGACACAGTGGATCCGCAAAGCTGGAGGTTTGAACTTGAGTAAGACATTTATAAAAACCTAGACAGGGACAGTGTCCTCCCCAGCCCAGGTGCCACTAGGCACAGCACAAGAGACTAAAAACTCAACAGGGGGAAGGCTGGACCCTCGGGGTTTGGGAGTACAAGCACCCCACTTCTGGCTCAGGGATTTGGGGAGTGGGATAAACAAAACCTACTTGGAAAAGAACTGGGAGAGAAAACCAGCAATTGCCTTCTGCAGGGCTGGGGACAGGGAAGGGGGTAGGGTCAGGGACAGGAGCACTTCACATCACTCACCTAACTTGGGAAATCGTCAGGGACCATCCTCAACTGGCCTTAAGAGAAAAACCAGATGGCTGATGGGAGAACTCACAGGAGGGAGAGGAGAAAAGGGACGTGGCTGGGAGGGGGCGACAAGCCCCTTCCTTTCTGGGCACAGGAAGGCAGCCAGGGCACCAGGTCCAGGCAGTGACCTCACAAGGACAGCACAGTTTTTGCAGCTTAGAGATCACCCACCTGTCCCCAGCCAGCTACTCATTCTGCTCAACGCTGGCTGATGCAGGGCCACTTTCTGACCCCAAGGGAGTGGACGGCTCTGCAGCCTGGGGCCCTGCCTCCTCTCCTGTGTCTCCTCCCTTGGAGGCAGCACCGGCCTCTGCCCCTTTGGCCTTCCCTTCCTGGGCAGTGCCCTCCTGGCTGCAGGCCCCCATCTCCCCCTGCTCCTGCTCTCCCTCTGGGGGAGGAGGCAGAAGAATCCCCCCCACCCTCCTTCCGATTGCTCTTGAAGGACAGGCCACTCAATTTAAAAGGCTTCTTGAAAGAGAATTTCTTCTTCTTCTTAGGGGTCTCCTTGGGAGCGGTCTCCCCCTTGGCCAGGGGGTGCTGGCTCAATGGCATCCCCAGTGGCCCCCCACTGCCTCATCTGTTCCATTCAGGGCAGGGGTGGGGGGCGGCTCCCCTTCCCCAGGGGGAAAAGTCTCCATTGCTTTTCATGTGGCCATTCTCCTGTCCCTTGGCCTTCGAGGGGGAAGCGCCTGCTGCCTGCTGTGGGGGTCACTTTGCCCCAGGGAGCCTTGGAGCTCTGGCTGCCCATAATGGGGGATCTGCTGGAGGTGCCTAGGATCACGCCACAGGGGATAGTCCAGCGGGTAGAGGGGTGGGGCTGGTGCCTGGCAGGGAAGGGTATGTGTGGGGGGGGACGAGCTGGACCCCTGCTCCAAGGCTGACCAGCCAGAATGCTGCCTCACTCACCTTTTCAGAGTCTGTTCTGGTCCCACTTCCTCCAGATGTATTTGTCAGGATAAGTACCTGTAGCTGCTGTAACAAACAACCCACAATCTTAGTGACTTAGTCTAAGCATATTGCTCACGTGTCCTGTAACACCCGTGCAGCCAGGGGACCCAGGTTCATTCCACCATCAACACTTTATTTCCAAGTTCCCTCAGAACTTGGTGAAGCCAATGCTCACTGGCCTCTCCCAGCTGCAAGGGGGCCAGGAAGTAGGGTTGAGATGGAACAGCAATTTTCTTCCAAGGGGAAAAAATGAAACATAAAAATGAACAAAAAATAGCTTTGGATCCTACTTCTCCACCTTCCACAGTCTAACCCAACTTCTTTCTCTTCTAGATTCTCCCAGAACATTCTTCTTTCTCTTCTAGATTCTTCCAGAACATGCTACCCAGAGACTATGGCCTTTGATGTTTGATTCAGACTCACCACCGTGCTTCCTGGATGGGCCTCTTGTGCCTCCATAATCTCACAGAGGCTCAGGGCAGGGCTGCTTATCTCAGGCTGAGGATTCAGGGTTCCTGGGTCGGACTCGCAGGTCTGAGACAGGGTCAGGAATGGCCATTTGTAACCAGGTAGTTCAGCTGCCCAGATCACCCTGGGAAGCACAGAGAGGGTCCAAATGTCCCATTCCATGGTTGTGGACACTGAGGCCCAGGGAGGGGAAAGGATTCGCCCTGAGCCGTGGAGTAAGTTAAAGCTACATTGGAAACTAGAACACAGGAGTCTGACTTTTCATCCTGGGCTCTGTCATACCACTGGTGTGTCTCATCTAAAAGGCCTGATTGCACACTCCAGGAGACACACCAGGGATTGTGGAGTCAGTCACAGATGACTCAGATGACCTCAGGGACCAAAAGGTGTAGGCAGCCTTGAGTTCAAACTCTACGTCTTCCACCAAACTGGTGTAGGGACTTGAGAAAATGTTACTTTCTCTGAGTCTCAGTTTCCTCTTCTGGAAAATGGGGATGACAATAATACCTCCCCCTTAGAGACTCTAGGAGGATAAAATACACAACAAATACTCAGAGGGTACCTGGCAAATCCTCAATATCATGGGATCGGATGGTCTGCCGAGCTGAGCGGTTGTTCTCCAGGTGCATGAGAGGCCCCCGGAAGCAACCTCACAAATGAGACTTCTGAAGGGAAGAGTGGGCAAAGTTCCGGCCACCATGTAGACAGACTTCATGAAAATCGGCTCCCTAAATGTACATGCTGATCCCTTGGAAACAAGCTGCACAGCTTGATCTCAGTTTTTCTCCAACTTGGCACAGAATGGATTGTTTTAAAAATACTCCCAGGCTGTGTCTGTATGTGCCAGCCCAGACATGCTCCCCATAACCAGGGGCTGTGTGGGCCCCTGGGCTGACGGGAGGACCAAGCTCTGCTGCAGTAACAAGCAGCCCCACCTCTCAGAGACTTTTGAGTCTCTTTCTCAGTCTCTCTCCATGTCCACTGTGGGCCTCTGCTCAGGTGAGGCACACAGGCACGCAGGTGAAGGAGAGGCCACCAACTCAAATGTTGCTGTCCTCTGGGGTGGAGGGGAGCAGGCTCTGGAGGGCCTCACTCTGGCAGTTCAATGCCCCCCACCCCCAGAAAGGAGTCTCATCCTGGTGGCATCCCCATGCAGATTCCATGGCACAGAGGCAAATCCTGCTGCAGAAAGGAGATTCGAGCAGGACCTACCTCATCAGACGGGTGTGAAGGGGAACAGGTCCGAAGCTGGGGGATGCTTGGAATGGAAAGGCACTCAGTGGAGGAGGGGGTCATAATACCTCAAAGTGAAATCTGCCTAAGTGTCCATCACCTGAAGGATGGGTGGAAATGTGGTCTCTCCACACAATGGAGTATCGTTTAACCATAAAAAGGACCGAAACACCAAGACACTTGCAAGCAGGCCAAGTGAAAGAGCCAGTCACCACAGGCCTCACCTGTCACCTTCAATTGATCTGAAATGTCCAGAACAGGCAAGTCCACAGAGACAGAAGGTAGATGAGCGGTTGCCAGGGCTGGGAGGGAGGAAGGAGCTGGGAGTGACTGACAAAGAGCTCAGGGCTTCCTTTTGGGGTGATGGGAATGTTCTGGAACTAGAAAGGGGGATGGTTGGACTACATTAGGAATATACTAAAAGTCACTGAATTGTACACGTCTTTTTTTTTTTAGAAGAGGAAAAGTTTATTTGGGGGCTCATGGTGTCGGAGGTCTCAGTTCATAGACAGCAGGGTCCATTCCTTGGGTCTAGAGGTCAGGCAGGACAACATGGCGGTAGAGATGGCAGAGGGAAGCAGCTCACTGATAATCAGAAAGCAGAGAAAGGGACTCCACTTGCCAGTCACAGAATATATACCCCAAAGTCCCGCGGCCAAGGACCCACCGCCTCCATCCACACCCTACCTGCCTGCGGTTACCACTCCATCCCATCAGGGAATTAATTCACGGGTTGGGTTAAGGCTCTCATAACCCAGTCATTCGTCCTCTCACACGTGAGCTTTTGGGGGACACATCACATCTGAACCATGACAGCCCCTGAACCCTAGAGCCTGGTGAAATTCTTCAGAGTACTGAGTCCCAGGCTGCTCACCATGCCAGGTCTGTCACTGCGCATGGAAGCACAGGACAGGCCCCTGCTTCTGATCCTCCTCCCCCTCTGCCTCCTGGTCTCATGTGCTGCTTTCCTGCGCAGACAGTGTGACATGAGGAGCAACGCGCTCCTCCTAGCAAGGCTGGGTTACAGACCGTCTTCAGGTCTCCTGGCCTCACCATACCCAAATAATAATAAAGCCTACATTGCAAAGCAGTGCCTCAGACCCGGGCTTGAGGCTCTGAGCCAGCTCCCGAAGTGGTCAGCTTTGCCCTGAGTGATGTACACCGGTGAGCGACGAAGGCGGGGACACCTGTGCTGCATCAGGAGGATGACAGTGAAGTTGGTGCCAGGCGAATTAGATCTTTTTTTTTTTCCTTTTTGGTACCAGGAATTAAATTCAGGGGCACTCGACCACTGAGCCACATCCCCAGCCCTATTTTGTATTTTATTTATAGACAGGGTCTCACTGAGTTGCTTAGCACCTGGATGTTGCTGAGGCTGCCTTTGAACTTGCAATCCTCCTGCCTCAAGTGGCTGAATTAAATCTTTTTTTTAAATCACTTTTAACCACTTTATTAAGGAAAAAATTAAAATTACCAAATTAGTATTTTTGAATGTACAGATCTATGTGCTTTGACAATGGTCTATGGCTGTTTAACAATCATCACAGTCAAGTTACAGTTTTCCAAAACCCCCAGAGCTCTCCCCTGACCTCTGCACTGCAGAAACTCCTACTTTCTGTCACTGAACTTTCACCTCCTCTAGAACTTCATGTCAATCAATTTGTATGTTGTCTTCCGTATCTGGTTCCCTCCTCTACTTCGCATAATTGTTCAGAGATTCATTTCTATTTTTCAGATTCATTTCTAAAGAACATCGCTGCCTACATTGAATTATCCAGGCATCCTTTGTAGGAAATCAATTGATCATATATCTGTGAGTCTATTTCTGCACTTTCTATTCTGGCCCATTGATCTGTGCGTCTATTCTTATATGCTATTCAGACCATGTTCTGACAACACAATCCGTCATTCCTGGGAGCATTTATAAATTCCCCAATTTTGTTTGTTCTTTGGATTTTTTCAATATTTTAGGTGTTTTGCATTTATGTATACATTTTAAAATTAGCTTTCAAATTGATAGGTAATCCCACTGAGGTTTTCAGGGGGGAATTACATCCTCACGATATTGCACTTTCTGGTGCATGAAGATGGTGACTTTTCCATTTCTTTAGGTCTTCAGTTTCTCTCAGCAATATTTTGTGATTGTTAGTGTGCAGATATTGCACATTTTTTGTTAAACATATCCTAAAATATTTTTATGCTATGCTAAGTAGTAGTATTTAAAAAAAATTAACCATAGCTTTATTGAGGTAAAATTGAAGTACAATAAAATGCACATATATGAAATATGCAATTTGGTCAGTTTTGACATGTATGTAACCAATACAATCAATATAAAAAGCATTTCCATTCCTTTTTTCATGATTTTTTTTGCATGATTTATTATATTAGAAATCAATCACCTTAAGGGCTGGGGATATCGCTCAGTTGGTGGAGTGCTTACCTTGCATGCACAAGGCCCTGGGTTCAATCCCCAATACCACACACACACACAAAAAAAATCAACCACCTTAAAATATATAGAGCCCCACCCCCATATGTCAACTATTTCAAAATTAGATGGCACACTTATAAATATCTCAGAGGTCAAGAAAGAAAGCACAAAAAGAGTAAGGAAAAAGTACTTTGGACTAAGTGATAATAAAAGCTTAAAATATCATGATCTCTGAGATTAAACAGTATTCAGATGAACATTTATAATTTAAAGTCCCCTGGGGCTGGGGATGTGTCTCAAGTGGTAGCGCGCTCGCCTGGCGTGCGTGCGGCCCGGGTTCGATTCTCAGCACCACATACAAACAAAGATGTTGTGCCGGCCGATAACTAAAAAATAAATATTAAAATTATCTCTCTCTCTCTCTTTAAAAAAAATAAATAAAGTCCTTGTATCAGAAAGAAGCTAGAATAACAATCAAATTATTTTCAAACTATGTAGTAGGAAGGAAAAAAAAAGAGTAGAGCAGAAATATATGAAATAGAGAAAAACTAATGCAGCTAGAATCTGATAAAAATAAACAAATCTAATCAAGAAAAAAGCAAGAACACAAAAATTAATACCAATGGAAAGGGAGCTGTCAAAATAACCCTACAGATGCTAAAAATATATTAGAGGATATTACAAAAATTGTTTGCCAACGTATGTGATAGCTTACATAACATGGTCCATATTAGAGAAGGAGCCGTGTGCTGCTGAGAAGAAAGTGTATTCAGCCATTGACGGATGAAGTATTCTATATACGTCTGTTAAGTCTAAATTATCAATTGTGTTTTTTACTTCTATAGCTTCTTTATTTAGTTTTCATTCGGAGGATCTATCCAGTGGTGACAGAGGCATGTGAAAGTTACTCAGTATTATTGTGTTGTGGTCTCTTTGATTCTTGAAATTGAGAAGGTTTTATTTGATGTTCGCAGATGCTCCATTGTTTGGGGCATAAGTGTTTAAGATTGTTATGTCTTGTTGATGTATAAGTCCCCTAAGCAGTAGGAAGTGGCCTTCTTTGTCTCTTCTGATTAACTTTGGCTTACAGTGTCCTTTATCTGATAAAAGGACAGAAACCCCTGCTTGTTGACACAGGCTATGTGAGTGATATGTTTTTTCCATCCTTTTACCTTCAATCTGGAAGCCTTTGCCTATGAGGTGAGTCTCTTGGCGACAGCATATTGTTGGGTCTTGTTTTTTGACCTAATCTACCAGCCTGTTTTTTTGATTGATGTGTTCAGGCCGTTAATGTTCAAGGTTATTATTGAGATATGATTTGTATTCCTGGGCATTTGGGTTTATTTCTAGTTTTTTTTTTTAAGAGAGAGAGAAAAATTTTTTTAATATTTATTTTTTAGTTTTCGGTGAACACAACATCTTTATCTTATTTGTATGTGGTGCTGAGGCTCGAACCCAGTGCCTCGCGCATGCCAGGCGAGAGCGCTACCGCTTGAGCCACATCCCCAGCCCAATTTCTAGTTTTAAATTGGAATTAATTTCTCCTCAGATTGATTATTTTTTTAGTGTAGTTCTCCCCTTTTCTGGTTTTCACTTTTTTTTTTTTAATTTCATCTTCATGGAGTATTTTGTTTAGAATGTTCTGTAGTGCAGGCTTTCAAATTCTTTTAACTTCTGTTTTTCATGGAAGGTTTTCATTTTGTCTTCAAATCTACAGCTTAATTTTGCTGGATACAGAATTCTTGGTTGGCATCCATTTTCTTTCAGAGCTTGGTATATGTAATTCCAGGACTTCCTAGCGTTGAGGGTCTGGATTGAGAAAGCAGCTGAGATCTGTATTTATTTCCCCCTATACGTAATCTGTTATTTTTCTCTCACAGCCTTAAAATTCTATCCTTATTCTGTATGTTAGGCATTTTCAGTATAATGTGCGTTGGTGTGAGTCTGTTATAATTTTTTACATTTGGGGTCCTGTAAGCTCTTGAATTTTTTTTCTTTCTTTTCTTTTGGTTGGGGGAGGGTTACCAGGGACTGAACTCAAGAACACTCAGCCACTGAGCCACATCCCCAGCCCTATTTTGTGCTTTATTTAGAGACAGGGTCTCACTGAGTTGCTTAGTGCCTTGCTGTTGCTGAGGCTGGCTTTGGACTTGCGATCCTCGTGCCTCAGGCTTCTGAGCTGCTGGGATTACAAGCGTGTGCCACCGTGCCCAGCTAAGCCTCTTGTGTGTGATTTTCCATTTCATTCTTTAGGTTTGGGAAAATTTCTGATATCATTTCATTGAAAATATGGTGCATTCATTTGGTTTGTATCTCCACAACTTCATCTCTCCTGATGAACTTTAAAGTTGGTCTTTTCATGTTATCCCATGATTCTTGGAAGTTCTGTTCATGGTTTCTTAACCTCTTCTCTCCACGGTCTACTTCATTTTCAAGATTATATTTTTTGTCTTCATTGCCCGAGGCTCCCTCCATCTTCCAGTGCTCTCTCTGTTGGTGCTGCTTTCTATTGAATTTTTAATTTAGTTGATTGTTTCCTTCATTTCGAGGATTTCTGCTTGGGTTTTTTTTTTTTTTTTTTTCAGAATCTCTGCCTATTTATTGAAGTGTTCTTTCACTTCCTGTATTTTTTCTCTGATTTCATTTCTTATACTGTCCTTTGCTTCAAAGATCAGTTTAACTAAGTATGTTCTAAACTCCTCCTCTGACATCTCTTCCCTGTGGTGTCCGTGGATTCTCTTATTGGAATATCTGGTTCCTTGGGTGCAATTTGTTCCCTTGCTTTTTCGTGTTGTTTGTGTGTCCACCCGTGTAACAGTGTGGATCTGAGGCAGGAGAATTTCCTCCTTGTGGATTTAGGGCATCCCTGAAGGTTCCCAGTACCTCATTGTTTAGGGGGAGACAAATAATAACAAGAAACAGCACTAAACCAACTGGTTCCTACTGCCACGTCTACAGTGTTAATTATCACAATAAACAGAAGTGATGTGATCCGTTATTGCCTCCAATAAAAACAGCAAGTTTGCTAAAGGATTTATAATTTCAAATGGCGGACAGCGGGGGAACAGAAGTGATTTAGAATGTGAGGATCATGAAGGAGGAGGAGAGAAGAAGTAAAAACTTAAAGGAAGAGTGAGAGAGAACAATAGATTGGCTGTTAGCAGAAGAAAAGAGAATCAAGGGAATCAGGTGGGAGAAAAATATACATATACATATATATGGTAAGAATTTTTAAAAATTAAAAATAAAAGAATACAAAACAAAACTAAAATATACTAACCAAACATCCTAGTTCACAAAAAACTCATCCATGAAAAATAACTGGCTTCAAAAATGCTAAAAATGAGAAAAAAAAACAGATATGAATAAGCGTCCTTAAAGGTCACAATTAAACAGAGAAAAGGAATAATAATGATAATAATAAAGATGTTGATGAGAAGTTAAGGAATTCTTTCCACTGGAGTTCAAAGGATTCTCGGCCGCTCTTCTCAGCAGTTGTAGGTGGGGGTCTTGGGAGTCCAATGCCCCCCCTCTGGGCTCCTGGAGGAGGGTTGGGGCTTAGGTGGGCTCCAGGCTCTTTGCTGAATGTCACTTGGGGGTCTGGAGAGTTTAAATCAGGGCCCCTCCAGTGCCCAGTACTTGCTGGTGTTCTTCCCTGGGTTCCAGTGATGTGGTGGGGGACCCAGTTCTCGGTCCCCTAAGTCACCTTTGGACCCCACGTTTCCTGGTCTCAGTCTCCAATCCTCCACCCTCCCCTTTCCAGACCTGCGTCTCTGCCTGTCTGATGGAAAGCGACCTCCTCTATTCTGCCATCGTGGGAAATCTGAATTAAACCTTAATGAGAGGCAGAGCGCTTGCCTGGCATGCAGGAGGCCCCGTTCACTCTCCAGCACCAGAGGAAAAAAGAGACACTAAGTGAATAAATAAACAGTGGCTGGTGTCCCCGCCACCCTGAGCCATGGGCCCCACCCTAGCACCGTGAGCCCCCACTATCGTCCTTACGTCACCTCTTAAGGACCGGCTGGCTGTCCCCGCTGGCTCAGGAGCCCTTCAAGGCCTGGCTATTCTGTGTCCCCTTCTGCAGCCCCAGGTGGGGGCAGCCAGCTGTACCAGGCGCACAGCCCGTTGCTGTCACTGTCACTCACAGAGCCGTGGCCGTGGGAGCAGCTGGGGTTGCACCTTTGGGTGGGGCTGGCTCTCGTCCCTCTGTGGCAGGACTTCTTCCTCCCTGGTCTCCCCAGGGCCCCATTCTGTGCCCTCAGGACCACGTGGGGTGACCATGGGCCACTCAACCCTTCCAATCAGGGGGGTGTGCCCAGGGTCACACCGTTGGGTGGTGTAGAGCTGGACCAAGACCCAGGATCCTCACAGCTGCCTGGTGTCCCCTCCTGGTGTGGGACAGGACATGGGTGGCACTGGGAGGCTTGGGCCTTCCTGAGGCCCTTGCACAGGCAGGTCATCAGCCTGGGGTATGAGGACATGGGGGGACCATGCCAGGGGAAGGTCCCAACCACGGTCCTGCCTCACTTCTTGTTTCCATCATTGCTGTGGTTGTGGGAGACGGTTGACACCACAAAACCACACACCAAACCACCTGCTTCCCCCCGCCAGCACCCGTCCCCCAGGGCCTGCCCCTGGTCCTCCCCCTCTGGGCCCACAGGTCTGGGTCCCCCATGTCAAGGATGGAGCTGGACCCTGACATGAACCAGCCTCTCTGGGAGCCACCGCTGTATCCAGGCCTGCGGCCTCACTGAGGCCTGTCCCATTCCTCTTCCAAGGGTTCTGTCATCATGCATGTATTGTGTAACTACTATGTTCTGTGCATTTATTGAGCACTGTATGCCATGCATATACTGAGCACCAACTATGAGCCAGCTCCTTTGGCACATGCTGAGGTTAAAGGTGAGAGTATAACCCATGCAGCCCTCATGGAGTGAGAGGTCTGAGGAAAGATGGCGGCCCAACAAATGGACCCGGCCCTCATGCTGGGTCACTGCCCACACACAGGGAGCTTTGCAGGAAGATCCTGATCCAGTCTGGGGACTCAGGGAAGTTCCTCTGGGGAAGGGAGGCCTGCGGGTAGAGGGCAAGTCTGGGGAACGCAGCCCCCTCTGCCCTCTGGCCTGGGCTCCCTCCCAGAGCGCCTCCCAAACAGGAGGGTATGACGGTGCGCAGAGCAGGGGCTTTGGGAGCCCCGCGGCGTGGGTGGCCTGTGTGTGCACGTGTGTGGCGTGTTCTGTGTGCACATGGCCAGTGGGGCACAGAAGCAGCTCCCTCTGTCCCTTGCCAACAGGGACGTGGTGAGGGGAGGGAGGGGGCTGTGGAGCCCGGTGGTCCTGGGGGATACTGGGTTGGAACACGATGGCCCGCGGGCAGCGGGACGGGTGCAGTCCCTGGTGGGTGGGCCGCAGCCCCTCTGTGCTCCGCGCAGGGCCACCGTGTGGTTCCTTCTAGAACACCGCGTCCTTGCGTTTCCCTCCCAGGAGGCTTCGGGGGCTCCAGTGGATCTCCCTGACCTTCCTGACTGGCGTCCTTGGGCCTGGTGTCCACTCGTCCTGCTGCTCGTCCCTCCAGGGCCCTCCCCACCCTGTCCTCCCTTCCTCCCACCTGCCCCTCAGCCCAGGTCCAGGGCCTTGCCCTGATCAAGGCCTCAGACCACAGGCCGCCTGCCCCGTTCTGTTGCCCCAGCAAGGCCTGCGGGCAGGGCCCAGGGCCCCTGGGGCTCCTGTTTCTGTAGCATCCAGGAGAGGACCTGGCAGCCGCTCAGGCCTCTTGTGCTCAAGGGTCCAGGTTATAGTGACAAGGCCTCAGAGTCCCGCAGGCAAGACCCCGCCAGGTGGAGGGTCCCCGGGGGCAGGTGTCCACCGGCGGAGGCTGGGGTGCCGCCCAGGTCCCAGGTGGTCCCCAGGGCCACAGTGTCAACTGCTACTGTCCTAAGCTCAGGACTCCTCAGGGGCCCTTTTTCACAGGAGGGGACCTCTGTGAAATGAGATGCAGCCGGTGGGCACAGACGCCACCTGGTGAAAAGGTGACATTTCTGATGAGAAAGGAGAGTCTCACTGGAGCTGCCTGTCCTTAACCCCGCCCACCTCACCTCTGCACAGAGACTGGCCTGTCACGTCCTGAAGTCTGGGGACACCAAAATCCAGCTGGACTCCACACAGCAGCTGGGCTAACGTCCTCCTCGGCCATTGCTGAGCGCCTGTTTGTGGCCACTGCGCCGTCTTCCATTTACATGATTTCCTTCAAAATAAACTAAGAAGAGTTCGTTAAACACACTCACACACACACTCACACACTCACACACACACTGACTCTCATACACACACTCACACTCACACACACTCACGCTCTCACTCACACTCACACACACTCACACATACACTGACTCTCATACACACACTCACACTCACACTCATGCTCTCACACACACTCACACCCCAAACAGCCACTCGTCTGGGCGAAAGCAAAAGTGATGATCATGGTCAGAAGTTGGGGAGATGCAGCCGTGCTGTGGCCGGGGCCCGTGCTCCCTCTCTGGTCCTGCCTTTTCCCCCCGATTGGATGGTCACCCCAGAGGGTCCTGAGGGCAGCAGGATGTGGCCCTGGGGAGACCAGGGAGGGAGGAAGCCCCATCAGAGTCCTTGTCCGTCAAAGCGTCCAGGTCTGTCAGGTGCCTGGTCTCCGAGGTGGCCTGGGGAAGACTTCTGGTGGCTCCGAGGGTGGGGGCCTGGCCTCAGGCCCGTGCTCAGGGCGGCCTCCCCTTGGCCTTCCCACTCCCCTCCTGGCCTCCCCTAGATGCCTTGGATCACAAACAAGGCGCTCCGGGGCCTGGCCTTTCCCCTCCATCTCCCTTTCCTTCCTCCCTCCTCTCCCATGAGCTGACACTGCCCTGCCGTCCAGGTGAAGCTGAAGTTCCTGCGCACAGAGCGTCATGGGCACCCACTTCCCTGGACCCTGGTCTCCCCATGTCTCCAGGTGCCCACATCGATACCAAGAGAAGCCACCCCCAGTGACTTGAGGTGGTTTCTGGCACCATCACCACCACCAGACCAGGGCCAGGGCGAGGCTGGTGAGAATCCTGGCTCAGAACTGAAGGGTCCTGGGCTCTCGTCTTTGGAGATGCCCCTGGAGATGAGTGACCCTGGCCTCACACTAGTCCCAGCCCTACTGCAGAACGCAAGAAAGAGAAAACCTGCTGGACGGATGGGTGCTCTAGGGGTCATTGGGGTCCTGAGCCATTCTTGCAGGTTATTCTTTGATACAACGAGCCAGGGAGGCTGATGGGCAAGACTGCTGCTTTAACACAATGGTGTGGGTTGTGCACTGCACAAAGCCATGCAGCAAAGCAGGAAGCAAGAGTGGTTGAAATCCACCTGCTCCCGTGTTGTGTCTGAGTACAGGGGAAGGGACATCTATTTTGTCCACTGGTGAGGAAGTCTTTCTGACAAGGATATCTAGTATGCTGCTGGTGGCCCTGCAAACAAGGTGAAGAATCTGAGATTAGAGAGGGACAGGGACTTTCCCTGGGATACACAGCAGCAAGGCTGGGATCCAGATTTCTTCACTCTTCACATCATAGTCTTCCCTTTACTTTATATCACTCTAGTAAAATGTGTTGGGGAACTGAGCACTCTCCCAGGCCGAGATCAATCCAAAATCTGTCTTGCTGGGGGCACGCCTGTAACCCCAGCAGCTCGGGAGGCTGAGGCAGGAGGATTGCAAGTTCAAAGCCAGCCTCAGCAATGGCGGGGCCCTAAGCACCTCAATGAGAACCTGACTCTAAGTAAAGTACAAAATAGGGCTGGGATGTGGCTCTGTGGTCGAGTGCCCCTGAGTTATCCCAGTATCTCCTCTTCCCTGTCTGTCCCTGTCCCATCCCTGTCCCTTTGCTCCTCACTCCCCCACCCAGGCCCTCTCTGCTTAGAGACGAGGGGGTCTGAAAGCCAAAGGCACCTCTGGGGGAGAGCAGGGGCAGGTGTTGCCACCAGCGGGTTGTCCTGTAGAACTGTCCTTGTCACCCTGTCAGCTCCTGGCTGCTCCGCCAGACCATGACACCCAGCATCCCCTGCAACACTGAGCCCTTGCCTTGGGATGAAGGGACGTGAGCAAGCCTCTCCCAGTCCTCCGCCTTCCGTCTCGGGGGCTCCTCTCTGTCCTTCCTGCTGGCTGATCCCAGACTTGGTGACAACCATAAGGACGTTGGTAAAGCTTCATGGGACAGCATCACGCTGCGGGGGGGGGGGGGAGAACCTGGGTCTGAACGCCATCCCCGAGCAGTGCCGTCCAGGCCCAGGCTGAGCTCTGATCTGCACTCTGGGCGCGGCTGGGCGGGGCGGGCCTCCGTCCCCCCCTCCTCCCCCACGGCCTCCCGAGGAGTCGAGGCCAGAGTTCTCTGCAGAGGAAAGAGTGAGCAGCGGAGCAGAGCGAGCACGTGGCCGTGTGGTGGCTCCCTGGCAACGGAAGCTGCCTCTTGTGCAACCAACGGGGAGGGACGAGGACTGGGGTCACAGGACGTCAGGGCTGCCGGCCAGAGCCACCCAGATACCACAGGGGCCACTTTCATTTTATCCCACGGGCTTCACTCAGTCCTTGCCCCCAGGAGGGAGGCAGTTAGGCCCCCGCCCTCCATCTTCTGTTCACCAGGGCCTCCCCGAGGAGAGCGGCTGGCTTGCCCAAGGTCACGGTGGCCATTAGTGGCAGAAGGGCTGAGGAAACCCTAGGAAAGGATTTGGAGCCAGAAAGGATTTGAAGCTGGAAGCAGATGGGAAGCCACGGGGACTCGGGGGGGGGGGTGGAGATTAGCTCAAGAAGCCCAAGACAATGGGTGGAAGTGACCTAAGGAATCCCAGGACCAGGGACACTGCCGTCCAGGGTCTGGAGCGCACGGAGCCCGTGGTGTGGCCGCCTTCCTACCCTCAGGCCTGAGGCTGCCTGGAAGTGGAAGGGCTGATTCACCAGGGCCTAGATAGGAAGGCTGACCGCAGCATTCTGGCATCTAAGGGACCAGATGACAAGGGAAGGGATCCGTTCATTCCACGGTCCCCAATGCTTGCTGGGCACCCCCATGTGCTGGCACCTCCGTGAAGCAGGCCAGCGCCCATCCTCCCAGAGCCACGTGCGGGTGGGGGGACAGACCTCACACAACCACCGTGACACACGCCAATCACCTGGGTGCCAGGGTGCGACAGGCGCTCCTTAAAAACAGACACGGCAGGAGAAGGGGGACCCAGAGAGAGAGGGACAAGGCCGGCCCTGGATTGTAGAGTCCAATACAGAGGGATCGCAGGGGACCCTCCACGAGGCAGAGGGAAAGTGCCATGAAAGGGCGCTGTCCCCTCCCTCCGTGACTTCTCTCTCAAGTTGTCACTGCATTTATTTATTGGCTATTCATGTTGTGCTAAGTAAAGGAAAGTTAAGATTTTAAATTATTAGTGTGCCACTTTGCTCCTCTGTGGGAGATCGCACACTGCTTAGCTCTGGGTTCACCCTGAGGGTGCCTCAAGCCAGCTAGAAGGACAAACAGCGTGGCAGGAGGAGACCGCCCCTCCACCCAGGAGGGGACCTGCAGGTGCCCAGGTTTCCCCTCAAGGCAACGACCCTCTGAGGCCCCTGGAGTCCCCACCCCAGCACTGAAGGGCACCCCAACTCTCTGCAGCAGGACAGCGGCCAGACCCTGGGCTGCTCCCGTCACCCCAAAGTGGGCAGGGTCTGCAGAAGTCAAGCCAGATGTCCCTTGCCACAGGTCTGCCCCTCGAGAGATGGCATACCCAGCATCCTTAGACCCCCAGGCCAGCAAGTGCCCGGCACCTGGATGGGAGTCCTCTTTCCCCTGAGCTGGGCCGTTAGCTGCCCACGCCGCACACGCTGCGTCAGAGGAGGGGAATATAAGGTAGAGGGGAGGGGAGGAGGCGGTAGCTCTAGATCCCAAAGCCCCCCACCAGAGCGCTCCCTCCCCAGGCTGGCTGCCCCCCACCAGAGCACTCCCACCCCTCCCCAGGCTGGCTGGCCTTCCTGGCCTGTCCCTCCAGATTCTTGAGAAATCCCCACATCT
The DNA here is from genome assembly GCF_021218885.2 of Marmota monax. Classification (NCBI taxonomy): domain Eukaryota; kingdom Metazoa; phylum Chordata; class Mammalia; order Rodentia; family Sciuridae; genus Marmota; species Marmota monax. The sequence goes on along the minus strand of NW_026694432.1, from coordinate 21,556,698 downwards.
TAGTTACTGTGGCTTCACTCATCTGTGAGCATCGCCTGTCTCAATGCTGATGGGCACTGTTTGTCCATTTACACGTGTATTTTTGGATTAGATAAATAAAGGAGATATATTTTAGGAAACCCATAATAAATAACCAATCAGAGGACAGCCATGAACCCAAAGATCCAAAAAAGAAGACCAGACCCCCACACACGTCTTGTGATTTCCTGGCTGAACCGTTCCCACCCCCCTTCCCAGGCCAGCCCCCACCAGGGTTCCTTTAAAAGAAGAGCCGGAGACCCCCACACTCATGTCACTCGGGGTGGCCCAGGCCCTCCTGGGAGCAGGCCACCTTCCCTCTGGGATACATTCTCTTCTTTCCTCCCGAGACCTGGCTTGTCCTTAGACTCTTGCCTGCCAGGGGTCGGGGACCTGGACGCTCTGAAGCAGACCTCCTCGGACCCCCATCCAGTGACAGTGCTGCCAGCCGAGGGTGAGGACCGCGGCTGCCGGGTCCTGTTCCCAGGACGACGCAGGACTCGTGACCTGAACACGGACCATGTCAACCAAGGACTTCGGCCTGGGCCCCGTCACAGCAGTGGAGCAAGGCAGGAGGAGAGGCTGAGGGGACCCAAGGCCGGGGAGGGGCGGCTGGGACGCCCCTGGGCTGAAGCTCAGTCCCTGGAACGTGCTCTAATGTCCCATCCGACTTGGCTTCCAAAACACGATTCAAAGACATAGTGACCAAGCCTCACAGGACAGTGGTGGTGAGGCACTGGGTGCGATGTGAGGGGCCTTCTGCCCGCAGAGGAGAGGGCAGTGGGAAGGGCGGGGGGGGGTGTACACAAGCCCTCTGGTCTCCCTGGTGACCAAGGCACTCTGGGGCCACATTTCACTCATCATCGGTGGAGACAGTGCTTCTGCAACCTGGTCCCTCCGTCTGCGGGAAGGGCCCCTCTTGTCCACCCCCAAGAGTCACTGATGGATGGACCTGTCCCTTGGTGTTTCTCTCCCAGTGCGGAGACAGAGCAAGAGCTCCACAGGCCTTTATCCCAAAGAGCAAAGCACCTGGGCTGGGGGAGGGGACAGGAGTGTCCACCTCTGTGTGGGGCAGGCCTGACCCGTGGCCCTTCTCTGGGTGGCCCTCAATGTGTCCTAGGCCAGAGCATGGGAAGCTCAGCCCTCAACCAGGGCCCACACCTGCTCTGGGTGCTCTGCTCAGAACCATCTCTCCCAGCAGGGTGCTGGAGCTGGGGGGACCCCAAGACCGAGGAGCAAATACTCAGAAATTTTACAAGACAGTCTTTAAACTTTTGGTGACTTGAAATTGGCCGCAGATCTATCTTAAATCCCTGCTATATGTCACGGTGCCAGGATCTTTTCTCATACCATCTCTACACCCCATTGTACAGATGGGAAAAATGAGGCTCAGCAGTGTGTAAAATCACCTGCCCACGTCTGAAAGCCACATCACCCTGACCCCTGCACTCATAATTTAACAGCTGCAACGTTCGGCCTCCACACTGTATGGGTACCGAGGAGCAGAGAGGATAGACAACTAATCCTACCCAGGCCGGGTGCAGGGAGGGCATTGGGAAAGACTTCTAGGGAGCGGGGCCATTTAGTTGGGCATTGCAGGGTGAATAGGAGTTTGCCAGTTGGGGGGCAGAGTGGGGAAAGCCTTCCAGGTAGCAGGATCAGCACAGGCAAAGGCCTGGGGGACACCGGGGCACAGGACGCCCAGGGGAAGAGGAGCCAGGCGGCACGACGAGGTTGTGTGACTGGGTGGGGATTTTAGGAAGAAGGGCTTGAAAGGCAGCCTGAGTGATCTGGTCTTAATTTTGCAGTCTTTGCACAAATTGGAAGTTCCTGGAAATGAAGCTCTGGGTGAGATCATGCCCGGGTGGGTTTTAAAAGTGCACTTCTCAAATCATCCGTGGAGAGGGATTGTTTTTAAAAATGTCCCAATCTGCCCTAGACGAATACTTTCATAAAATATAGGAAATAAGGGAAACTTGATCTTAAATAATGAATTTATAATAGTAAAGGAAAATGAATGACTAGAAAAATAAGAAAAAAATTTTAAAAAGACTCAACTAAACCTATTTCTCACTGTAAGATTCAGTCGATATCAAATGACTACGGAGCTGCTCCCGAGTCCTTGGCTCTTACCACCCAGGCTCTCTCTGACAGCAATGGCCGCCCCGGAACTCCTACAAGGCTCCTCACCTTCTTTTTGGTTTTTTTGGTACTAGGGATGGTACCCAGGGGCGCTCTCCCGCTGAGCTGCGTCCTTTGTATTTTATTTTGAGACAGGATCTCACTGCTCTGCCCAGGCTGGCACCAAACTGGCAATTCTCCTGCCCAGGCTCCCCAGTGGCTGGGGTTGCAGGCTGTGCCGCGCAGACTGGCTGCCACAGGCATATTTTCAGGATAAATGTAGGTTCTTCTAGTCAGAGCTAAGTGCCCTTGAACACATACCATTTTAGAGGTGAGGAACCTGCTGCTTAGAAGGTGGGTAGGTGGTCTGCCCAAGGTCACACCCCTGGCGAGTCTCAGGGCTGAGACCTGAACCTGGGCTGTCCACCCTGTCCTTCACCAGCCTGGCCTCAGCAGAGCCCCTCTGGCGGGACCTCCAGATCTTGTCTTCCTCTTCCTCTTCTCAGTCCAAGGTCAAGAGCCTGCAATGGGAGGAGAAATGAAGCCAATCTGAGAACGTCCTTGCCCAGGGTCCCACTGTGACAGGGTGGCAGAGGCAGCCGGCCCCGGGTCTCCTGATGCCACCTTGTGCTCATGACCCCTCCCTGCCTGCCTCCGGCTGTCTGTCAGGAGCTCCAGGCCAGACAGTGCTAAGGAGGGGCAGGAAGAGGCAGGGGACTCATCAATTGTTGGCAATTACACGGTGGTTTGTCATTCTTAATTAGCTCCACCATCCAGAGATCTCCCTGTGCCCGCCCAGGCTGGGAGGAGACCACTGCCAGGCCACCAAGCAGGGCGGGCTGCACGGTGGGGACCGAGGGACCCCTCGGGAACACCAACCCCACTGGGCACTGCCGCTCCTGCGACTGCAGAGGCCCCCAGCTGTGAGACCCGCTTCGAGAATAGTGGGCCGGACTTCCTGGGTACCAGGCACTGGTCAGCTCTTCCAGGGGACCCTGGGGTGAAAGAGGCTTTCCAGTCTCTGTGCTTGAAGCACGTCCAGTTGCTGGGAGAGGCAGGTGGGTCACCATGACCATAACATTAATGGTGACCAGAGTGACCATTTACTGACAGCCAGAGAAGCCTTACCAAGCCCTCTTGGTGGGCATCACGCCCATTGTGCAGATGAGGAGACCGGGGCTCTAGTTAGCTAAGGTTACATATCTAAGTGGTGGATCTGGCTGAAGAGCCAAGTTATGTGCGACTCTAGGGCCAAAGAGTTGTTGTGTAGAGGTGTGTGTGTGTGTGTGTGCGTGCGCATGTGTGTGTTCGGGAGAGAACAGGGGTTTGCAGGCAGCTGTGACAGTGGACATCGGGGGTTGGGGAGGAAGCCAACTGGATGTTCTGGACAAAGGTAGGGAGGCTGGGAAAGCTGAGGAAGGCAAGTGTTTTGGGAAGAGGAAGAGTGAGGCGGTCCTAGCTGCCCGCTGAGGGTGCCATCGGGACTCTGGGTGAGGCTGGACGGCCACAGCTCAGACAGGGCCAGGCTGGTTCCAGTCCCCAGAGAGCGTCCTTCCTGGGGGACAGTCGAGGATTAGACAACAGACCACAGAGCCCCTCCCGCCACGCCATCTTCACGCTCATCTGGTCGGGAATGTGAGTTGAGTTTCACAAAAATGGGCAACGTTTAGCACACTCAGGGTACACAGGCGGCATTCTAAACCCGTCACAACATTGACTCCTGAAATGCTCTCTCGGGGCCACCCCAGGAGGCGTGATCCCCATCCTCGTTGTCTTCCCGGGCTGCTGTAACAAAGCGGCTTCCAAACAAGAGGAGTCTATTCCTCACAGTGCCGGAGGCTGGGGGTCCCAAGACCAAGGCCCGGCAGGTCCCTGTCTGGTGAGGGTCCTGGTTCACTTCCTGCGAACCTCCCTGGGCAGAAGGGACTGGGGAGCTCTCAGGGGTTCTTATATACTCATCCCACTCGCAAGGGCTCTGCTTTCTTGAGGGTCCCCTCCCAAAGGTGCCACCTCTTGGGGGTTAGGACTTCAACATGTGAATTTTGAGGGGACCTAAACTTTCAGTCTATTGCATCAATGTTACATTTTTGAGGAACCAGAGGCCCATGGTGTGAAATGACTTGTCTGAGGCCATGAGGTCATGACACAGGGAGCCTGCGGGGCTGAGCTGCGAGCCCTGCTGTCCCCACCCATGACCCTGTAGAAAGGCTGGTAAAGGCGTGATCAGGGGAGCTGGGCGGGTAGGCTGCTTGAGGGGACCAGGGCTTCCGACCCCCAGCCTCCACTCGGTCTTGGTCTCACCGCGAGTTCAAGTGCACCTAGAGAGAGAGGGGCTGAGAGCCCACCCAGTCCCGGCACCCACTGACTCCTGCGAGAGTCCATCAGGGAAGACAAGAGTCAGACTGAAGTTCTGCACTTGATCTTGGTCAAAGGGCCAAGAAGCAAAGTAAGGCTGTAGAGACTGTGAGAGTCGTTGGACTAAACACAGAAGCAGGCGGGACAAAGTGGCACAACCCTGTAATCCCAGTGGCCGGGGAGGCTGAGACGGGAGGATCGAGAGTTCAAAGTCAGCCTCAGCAAAAGTGAGATGCTATGCAATTCAATGAGGCCCTGTCTCTAAATAAAATACAAAATAGGGCTGGAGATATGGCTCAGTGGTCGAGTGTCCCTGAGTTCAATTCCCTGTACCAAAAAAAAAAAAAGGACAGAAGCAGGTTACCAGGGAGTTTCCCCTCCCCTCTTTATTGCTTTTCTGATTACTAAAGAATTCATGATCATTGTAGAAATGTTTGCAAAGTTGGATCAGATAAGATTAAAAAAAAGGGTGGAATCACCTTAAGGCCTTTTCTTAAATATCAATGTACTTTTAAGATTTCTTTGTTCCCTTCCCCGCGGTTAGAAAAATTCTAAGTGGAAGGCCAGGAGACTTGGCTTCTGGTCCTGACTTGCTGTGTGACCTTGGACAAGTCCCTGCCCCTCTCTGGGCCCCAAGCTCCTCACCTGTGAAATGAGGATTTGGGCACAGTGACCGCTGAAGAGGCCCCTCGCAGCTCTGACCTTCTGTTCCTGCTTCTGTTTCTGGGAGCAGCAGAAGGGGTGCTGGCAGGCTGCCCCTCTGCAGGAGACACATGGCTGACAGCTCTCAGCGAGTCACCTCCGGGACGATGCGAAGGCCAGTTGACAGACTTTGTTGCAGGCACAGTGTTCCAAGGCTGCCTTGCTTACTGGGCCCATATGGTGCCTCCGGCCAGCCGGACACCACCAGCTGCTCTTGGCTGGTCAGCCTTGGGTGACTGCTTTTCCTCTAGGTGCCAGAAAGTTCTCTGTGATTCTGGGGCCCATATGTCCTGGGAGGGCCCAGCCCTTTGAGAGAGAAGGCAGCCCCATGTGGTGACAAGTTGGGGGGGGGAAGGGAAGAGGGAAGGGGGCTCTGGCTGTGTTCCAACTCCATGTGGGCCCCTTGCTAGGCATCTGGGATTCAGAAATGAATCAGAAAATCTTCCTGCCCTTGGAGGACCAGCATCTGACGGAGGTGAGAACAGAGACAGGCAGCAGCCGCAGAGCAGAGAGCACAGGACTGTGGGAGCCTGTGGCGAATCCTCGCTCCTAGGCCCCTAGAGGGTGGGAGGCAACCTTGAAGTGGGCTCAGGCCATGACTCAGCTCTTCTGACACCTGAGTGACATCCTGTGGAAGAGATATACTGTCGTCCCTTTTCCAGATGAGGCTCAAAAAGGGGAGTCCATGATCACCACAAGGACAGTGCTGTTCTAACCCTGGCATCCTACTCATGGGGCCTACAGGCCTGAGTGGGACCCTGGCCTCTGACCCTCAGAGCCCCTCTGACAGTGCTTCTCTCCCGGGCCCAGGGCTCCCAGCTGTCAAGTGGCTCCATTGCTGGCTGCTGGGTCCAGCCGAGTAGCATCCGAGTAGCATCTTCAGGAAATGGTGAAGGACAGAATGGCTGCCAAGGCACCTAGTTCAGACACAGTGGCCATCAGCAGGTCCCCTGTCCAGCTGGGGCAAGCACAGCCTGTGTTCCTCCCAACACAGACAGGTCTGCTGGCTCCTGAGCAGTTACAGAGGCTGCTTTGCCTTGTGAGAGACTTTGTCTGCAAGAAGCCGGGCAGTGTCTGCGTTCGCACAGTGTGATGGGAAGGCCCAGGAGCTTGGCGTTGGAATTCTAAAACCCTGGGGTTAGGAGACCAGTGCTTGAGGAATTCTAGAGTTTAGATTACCCTGGAAGTGCTTCCTAAGAGGTAGGGCAGGGTCTGGGTCAAGGTCATTGTTATGGTTTGGATCTAGAATGACCCCCAAAGGCTCCTGTGTGGAAGGCTGGGTTCCCAATGCAACAACATTCCGAGGTGGGACTTTGGAAAGTGTTTGGATCAAGAGGGCTCTGATCTCATCAACCGACTCACCCACTGGGGGGCTCATAATCGAACAGACGATTAGGAGGCGGGGGGGGGGGGGGACTGCTGGAAGTGGGGCCTGGGTGGAGGAACTAGGTCGCTGGGGGAGTGTCTTGGTTCCTTCTTCACTCTTTTGCCTTTTCAGCTGCCATGAGGTAGTAGCTCTGCTCCAAGTGCTCCTGGCCATGATGTTCTGCCTTATGGAAGGCTCAAAGTGGTGGGGTCAAATATACCTTTTCTCCTTTAAGTTGATTTTTCTCAGTTATTCTGTCACAGTGATGAAAAGATAACACAGCCAGTAAATAGGCAGGCACCCACCTGTTGGAAGGCTCACATTTCATTTTACAGATAAGAGTAAGATCCAGAGGCTGGGGATGTGGCTCAAGTGGTAGCAGGAGCACCACATAAAAATAAAATGAAGATGTTGTGTCCATCTAAAAATAAATAAATAAATATTAAAAAAAAAAAAAAGAGTAAGATCCAGAGGTGGGAAGACCTGCCTGGAGTCCCGCAGCAAGTCCCTGTGGGAGGTTAGGGCCTCTCTCCCCAACACCTCAGGGTAGAACACACCATCTCTGAGGCTACCTTGGAATAGGGTGGGCAGGGGGCAGCTCAGAGTGCCAGCAGGGACCTGAGAGTAACCTCGTGCTATGTGGATCAGTAAGGAGCCCAGAGGTTGTGCTCAGGGTCCACTTTCAAGATGCACCCCTTTTCGGCAAATTTCTACTGCCTTCGAAGCCTCCCACTACCCTGGACATCCCTTTTTCTCATTTCTGAGCTTTTCACCTCTCTGGACCTCAAATTCCTGATTTGTAAAATGGTCTGCAAGCACCTTTCAGATGCCGTCTAGAATCCTAGGCCCTGGCCTCCCGCGGCGGGAAGGGGCTCTGGGGCCCTTAGTCCGCTACGGGCAACCCGGGATGGGAGAAAAGGTGGGCGTCCAGCTTTCAGCGCTGGTCTCTGCCTGGACGCCTCCGGGACCGCCCACCTTGGAATCCCTAGCACAGTCAGGCCGGGGCGGGGCGAGTCTGGCATAGGGGCGTGTCCGTGGGCGTGTCAGATAGGCCTCGCCCCGCCCCTGGACGTAGCCGCGGAGCTCGCGCTGGGGAGGGGAAGGAGGGAGGGAGGAGCGCGCCGACCGCGCGCCGCCTGGCCGGGCGGAAAGTTTCTCCTGACAGAGTTTTGGCGGCGGCGCCGGCGGCCGGAGCGGGCCATGGACGCGCTCAAGTCCGCGGGGCGGGCGCTGATCCGGAGCCCCAGCCTGGCCAAGCAGAGCTGGGGGGGCGGCGGCCGGCACCGCAGTGAGTGTGTGCGCGCCCGTCGGGCCGGGTCGGGCGGGGGTCGGGCCAGGCGCTCGGGGCCTCCCGCGGGCGCCCGGAGTCGGGCCAAGTTGGCGGAGAGGCGGGGCCTTCCCCGCGCTCGCGTCCCGTCGCGGCCTTCCCGGCCCGGCGGGGTTGGGGTCGCCCGGGGTCAGGTCGTGCTCCCACTCGCCACCCCGGCTCTTTGCGGCGGGGAGGAGGGCGGAGCTGGGGAGGAGACCGAGCTGGGGGTCTCCAGGTGCCTGCGGAGGGAGGTGCAGGTAGGAGGAGAGGCCTGGACGACCCCGGGCAGCTCCCGCCCCACCGCTCTGTGCTGCCTGCGGGAGGCAGGAGCTCAGCATCAGCGCCCGGGGGACGTGGGGCGCGGGCGAGCGCCTGGGAAGGTGCCCCATCCCCGCGCCTCTGCTCCCCTGCGGGGACGTGCGGCGGGCGGAGCCCACTGGCCCCTCCACCAACCGGATTCCGGCCTGCGAGGTCATCTTTGAACTCCTGGGCCTCAGGTGTGAGCCCGAGGCCGCAGGTACCTACTTGTTGGGAGGGAGACCAGCCTGGAGTGCCTGAAGAGGCCCCCGCCGCGGGCGACCTGGACCTACAGCCAGATCCAGGTGGCCAGGCTGGCGGCCAGGCTATATTTGAAACCTGTTTTCTCTCGCACCTTCCCCCAGGGTCTATCGAAATCCCTGGGCTCCCAGGCAAAAGGCAGACGCCCTGCCACCTCTCCTGGGGGAGTCTGGGAGGCTGGGAGGAGCTCACCCAGGCCCCCCTTCCTGTCCTCTAGGCTCGGGTTACTCTCTGGGAGTCCGTCACCTGGCACCTTCCCCTGGGGCCTCGGAAACCTAGCCCAGGTCCCTCCTTTTCTGCGAGTTGTTTGCCCAAGTTCACACAGGCCTTCCGGGCTGATGTGGAATCCGATCGCAGGATTCCTGCATACCCATATCCCCACCTGCCACCCACCTAGGGCCACATCCTCTCCCCCGACCAGGAAACGGCACAGCCACCCCTACCCCTCCTTGCCTTTCAGGGCTCCGCCAGGGGAGCCCGAGTTCCCTAGTCCCTGGAGCGCCAGCGTGTCTGGGCCTAGGGAGTCCGCCCTGCCCCTCCTCTTGCCCTGATCTGCTGCTCCAGACTGGCATTGGGAACATGGGCTGGGTCCTGCTGGTGGGGGTGGGGTCAGAGACCCGTTAGGGCCAGGCCGGGCATGTAGCATCTTTCACACTTACTGGCTCCCAGAATAGTCCTTTAAAAATTTGTGGGAAACGCCAGACTTATGAGAAATCGTTCAGTGGAGGAACCCTGCCGATTTTCTCTAGGGTGAGCCTGGAAGCTCCCTGGGGCAGTGGTTCTCAAGGGAAGGGAGCCTTGAAGCACTGCCGAATCTGGGGAGAGGAAGAAGTAGCCACTTTGGGTGGTGGAAAAGAGTGTCTTTGGTGTGCTCCAGTTAAGGACAAGTCATTTGTCCTTAATGATCCTCAGTTTCTTTGCTTGCAAAATGGGGTTAAAAATTTTTACCTGGCAAGGTGTTATAAGAAAATTGTTTTATAATGCTCCCTTCTGATCCACCCCTCTCCCCTTCTCCTGTCTGTATAGACCTTCAACATGATTCTTACTGTGATGGACCAGGTTTGGGGGGCTTAGAGCCTTTTTATACCTTGAGGGAAAGCTGAGGAGCACCCCTTCCCTCCCCCACCCCCCACAAGTTCAGAGCTCAGTCCCTGTTGTCCCAGTGCCTTCTATACCCTGAATGAGCTTACCCAGAGCCCCACCTGTCCGTCATTATTAATTCTCAATTTCCCATCTGTAAATTGCAAATAAGAGAAATATCTGCCTCGGGCTTTTTGTGGGGTTACATCAGTGTGTTTTGCCCAGTACAAAGGAAGAATTCAATAGGTGGTAACTAAGGCTTTGGTCATTGTGTTTTACAAAGTATTTTGCTGCTTGTACCTCATTTGCTCCTATGATCAAAGCAGGGGATTCTTATCAGACCCATTTTAGAGATAAAGGAACTGAGAAGTGGAGTTGCTGGCCCCAGGCATAGAGCTTCCAATGACAGAACTCCAAATCCCCAGCCAGGATCTATCTATGTGCTGGGGATCTTACCAGTGTGGCCTCTGGCCATGGAGAACCTCAGTGGCAGGTCCCACCCCAGGTTGGTCTGGCAGCCTCTGAAAACATTTGTGACCCACAGGTTAGAGATGTGACTAGGGGAGATGCTAGAGTACCCTTGCTTAGGGTTGTGACCCAACCAAGCCTTGGGCCTAGCCTTTGAGATCTGAGGCCTGTGGCTGAGTTTTGAGGCCTGACTGATGCCACTGGAGTTACGTAGGCATGCCCCTCGCTTCTCAGGTCTTCAGCTGGGATTTGCACGATCATTCTTTTTGTTTTTAGAGAAACTGAAGCACAGGACTGGCTGCAACATGCCTGATGACACACAGGAAAGCCAACATCCCAAGGCTTCTGGGCTCAGAGGCTCACAGCTTCTCTCTCCCAGGTGTCCTGACCTGGAGGGGTTCTCTCCCTCTCCCACATGTGGCTTCTTCCCATCTCTTAGGGAACCATAAATATTTTATGTTATTCCCTGGTCAAGGATTTTCCTTTCGTTCAGCTGCCTGGAAAGATGGCTCACCATGGCCGCTCAGTATCCTTCTTCCAAAGGAATTGGGGTCATTTGACCCTTGGGCTCCTTTGGGAGTTGTGCTAACCTGTCAGGGAAGCAAAAGAGGAAGGATAAATATGAGGTGTGGGTTGCAATGATACCAATTCATGATGGTAGGTGGGGGAGGGAGGCGTCCGTTCATATGTATTTATGAGATATAAATAGGATGAATAAACTGCCAAACCCTAATACCTGTTGGGCACTGAGAGGCTATGGGGACCTGGGGACTGGTCGCTGCTCTTCTGGTAGTCCTCACAGTGTGGTGGAGGAGGTAGAGAAAGGGACAGGACTGTAGAGGGTAGCGATGCTGTGGATAAAGGCAAAGCAGGCTGCGGAAGCGACAGCATGGCTCTGCAGATTGGGCAGTGGTGTCTTTGAGTTCTTCTAAAAGTAGATACCAAGACAAGGATCTGAGTGCAAGTTCTGTATTTGAGAAGCGATCCCAGTAAATATTGTCAGGACAAGTGAGAAGGGAAGGGGTCCAAAAAGTGGGTATCCTGAAGCAGATGACCACTGTGGGCCACTGGAGCTTAATCCCTGGGGAACTCTGGGAGCCAGGTAGAACGTGCTGCTCAGGGTTGTTCCTTTGTTTTTTTTTTTGGTACTGGGGATTGAACCTGGGGCACTTGACTACTGAGCTACATGCCCAGCCCTTATTTTTTTATTTTAAGACAGGGTCTTAATAAGTTGCTGAGGCTGGCCTTAAACTTGCGATCCTCCATGCTTCAGTCTTTGAGTCATTGGGATTATAGGCATAAGCCACCATGCCTTCCCTTTGAGGGACCTTGATCAGCAGTTGTAGCTGGAGGGTTGCAGTGTGCAGGGTACTGGCCCTCCAAAGCCAGTGAGCCCGCAGGCAGGGTGGCAGGTGCTGGTAGACCAACATGAATGGAGGGCCCCTGACAGTATCACCTCTCTGGGGAAGTAACTTGGGCAATACTCGTGAATCCAATAGGGAAGAATCTGGGACGCACCTTCCAGGCACTGGGAATAGCAAGTGGCAGGGGATGTTTGACTTGGGGGCTGGGACTCTGCTCCTCCCAGATCTGGCCGCTGAGGGAGGGACATGAGGGAGTCAGAGGTTATCTACTGCCCACTGAGGGTCACATGCTTCTTTTTAGCAGCCCTGCAGGGCAGCAGGCCCAGGCCCTGCTGGAGTGACCCTGAGCAGGGCTCTGCATGGCCGCTGCCTTGCCAGCAGGAGCGAGTGTCAGTTTGAGTCCTAGTGCTGTCAGCTGTCAGTCCTGCGCACTCCTGCGCTGCTGTATCTGTGAAGTGGGATTGCCGACCTGTCTGTGGTGCTCTTAGAAAATACTCTGCATGGTCACTCACACAGTAAAGCCCTTTGCACCTGACATTGGTAGTGACAGTAGCTGGTATGTGTCACACAGGGTGGTGGGGGAACTTGCTTCATCCTCATGACAGCCCCTGGGGTAGGTAGTATTATTGTCCCCGTGTAAAGGGGGGAGGCTGGGTGGCCGGCTGCCCTCCTGCAGAGCCTGTTTTTCTCCTGCAGTGTGTGTAGGTGTTCAGGAAACGGAGCTGCTACGGTGATCACTGTTAAGTTAGTAAGTCTCGCTAGCTTTCTGACTTCTGAAATTAGCCTAGCACTCTCACCTCTGAAAGCTCCTTCAGATGATGCTCCCAGAGGGCTGAGCATATTTGACAGGTAGAGACATTGCAGCCCAGAGAAGCAGCCATACTCCTGTTAGGGCAGAACTTGGGTCCCCTCCTGAGATATTGTCACTCTGTGGCTTCTAGGCCCCTGCTTTGGCTGAGACTTGGATGTCTCAGACACCATCCTGCTGGGTCTCCTGGGGCAGCAGAAGGGGGACAGGTATGCCCTGCCTGTCCCTAACTCCTGGGTAAGGACCTTCATGAGGAAAGAGCACATGGTCACAGCTGAAGTTAGACTAGGCGTATGGTCTGTCCCAGCTAACTATGGCAGCAGGTCATCTGTAAAATTGCACAGTTAAAATAGCATAGTCATTACCCACCACAGGGTGCAAAATAACCGGACTGGAACAGGCCTGCGGACTCAGGGAGCCTCTGGAGCTTCCCCTGGAGTCCTGGGCTCCTTCTGAGAGCATGTGGCCTTGAGCCGGATGCTCTGAGTGGATCCTGTTTGAGGTGATGACCAGTGAGCAGGACGAGGGTGGTGAGAAACTCCGTGGGTCTGTCAGTACCGAGGCCCGGTGCTGCTGGCTGCAGAGAGGAAGATGTGGGCCCCAAAGATCTCACATCTCACGAGAAGAGCCATGTGCACAGGAAGACCAGAGAGGAACCAGGCCTCCCAGAGGAAAGGGAGGACCAGTGACAGGAATGGGGACAAGGCAAAGCAGGACAAGATTGGATGGCACTGCTGGTCAGGGCACCCCTTCTGCATACCGGGTCCTGGGAGGGCAGATGTGGTTGGTAGGTCCTTTGAGGCGAAAACACAAGCAGGCAGCTCCTTGGCAATGGGGGTGTGGCTGTGGAGGAGGTGGAGGCTCACACTCGCAGAGGGATGAGAGTGTGGAGCACCTGCCACCAGCCGGCCCTGGCTGAGTGCAGTTTACAAGCTCATTATCTCAGTTTATTATCCAAGGATCAGAACGCCCCTCGGAGGCCAGCGCATGCCTGCAATCCCAGCATGCCAGGAGGTTGAGGTAGGATGGTCACAAGTTTGAAGCCAGCACTTAATAAGACTATCCCCCCCCCCCACAAACAAACAAACAAACAAACAAAAAAACAGGGCTGGTGATGTGGCTCAGTTGGTAGAGGGCCCCTAGGTTCAATCCCTAGTATCTACCCCCGTCACACACGTGAAAGACAAAACAAGACAGCCCCTTACCCTAGGAACTGTTGCTTCCCGTTTTACAGATGAGAAAACTGAGGCTCAGGAAGATAATTAACTGAGGATCACTCTAACACAAAGCACCAGAATTGGAATGGTAGGACTAAGGCTCTTGCTCCTAACCACTGGGCTATGCTGCCTCAGAGCTTCCTGGAAGAGCCTGGATGAATGGGGTTTGGATCAAGTGAAGGGAAGAAAATCATTTTAGATAGAACTATTTGAACAGAAGCTCAGAAGTTGGAAAGTAGTGTTGCCTTATGAGGAGGCAGTTCTGCACAGTTGGAGCTGCTGGGGTCTCTGTGTTGTGGGAAAAGAGATGGGAACAGTCACTGTGGGGCTTGGGTGTAGGGGTCTGGGACCCCCTCCCCTGCCCCCACTTGCTATAACTTCAAACGGGTACTGTCCCTCTCTGGGCCTCAGTTGCATCATCTGTCAAGCAAGGTGTGGAGACCCGGGGCCTCTGAGGCCAGGGAGTAGCAGCCACTTTACAAGGAGGGAGTAGAATATGGAAGGGTCAGTCCAGGAAGGGAGGAATGCAGAAAAATGGCAAGCATTTTTCAGAGGTCAAGTAGGACAGGGGAATGTTTTGACAGCAAAGAGATCACCAGTGACCTTGGCAAGCTTTGGCCCTTTGGAATGGAGGGATCGGAAGTGGCTTTGGAAAGGGACCAGAAAAAGGCTGAGCCACAGGAAATGAGAGAGTGGGGTCACAAAAATAGGGGAGGAAGGATGTTTGCTTTAGGGCAGGAATGGATAATGAATGAACAAGGCCAGCCCTGATTGATTGGTGTGGCCTGCCTTGGGGCCCTGTTTTGAAACTGGGGGAAATCAAGCTGCGGTCAGTTAGCAATGTCTGCCAAGGACGCAGGCAATGGGCAGTGCAGCTCTGCCTGTGCCATCTTTAGATGGGCTCAGGTCCAAAGTGGTCTTGGTATCTTGGCCCACAGAAAGGAAGCCACTAGTGTTAGGAATACCCAGTCCAGGTGGAGCAAATACCTCCAGCTATAAGAATCTCTCCCTCTCCCTGACCCTCTCCTAGAGGTAAGGCAGCTGGCCTCAGGGACAGATGGTCTATCCAGTGATCAGGAGCTTGGGTTTTAGAGCCAGAGTCCTTGGAGCCTGAGTTTCCTTGTCTGTGAAACTGGAGTGAAAGAACGCTTGCTTGGAGGGTAGCTTTTTATTATTATTATTTTTCTTTCTTTCTTTTTTTTTTTTTTGGTGGTGCTGGGGACCTTGTGCACGTGAGGCAAGCACTCTACCAGCTGAGCTATCATCCCAGCCCCAGCTTTGATTATTCATCTTTATCAACACGGTAGCTCTGATTCACCCAAGAGATGATGTTGTTAGTCTTGGCTTCCTTGAGAGCAGGGCCTGAATTGTTCTGGGTCCCCCATCATCTGACGTAGTACCAGGGACACACCAAGAAGAACTTTCTGCTGCTTTTTTGGAGGATCAGATGGATTAGGCTTCTGGCAGATGGGACAGAGGATGGGGTTACTTTGGGCTTTAGGGTCATCTCAGTGAGGACCAGGCCTCATGTTAGGGTAGAGGCCCAGGAGGGAAGGCTCATGGGCAGTGCATCAGGCCAGAGCTGGGGATGAGGTCTTCCAGGTTGTTCTTTTACCCACCAAATGCCTGTTCTGGGTCAGCTAGCAAATCCCTGCTCACCAGGATCTCGGAAGGGATAACACGAGGTCCCCATATGACCTCCCCACCCCACCCCAGCACACACACACGCACGCACACACACACTCCCTCTCAGATGAGGAAATAACCTCCGAGGGGGACAGTGGCTTGCTCAACCCAAATCCAGAGGAGTGTGAGTGCAGTCTCCTGATTGTAGAGGAGGGGGACAGCCCTCGGACCTTATAGTGCTGAGATAGGTGCTAGGAGGGGCTGTAGGAGACAGACTGCGCAGGGGGCCTGGTGCGCCCTGGGCCCAGGACTCTGCTCTTGACAGTCCAGCAACACCAGAGCCCAGCCGAACCTCGTGGGGAGACCCATGACCCTGCCAGGGCTCAGCTGCCCTGGAGCCCCTGATGCCAGAGCTAAACTTGCCTCCTGTGGCTGAGCATCAGTGCTGGCGAGGAGGCCCAGGAGGAGGCAGGGTGGGCACAGACCTCTCCCAGACCCCGTCCAGAGAATGGCCTAAGGAGGCTGGCTACCTCTCTGGTGGCCCCTAGAAACTGGTTCCTGTGTGGATCCTGCTGTGTCCTTAGCAAGACTGTGTGTGCTTCTGAGGAGTTTCTCATCTGTAGAATGGGTATGGTCAGCGTGAACACCTCCCCCAAGGGCAGCATCTGCGTGGGCTGATAAGGACAGACAGGGCCCTACAGGTGAGGGGCCTGGGGACCTTCGTACTGCTTCCTTACTGTGCTTCCCTCCCAGGGATGGGTGCTGGGCGTGAGCTCCACCGAGAAACCTGGGACCGGCAAAGCCTCCCATGCGGGATGCACCTCCCCTGTGTCTCTGCCTCCACAGGGCCCTTTCCTGAGGGGTGGGGCTGTCTCCAGCCCTCCCTCCTGCTCTGTGTCCCTATCCAGTGACTGACTCATCCCTCATTTCCCAGCCTTCCTGACGTTAGTCTTCATCCAGAGTTCTCAGAGGACCCTTCCCATGTAGCCTGCTCTGCCATTACTGTCACCCCCAGAGGAGGGCATTATCAGTCTCAAAGGGGACGGGGGGCTCTTCTGAGAATGGGTTGGGGGGAGCAGGCAGCAAAGCTGGAACTTGAACCAGGTCTGCCAGAATGATAAGGCGACATCACCCAGAGCTCCTTGAGCTGCTGCCACCCTCCCCCAACCCTTTGCCCTCACCAACCCTTGGGTCTCAGGTGCAGGCAGAGTGAGGCAGTTCAGGCTGGACCACGGTGGCCAGCCGGGGCCTCATCCCTCTGCTGTGGTGTGTGACTTTTGTCTCATGTCCCTTCCCCTCCATTCTGCCTCCTGACTGTAGCGTGGGCTCATACCCACCTCACCAAGGCTGCAGCAAGAGAAGGGGCAGAAGTTAGCACTGGCGCTTGCTTCCGCAGCACCGATGGTAAAATTGGAATGAAACAGAGAAGAGTAGCATGGCCCAGTGCAAGGGTGACAGGCAAATTCCCTAAGTGCTCCATATTTTTGACTACCTGTGGCACCCACAGGGCTGCCAACCAAATCTAGGTGGCATCAAATTTTTAACATTTTGACCAGTCTCAAAGACCAAAAAAGTGAGCTCCATAAGTTAAAGAAGTCTGACACAAAAGGCCCCTCGCTGAGTCTATTTGCATAAAATGTCTAGAAAAGGCAAATCTTGAAACAGAAAGATTTAACACCGAAGGTCCCCAAAACCTTGAGACAGAAAGCAGCCTGGCGGCTTCCTACCACTGGGGTGGAAAGAGAGAAACAGGTGGAGGCACCTTGGGGATGACGAAAGTGTTTGGGGACTGGATTGTGGTGACAAGTGCTCTACTTGTAAGTTTACCAAATATTACTGAATTGTCCCCTTAAAACAGATGAATTTTATGACATGTGAATTGTGCTTTAATAACATTTAAAAAGTATTTTTTGTGAAAAAAATATTTTTAGTTGTAGATGGACACAATACCTGCATTATTTATTTATTTATTTATTTTTATGTGGTGCTGAGGATCAAACCAAGTGCCACACATGTGCTGGGCAAGTGCTTTACTGCTGAGCCACCACCCAGCCCCAATAATAATGTGTTTTAAAAGTAAAAAAAAAAAAAATGGATTTTTTTACTTGGGGAAGAAGAAAAAAAAAAGCGTTGAAGTTGAGTTTGGGGACTTGGACACGTGGCCGAGTCGGCCCCGGCACTGACTGTGGGCTTGTGTGGCAGCCTGCTGGGCCCCGGCATCGTTGTCTGCAGTGGCTGTGATAAAAGACCTGCTCGTGGGCTCTTTGAGAATTCGTGGGGGCAGTTTGTGGAAAGCTGCTTATCAGTGCTGGGTGTGTTCTAGAAACTGTTCTTCATGGGTAGTAAAAATGGTGGCAGGGGCACCACAGTGTTCCTTCCTGGTTTTCTGAGGGACTCCTGTCCTACCCCAGAGCTGCCTGAGAACTGGACGGACACCCGGGAGACGCTGCTGGAGGGCATGCTCTTCAGCCTCAAGTACCTGGGCATGACACTGGTGGAGCGGCCCAAAGGCGAGGAGCTGTCAGCCGCTGCTGTCAAGAGGATCGTGGCCACCGTAAGTGCCCTGGGGAGGGGGGTAGGTGCTACAGCCAGGGCCAGCTTCTTCCCAGCTGTCCCTTTTCCCCAGCTCATGACCTCAGTGGGATGTCTGAGCCTGGCCCTGCCCTGGAGTCTTCGTGTGTCAGCTCAGTGGCCTCACATGGAGGAGATCCACTGGACTTGGGTCAGGGTCAGTGTCCTCCTTTCCAGCCAACATGTCTGTGGCCACTTTCAGTCTCAACTCCATGGCTCAGCCTCTTTGCCTGAGTTTTGGTGGCTTACCAGTGCTGGGGAGGTGGGGAGGTTGCTATCATTTGACCATGTGCCCAGTGGCCCGAGAGAGTGTAGCCCACGAGGGACCAGATTGGCCCCTCCCAGCTCTTAGTGAGTATGGCCCTTTAATCCACTTTCCTTAGTGACCTCGACCCTATGGCTCAGGTGCTGGCAGGAGTGGTGAGTGGAGCACTCCCACGTTATCCTGCTGGTGGAGATAGCCTTCAGCACCGTCTGGCGTCCCTCCCAGCTGTGTGCCCTTGGACCAGTCCCTCACCCTCTGAGTTCACTTCCTCCTGGGGGGGAAGGATGAGAGTCCACCCCGCTGCCTGTGAGGTCCAGTGCTTGGCAGGCTGAGGGTACTGGTGAACAGCAGCAGTTGTTATCCTGTTTTTATTGCAGGAGGGGCTGGCTGAGCACCCTCCCCACGGCACTGGCCTGAGCCAAGGCCTCACGCAGGCCCTGCCTGTGGGCCTGGGGCAGCTAGGCGCAGCCACGAGGCAGGGCCCCACGTAAATAGGCAGCTCCTGACCTACCTCTGCCTTCCTTCTCCCTTCCCCAGGCCAAGGCCAGTGGGAAGAAGCTGCAGAAGGTGACTCTCAAAGTGTCACCCCGGGGCATTATCCTGACTGACAACCTCACCAATCAGCTCATTGAGAACGTGTCCATTTACAGGTAAGCTCAGCACGGCGGTGGCCCATGTCACTGCCTCTTGGGGTGGTGCATCGAGTGGTCTAGCTGAGTCCAGGCTCTGTTGCTTTCTGTCAGGGTGATGGTAGAGTCTTCATGTCCTCATCTGTTAGATGGGATGGGAGCAGGTCCTGCCTCCCTGAGCCGTAACAGAATGCTCCCACACAGCACCCAGCTCACGGCGAGTCTTCCACTAAGGTGCAGGTGCAGCAAGCAGCTGAGACCTGGTCTGGCCTGGCCCTGTGCGCCCACCTCAACCTGCGCAGTGCCGACTCGGCCTGGAGCACAGAGCTACAGACTCCCTGCCTCTTTCACCGCAAATGCAGTAGCTCAGCCCTGGGCAACTGGCCGGGCATTCCAGAGGGTCACCCAGGATCTGCAGCCACAGTGTGTAGATGGTCCCTCTGAGGCTCTCTTGTCCCAGGGAGGCAGGGTTTAGCCCTTGGAGCCTCAGGCTACCTCCACTTCTCTCTTGGCTGGTCACCTGTAGAACTTAAGAACTAGAAGGGGTCCCAGTCTATTCTACAGATGGAGAAAGTGAGGCCCAGAGAGGGAATGGCCTCTGCTACAGTGAGGTGGCAGCTGGACAGGGACCAGGATACCCAGGCTAGAGCTCTGTCCAGCAGGCCCCCATCTGCCAGGCCTCCTTCCACTTTCTTGCTTTGTCCCCAGGCAGCTGGCTCAGCTGGCTGCAGCCTGGGCCAGCGTGGGGGCACATGTGCTGGGGTCAGAGTGTTGAGCAGATGCCTTTTCTCACCTTGCTGATGCCACCAGCCTGTCTTTCCAAGTACCTGCTCTGCTGATGTCTGTGCCAGATGAGGGATGTGACTCAGGCTCTGTCCTCCAGGAGCTCCCAGTCTAGGAGGGACAGGAGGGGAGGAAATAGGAGACAGAGTGTTGGGGTGGGGGGAACAGAAGAGGAAGGGCTTGCCTGGGGAAATCTGGGAATGCCTCTCAGGGGAGGTGACACCCTGCTGGGGCTTGAAGAATCACAAGATCTGGCCGACTGATTCCAAGGACCCAGGGCCATTTGGGCAAGAGGCTGGATCCCTAGAAATAAGAGGCAGCTGGGGATGTGCACCCCTTCTGTCCACCTGCAGGCCTTCAGCACTGCCATGGGAGTGGTGTCATTGAAGCTTGAAGCTGGGGCCTCTCGGCTCCTGGGCTGTCGGCTCCTCCCCTGGTCACGATTCCTAGGACTGGAGGAGTGGGGGAATCCAGCAGAGAGGACCAGCAGATGAGGGCCGGGGACACAAGAGGGTGTTCCCTGCAGAACGAGTTGCGGAGTCTCCACCCAGACCCACTGGGGATCCTGTCACCATCTTCACATGCCCAACCCTAGTTCTAGGTCCCCACCCTTGGCAGCAGCTCCAGAAGATGTGCTGCTCCTGATCCCAGCCACCCTGGGGGACATGGGCTGGAGTTCCCCTGATGACCTGGCAGGGGAGGCCGGGTGACGGGCAGAACGAGCAGGGTGGTGTCCCTACCCCCAGTTAGAACAGACCTTTCAGGGACAACTCTGGAATCCCACAGGTGAGTTTAGGTCCAGCTCTGCCACCAGCCCTGTCGTCCCAGACCTTTAGCCTCAGTTTTCCCATCTCCAAGGGAAGCTCTGAGAATGAAGCAAGGCTCTGTCTGGAAAGCTTTGACCCGTTGCCTGGGGTGCAGTTGGGCATCAGCTCCTACTATTTTGGAGTGTGGCTCAACATGGGAGGGGGAGGAAAGAGGTGGCTTCCTCTGGTCTTTACCCCCAGTTCCTGGCCTGGGTCCTTCCCCCACAGAAGGTGCAGGATGCCAGGCCTGGAGGCCAAGGCTGAATCTACAGTCCGGCCTTGGAGAAGAGGGGATAGTAGGCTCTTTAAACTCAGGGGAGATGCCCTACAGCACATCCAAGCTGTGGTCAGGCCCTGTTGGGTCTGGTGACACTTCCCACTTGCCTTTCAGGATCTCCTACTGTACGGCAGACAAGATGCACGACAAAGTCTTCGCATACATTGCGCAGAGCCAGCACAGCGAGAACCTCGAGTGCCATGCCTTCCTCTGCACCAAGCGGAAAATGGTCAGTGGGGAGCTGGCGCTGCTCTTGGGAGGAGGCAAGACCCAAAGGTGAAAGTCCATTAACAATGGACGCAACCCCTGGGAATCTCAAGTGGCTGCTGAGAGCCAATGGCATTGTGCAGGCCTGTAGTCAGCGGCGCCTCACAGGACAGCCTGGTTGTGCCCAGTGACTCGCCTTTGTCCAGGAAGTACCTGGGCCGCTTCCTTTCTGTAACAAGATTTGTTAGGTGTGAGATTACCAGGGACCACTGCATCCTGCAGGGTGCAGACCTGGGAGGGCGTAGGCCCTGGAGATGAGAGGTCAGTGCCCAGCTCCTGGGATGGACCCCTCAGGGGACTGTACTTGCTGTGAGCAGCCCAGGGAGGGAGAGGCTTCATCACCCTCCGCATGCTCATTTTAGTGCCTGGCTTTAAGGGTTTTCTTGTTTGACCCTCAGGACACTCTGCGCCGGGACACTGTTGTTCGCTGTTGTTTTTCTTTGAGATTTATAATGAAACACCCTCGGAGCCCAGTTGTCTTGCTGAAGATGACGGCCAGCAAGAGCAGAGGGCACTTGAACCCATATTCCTTCCCCTCTGTGCAGCTGGGAGGGCTGCAAGCTTCTGTCCCATTTCCAGGCTGACCCTGACCCATCTGGCTGGATGGGTGGATGAGAGACCTCCGTGGTCTTGGGCATTTGTCTTGAATTTGGGAACCTGGAGCTGGGGCAGGTCAGCCTTTGGCATCGTGGCTTTGTTCCCTGTGATCGGAGCATCTTCCCTGTAAAGAGATTCCCACATGTGCTGATTCAGTGTCAGCTTCAGCTGACCTCTGTCACTGCCAAGAGCCTGGTCCCCAGTCCCCATGGCTCTCCCTTTCCTGTGTCAAAGGACCCGTGGAGGACATCAGAGCAGTGGGCCTGGCTTCCTGCGGCCCACCTGCTCTAGGTACTGTATGTTTCCTATGACGCTGTAACAAGTGACCACAGACTTAGTGGCTTAAAGCCAGACATGTTTATCCTTTCGCAGTTCTGGGGGTCAGAGATCTGAGGTGGGTCAGCAGGTTGTGTTTCTCCCAGAGGCTCCAGGGGGGACTGTTTCCTGGTCTTTTCTTCCTTCCAGAGGTCGCCTGCGATCCTGGGTTCGCGGCCCTGTCCCCCACCTTCAGGGCCTGAGCAGGTCAACCTCCAGTCTTGCTTCTGTCGTCACCTTGCTGTTTCTTTCTCTGGCTCTCCTGACCCCACTCCAGGCCCTGTTGATGTTGGTCCACTAGGTAATCCAGGATAATCTCCACATCGCAAGGTCCTTGACTTAATCCTGTCTGCAAAGCCCTTTTGCCATATACGGTAACATTCACAGGTTCCAGGGATTAGGACAGGGACATCTGTGGTGCCCTGATTCAGCCTACCACAAAGGATCATGGAAGGCACACATAGTAGGAGACAGACAAGAAGTCTCCTAATGGCTGATGTGGCCTTTGATAAGATCCTGCCCTTCTCTGGGCTGTTGTCTATCAACAGAATAAAGAGATTACCTCAGTGATTTTTTTTTTTCTGGTACTGGAGATTGAACCCAGGGGTGCTTAACCACTGAGCTGCATCCCCAGCCCTTTTTATTTTTCATTTGGAGACAGGGTCTCACTGACTTGCTTAGGACCTTACTAAATTGCTGAGGCTGGCCTTGAACTCACAATCCTTCTGCCTCAGCCTCCTGAGTCTGGGATTACAGGCCTGTACCGCTGTGCTGATTTTGCCCCCTTGTTTCTTGCAGACTCTATGAAACTGGGCGCTCACCTGGGGTCTTGTGATACTGCAGGCTCCTGAACTGCGGCGGCTGAACTTCTCCAGTGGCAGCCTTGTTCCCTAGACAGTGACTCTTGGTGTTGGTTCTTATGAGGCCACATGGACTTAAAATACGGGCTCATTTTGTCCCATTGTTCGCCAATTCCTCCTACTGACTGGAGTGTGTCCTGGGCAGGGGCCCTCAGCTGTTGCTGCAGCAAGAGGGCCCTGGTGGAGGGCCACTCCCAGGTGTAGGGGCTCCCTTGTGCATGGGGGTAGGATAAGAGGGAGCTAGCCTGGCACCTCCCAGGGAGGCCCGGCCTGGGCTCAGAGCACCTCAGACAGACCTGAAGGAAATCGGCCGTCAACAGAGGGCAGGGCTCCTGCCAGACACCAGGCTCCTCCCTCCTCGCGGCAGATCCTGTCCTGACTGGCTGCACTGCAGCTTGTCCTTCTCTCCATTCTTTGCTTCCACGGGGTCCCCCATTTTTCTGAGACACAGCCCACCCCAGGTGACACACAACACTGCCTGGTGCTCCAAGGCCTTAGCTAGCCCCTGGCCCTGTTTGGAAACCCAGAGATTCTCAAGACTTCACAGGATTCCTCACGGGGAGGCAGAAGACAGGCGGTGCCTTGAGCTCCCGCTGCTGTGTGGTTTGCCCTTCCCGGGCCACCTGCTGGCGGACAGGAACGTTTTTGTAGGAAGCTTCTTCTGGCTGTGCCCAGTGGGACCAGAGAAGGGAGGCCTGGGGGCTGTGCCTGGTGGGGAGTGCTGGGGACCCTGGGGACTTGTACAAGTCTGCAGGCAGGGGCTCAGCTTCAGTAACCGGAGGGCTTAACTCCAGAGTGGAGGTTCTCCAACCTTCCTGGAGGTCAGGAAGTCTCCCCAGAGACAGGGACTTCAAAGGATGAGCAGCGAGTAGGAGTTTGCCAGGCGGCCGTGGTGGGGCGGCTGGTGCCGGGACAGCACTGTCTTAACACGGCTGAGACTCCGAGACCGTGAGGGTGTGGCAGCCTGCCTTCCTGGAGTCTCTGTCTCCCTGCACCTCCTGCGGGAAGCTTGGAGAAGGGGTTCATCCCCACGTCACTCACCAGCCAGGCCAGTGCTGGGGCAGCAGAGCCCCCAGGCCTCCTTTCCCTGGTCCTGTTGGGCACGGCCAGAAGAAGCTCCCTACATAAAGACATTTCCATCCACCGGCAGCAGGTAGAAGTGCCCACCGAGGCCTCCAAGTTCAGAAGTGGAGGCGGAGGAGCTCAGGGTCACTCCACAGGCCCAGGGACTATATGCCCCCACTCTACCTGGGCATAGGGGCTGCTGGCCTTCCTGGAGTGATCCTCATGTAAGGCTCTCTCCTTTTAGGGAGCAGGGCTCAGTTGGCCTAGTACCTGGCCAGTCACTGGAAACAAGGCAGGGACGTGAAAACTGGGTAGAGAAGCTGGTCAGGTAATGAGACAGACTGTAGTCAGCGGTACTCAGAGGAGACTGGCACCGGCCATGGGAGTGGGGAACGAAGGCTGTCCGCGGCAGGCCTGAGCAGTTTGTCCTCTGAGGTTGGTACTAGATCCTGCAGCTGGTACTAGATCCTCGCAGACCCCGCTGCGCCTGGGCCTTCAGCCACCTGCACTCGCGAATCTGCAGCTCTGGTTATATTTGGTTTAACTTACAGCCTGGGACGTCAGGGCAAAGTGGCGGGAATGTATGCAAATGAGAAGCAGATTTATGCAAAAACAGTCTAAGCTTGTGTCCCCAGGTTTCCTACAGGCAAAAATATTGGTGTTTCCACATCCCAGCCACACTGGGTGACCAGCCCTTGCTCTGGTGTATAGTGATCTGACTCGGGTTGGTAATTAGCCCATATTTTTAGTTCATGGGCAATTCTCAATGGTAACTGGGTCTATTAAACTTGATTCAGACATGACAGCTTAAATTGTAAACAGCTGTGAAGAGCTTCATACTTAATTACCATATTTAAGTTTTGCCATAAAGCACCCGTACTTGCATCAAAAATGTAAATGACGGAGACATTCAAATGAGATTTTATACTTGGTGAAGTTTAATTGGCACGGATCAGTCAGCTTGTTTGGGGATTTTAAAACTTAAAAAAAAAATTTATTTTGGAAGGCAGTGGCCACGGATTCATTTCTCAATTAAACCATGTTGTCTGGTAGAAGGGGGAGTGTGGCTGAGGCTGGCGAGGGCTGAACTTGTGGTGCACTTGAAGGAGTCTCGTGCTTTCTTCTCCTACCCAGAGCTTCTAGAAGGAAGCTGGGTGGTGTTTCTAGGGCTCCAGCTCCAGCCCCAGCCGTGAGCTCTGGAGCTCCCACGCCTGGAGTTGAGCTGCGCAGGTTCCAACTGGAATCCCGGGTCCCAGAGAGGAAGTGCTGAGTGGAGTGTGGCCCAGGAAGGTCCTGGCTGGTTGAGGCCTGCCCCTTTGAGTGCTGTGATTCATCCAGCCTGCAGCCTCCTCGGAGGGGCGTGGCCTGCTCTTGGGGAGAAGGTTCAGACTGACCCTTACAGGTAGGGAGCACACAGCTCAGGGGACACAGGCTAGTGAGCTAGTGAAAATTTCTTTTTTTTTTTTTTTTATGGTCCTGGGGATTGAACCCAGGGCCTTGTGCACTTGAGGCAAGCCCTTTACCAACTGAGCTACATCCCTGGCCCCAGCTAGTGACACTTTCATATGCATGATGACCACAGAGAGGTAGGTGATGACAGGAGTGAAGTAGTGACATTTGAATGGGATTGGAGACCAAGGATGGGGTTCCTTAGGGGTGAAGGGCTGAGGTGTGCCCCACCCCTTACAGGTTGGTTCCAGTAGAGCTGAATGGTTTGGTCCCTGACACTCACTACCATCTTGCTCCTGCCGGGAAGTTTGTAAGGCGACGCCGCCCTTGCCGGGACCCAGCTGTCAGCCCTGCTGGCTCGCCTGGCATAGCCCTGGATGGTCTGACCTGCCTCCCTGGCCAGGGATCTTCAGGCCGTGGCTGGACTCTGCCAGCCCCAGCCTCTGACCTCCAGTTCTGTGGGCTCAGGCGTGCAGTCCCCGAGTGCTCAGGGGCTTCTCCAGGATGTGAGCCTCAGCTCACTGACTTCAGGGAGGAAAGCCTGGCGAGGGCAGCCCTTGCCATGGGGCAGCTGGAGCAGGGTGGGGACTTCCCTGGAGGTGGGGAGAACGGGGCCTGGGCTGCTTCTCTAGACTGTCTTCATGCCTAGGTTGCTTTGGTATCAGATGAAGAGCCAGACCATACCTGCTGCCCCAGGCATTCCCTCCCGAGCCAGGGATGGAGGCATAGGAGCTACAGGAGGGACCACGGCACCTGGCCTGAGTCCCCAGCCACACAAGTTTGCTTGCTCTTCCTTGGTTGACACCACAGGCCTCCCCACCCCACTTCCTGTTTTTCAGGCACAGGCTGTCACCCTCACTGTAGCCCAGGCCTTCAAAGTCGCCTTTGAGTTCTGGCAGGTGTCCAAAGAAGGTGAGTCTTTTTCATCGAAGTCATGGGAGGGCGGGAGGGCAAGGGCCCCCAGTCAGACCTGACTGACTCCCAGCCTCATCCTCGCCTGGCTGTGATTTTGAACAGGTCCTGCTACCTGGGTCTCATTTTTCCCACCCGATGGAAGGGCAGTGGCCATCTCCCTCCCTTGGGGTGCTTGTGAGACTTCAGTGGCTTCTTCAAGTTGTCCTTCCTCCTGGCTGGAGACCTAAAACTACCCCAAGACTGCTCGCCGCCTGCCTCCTGCCCAGGGATTGCAGGAGACAGTGCCGGGGTCTGAGGCTTCTGCTTGCTGTGTCTTGATCACACAGAGAAGGAGAAGAGGGAGAAAGCCGTCCAGGAGGGAGGGGATGTCCCAGGGACCTGCCGCGACAGCGCCCCATCTTTGAAGAGCTGTGAGTGTTGGCCAGGGGAGGGGCCCTTCAGCTGCAGGGCATGGGGCCTTCCTTCCGCTCGGGGGCCTCTCCTTCCAGGGCTGGGCAAATCTTGATGTTTGATTTTGTTTTGTTGTTAAATCGATAATACATGTTCGTTGTGGTTAAATTAGAAAATGTAGGCAGGAAAAAAGAAAGCCCACTTGGTACACGTTTTTCTAGATGTGTCCCGGGGCAGGGTGTGTGCGCTCTCTCTGAAAACCTAAGAGCTGCGGGAGGATTGCAAGTTCAAAGCCACCTCAGCAACTTAGTGAGGCCCTGGGAAACTCAGCAGGACCCTGGGGATGTGGCTGGGTGGTGAAGTGCCCCAGGGTTCAATCCCTGGTACTGAAAAAGAAACCAGCTTCAACATTGTGAAGTTCAGAGTTTCAGGTTTCAGTCTCAGCCCTCAGTGGGAGACAGGTTCTCATCTTGCAGGCGCGTCCAGCTTTGGGAGGAGGTGTGGGTAGGGTTCTGGGTGGTCTGAGCAACAGGTCAGGGCAAGGCTGAGTCCAAGGAGGGATTCAGAAAGAAGTGACACATCTCCCACTGATACCCTTGACGGACCCCCTCACAGTGGTCGCCACTGGGAACCTCCTGGACTTGGAAGAGACAACCAAGGCCCCACTGTCCACGGTCAGTGCCAACACCACTAATGTGGACGAGGCACCACGGCCTCAAGCCTTGAGCAGCAGCAGTGTTGTCTGGGTAAGTGACTATGTGGCCTGGGGACCCCACAGAATTCACTGATCCTTGACCAGATCTCTGGATGAGCCTCAGGCAGCTCCAGGGTCCAGGCCTTGGCACTGTGACCTGTGGGCCTCTAGGAGGACCAGACCCAGCCCAGCAGCACCCAGTCCCAGGGCAGGGGATGAACAATGTCCCCTTTGAACCTGGGGCCACGTCCCCAGCAGGCCTGACTCCCAGCACAGCTGTCTCCTCACAATGCCCAGCCTCTTGGCCTGAGCGTCCACAGCTCTGCCCACCGCAGGACCAGCCAAAGGCCCCTTTGTTCTTGGTGTGGCAGAGTTTGTGCCTGAAACCCCTCCCCGCGCAGCCGTCTAAATGAGGAGTCAAAGACTTGGGCTGTTGTCAGTGTGGCCCGCGTCCCCTGTGACTCAGCACAAGCCTCGGACTCTCCGAGGCTCAGCTTTTTCATCCTGCAGTGAGGAGGGTGACCTCTGCCCACAGAATCTCCCAAGAAGCTTTATTTTATTTTATTTTTTTTAATTTTAGCTTTTCATTTGAAAATGATTTCAGACTGTTACAAAAATAATACAAAGAATTCCTGTTGTCCCTTCACCCAGATTCTCTCGATGTCACCATCTTGCATAACCACATTGCAGTGATGAACATCGGGGAAGTAACTCGGATAGACCGTGTTACACAACCTGCAGACCCTCGCCTTTCTCCGCTTGTCTATTTCATGTCCGTTTTCTGGTCCAGGGTCCATTGCAGAATCTTGCACTTACTTTTATTGTGTATCTTTAATTATTAAAAATCTAGAACATTGAGGGCTGGGGATAGAGCTCAGCTGGCAGAGTGCTTGCCTTGTGTGCACAGGGCCCTGGGTTCAATCCCCAGCACCAAAAAAAGAAAAAAAAAAAATCTAGAACATCGACAGACTTCCACAGTTCACAAGTCCCTCTGACTGTTGAGAAACCTGGGTGTCCCTCAAACCCGTGGTGGTCTGGGGACCACCCTTGCTCCTTGCCCATCTGCACCGGGGGCAGTGGAGGGACCTTGCTCAGGGCTTCTCCGCTGCAGCTACAGGTCCTGCCACCCATCATGCTGCGTGCGTTGGCATTTGGGCTTTGGGCGAGGATGGAGGCCAGGGAGCCTGCTTCTCCAGCCTTTCCCTTTTGGCATTTTGAAAGCCATGGAAGTCACCCAGCCCCTCACTTGATGGAAGGAGAAGCTGAGTCTCACAGAGGAGCAGTGACTTGCCCCAAGTCTCACAGACGCTGGCGGCAGAGTTGGGAATGAGGCCTCCGTTCCAGTGCCTGGGACGTGTCCTTTCTCTGCCCCACACCCTGTTGTGGGTCCACAGGCTGAGGTGCTGGTGGTGGCAGCCAGGTGCAAGGCCTGCCTGAGCCTTCCCTCCATCGCCTCCCCCTCGCCCCACATGGGTCCCTAGTCCCTGTGGCTCACGGGGCTGGGTCGAGCCCCTGCAGTGAGTGTGGGCTTCCCCTGCAGAGTTCTCACCTCCTGCTTTGTCTCCCCAAGGAGCTGGACGATGGCCTGGATGAAGCGTTTTCAAGGTAACATTGACTGTGTTCCTTGTGCTGGGGACAGGGTTTTGGGGTTGGCCCTGCCTGCCCCTCCCTCCCAGGGCCTTTGTTGTGCCTGACCTCCAGAGCAAGATCCCCTCCTTCCACTCAGCCATCACCAGGGACAGGTTCCCCTCTACCTGGGGGGACCCCTTCCAGGGCGGCCAGATGAGTTAGAAAGCTGTTGCCGTTAGGTCAGAAACTCCTGGTGGCTGCTCTGCCACCATCTGAGCTGAACTAAACGCTCTGCAGCTCAGGCCGATTTCTTCTTCCTACGCCTGGGGCAGGCTGCATCCCCTCCTGGGAGCCTGCTTGGAAGTGGGGCAGGGAGAAGGCAGAGCTTAATTAAGCCCAGGGAGGAGGAGCGTCAGGCAGCAGGAGGTATTTTGGTGAAGCCTGAGGGCGGAGGCGTTTCCCCACTTTCCCAGAGGCCATCCTGTAGCCATGGCTACCTGCAGTAGCAGGACACGCTGCCCAAAGGACTGTGGCTGCGGGGAAGCCCCGCGCCATGTCAGCCAGCCCCTTGCCACACTCCCACTGCTGGGCTCTGTCAGGTGGGGACAGTGCCCGCTTTGCACCATCCCCAGAGGCAGCACCTTGATCCCTCATGGGGACAGGGACGTTTTTACCACCTTTCTTGCTTTATTGGCTGATGACCACCCCTCATTTGAAGAAAAGTTTTCTTTTGCTTTTCCTAGCTATTCAAGTATCATGTGTCCTTTATTAAACAATTTCAAAATCCAGGGAATCAGAAAACGTGTACAGCCTTGGTGTAGCTCGGGCTAATCCCACAGGGATGTGATTTTGCGTTTGTCCTTGGGGACCTGCTGTCTCTCTTGACACCTGGGTGTCGGAACCCCCTCTCCTGCTGGTCAAACCACCCAGAGTGCCTTCTGAGGATATGGGCTGTCACTGGCTTAACTCCCCCAGTTCTATGGACGCTGGGGGGTCCCCCTGTACATAGGGCTAGAGCACGCTGTTGGACGTGGTTATAGCCAAGGAAGGTTCTCAAGTTTAGGCCAGTTCCTGCCAGGGCCGGCCATCACTGCCTTCCTGCACTGCCCTCTCCCTCTTCCTGGTCACTCCTGGTCAGGCCTGTACTGTGCCCTGGCCTCTCTTGAGTTCGGTGTGTCTATTGCCTGGCTTTTGGATTGATGCTCTAGGGACGGCCCACTGGTCAGAGACTCTCCTTTGTCCTGTGTCCTGCGATCTTCCTGCTCTGCCCTCTCTGGTCCTGTGCTGCTGGGCTGGACTGGCTCCTCAGGCCCTACCAGCTCCTTGCCCAAGCACTCAGCTCACACAGCCCTGCCTTCCAGGCTGGCACAATCGCGGACGCACCCTCAGGTCCTGGACACTGGACTGTCAGCGCAAGACATCCATCATGCCCAGAGCCTCGAGCCTCTTGACTGGGAAAAGCCTGACAGCAACGGCCCTGAGCAGGAGGATCTCTTCAGCTTCTAAGGGCCTGGGCCCATCAGGATTCTACCAGCCTTGACATGTGACAGACCAAAGCCACCTGTGGCAGGGGATCCAGCTCCAGGACCTGCTGGCCACCTCTTCCGGCCCACAGCAGCGTCAGCCTGCAGATCAAAGCTGCGGCAGTCAAGCAGCAGGGAGAGAGGGGGTTTTTAACCTGCTTCTTTAGAACTGAAAGATGCCTTGAATATTTATTCAGTGACTCCTGGTTCGTGCTCAGCGGCCAGTTTCCCATCGGGCATGTTACATGTGCAGTGCTGTGACTTCCTGCTCTCTCCCGAGCCAGCTCTGCTCCAGCTGTGGGTATCAGGACAGTGACCAAAGCATTTTATGTCCCTAGGTTTCTCTGGGGACATCCCCTCTCCTGGCTGAAAGTGATGAAGCTCAGCAGCCCCCAGGCACGACTGGGTCCTCGAGCTGGTCCTCCTCAGGTCCCCAGCAGGCCCAGGCTTGAAACCTGGACCCAGGCACTCAGAGGGGCAGCCGCAGACCAAAGACAGCCCGTGGCTTGGCACTTTAAAGCACACAGAGCAGCCGTGGCCCGGGGGCTCCTTGATGGTGCTGATAAACAGAGCTTTCTTTCCGCCCTTCCTCCTCCAGGAGGGGCCAGGATCCCTGTGGACGGCCCCCACCATGCTTGGACCAGTGGAACTGGCTGCCCAGACTCTGGAGTCCACTGTGACTGTGGGGACTACCTGTGTAGTCACCCCCAAGGCCTCATCCCTGCCTTTGCCCTCCCTGGATGAGGCTCTGCCTGCTTCCTGGTTGTCTGTGTGCGTGTCCCTGCCCCTCCATGCTGTTGGGATGACATGGACCCGACACCTAGGTTCATATAGGAGAGTTCTGAGGCCATTTTACAGATGAAGAAACTGAGGCCACGCCCGTGGAGGGGCTGGTGTGGGGAGTGGGACTCAGATTTTGATGCCAAAGCTGCTTCCTCTGCCGCCACCTCTGGCAACCTGCTCCTCCTTTTTCTCGAGCTTTGTTGTCCTCCCAAGAACCAAAAAACCCCAGCTATTTTCTGACCAAAATGTGTTTCATAACAAACCATCTGGTGCCTTTCCACTCAGAGCTGGCACAAGCCTCGTGCCCTGCTCCCCGCCTCATTGTTGATTTCCGGGAAGATGCAAGTGTTTGAAGTCTGCTAATTCTGAGAGTGAAACAAATCAAACTCTGTGCACATCCCGCTGTTCTCTTTCCTGACACTGCGGCCAGTCCCAGGCGGGACACCGCAGCAGCAAGCTGTCTTCAGTCTCTCTTTCCTTCCTGGCCCTGCCCTGTGGGCTCCGGCATCCTGAAGCCCAGCACAGCTGGGAGCATCTTTTCCATCCCAAGGAGCCTCCCCAGAGCAGGCGTCAGCAACCCCAGGAAAACGGCATCTCAGAGGCGAGGCTCCGACTGAGCATCTGAATCAGAGCAGGCGCCTGGGGAGGGGGCTTCTGGGGTCTGCGCCAGAATAAGGGTATCTTCCCTTCCCCGCCCAGTCGCGCTGCTCTTCCCATCCTAGGCCTCCTTCGTCATGGCCTGTATTTGTCACAAGGCAGCAAGGGTGGGGCAGGACTCAGGCCGTCCTTGGCACAAGGGCCGGGCTCCTGCTGGGCTGTGAGGGCTGCACTGTGGCCTTTGTCTCCTGCTGGCCGGCCGTTGGTGTGCTTCCATGTGCTGCTGCCCAGTCTTGTGCTTTGCCCTGTGATGCTGTAAAGGAATTTCTAATGAGAAAAAATAATAATAATAATAAATATTCTCTTGAAATATAAGCAGTGCTTAGAAGGAGCTGCTTGGTGACCAGAGTGCTCCATCCAGTGGCTCTTGTCCTTTGGTGTTGGGAGCAGCAGTGGCCACAGACATGGGCAGGTACACACTCAGAGGCAGCACCCAGAGTGGGGGTGCTGTTGAAGGTCCAGCCTGCAGACAGGCGTGTGTGGTGGTGAGGTCACCTCTGGACGACTCGAGGCCACACCAGTGACCAGTGTGTCAGCACTAGTGAGGTCTCTAAAGGCTGGCGTCAGGGGTCCTGGGTCAAGGTCTGTGAGCCCCTAAAGTGTGTATTAAACCTGTGTGTGCCTCCTGTCCCTGGAAGGACACCTGCTGTCTCCGTCACATTCTCCAGTGACCCACAGCATACATTCATTTGCAGGACTACTGCACGAAAATGGCTTCAGCTCAGTGCTGGGGCCAGGGTCAGGCAGGAACCACAGGAGCCCAGGATGTGTGGCTTTGTGTGATGAGGACAGTAGGGAGACCCACATCCAGCCACTTAGGGACTGTAACCCTGGATCAGTTGCCTCTTTCCTTGAGCCTTGATTTCCCCATCTGAACAGGAACAACTGCCTCCCCCAGTCTCCCTCCCTGGGGTTGGGGGACTCTGGTGACCACTGTACTGTGTGTAGTGTGTACACTCAGCTCACAGGTTATTGCAGAGCAAAGTGCAATTTGGCCCAAATATGTTTAAGAAAGTCTGATGACAGTGACCAATGTTAGTGGCCTGCCCACTGCATGCCAAGGGCTGTGTGAGCTGACTCATAGGATGTGTTGAGCCCAGAGGCTATTAATTCCCTCTTGCCGAGCACACCAGGGCTCAGAAGAAAGCTGTCATGCCCTGGCAGGGCACTCACATCCATGTGGGCCTCACCTGGCCTCCCAGGGTCACACCACCTTGTGTGGTCACACCGCCTGTAGCATCCTGTCCAGCTCACAATGACCATTACAGCAGAGCCACACTCCTCAGGTTCTGTCAGCCACGGTACAGGGGCTGGCCAGGCCTGGCCCTCTGCTGCGGCTTGTGGGGGACTCCAAGCGTTTCTTCAGATGGTGATATTTAAAACATCTGGAACCCAGAGACAGGCTCTCTGCTGTCGGCTGTTGGGCAGACTCCCATGAATTCTGAGTAGATCACAGATGACTAAGAAATTCTCTCCTTTCTTCTTTTCCCTGTAATCTGAAAAGACACCCAACAAGTTCATCTTTCTGTATAAATTTGGCCAATGTCTTTAGTCTCCAATGTCTCAAGTTACGAATTCTGAGGGCCCGACACACGTCTTTCATGTGTAGCAGATGAAGTGAGAAGAACAAGGTCACTTCTGACTTGACGTGAACTTGAGCTTCACTGGAGGTCTTCTCTCCAGGAAGAGAAACCATCCCAGTTAAGCCTCAGAGGGGTTTTGACCAGCCCGGCCAGGGCGTCTTGGCGGAGTCCATGTCTGGGGTGCTGACTTTGGGCCTGGTCTTCACCCAGCTGCTCTCCCCCCTCTGCCCCGTGATGCCCTTTACGCCAACATGGGTGGTGTTGTCCTCAAACCAAGCCACAAGGTGGATGGTCCTAAGCCCACTTTACAGATGGGACAGCTGAGAGTCGGGGAAGAGGAACAGTTGGGCCTGCAGTGAAAGGCGGCCTGGGATGTGAACCCTCGTCTCTTCTGCACTGTGCCCCGCATAGCGCAAAGGGCAGACCGAGCCAGCTGTCCCTGTCCTGCTCACTCACCTGGGACACACTGGCCGCTGCTGGCCAGAGGCTGTCTCCATGGGCAGAGCATCGAGGAGGGTGACTCCGTTGACCAGAGCTGAGCCTGCCTGTGTCTTCCCGGGTGGCTGCACTTTGGGGCCACTTCTCTGGACGTGTCTAGGACTCCACAGGGCCATGTCTCATTACCTCAGGCCCCATATGGCCCCCAGCAGCCTTGTCCAGCCTGCCAGTGGGGCCCATGAGCCTTGGTGTCCTCAGAGGAAGGACAGGGATGGTGGGAGGGGCCCCCTCTGTAACACCCCTGCATCCCCACCAGCTGCTGCGGTGAAGTCGGTCCATATTAGCCCATTTTTGAGATGACAACACTGAGGCTCAGGGAGGTTGCACGACCCTCCAGGCTCACACAGCTGCTAGGAGGCAGGCCTGGGATTCTGAGGCCATGTGTGCACTGTCCCAGATGCCCTGCCCCTCCACTGGTCCCTTGGAGCATTTGGAGAACACGTGGCCTTGCTTGCTTGGAGCTTCCAAGGTAGCACAGAGTAACCTTCACGGTGTGGGCTCAGTTCCAGGTCAGGTTGGTGCCACGGCCTCCAGCCGGGACAGAGGGGCTGTGTGGTGAGTCCACATTGCCCAGCAACAATTCCAAGTGCACCTACTGAGCCCCAGTCTGGCTGCCTCTGCCTGAGGCCCAGATGCTGACCCTTCACATTCTGGGGGCTGTGGGTCTTGGTGCCCTGCAAAGCCCTGGGTGTGGGCTGGGTTTACCCCCCACTAGCAGAACCTTGGAAGCCAGGCTGAGGGACGGTGCCTTGGGGCCCGCAGCGGGCTCCTGGCAGAAGGGAGTGTTCCCACTGTATCTGGGAGGACAAAGGTTGGAAATGGACTTGGCTAGCTTGGGAGCTCTGTGGCCAGGGCCCGTGTCTGAGTGACACCATGGTCCTGTGCCAGGTGGTACCTGGCAGAGTAGCCATTGGAAGCTCATCAGAAGGGGGCAGAACCAGCTGGGTTCCCAAGAGGACTGGCTGGGACAAGGGGCAGCTCCAGAGGGGGCAGCGCTGGGACGGTGGTGACACTGGAGCCTCTGCAGCCCAGTGTCCACCTTGCAGACTGTCAAACCCATTGTCCGACTCACTCACCTGCGTGTCCTGGGCTCAGAGGCTCCGGGTCTCTGTCACTCAGGACCGGGCCCTGCGCATCCCTGTTTGGTAAACATTGTGCGGACCAACCCTCTGCTCTGACCAAAGGTCTTGATTTTCAGAATGTTTTCAAAGCAAGATTCTAGGATGTTAGTGCTGGGAGAGCCGCTGAGAGTGCTCCAGACCCCCAGTTTACTTCCTGCTGGGAACTGAGACCTTAGAAGAGCGCAAGACTTCCCTGGGACCCCGGGTCAGTTGAACCACAGATTTCAGGAGCCGTCCTCCGTCCCCAGTGGAGAGAAGTCCCTTCCATGCTTGATGGTGGGGTCTGCAGGCGGGAGACCAGGCTTCGGGGAAGGAGAAGTGATGCTGATGGGAAGAGCAAGGACTGTGGGGGTTCTCACGCTCCTACTGAGCATCCACTCACCTAACGAGTGTCCACTCATCGGGACACTCTCAAGGGCCCCGAAGTCTTGGGCGCCTGGAAGACAGTAGAATTGCGATCACAGGCAGAGCTCTGGGCCACGACTGATTTGCCACGTGGTGACCCCCGTAAATGACTTAATGGCCCGTGTCTTGATTTCCTCGCCTGTCACTTAGGATGCTAACAGTCCTGTCCCAACAGCTGTGTGAGAGCAGTCACGGAGTTGGCGAGTGCGTTAACAGCATGGCCCTGAAGACTCACTCCGCTGCCCCAGTGGCTGGGCCAGGGGAGACCCAGGTCACGTCCTAGGAGCTTCTGCCCTGATGCCAGCAGGTGCACATGGCAGAGCCCCCACCACCAACCTGTGCCCTCAGGAAAACTTCAGACTTGGCTGCCTGGCCCAGAGGCCCGTCCACTGTGGCCGCCTCAGATGGAAGGTGGAAGGAGCATCCACTTACAGTCACTGGGAGGGCGCGGGGACTGAAGGAGGTCCCCGCAAGTGTTCATGGAACATGAGGGGCTGGAGCTGGGGGACCCTGCCAGGCTGCCGCTCCTGCAGCCTCCTGGTGACAAATGGTTGGCAGAAGCCGGAACCAAGAGGAAGCCTGCAGGGGAGGGGAGACAGGCATGTGGTTCACAGGGATCCAGGAGGCCACATGGGCAGGGTGCTGGGACAACATCGAGGCCCCCCCAACACCCTGGGGGGAGCTGAGGGAAGGCCAGACCTACTGTGTGCGGGGCTCGTGCTGAGCGTCCGCATGCGTTATTCCTTAGGGTGACCCTGTGAGACCCGAGTCTCAGGCGAAGTGACCCAACAGAGCCAGGCAGGACTGAAGCCCCCGTCTGTACACCCAGCCAGCTCTGAGCAGCCACCTGTCCAAGCTGTGCCTACAACAGGGACAAAGAGAGGCTAAGCTAGGCTGAGCCAGGAAGGAACTGAGGGCCTCTGGGGAGGGTCTCCGTGTTCATCAGGCGGCGCCCGAGAGCAGGAAGCGCTGGGCTTGACGGCCTACGGGGAATGGCAGGGCCTCCCCTTTTTTCACCTGGGGGCACCCAGGTTGGTCAAGGGAAAGGACGCCAGGGGCCTGGGTTCAGTGGGGGCCCAGTCTGCATGTTGGTGACTCTGTGGGCATCCATGGGTCTGGGGACCACTGCCAGGGACCCAGCAGGGCTGGTGTGTTTCTTGGGTCCTGGGTTGAAGGCTGGCCTCCTGGGGTTCTCTGACAGCTGATGTAGGGAGGACCCCCAGCCCCTGGTCCCCAGATGCAGGCTTTAAACTCAGAGACTCTCTCTCCCAGCTCCCCAGGCCAAACTAGGACTCCCACCCCCATAAGGATGGCTGTGTGACGTTTGGGCCCCGCCAGCCCAAGAGTCGGATTCCCAAACCTGGGGGAGTTCAGGAGAAGCCAGGACCTCAGCACTGGAAAGAAGAGAGGTGGAAGTCAGGGGGCCCTGGGTTCAGATCCCACTTCTGTCACTTGCTGGTCCCCTGACTTGTGTCAAACAATGGCTCGGGTCCCCTCTGGTGGAGTGGGGACGGGCCATGCTCTGAGTGGGGGGTCTCGAGAATGTTCTGTGCCAGGTGTGGTGCTGACAGCCTTAGTGAGTCGCCTCTACTCCTCACAACCACCCTCTGAAGTGCTGCTGTTTCTGTTTTATAGAAGAGGAAACCGAGGCCCAGAGTGGCTCAGTCGAGAAGGGGCAGAGCCTGGCTGTGAAGCACAGCCTGAGAGCGAATGTGAGGCAGGGCGCCTGAGGGAGCAGGGATGTCTGGCCAAGGTGGCTGTTATTATCAAGGCCTGAGAGAGGAAGGGGCTTACCACAGGGAGGGGCAGGGCCAAGGTTGGGTGAGACCTAAGGACTCGGCTGCTTTCTCCTCCTCCGTGGCCCAAGGCCGCTGTGTGTTAGAAATTGAGGTGCAACCGAGATCAGGGATGGAACTTGTTGAAGGTCACTGAAGGTCATGGACAGGCTTCCTTCCTCTTCAGAGAGCAGGGAAAAGGGCAGAGAGAGACCCCTGCATGGTCAGCCAACCCCGAGCACCGTCGGGAGCTCTGGGCTGCCCACCCTGCTGTCCTAGGGCAGAGTCACCAGGACTGGTCTGAGGACCAGGAGAGGGGCCATCGGTGTGCGCCAGGCTCCTGTCCCTAAGAGCAGGGGGAGGCCTCAGCTGGGCCACGGGGTCCAGTGGTGGTTCCAGCCTTGGCCTCGTGAGTCAGGCCCAGCTGCTGCATCTGCTGCGTCACCCCCAGGGAGCAGGCTCCAGGCCACGCTTCCCCTGCCCGAGAGGGATCAGCAGAGAGCACGTCCTGAATGCTGCTTTATCGCAGCAAGTTTGCGGATTCAGCTCATTACACTTAATTAGAATTATTTAATTAGAATCTTAATAAAAGAGTAAAGCAGGAAGGAGGCTGAGAGCTGGGTGAGGAGATCCGTGCTGAGCTTGTGAATAGGGCCCCCTGGGGAGGTGGCAGTGGCGGGGCTCCTGGGACTTACACCTGGAAGGTTGGGCCAGGGAGCCTGGGTGTGGCACAGTACCAGGACCCTGAGGTAAGGGCACTGGGCTTGTGGGGCAGGACCTCTTTCCTGCCCTCAAGGAATTCAGGGTTTGTGCAGGAAACGGACTAGAAACTGGAGACTGATAACCCAGGCTGAGGCCGAGGCACTGGGCCAGCCAGGGAGGGGCTGAGTGGGAGGAAGGCAACCAGGGAGGGACGCAGGCCAGCGTGAGGGATGGTGACCAGCCTGAGAGGCATGACCTCAGACAGGACGCAGGGTGGGGTGCAGGTTGAGAGCGGGGTCCAGGAGGCAGGTTGGCTCTGGGAAGTTACCTTGGAATCTCGTTTTCCTCATCTGTAGATGGGGTAATAATGGAGCCACCTCGCTGGGCTCCTGTGGATGAGCTGAGCTAATTCAGGCACAGCACGAGGAGCAGAGTGGGCACACGGCCAGTGCCAGGTGTTGGCCATGGTGACCATTCTATGACTGTCCAAGTGGGGATGTCCAGTGGGTGGTCAGTTGTACAAATCTGGGGCTCAGAGAATTGCCTGGGCTGGGGACACAGCTCTGTGGTTGTCTGTGAAGCTGCAGGTGGGGTGAGCCACCCCAAGAGTGTGGGAGCCTTGGTGCTGCCCACCCCCTCCCTTTCTTCTTTCCTCGTTCCCCGAGGAACCCTGGTTGTGCTCAGAGCCCTTGTCCTTCCGGAGAAACAGCCCACACCCCAGCCCCAGAGAGGATCGGGGTGAGACGGAGCCGATCGGGGTGAGACGGAGCCAGTGAGGCTGGGTCAGCCGCTGGCGCTGGATGTCAGTGAGATTGGAGAGCCACGGTCAGCAGAGTCTGTCTCGCTCCTGGGACATGAATAAAGAAGCCGGTGGCCCTAAACCTCTAGGATGAAGTTAGTGCTGTACTGACACACAACTTCTCCATTGAAAAGGAAACAAAACCCCCTATTTTGTAGTATGTGCTGATTTTCATGGTGTACAGATGCCCAATTTCAAACTACCAAGAAGACACCCTGGAACATGGAGTCAGGATGCTCACAGTTGGTTCTTGGGAGCCAGTAGGACCTGGCTTCGGCACCGGCCCCCCAGGTGAAGCCCACCCTGGGGATGGCAGAGCTGCAGCAGGAAAGCACCCACAGGCTCCCGGGGACCTGCCCGGAGCTGGAGCCCGCCCCGCTGTGCCTCCCGTCCTAGGTTTCTGTCACTTACAGCCAAACGCATCCTGCAGTCTTCAGGGCTGCAAAAGCAAACAGGGAAGGGGCCCTGACCCACCCAGGCCAGGCCTCTGGGAGCTGCAGCATCCATTCGTGGGCAGAGGAAGGGCAGGCTGCCAGCTCACCTGTCATTGAAACTTGGCCACACGGAGGCTGAGACTTTGCACTGGTTCTTCATACACTCGAGGCTGCTGCAGAAAGACAAGCGTCGCCCAGGTCCTAGGTTGTGGTCTGTGCCTCGAGCTGAGCTCAGGGATTAAAGCCTGATCTCTTTCTTTCCGGTGTCCAGGTCACAGGAGCTGCACTCCGCCTCTGAGATATCCCTGCCATTCATGTGCTTATAGGCAGAGTGACTCAGACCCTCAAAGCCCCACCATCAATGGCCAGATGGCCATAGGCCATCATTTAATTAATTCATTAAGTGTAATTTAATTAGCTGTTTCATCACCATATTCCACAGGCTGCTAGATTCACATCCCTGGACACAAACTGGATTTTCCCTGCCTTGAGCCCCGACCACACCAGAAAATCGTTTCTCCCATTTCTCTGTCTGAAGTACACCCCGTCCAATCAATTTCCAAAGCGGTCAGGTTTCCTGGTTGAAAACAGTGGACTCTGCTTCCCACTAATTTAAGCAGAACAGGAATTTACTAGAAGGAAACCAGGCTGCTCCTGGGACCTGTTGGAGAGATGGGCTCAGAGAGTGCAGATGTTTGGGAAGTGGGTGGCTCAGGACACAGGCAAAGTGCCCCTTCAGAAAACATCTGGTTCTGTGGCCAGGGCCACCAACACTGGACATCCTGGCTCCAGGGCTGCCACTGCCTCCCACGAATAATCCCTGTCCTCTTCGGGACTTTTCTATTCCCCACCTTCAAAGCAGGGGGCAGGCCCACTCCTGCCACATGGGGACGAGTGTCAGCTTCCGAGTTAGGAGGACAGAACCGCCTCCCCACGCCCACATAAGAAAGGGGTTTGGGTGGTATGCAGAAAACACAAACCCCGCAGAGGCGGGGCCTGGCTGGACACCATGGTAGCATTCTGACTGCATCGTTGCAGTTTCGTCTCTCCAACGTCTGAGAGCGTTACTCGCTGGACCCTGTTTCATGGATGGAAAATGGGTTGTTTCTTTGTTAGTAATTACTTCAGACTTT
Organism: Marmota monax; assembly: GCF_021218885.2. Lineage (NCBI taxonomy): Eukaryota > Metazoa > Chordata > Mammalia > Rodentia > Sciuridae > Marmota > Marmota monax. The sequence goes on along the minus strand of NW_026694432.1, from coordinate 21,516,841 downwards.
GGGGGTACCGTGAGAACCAGGCTGATACTGTTGTGCCTGGGGGCTTCGTGGCTTCTGGTGGGGTCATCCCAGCTCTGGGCCAACCTCGGTGTTTGGGACCCAGCAGGGGCACCAGGGCTGTCCATTCTGAGGACTCCCTAATTCTGCAGTGCTGCTGGGGTCTTCTGGCTCAGGTCCTGGGCCAAGGGGCTGCCATCCTGGGGATGTAGCAGCCACAACCAGGCCAGAGCTTCTCACCCAAAGCAAGTGGTGTGTGGTGAATGTGTGTGTTCTGTCCAGCCTTGGCGTGGGCAGTCTGTCACGATGCTGGCTGTGGCCAGCAGCCCACGTGGGGCCCACAGAGTTCAGAGAGAGGGAGGGAGAGAGAGAGGGAGAGGGAGAGAGGGGGAGGTGTGTGAACCACACGCCCCACAACTGGGAAGAGGGGAGGGCATCTGAGAGCCAGCCAAGGCCCAGGCATCTGTGCGGGTGGCGGTCTTAATTGTCTTCCCCATCAGAGGGGTCATCTCCCTCCTGGACTGGAGGTTTCTCAGGGCAGAGTCACACCTCCAAGAGAACCGGAAGCTCCAGTGTGCAGGGCGGTGTCCTCCCCAGACTAGGGGCACCTACAGGCAGGACTGAGTGCTCCAGGGTCAGATTTGAAGGGCAGGGCTGGATGAAACTGGATTATCCCCGAACACGACCTAGAGAAGGGTAGGGGCCCCCTGAGGTCATCCTCCCAGGGAGTAGACCAGGACAGCCTCCGCCTCCCAGCCGGGAGGATTTGGAGTGAGGGTGTTGCCCTGGGAAGGCAGCTCCTAGGGCCAGGCAAGAGGGAGCAGCCCGGAGGCCAGGCGCAGCCCTGGGCTGCCAACTGTGTCCCTTGGAAGTGCCTCCAGCTGTCCCGTCCTTGGCCAAGTTCCTGGCATTGCCTCATCCCTGAGGCTGCCAGATGTTCCCAGCTGGGGCAGGGGTCCTGCTGAGATCCAGCCCCACCCCACGGGAGGGGCATGGCTCTTCTGTTTGGGCCTCCCCCTGGCCTGCCCCGACTTCCCTGGGCTGTTTCCTTCTCTGTCCAGTGGGGGAGGGTCTCCATTCCTTCCTCAGACATTTACTAAGGCTGAGGCTTCCTTGGTCTCCTGACTTCAAAAATCTGGGGAGTCCGGTTTGGTTCTGGAATACTTTCCCCCCTCTATTTTAGAATTTGTTTTTTAAAATTATGGTAGAATTTACACCCACATGAGATCTACCGTCCTAAGCATTTTAAGTGTATGGTTCAGCGGCAGGGAATGCCCACACCCTGCCCGATGGCCCTCAGCGCTGCCCGTCCCTCCCCAGAACACTTCATCTTTCCAAACCGAATCCACACCTCCCCTGTGTGCAAAGAGTTTGGAACAGTCTTAGAGCATGTCATCACTCCCCATCCATGAGAAAAAGAAGAGTTTCATTTCCTCTTCCTGTTCTCCCTGTCTTCACATAGGTCGGAGTTTCTGTTCCGCATCGTTTCCCTTCTCTCCGTGGACTTAACATTTCCTGCAAGGCAGGTTTACTTGTAAGAAATTCCCTCAACTTTTGTTTGTTGGAGAAAAATAATTCTCTCTTTTATCTCCCTCTTCTTTTTTTTTGGTGAGTGTGTATGGCACTGGGGAGTGAACTCGGGGGTACCCTACCACCTTCCCGGCCTTTTTTATTTTATATTTTCAAACAGAGTCTCACTAAGTGCTGAAGCTGACCTTGAACTTGTGATCCCTCTGCCTCAGCCTGTATAATGAGCCTATATCAGTTTGTCCCTGGAATGACAGGTGGTTCGATTTTGGAGGCTCGTCTGGCAGGGTGCAGGATTCCAGGCTGGAGGGGGTCTGTCTCTCAACACTTAATCCCATGGCGCTCTCTTTTTGCCTGCGCGGTTTCTGGGAAGTCAGATGTGATGATTTCGCTGTGTGATAGGTAAGGCCTTTTTTCTTCTGGCTTCTTTTGGGAATTTTTTTCTTTATCTTTGATTTTCCGTAGTATGAAACTAATATGCCTAGCTGTAGTTTTTCGGGGTTTGATTTTTTAAACGATTCATCCTTCTTGTTGTTACTCTGAGATTCCTGGGTCCATGGTTTGGTGCCTGGTTACTGTGGGGGATTCTCAGGTATCATGGCTCATAGTACCGCTCTGTTCCTTTCTCTCTGTCTTCCTGGTGTTCCTACTGTGTGTTCCCCATCCTCCAGGAGCCCTGAGAACCCTGACACCGTCCTCCCCACAGCCCCTTCCCGTGGCCTGTCCGGATGGAGGCAGGTAGGTGGGCTCACACAGCACCTGGTCTTTGGGGACTCGCTTCCCCTTAGCGTGATGTTTTCAAGGCTGACCTTGTGCCTGTGTCAGTACTTCACCCCCCTGTTCCATGAGATGAACAGGCAGCCTGGCCCCCCGCAGTGCCGCTGAGCCCCTCTGTGGTCCATCCCCCAGCTTCCCCTCCTGCGGGTCCTTCCGCCTCCAAAATAACACCAGGTCTTCTGGGGCCGCTGCCACTGGGCTGGCTGGGAGGGGCCTGGGGAGGAGGGGAGAGAAGATCCACAGCTTCCCGCTCCTGAGGACCCCAAACTCCTGGAGTGGAGGGCGGGAGGGTCGGGAACATCTGGCCCCAGCTGTTGGGACCTATTTTCAGAGTTTGGGGCCCTTGGCAGTTTTTCACCCCAGCTCTGCCCCCTAGTTGTCAACTTGAGACAAACGGAAAAGCTCCCTCCAATACCCTGTCCACACGCGATCTCAGTCCCCCGTCTTAGCCACAAAGGAAGGTAGGGAGAATGGCCTGGTTGCATCTGCGATGCCCTGAGGAAGTGAGTCTATGGGGAAGACCAGAGAGAACAGCATGTCCCCAAGCCCTGAAGCAGAAGGAGTGTGACTGTGGGGGAAGCAGAAAGAAAGGCAGGGAGACCGAGGGGAGGGAGGTGGGAGACAGGCTGGGCTGGGCCTAAAGGTCACCTAAGAGATAATTACCTTGATTATCTCCCTTTTGCAGTTGGACATTTGCATCTTGCTCAGAGAGGTGAAGCAACCTACCTGAGGTCACAGAGCAGGTGTAGATTTGAAGCTGAGATTTGAATCTGGGTCCAGAGCTAGAGCTTTACCAGCACAGGATTGCCTGGCAACGCTCCTGGGCTCCATGATCCCAGAGGACCTGATGGGAGAGGGCTGTCTGTCCTGCCTCTTCTGCCACCTTCTCCTGGAAGCCTGCCTAGGTGTGCACAGCTCAGCCTCTGAGACAAATGAGCCCCAACTGGCAAGAGAACTAAGAGCACTGGTGTCAGCAGGACGGGGCTCTGGTCCTGTGTGTGACCCTGCTCAGCCTCTGTCCTCTCTGTCAGTTTTCTCAATGGTCAAATCCCATCCTTCTTATTTTATTCTGATTTTTTCAAATGGCCCCGAGAGAGGAAGCAAGGCTCCCAGACCCGGCGTCCAGCCAGGGCTTCCTCCACCTCTGGTCGTGGTCCTTCTGGAGGACTGGGCGGTGCCAGTCCCAGGGGCTTGGTGGTGGGTGATGGAGACAGGTTTGGCAGAGGTCCAGACCTCTGAAGACCCTGGCCTGGGGCTCTTGGGCTCACAGTGGCTAGTGAGTGGGAGCCAGAGCCACCTCCCCTCTTGGCACCCATCTTGGTTGCTGCCTAAGGGGAACAGGGATCTCCCTGTGGCCCATCTGATCCGCGCAGGATGGGCCTGCAGACACCAGCCGCCAGCAGTGCCAGTGTGCCCAGGCGCCTCGTGCCCAGATCTCCGTGTGCCTGCATGTATGTGGTGGTCACGGGAGGGGACAGTTAGGTCAGAGCACAGCACCACGGCAGGGCTGGAACGTCTGCTGGGGCCGAGGGTGGTCCTGCCTTTGTCCTCACAGGGCTTCTGTCTCACTCCGAGCCCAGGCCTGAGCAGCGGGACCCTGCCCAGGAGAGCCAGAGCCTGGCAGTGCCCCATCCTCTCTCAGGCGCCCATTCACACCCTGAGCTTGGGCAAGCCGAACCCTGATTCAGGACAAGACCCAAACCTGGCCCGAGGCGGAGCTTGACCTCAGCTGCAGGCTTAGCCTGCACACACCCCCAGCCTGCTCTGGGAGGGACCTGGATCTTCCTTCTGGAGGAAGGCTTCCAGGCTGAGCCCCTCCTGTAGACGAAGCCCCAAACCCAATGAGATCTCCGCGCTGATCAGAAGTTTGTCATAGCCTCCTTTAATCTCAACCCTGACCTCCTTGGGCAGAGTGGACAGTGGCTAACAGAAATGCCACCCAGAGGAGAGGAAGAGCCAGGCTGGGATCCAGGGGGGAGAGGGTGTGGGGAGGGTCCTGGGGTTCTGTGATGAGTCTGGTGGCCTGGCCCAGGTTCCGTTTCTCTCTCTGATACTGGGGACTGAACCCAGGGGAGCTGTCCCACTGAGCCACATCCCCAGCCCTTTTCACTTTTAATTTTGAGACAGGGCCTCTCTAAGTTACTGAGGCTGGCCTTGACCTTGAGATCCTCCTATCTCAGCCTCCTGAGTTGCTGGGATAACTGGCATCTTGGTGGCCGCCGCTGTTTCTGTGTCTTTCTGCTGGGGATGTGGCATTCCCCGTCTTGGCTTTGGGTTTCTTACACACTGTCTCCTTTGTCTGGGCCTCTTTTCTTTCCTTGTCTGCTCCTGCATCCCCAGGGTGAAGGGTCCCTGCCTTGAGAAAGTCTCAGGCCCAGGTGGTCAGCCAGGGTCACTGACTGGGTGAGGGAGAGCCGCCACCTCTGGTGGCTGGTGTGCAGTGTGTCCTTGGCCTCCTGAGCCGAGGCGTCCTTCTCCTGCCCCATCAGTACCTGGTCTCCGGCCTGCAGGTGGCCAATGGGACTCCTCGGCTTCCGCCAGCGTGTGGGCCACTTGTCAAACACATTTTCTCTTAAAGCTCTCTCTCTGTCCCCCCTGGGGCTGCTTCCCTGGAGAACACGCAGCAGTCCCTGCAGCCTGGTATGGCCCAGAGGAACAGCTCTGTGAAGCTCCCCGGGGCAGGGGGACGCCAAGCTACAGGGCCTCCTGTTTCTCCTCAGATCCCATGCAGTCATGTGGGCAGGGGGGGGGGCATCAGCCAGTGACACCAGGTGAGGGGCCGTGAGCCGGACTGCACATGTGCAAGGCAGAACAAGGGGAGGGACGCTGCTTCTCGAAGTCACTCCTGAGGAGGCAAAAGCCCACCAGCGTCTATTAATAGACCCAGTTAATAACCAGCCAAGGTCAATTTTAACAGGAAGAGCCTCTGTAGAGGCCGGCGTCTGGGCTGGGCTCCTGTCTGCTGGGCACCCCCAGCCCCAGAGCCTGCCGCCTGGAAGCTCCCCTGCCCCAGAGCCCCCCGCCCTGGGTGCTCCTTAAAGCCACCAAGTTCACCTGCTCCTCAGGGCTGTACCTCCGGGTCCTGTCCCTCTTCCCTCTCTGCCGACAGGGTTCTGTACAAATGCTGTTCAGAGAGGGCTGTCTGGCCTGGGCTACACACAGCACCGGCCCCATCCCCACCTCTGTTCTCTAAGACCCCAACCCTGTCGTGCCTGACTCATGGGGACGGTTGAGAACCAGCTAGCACTGTGCATGGACTGGGGAGGCATTTTCTTTTCTTTCTTTTTCCTTACTCTATCCAGCTCCCCCTTCAGTCTAGAGGGGAAGTCAGACAAAGTAAATAATTATTTTTGTTGTTAAAAATATTTCAAATAAACGTGAATGTTGACTTCTCTGTCCGCCCACCTGGCCCTTCAGGTGATTCAGGCCCTTCAGGTGGATAAGGGAGGGGACAGTGGACCACTGAGTCCCGGGCTCACGTCCTCTCTGGATGGACCATGCAGGCTACTACCGAGCAGCTCCTTTACTGGGTCAGGTGACAGTGCTGACAGCCACAGGGGGCTCTGGGAGCAGTGAGGAAAGGCTTTGCACCCTGCCCAGTGGGGAGGACCAGGGAAGGCCCCTGGGAGGCCACATCCCAGATCTCCAGGGAGCTGGTGGCACACCCCTGTGATCCCAGTGGCTGGGGAGACTGGGGCAGGAGGATC